>NC_061810.1:23604448-24804448 GCF_021462225.1 Girardinichthys multiradiatus | reverse complement strand
TGGCTTGACCGCAGTAAAACAGCGGCAGCCACCTTACATCTGGCATCCTTGTGGAAACCTCGTGGCACCCTCGTGGCCAGGGACTCTACAGAGAGCCAGTGTGTTTTGAAATAATTCATTTTTATTTTCTGTAACAATTCACAGTAACCATTCATGACCTTTAATAAACCGACTGTTTGTGGAATGTCTCTTCGTCATCCTTTCAGCATGTTATATATACATATAATGCTATTTAGGACATAGTTTCCATCTCAAGTAAATACAGTCACCTTATATTATGGGTCTAACACTATTTATTAAATCATGACCAATGATGACATCAGCATTTTACCAACTGTCAATAGCCAATAGCTATAATGACAACCCATTTGCCAATAATCAGCATAGGGTTTCACAGCAACAGCGGCAGCATCTTAGAGGCTTTTACAGCTGGTCTGGCAACCTTTTGCAACCTCTGCTGTCGGGAGTGCCATTTCTGCCACAAATTGATCTTGCTGTCTCAGATTCCAAGGACCGACCATACGAAAAACAAAACCATGTTAATCTACTCATATGTGTACCACAAAACGGGCAAAACTCCACTTGATTGCTGTCCATCTTGGGTTGCCATAAGCGCTTCAGTTATCACTTCCGTGTCAATTGGTACATTCCCTTTCCGCTAGATTTCGTCATTTGTAAATGCGTTTTGTGATTTGTAAAAGTGTTCCACAAGTGTTGTTAAATTGTTTTAGATGTAAATTTGTTTTCTGAAAAGTAAATTTGTTTTTTGAAATCTAAATTTGTTCTCTAACATGTTAATTTGTTTTCTCGATAGTAAATTTGTTAAATAATTTGTACTTAATAGTAAAAGTGTTTCACATCTTGTTAAATTGTTTTCTGAAATGTGAATTTGTCTCTATAAAAGTTTCAGATTTTGAAATGTTAGTTTGCGCCTCCCAGCCACCTTACAACACAGATATACTGGGCATACAACGATGGGCACACACACTCATAACTAAGGACAATTTAGAGAGACCAACTGAACTAACAAGTCATGTTTTTGCACATGACTTGTACATGACATACCTAGGCATTTTGCCTTTTGCACCATCTACAAAAGGTGGAGATTTATTGTGTTTTAACTTGCAAAACTTAATACACTTTGTTAAATGTCTAAATTGGTTTGTTTTTAAATATTTGTTAGATTACCCACCTTTATTGTTAACCCAATTTTAATAAAAGCCAATAGAATCAAGTCATGTTCAACATAATCATGTCAGTCCCACCAATCACCAACTGTAGGAACATGAAGGCGTGCGATGCCGACTGATTGAATTTTAAGTTGCCTGGAAAAAGCTAGCAAAGCACACTAGGCAATGCAGTTGTTCGGTAAATGCAGTGTTATCTCGGTGGTTTAGGACTGGAGGGATGTAAGAAAGTTTTTAATTATGTTTTTCAAACACGAGTGATGGTCCTGGTCTTCTTTTGCTGTGGTTGAGTAAATCCTGGGTGGATTGTGACAAACCATATTTTTTGGAAATATGTAACATCATTGCCTTCAGAAGAAATGTGGTTTGTGTGTGTAGAAGCCACCTGGTGAGCAGCTGAGACTGAGATTTGCGGTGACTTGCATTTTGTGGAGTTTGTTTACTTTTTGATTCAACTGCTTTTTTCTTAGGTGTTCTTTGATGTGGTTCATACAAACCTTTAGCCATGACTCTGATATTTCTGTGAATACCACAGGGATATGGTTAACTAAGGTAAATTACAGTAAATAAAGAAAAAAAAAAACAAGTTTAATTCCCTCCCCAGTACCAGGGGTTGGGTCTTAAGAGGCTAGCCAAGTCCAGCCCTAAATGTTTATGTTGGGATTTAGTTTTTTTTATTTACTGCAAGTGCTTTGGGAAAAGAATGTATTCTAGTGATTATTTTTCTTAATAAGACAAACTGATTATTTGATGTTGATAATGCTGAAAGTAAGTAATAATCAGCTAGATTTCATGTCATATGTGGTTTTGTATTGGGAGATCTTGTTTATTGTAATTTCTTTTTTTTACTGGTTTGCACTTGTGTTTTAAATCTTGAATTAAATTGTTTATTTTTATTTAAGAAGCCTATCCTGGGTCTGACTAATGTCAGGTGTTAAAAAACAGTAAATAACTAAATTAAAAAATCAGTTTTTGAATTGGGTAACCATGTATTAGTGCATAAGAGTCCTTGAGCTTCCATGTCCCCCCTGAAGCCCCTGAAGGTGTTAATCCTGCTTTGACAAAGCCTAAACTGTCACAAAGATGGGCTCACATTTGGGTCTGGGATGATTTGGTATTCTGAAGGGTTTATGTTCAGCCTAATCACTTGTAAGGATTATGATTATTGATTAATTAGTATTTATCAAGAATTATAATTTAAAATCATAATAAAAAAATATAACTTTCTTGACCAAAAATCATTACTTACGAATAGAAATCAGAGATGTCCTTAGTGTTGTGATTATGGGCTCAAAGCTCTTTAATAATTACAAATGATTAACCAAAACCACAAACTGTCACTGTTTATTCAACCACTTCACCGAAAGTGGAGGATCTTCAACCTTGTTTTGACAGATAAATCACTCTTGCATGAAATAAACACAAACGCTTCTCTTAATTATATATATGAGGATTTATTAAAGCCAAATAATCCTGATATACCATTATTCTGGTCCAAAAACCTTCACCTAACTAAAAAGCACTATTCTATGCAAAGGGAATATAAATGACTACCTAGCAATAATAATACAAGAAAAATATATGCACATTTACTGTCTATGAAGATCAAACCAGTAATTTTATGGACAAAATGTGTAATTTGGGTTAAATGGAAAGGGAAGTCTTCCTGGTGTTCTGATGTCTCAATTGCAGCGATCAGCTGACAAAACGGTGGAGCCACGCCCCTTCAGCCACAACCAGCTGAACGCCCCAAATCTTGAACAAAGAGTCATAAAACTCTGAGGCGGGAACTCAGCAATAAACTGGAACAAAGAGTGGTCAATCAGTATTGCATGCAACAAGTTAATACCTTAGATTAACTACTGGTGATTCTAAATCACCTTAACTCTGCCTCATCCTGCCCAGACTCGGGCGAGGCCCAGACCGCAGTTGCTTTGAATGAAAAACTTTTAAAAGTCCAACTTCTAATTCCTGGCTGATTTTAGATCAGCCGGACAAAACATTAACCACGCACGATTCAGCAGCGCTTGCGCAGCAAATCAAAACACAGCTCAGCATAAACATAAAACACTTCAATCAGTATTGCATGCAACAAGTTAATACCTTAGATTAACTACTGGTAATTCTAAATCACCTTCACTATGCCTTATCCTGCCCAGACCTCTAAAATACCCCTATCCGGTTTAATATAAAAAGAACAAAATTACTTTGACTTTGTTTTCTTCTCTCCACCAGTTGAGGAGGGATCAGGTTTGAAGAAAAAAAGGGGGGGGGGACCATGCGTCCGTGATCAAATTAAGAAAAAAAAAAAACGGTAACTTCTCATCCGTCCAGGAGGGGAAAATATGAAGAACCGTTAGTCGACTGCATACACAAGGAGGAAAAACTCATCTCCTTGGAAATAGAACCTCTCTAGGTTTTCACCTGCGCCGGGTGTCGGCATGGTCTTCGATCGGCAAATAAATCCTCTGATCTTCTCGTATCAGACAGATTTCCAGCTTTCAAGCTCTTCTGGGAATGGCCTTGTGGAGCAAAAGTTCGCCTGCGAGCTTTTGTGTCTCCAGATATGCGCCATGCAGGAAATGGCCACGAAACCTCATCTCCTGTGGATTTTACACTCTTGGTGACGTCAGAGCTGCGACATCTGTTGAGCTGCGCATGTCAAAATGTGCGGCCAAAATGGATGACCCAGCACACTGCAAAATGCCCAGGTTTAAAAAAACAAAATGAAAAAACAAAAAACGTAACATCAAATCATTAGTCTATGCAAAATGGTTGATTTACAGAATTGCTTGCACATTTTGACATCAAGACAAAAAGTACATCAAACATCAATATTGATGCACAAAATGTATTTTTTAGTCTTATTCTAAGCGTGCATTATATGATTTCTATTGAATATATCAGTATTAAGTGCAGCTGAACTTGTGTTTTATCGCACCCCTTTTATAGCTTTAATTCTTCAAACTACTTTTTTTCATTAAAGTAAATTCTGTTTTGAATCGTCTGTTTATTTACCCTTCCAATTAGCATTTCTTTTAATAGCACTTTAGTTCAGATCCTGTAATGAACGTATTTCCCTCTCCATTTCTTTGGTTTCCCTTCTTTTTGTGCTTCAGCCTCTTGTTCTCATCTCCCTGATGCCATTTCCAGCTTTCAATATTTTGTCTTTCATCTTTTTTTCCGGTAGCCTCATCTCTCATCTTCTACAAGTTCTCTCTCTCCCTCTACCTGAAGGTTCTTTGCTTCTCATCTCCTGCTGAGCTCCTTGTTTAGAAGTCTTTTCATTACACACTGAAAGACACCTTTCATCAAACATTATAAACAATGCAACAGTGTATGTGCCCACATATTGAAAACTATAAAGAACTCATGTTGATACCACACACAATCAAAATGTGTGATAGAGGTATTTTTGAAATCCAGCTTGATGAAAAGGTTGAATATTTACCCACCATTCTTAGATACATGAACAAAAATATGTGCACCATGGTTTTTTAAATTTTAATCAGTAATAGAGAAGCAAAAATGGAATGAATTTCAAAAGATGAGAAAAAGTATGCCCAGCCAGACAATTTTTGACAATCACAGCCAATTTCCATGTACAAGGCTTGCATACCTGCATTATCGTTAATGCAGATTATTAAGAGAATATATGCTTTTCCACTAAGATTATATGCCTTTTTTTTACAATGAAAGTTAGAGACAGCTGTGGCTTCCTCTTTGTGTCAAATCACGTGCTCTACCAGATGTGCCCAGGTAACCACACACAGCTCTCAGTGTAGGAGACAGGTCTGTCATCACATTAAAAACAAAAGTGTAAAGTTTCTAAAGGAGAAGAATATTTTTGTTTATATGTGTTGCCCTCACACAATTAACTAGAACTGCATTGAAATACACTGCTAAAAAAAATAAAAGGAACACTTAAACAACACAATATAACTCCAAGTAAATCAAACTTCTGTGAAATCAAACTGTCCACTTAGGAAGCAACACTGATTGACAATCAATTTCACATGATGTTGTTTAAATGGAATAGACAACAGGGGGAAATCTTTGGCAATTAGCAAGACATGCTCAATAAAGGAGTGGTTCTGCAGGTGGGGACCACAGACCACTTCTTAATACCTATGCTTTCTGGCTGATGTTTTGGTCACTTTTGAATGTTGGTGGTGCTTTCACACTCGTGGTAGCATGAGACGGACTCTACAACCCACACAAGTGGCTCAGGTGGTGCAGCTCATCCAGGATGGCACATCAATGCGAGCTGTGGCAAGAAGGTTTGCTGTGTCTGTCAGCGTAGAGTCCAGAGCCTGGAGGCGCTACCAGGAGACAGGCCAGTACGCCAGGAGACGTGGAGGAGGCCGTCGGAGGGGAACCACCCAGCAACAGGACCGCTACCTCCGCCTTTGTGCAAGGAGGAACAGGAGGAGCACTGCTAGAGCCCTGCAAAATGACCTCCAGCAGGCCACAAATGTGCATGTGTCTGCACAAACGGTTTCACATGACAGAGACAGAGTCTGTCATGACGTGACAGAGTTTGGAGACACCGTGGAGAGTGATCTGCTGCCTGCAACATGACCGGTTTGGCAATGGGTCAGTAATGGTGTGGGGTGGCATTTCTTTGGAGAGCTGCACGGCCCTGAATCCGAGCACATGTCTCGCTCCATCCACCAATGTCACGTTGCACCTCAGACTGTCCAGGAGTTGGCGGATGCTTTAGTCCAGGTCTGGGAGGAGATCCCCCAGGAGACCATCCGCTGTCTCATCAGGAGCATGCCCAGGCATTGTAGGGAAGTCATACAGGCACGTGGAGGCCACATACAATACTGAGCCTCATTTTGACTTGTTTTATGGACATTACATCTAAGTTGGATCAGCCTGTAGTGTGTTTTTCCGCTTTAATTTTGTGTGTGACTCCAAATCCAAGTCTCCATTGGTTAATACATTTGATTTCTATTGATGATTTGTGTGATTTTGTTGTCAGCACTTTCAACTTTGTAAAGAACAAAGCATTCAATGAGAATATTTCATTCATTCAGATCTATTAGATCTGAATGAATTAAATAGATAATTCATTCAATATTTCATTCAATATTTCATTCATTCAGATCTATCATTCAGATGTGTTATTTGAGTGTTCCCTTTATTTTTTTGAGCAGTGTATATTATAGTCTTTTGAAAACAGAATGAATATTCCCTTTACCCTAAGGCAAACAGGTGAGCATGAGAATTACATGTGCATAACAAAAATTTATTTAAGAGTGCAGCTGCATATGTCAAGTTAAAAAGATGCTTAGAAACAAATTATACAGTTATGCATGGTTTAGGTGACACTGACATGAAATTATAGTTTTCCTAATTGAGTTACCCTGAACTGGAGCAACATGATAATTCTGATTGTAGTGTGTTTAGTGCAATAATGTTGAGAAGTAGAGTGTTATTTAACCGTGCTTTTTAAGCATAAGTACAGCACTAATTTTAACATTTTTAGAAAAGTTTAGGATTCATTATCAAGAAGGGAAAAAGCCTAACACTAACATAAGAGAATAAACCAATATGCGCAGAGAATGAAACACAAGAAATAAGTAAGAAACCAAACAGAGGAATTTACTGGTATGGCGAGAACTAAACAACAACAAACAACCTATGAATGAAATCAATATGGCAATACCTAAATAACAATAACAACAACACAAATGAAAACCAAAACACAAGCACCTATCATGGCAGTATGATGATGTAAAGATGAATCCAAACACTGGTTACAGCACTCCACTTTGAAATAAAACTGTTTACTGTCACCACAAAAAACTACTCATTTCAGGTTTAGCAAGTTTTTGGTGTAAATGTAAACTCATAATTTCACTCAGTTGAAGACATATGTGCATCAAAACCACTGTTACTGTCTCCCTATCTTTCTTAGAATATTAATTACGTAATCACTTGGTGTTTTAGAAATATTTTGTATTCTGTATTTGTCCTGACAAACTAAAAATGAACTACAAGTAGTGACTAATGTGTTTGTAGTAGTTTAGTGATCCAGAGGATCCCAGTCAGATGAAAGGCTGCCCAGGTATTTGGCAGATGTGAGAGCATGGATGGAGTTGAACTTTATTTAAATGACAAAAAAAAAAAAACAGAAATAATTTTATTTGGTAATTCTGACCTCCTGACAGGATGCAGTAGTTGTGTTTGTATCACTAAACTCTTCTGGCTGTGTGTCTGTTAGGAATCTTGAGGGGATCCCTGACTTAGATTTTAAATTTAAAAACTGGTGACTGTAGTAGTCCAGTGTAGCTTTTGACTTAGTAGTGAAGCTTTTTTTTTTTACTTCACTATTAAGCTTTTGACTTAGTAGTGAAGTAAAAGATTCTCTTCCTTATTTCTTATTGACTGGAATACTGCAATTTCCTCTATAGTGGGATTGACCAATGTCTTGTTGATCATCTTTAACTGACCAGGGGAAGACAAACCTTTTTTCAGCTGCAGCACCAAGGCTATGGAATAGTCTTTCTCTTCTGTGAGGTCTGCTATAACTTTAAATGATTTTAATTCTCTTTTAAAAACGAATTTCTTTAAATTGGCTTTTAATACCAAAGAGCACGACTATTCGGCCTGTCCTTGTAAGTGGAATCTTATGGTTAAGCTCAGGTAAAGGTTTTCTGAGATCCCAGGAATGAAGGCAGGTGGGTTACACGAAAAAGATTTTTGCAGGTTTTGATGCAATCTAAGGAGCACAACATGTAAGGTGCAAGTCAAGAAAAAGATAACTCCAACTAATTCATCTTTAAGGTAGTGCTTCAATCATACCAAATTGATGACTAATAGAATGACAGCAGATTGAATGTAGTCTGTTCGAGATATACTGCAGATAAGCACAAGGATCAGGATTCAGGAATCTGTACGGAAATCCCTAGCTAGAAACATCTAAATTAGAGCAGATTTATGAAACCAGAAAACAAGAAAAAGAAACAATAACAGGCACAAGAGGGCTGGAGAAGTGCTGTAAAATAAAAACATTTGCTCAGGTTTTCTAAAGTGTAATGTGTATTGCTTTAAGTTCTTTTGTTAAGTTGTACAGTACCACCATCAAACTATCTGCCATATGTCTGAATGATGTAGGATGATAGGCTGCCTTAGATAAATACTGCTGCATCCTTCTCTTCCTAGGCATCTGATGCTGTAGTAAACAATATTAAGTCAGGCTGCCACAAAGATTTCCATGGCTGAGTGTCACAACTTTACTCAAATGTTGCAGGGACAATCAAATAATATCATTACTTAAACTCAGGCAATGCTATACAGATGCTCTATTTACTAATGAAGATTCAGTAACTTTGGTATGCCAAATGCTTAGAGTGGTTCTAACTGACAGTATCTTGAGCTAAGATCTTATCATTTTAGTGTATTACCATTTTACTAATTGGAAGCACTCATTGTCATTGTCAACAGATGGTCAGGGGATCCTTAAATAGAGGGGAAGGGAATAAATTCATTGCAGGGGACACTGCGGAAGACCTTTTTTCACCCTCTGGTGGCATCAGCAGCTTAGGATGATCCCTGTTTCCCCCTTCTGAGTTGCTGAATGGTTTTCCAGAACTTTGTTGAGGCCAGTTAAGAGTTGGTGTCTTCCATGCCTGAGGTTTTGCTTCCCCAACCACAGAAGCCACAGTCTTTCTGGCCACTCGGTACCTGTCAGCTGCTTCAGGAATCCCCAAGAAAAACCCATCCCCAAAGGTCTCCTTCTTCTGCATGACAGCTTCCATCACCACTGGTGTCCAACAGGGGGTCCTCTTGTTGCCACTGCAGCAGGCACAGATAAACTTCAGGCTCCTAGAAGTCACATCTACCGTAAGTCACATGTCCCCATCCTCCCTCAGGGCATGAGACAAATTCTCCAAGAGGTGTGAATTGTTATGATTCTGGCACGTCTGCTCTACCCTGCCTTCCTGGCTGCAATCAGCAGATTAGGTGCACCTGGTGGCTGCTGCAGTGTAGTGCAATCTGTGGAATGCCATACACCTGTGTCTTCCCTGATATATACTGACTCTGACAAGCAGACAGTGCCAGATTTCTGAAAGCCATCATGTGAGTAGATATCCAGTGTTCCTTCCTATCTGATCATTGTTCTTGGCCTTGCCTTGCCTTTTGGATTTATGCCTCTGCCTGCTCCCTATCAGACTATTTGGATTTTGGTCGATCTTGTTTCCTGCATCTGGTTTATGCCTCTGCCTGCCCCTTGCCTGACGCCTCTTGTTCCGATCGTTGACCCTGTTTCAGTCCTTAGATTATTGAGCCAGCCTAGCCCTCGGATTATTCACCCTGGAGTCACTTCTTACCTGTGCTGTGGAGATCACCGCCTGCCGCCCACTGAGGTTTCTCCTCTGGGTTTCAAGTTCCACTCAAGACAAAAGCAGGTTAGTGGCTTTTCTGATCCCTGCAAAATCTGGAGAAGTTACAAGTCACTAATCCCTCTTTCTGCCTCAGTGATTCCTGGAAGCTGTGAGGAGTGTTACCTGTGTGACGTTTTCCTGTGGCTGAATAAACCTTTTAAACTTTCAGTACTGTGTCTGGCTGAATCTTGGGTCCCCCTTTTCTGATTCATAGCATTAATATGAATTTTACTTGCACATGTTTCTCTGCCAGATGTTCCCAACTCTCCTAAACAAGCTGTTTGGGTTTACCAGGTCTGTCTGCCAGCCTCCGCTGCCACTGGATCCAACTCCCTAGGTGGTGATCGGTTGACAGGTCCTCACCTGAGTCTCCAAGACATAATCATGCAGGTCTGATGATTGAATTACAAAATTGATCAACAACCTTTGACAGTTCTATTGTTGTTTTTTGCACAAGACAAAAATGCAGTTTAGCAGATACAACTAAGCCAATATCTACTTATGTTAAAAACTGTCCCTTATTTGCGCTATTGTCTGCCATGTATAAATAAAGTGCAGCAACGGTGGTATTATTCTCAATTTAGCTCCAGATGGTTCACCAGACTCTTGCTGAAAGCTAAGCAAATGTCAGATTCCTAGTAATGCCCAGTAAAGTTCAAACAAACTTGTGATGCACATTCATGTGTTTCATTTATGATTTTATTTATTTTACAAAATGAAAGCCACCAAGCTAGTAGGGTATACCCTGCCAATTTGGTGCCCAAAGTGGAGGTGGTCCAAGCCAGGACAGGTTCAGGGCCCAGTCAAATAACAAACAGGGGGTGTGATTATTATTATTTTTTTTTCATCTATTCATACATTTTTCACTTTCAATACAGAGCAGGAGTAAGGGTGCCAGTCAGAGTTGTCTATGCCAATAGCCTGCTCTTGGCATATGCCATATAATCATAATGTGGGCAGGACACTAAGCTCCATATTCATTTTGACATACAGCCAGGAAGAGCTGGGGATTGAACAACCAGCCAACTGTTTGATTCACCAATTTACACACCAACTACTAACAGCTGTTGTGGATGTTTTTATAATTTAGTTTCCTCATCCCTTTATACCTTATCCTCTTGGTATCTCTTACTCTATAACTCCCTGTGTCCCGCACTGTCAATGCTGTTTGCGTGTGTGTGTGTGTATGTGTGTGTGTGTAGTTCCTGATGAAGTTAAGGACATGATTAATGGGTTCATCTAACGGTGTTTATACAGCACTCATCTCCACTTAATGCGCTCAGGAGCACACAACACACAGATGCCACCCCTCCTGCACCTCGTTGCCCAGGGTAACAGTAGGCAAATGACATGTAGATGACAGGGAGTCAATTAGGAGATCATAGAGTTATGACTCCATGGAACTCCATTAGTGGAGCACTGATCAGCACTCAGACTGACTGAATCCAGTTTCCACAAGCTCTTGGTGTTTTTGCTTCCATATGCCCACTTATGTTCTTTTTATTGTACCCATAGTTTGTGCCCATTTTCACTGATTTCTTTCTGCATTTACATACCCAAAGCAGCCACTCTGTTATTACTACAATAGGTGTAGGGTATACCCCTGTCTACGATACCACATAACAACTGCATCTATAATCTATTAAATGAAGGTGTAAATGAAGGTGTAAAAGGCAAAAACATCAAACATATTGCATGGAAGAAAAATAATGTATGTTACACCTATGATTACAGGAAAACAATTAAACCTAACCAAAGATTAATAGGTCTACACAAATATTTCTTTTGACTTTTTATGAAATAAGTATCGCTTTGCACCTGATTCCCTGTCTGTCGGCTAACCATAGAAAACAAACATGCATAATAGCATGGTGAAATATGAGAATGTATGTATTTTAGTAATTCAACACAAAAAGCCAAACTCATGGATAGATCAAATAAACACAGTTATAAAGGTATGGTGTTTCTTTCTGTTCATTTTCCTTTAGCTCATAAAAATCACAAATTTAGTTTGAAGTCACAATGTCAGTAAAATGATTTTTTAATACAGAAAAGTGATGTTAGAGAGGTGACTTGAAGCAGTAGTCACTACCACAAAATGTCTTAAGAAGATGGCTGTAACAAAGCTTATTATTGGAAAATTGGGTGGAGGAACAAAATGTGGATAAAAAGATATATAAGTCACCAGGATAATCACTGCCCTAAAAGGATTGCGAAACAAAAACTACATAAGAATTTGGAAGAGATTCACAAGGCTGCGACTGGAGTAAATGCTTCAAGAGCCACCATACATACAGCAGATGTATCCAAGATGAGATACAAATGATGCATTCCTTGGGAGAAGTCCCTTTTGAACCAGAGAAAACGTCAGAAGCATCTTATCTGGGATACGGTGAAAAAAAACTTTACTCTTTCTCAGTGGTCCAAAGTCATCTTTTCAGATGAAAGCAAGTTTTCATTCAATTTAGAAATCAAGAAGAGTCTAAAGGAGTAGTGGAAAGACACAGAATCCAAGTTACGTGAAGTCCAGATTGAAGCATCCACAGCCAGTGATGATTCTCGTACCTAGCTCTGCTACTGTTGGTGCACTGTGTTTTTACAATTCCAAAATAAGCACAGCCGTCTGAGTGAAAATTTTAGAACTCTTCATGTTTCCCTCTGCTGACAAGCTTTATGGCAATGCTGATATATTCCAGCAGGTCTTGATAGCTGCCCAAACTGTCAAAAGTACCAATGCTTGCTATAATGACTCTGGTGTCATTTTGCACGATTGTCCAGCAAACTGGCCTGACCTAAACCTTATCTATGGAGCATTGTCAAGAGGAAAATGAGGCACCAGAGCCAACAATGCAGACAAACTGAAGGCTGCTTTTAAAGCAGCCTAGAATTCTTAACACCTCAGCCGAGCCACAGGCTGATCTGCCTTTATGCCACTCTGCCTCCAATCCTTTCTGCATTGATTCAATAATTCATGAAAAGAAATTCCCAAGTACTGAGTGCACATACTATATAGTACATGGACATTTTTTTCAGTATACCCACATTTTTGTATCAATTGTTTTTACTTTATGTAATATTTAAATTAACTGGAAAAGTTAATTTTGAGGTTCTTTCCCATATTCATAAAAATTAACAGAACTAAACACTTGAAATACATCACTTTCTGTGTTTTGAATGTGTGTATAAGTTTTACATTTAAAACTGATATACTGAAAATGTTTTAGAATGTTCTAATATGTTGAGATGCACCCATATTATTGTATTTTAACATGAGGAGAACTATTACAGAATACACATTTTTTATGAAATAATTCTCTATTAGGCCATATAAAACTTACACTACTGCTAATCACAATACTAAAATTATTAGTTGTTCCAGTCCACCACATAATTTCATAGACATTAATAGCCTTGAAAGTCAAAAAAAGAACAAGACTCTCTCGAATATATATTTTAGGTACTAGCCTTTACTTTCGCCTTCTGTTTAGGCCTTACTTTCAAACTAGGACAAATGACTATTTGTCAGCTATATTTAACGCATTTTATCCCTTCATATGCAGCTTCTTTTCTTTCTTTGACTTGTTTTTTTAGGCTATATTTTCACCCACACTGCAACAAATGTTTACAATCCATTTTATGAGGCGAAAAGGTACATAAATATACAATTTCACTGCTGTGTCCCATCCCTTTGAAACATCTAACCTTTTCTCTAAAAACATCTCATCCTAAATCATGCATGACTATTCCTTCAGTCCTTGTGTGCAGAAATGTACAGAAAAACCGGTGCTTACCTGCATCAACTGGATTTTTTTCCCTTGTTGCATTTTCCAAACTCTTTCCTCCCTCAGTATGTCAAAGTGAACCTACATCCCTTTCTCACTTTTTTGCCTGCATGTTCCACCTGGCAAGCTTTTCTTCCTCCACCCTTTCTTCAGATTGCACATTGGCCGTGTGCAATCATGTAGTTAACAGTTAATATGCAGTCAGCTTTGATATTTTTAGATAACTCTTCTTCACTCCACCTATTTACTTTTCTGTTTATTGGCTACTTGGATTATTTGTACTGTCTTATTTGCCTGGCTTTCACCTCCTCACTTCAGTTATCTTCTTTCTGTATTTCTAAGGCCTTTCAGTGTGGTTTTCTTCAAAAGGAAGCAGTTAGATGTTGCACATCGGTTTGATTCATATGGCATGGGGAGGTGTATAACTTCCACTGGCATAGTTCATAGATACGGTGACACCTTTGAAGGTTTTTGTCTCAATACAATCCAAGTAGTATGGGTTAGAATACAGTTTAATTTGGTTGATTATTTTGATTGCTAAACATGTTATTACTTTTGAATTTACTTGGATATAATACAGGGAACTGTAAACAATACTTCGTAATATGTGTTGTGATCATAAAAATACAAATGATCTATATATTATGAATATGATTAAAACTACATAAGCCCCCTATATTTTGTATTGGTTGTTTGTATTACATACATGACTGTGATCAAAGATCTTATTTAAATGTTTCAACAAAAGTTACCAGGGATTCTAGAACTTCAAAAAGGTCCAAACCCAATTTCTAAATGTGGTCAAAAGTCTAGAATGACAAATGATGAGTAAAAGTATTTTAAATTATAAAAGGTACTTACAACTTACAAGCAGAATAATTGTCCATTTATGCATAGTTTGTTTTCTGACCCTGAAATGCTCAAATTTGTGACAGAAAAAGTCTAAAGAGCACTCTAAGTTTACATACAAGTTTATTGTAATCAACTTAATTTTAAGTGCCTTTCATTACACACAAAACAAAATAAATAAACTCAACTTGAAATGTAACATCAAAACATCTTGAGGTAAAACGTATAATCAGAGGCAGTTACAATACATCACTTGGTGGAAAAGGGCTTTAATACCTAAAACTATAAAATTATTCTTTAAACTTGTTTTAACTTTTATTCAAATATAAAAATATGTCTGTTATGTCTAAATATTCTCTAGCAAATAAGTATTTCACATTACATATGGCACTAAATAAATTGTTTTTTAAAATAATGTTCACACACACGTACAAATTTGTTGGCATTTCCATTAAAAGGTTGGTGTGCTTGCAACACCAGCTAATCAAAATATGCTTTCTCTAAACACACTTGCACAAAAAGCTTCCCAATGAAAACACTAAAACACATGGAGCCTTGACCAATGGACACAGTGTACATGCAGGATTAACACGCACCTGATGAAATGAGTGTTCAAGGGAAAATGTTTTTTCCTGTACAGTTATACAGCAGGATGTTGTCAACTTTAAAACAGTTGAATTACATATAATTGAAACGCGGTGTGTTATCCGTCTCACTGAAACCACCACGAACAACACAAGTTTGGGAAAACAACTTCAGATTCCTGAGTTGACTGATATTAGTGACAAAAATAAAAAAATATATATTTTACTAAATAAATAAAGGAGCCAAAGTTATGAAGTTTACATTTCATCCTGTAAAATAAAAATTGCCATTTGTTGCTTACCTACAAACTTATAGTGTTGGTGTTTGTTTCACCCTGAAGACAAGTGTATCAAGAGCTAATGCCATTGCGAGGCTTCAAACAGGATCTTCTCAAACAGAAGTGGCCACTGAGCTTAGATTGTCACAGTGTCGTCAGCAGGTTGCAGCAGAGCTACAGAGAAAGTGGAAGTGTCACAGAAAGGCATAGAGGTGGATGGCCACATCCCACACTAACAAACGCTTCATTGTGAATAGTGCCCTGCAGAACCAGATGGTGCATGCTGCTCAACTCAAGACACATTTAAGAGATGTGAGAGGCATCCGAGTGTCATGTCAGACCATTCAAAACTGTTTACATCACTGTGGTCTGCGTGCCAAATGATCTGCAGGGGTACCCAACAACACCACCAGACACAGGCATCATCATCTTGCTTGGGATAGGGAGCATTTATTCTGGACAAGGGACCAGTGGACCTCTGTGCTGTTCTCTGAAAGTCAATTCACGTTTAGCAGAAATGATGGCTGCCAATGATGTTGGAGACATCAAGGAGATGTCTCCAGGCGAGCCTTTGGTGGTGATGGCTGAAGATGGTAGGGGAGTGTTATTATTCACATTATATTGAACCCTATACTGACAGATTGAAAGGCAACTCAACAAGGAAGAAGACATTGTTTCAAAGGAATGTAAAAAGCTAGGTTGTAATTTGCAAAATGACTCTTTGCCAAAGAACTCAATTTTCCCTATGAGATGTCCTGTATTATAAGATGAGTATTTGGTTAAACGTTGTTAATCTGCAGGATAAAAGGCTTTCCAACCTGAGAACAACATCCCAATTGTGAAGTATGGCAGCGCAGCGTTATGATGTGGCAGTGTTTTGTTTTTGGAAGGACTGGTTTGCTGCAAAATAGATGGCATAATGAGAAAAGAACATTAGATGAAATGTTAAACATCTCAGCACATCAACCAGGAAGTTAGAATGTGCATGAAATGGTGTTAAGACAACAATGTGTTTTCGAGTGGCTATCCATGGAATTGTTTTGGCAGGAATGGGCCAAAATTCCAGCAAACTATTGAGATAAGCTTACGGAAGTTAACATACAGTTCCAAATACTAAGACGCATATTTAGATTAAACTTCCAACGTTAAAAAAAAAAAAACACCTTCTTGGATTAAGTAAATATGCATATTCTTTTTGTAACCCAGACTAAAACAGAAAAGGTTTATCCTGTGTAAAAAACACCACACTTTATAGAAACTGAGTGGGTCATTCTGCAGAAGTGCAGTTTGAATCTGGGGGCACAAATCTACACCCACTGCAACAGTAGAGCCTAGAATGTGACTGAAAATGGTTTTATGCTATTGTTTAAAAACCACGGACTGCCGCTCCAAATTGTGCAGAAATGCACCGGTATAATGGATTTTAAAACAGCTCCCAGAAAGAAATGAGTGCTCCAATCTGGATTGTAAATAGCTATATAAATAAATCAACTATGAAAACTTTAGAGCTTTGAAACTGAATTAAAACCAGTTCTAACTGAAAAGTAGAATGTAGTTGTAGAAGCAGTTACCAAGGACACAAGGCAGCAGAATCAGCAATTCGTCTGCTCCAAATCTGCTTTAAAATTAAGATCTCAGAATGATGAATAATTCTACACAGTTGTAAATCTGTATCTCAGAACAGAAACGAGGACAATTATTTTAACTTAACCAATTAAAATCTCTTAATGAAATTTCCCATGACGTTTCCTGACCCACATACAAAGGTAAACTAGAACTCAGAATGTAAGTAAAAAGCTTTTCTTACAGAGTAAGAATAATGATTAAAGTGGTTACACCGGGTTCGGCAATTTGGTTCTGCAGCATCTTGAGGAAGGGAAAAAAAATTTGTTTGAGGCAGAAGGCAAGATGAGGAACAATCTTCAAAATGACAGAATTGACTCGCTTATTGCGTGAGAGAGGAAGGCAGACACTGAGAGGTGTAGATGGTTCTGGTGGGAATTTTAGAGGAAAGGTTCATCTGAGGCATGTTTGTTTCCATAGGAGTTTCCAATTTGAAATGAAGCTGACGAAGGCTGCAGATCCTGGTAACGGCTGAACAGAGGGCGTCAGAGAAATAGAGTAACAGAAACAGAGACCAGGCAGGCAGGGAACTGTTGGAGATTACCATGGGGAGGATTCTGAAGAATATCTGGCATGGAGATCCCTTGTGAGAGTGGTCTGGGATAGGCCCAGGCACCAGTAAGCCAACTTAAATATGGGAGGCACAGAGAATATAATACGTAATCCTAACCCGTTTAAATATTTCCACGAATGTTGACTGATTTTATCAATGCATTTGAATGTAAACTACGTAAAACACTGTGATATTCAGCATGACTCACTGGGTTTAAGTGTTGAGTTTGCAAACAAAAATACAGAGCTTTTGTGATTTAAAGTTAACAGAACATATGAGCTGCAAAGGAGGATAAACTGGGAGATGGCTGAAATAAAATGTTTTGGATATTCAAACCATGAGAAATGTTTTGTATCCTCCTACTACAAAGCTTCACCTGTTCAGTCTAAATAAATTAGTCTAAACATGCAGTCAGTGAAAAAAAACTAGACTGAGGAG
Source organism: Girardinichthys multiradiatus (assembly GCF_021462225.1). Taxonomy (NCBI): domain Eukaryota; kingdom Metazoa; phylum Chordata; class Actinopteri; order Cyprinodontiformes; family Goodeidae; genus Girardinichthys; species Girardinichthys multiradiatus. Next base: position 24,786,758 of record NC_061810.1, on the reverse strand, counting down.
TCGAGGCAGAAAGAGAAACATAAAAAGTGCATGCATTTTGGATGTTAGGTGATATTTCTACATGCCTTTTTTAATGTTCACATCTTCAAAATATATTAATTTGGTTCTCAGTCAAAATGTGCATTTTTAGTACATTTAGCATTCAAATACTTTTACAAAGCAGGCGCACACAGGTGAGGATTATAAATAAATTTTCAAATAATGTTTTCATTAAATGTACTTGTTTCAAAATCCATGAAAATGTATGAATCAGTTGGAGGCATGTTTTGTTTAGCACATTTTGTTTCGGACTCCAAGGCAGAAATACATGGAGAAACACATAGGTTAAAAAGGTTTATTGGTTTGGAATCAATGATGCTTGAAGTCAAACACAGGTGTGGGCTGTCAATGACATAACCAGAGTATCCTGTGCTTTAAAATGTGTTATTTTTGTAAGTTTCTACAGTGAATTGAGGCTTAAGGCCTTTTTATTTTCCGCAAAAACAGAGAAATATGTTATTTCACTCCAGATGATGTGTCAAGAACAAGCTGCAAGAACCTTCAAATCAGAGCTCCAAGAGCAGAAGGACTTTGTTTTTCTTTACAAATGTCTATATTATTGTGGAGTAGAGGCCTTAATTTGACATTTTTTGGGAACTGGCAGGGTGAAAATCTCTGATCAGTAATTCTAGTGGTGAGAAAAGTGGAGGAGAGACTGGAAGGTGAATAGCAGAGTATTCTGATATCAAGACAGGCAGTTGGGTCTTACTGGTGAGAATATGAGCAGTGGAGCATTCCAAAGACCAGGAAAGAATTCACCACAAGGTAATACCCCCCAAACTGTTGCTTTGTGTTTAATTGGTGCATAAACATATGAGGCTTTAAATAAATACAATTCCAGAAAGGCCTTTCCACACATCTGATACTGTGGCATAAGGTAAATGCAGAAGTATTCACAGCACTGCACTTTTTTTACAGTTATCTTACAGCCTTAACTCAAAATTCTACACACAGTACCCCATTATGGCAAACCAAAAATGTTTTTTTCAGATTATTGCAAATGTATATGTAAGTATTTGCAGCCTTTCCTTTAGACTTTGTTGATCCGCCTTTGGCAGCAATTACTGCCTCAAGTCTTTTTAAATATGATGCCACAAGCTTAGCATACCTATCAGTTTTGCCCAATCTTCTTTGTACTACATCTCAAGCTCCATCAGGTTGGATGGGAGACATCTGTGTAATTTCCAGATCTCTCTAAAGAATTCAAGTCTGGACTCTGGCTCAGCAACTCCAGGAGATTTTTCAGAGTGGTTCTGAAGCAACTCCTTTGAGATCTTGGCTTTGTGCTTTGTGTCGTTGCCCTGTTAAAATTAATTAATCTTCACCCCATTCTGAGGTCTAGAACGCTCTGGACCAGGTTTTCATCCAGGATATCTCTGTACATTGCTGCATTCATCTTTTCCTCTATCCTGACTTGTCTGCCAGTCCCTGCTGAAAAGCAGCCCCATGGCATGATGCTGCCACCACCATGCTTCACTGTAGGGATGCCTGGTGATGAGCAGTGCATGGTTTCCTCCAAACATGATGAATGGCATTCACACCAAAGACTTTAATCTTTGTCTCATTAGACCAGAGAATTTTGTTTCTCATGGTCGGACAATGCTTCAGCTGCGTTTTGGCAAATTCCAGACGGGCTCATTGTCAATTAAGCAGTGGCTTTCATCTGGCCACTTTATCATACAGGCCTAATTGGTGGATTGCTGCAGAGATGGTTGTCCTTCTCGAAGCCTCTGCTCTCTTCACAGAGGAATGTTGGAGCTGTCACAGAGTGACCATGGGGTTCTTGATCACTTTCCTGACTAAGGCCCATCTCCCCCGATCGCCCAGTTTAGACCGGCCAGATCTAGGAAGAGATCAGGTGGCTCCGAACATCCAAACCACAGGTGGACTCCATTTAAGCTGTAGAAACACCTCAAGGATGCTCAGTGGAAATAGTATGCACCTCAGCTCAATATTGAGCTTCATGGCAAAGGCTTTGAATACTTTTCTTAGCTTTTAATTTTTAATATATTTACAACAATCTAAAAAAAAAACATTTTTCACATTGCCATAATGCAGTATTGTATGTAGAATTTTGAGGAAAGATATTCATTTGATACCATTTGGAATGAGGCTGTTCTGCGAAGCGCTCACCCCTCATCTAACGAGATCACTTTGGCATCATAAATTATTGATGTACAGAGGTCCTTCCCTTATTTATTTTGAATAATTTAGCTAAAATTTATTTTAGCTCATAAACTCTGTATTTGACATTTCAGCCCAAGATGGTCATGCATTCATTAAATGGTACACAGTAGTTTGGAATTAATTTTAGATTGTTCATCCTTATACACATGCAATAAATGTTACCGGGACACATCAAAAGCAGCTTATTTGTGAGCACGGGCACCTGGAATGGTTCGCTTGCAGTGCTAATGCGTGCCAGACCAGCGTACCAGAAGCAAGATGAGAGGACGTTAATGTAAGAGAAGTGCATTTCAGTAAATGAAGAACTAGAGGAAAAACAAAGTAAGAGTGCCAATCCGAAGACGAAACAGTTAAAAAATGTCTTGTGAGGCCACGTGGAGTAGTGAAGGTACAGGTGAACAACTACATTTGAACACCAAAGTAGCAACAGAAACCCTGATGAGATGGACTTTCTTCTTCGTGCTTTTTTACTTAGTCAGTCGACTGTGGCTCAGTGGGGACAGAAGTCATCTTGCAATTTGAAAGTCGATGCCACATGTTGATGTGCCCTGGGCAAGGCACTCAACCCCAAGTTGCCTACCGATCTTTGTATCGGTGTATGAATGTGTGCACATTAGTGAGTGTAATTGGGTGAACATGGCTCTAGTGTGAAGCACTTTGAGTGATCGGTATGACCGAAAAATGCTATATAAATTCAGTCCATTTTCCAGTTCTCGATCAGAGCAATGCTGCCCTCAAAACAATCTGTTGCAGCTGCATGACTTTGTTTGGTCTGGTTTAAACAATCTCTGTGAAAGCAAAGTGGGCCAACTAAAGGTGTGAATTTTCTAATTTTTACCAATCCCTGGGCTCCAGAAGACTCAGGTGGAGGCCTCAACAATCTCCTGGATCAAAAACTACCTGACAAACATACCACAGTTTGTGAGATTGAAGGGTTGTGTGTCTAACCAGGTAGTCAGCAGCACAGGAGCACCACATGGGACTGTACTCTCACCATTTCTTTTTCACCTGGACAACGAACTAGAGTGGAGATGCAACTGTGAAGCCGTCTACAAGAAGGGACAGAGCAGATTGTACTTCTTGAGGAAGCTTAGGACCTTTGGTGTTTGCAGCAAGATGCTGCATATCTTCTATAAGTCTGTTGTGGAGAGTGTGATCTCTTCTGCCACTACTCTTCTAGGGTAGCAGTATCAGAGCCAGGGGCTTAAAAAAGCCCAACAAGCTGATAAAGAAGGCTGGCTCTGTTCTGGGGACTCCTCTGGAACCTCTGGAGATCATTGTGCAAAGACGGATCCTTCATAAAATGAACAACATTATGGAGGACCCTGAGCGTCCTCTTCATGAGACTGTTGTACAACAACAGAGTGTCTTCAGTCAGAGGCTTCTTCAGATGTGATGTAAGACAGAGCGCTACAGGAGATCCTTCCTGCCCACAGCCATCAGCATCTACAATGGCTCTTTGAAGAAACCTCCATAATGAGCTACGACAACATTTAATTTCCCTTTGGGATTAATAAAGTATTTTTGAATTAAATTTGAAATGAATAGGTAAAACCATTTTCAAGGGATACTCTTCTCCAGTTCTCCAATGCGTTTCCATAGGATTTTATACACTTCATCCATGTGGGATTGCTTTAATTCTCTATCCACTGTCTATACAAACTGTGCCACCGTGCAGCCCAAGCTTTGGTGCTCCTGCTTCTAAATGGCTGTCTTGCGGCAGAATTTCCAGATTGTTGCTTTCCTTTCCTGCATTTTATATGCATACACATTATAAAAATGTAGCAACAAATTTGCTTAAACCATTCAGTTTAATTTATTGATGAAATACACAAGCAGCAATCTCTATATTGACATTAAAAAACAAGCTTGACAAAATTTCAGTGTTAGTATTTTATAGTGTTTGCAGTAATTAATTTGTTTAAGAAAATCACATAAGAGGGTATTTAACAATAATTTTAAATCAGCTTTGAGTTGTTCATTGGCACAAACTTATTTTTTCTTCTAAAATTGCTTTAGTGTTGCCTCAAGTGGATTATTGCTTTTTAAGGTTACAAATTGTAATGCACATAAAAGACCTATACATACAGAATTTTAGGCTTTTAATCTGTGGATTTCTTTATATCAATACCAGCTAGTTTTCTTTAATCATATCCTCAAGTGCTTCTCTTATTGCAAACAAAATCACACATGCAATTACAAAAAGACTTACAGAATATGCTTTGCTGTGTTAAGATTTGTTTGTACGTGTATTTTAAAAACTAAACCATAAAGGTCATTTGGAAACTCAATATGTTTCTTATTTGATGTGGTCCCAGTAGGAAAAATAATTTTGACCAAAATGAAATGTGATGGGAATCCAAGGCCTCTCATTTTGAGAGCTCTTGTTTTTCCCCACAGATTTGCACCAATAGTACAAATGACCCTGTCAGTTTTCCAGTTTGTTCCCATTTAACACAACAGAGACTTTGCTCTGCTTCCCATCTATCAATTTCTTCATCTTTTGTCCTGCTCTTGGCTTCTTAACAATGGTTACTTCTTTCTTCTTTTCCTTCATCTTCTTTATTATTTTTAGGCCTAGTTTTTGTCTTGATTTAGAGTAAGTTAAGGCACCTTTGTGCAGTAATTGAGATGTAACTTCTATTCTCGGTGGGGCTCACTCAGATACAATCCAATTCACTGGTTCTACTGCCTTTACTAAAGCAAACACATGACACATGAGAAGAGGATAAAAGAACAAATCAGTTCCAGATATATTCAGATTTGTGTGAACATGCAACAACTGAGACCAGCTGGAAAAGAAGTGGAAGTAAATAATAAATGAAAGCATCTTCCAGATTCCCCACAGAGAGAGGAAAGCTGGGATGAATTTCAGGAGAAGGGAGAAGAATGACATGCATTCATCCATCTTGCTTTTTAAAATGAGAGAAGACAGGATTGAAAAAAATTACTGTGTTTAGTCTGAATGACTTACAGTTGAGAAAAAAAAACCACCAAAACAAACAGGATCTAATTGTGTCACAATAATGTCAGAAATACAGTGCCTTTTTAAAGTATTCATATTCCTTGAAGTTTTACAGATTTGTGCACATTACAACCGCAAACTGTAATGTATTTTATTTGGAATTTATGTGATAGACTGAGACAAGGTATTGCATAATTGTAAAGGGAAAGTAAAATTATATTATGTTTTTTTTCCAAGTAAAACTCTATAAAGTGTGGTGTTCATTTGCACAATTACACCTCTAAAAATTATAATATTGTGAAAAAGTTCAATATTTGTAACTCATTTCAAAAAGTGAAATATAAATAGATTTATTACACATAGGGCCTAACCTTCAAAGATCGTGTGCAATAAGAGGACATGTTGTGCATGATCTTCAAAGACTGGGCGTGCAATGAATAACCAGTGCAAAACAGTTGCAGACCGACCTAGTTAAATGAGGAAACTGCTACTGGCAGGCTGCTACTGCCCCCAGTGGAACAACATCATCATTAACTTTACTTATAAAGCATTTTAACACCAAGTGCTGAACATCGGAGAAAAATAAGAATAGAAAAAACATCAAATAAAATAACAAAGTTAAATACACACCAATGTAAATAACTTAAAAATTCAATACAAAACATGGTATAAACCAAAAACAAACAAAATAAAGGACAGTGAAGGACCCTGTGGAACATGCAAAGGTAAAGCATTCCATAACCTAGGGACCCGAACAAAGAAGGTTCTATCCCCTCTAAGCTTCCGCTTAGAACTGGGATTGACCAGGAGCATCTGGTCAGTGAACCTAAGTGACCAAGCAGGAGTGAAGTGGTGGAGAAGCTCGGTTAAATAAGGCGGGGCAAGGCTGTGTAACATCTCAAAAACAAACATAATGACTGTGTGACAGACTGAGTGGACTCTAAAATATGGAGGGAGGCCAGAACAGGGGTAATGTGCTCCCTGTTATGTGTTCCTGTTAAAAGGCAGGCAGTAGCGTTTTGAACCACCTGCAGATGTATAAGTGCGGAGTGGCTAATTCCGAGTAACAGTGAATTACAGTAATCCACCCACGATGAAATGAAGGCATGGATTACTATTTCCAACTGATGCCTTGAAAGAATAGATTTTACCTTTGTTTATTTTTCTTAAATAGTTAAAATTCGACCTAACTGTGGTCCTTATTTGACTATAAAATTAAAATCTTAAAGCCAAAGTTCATAACTGTGGACTTAACATACATTGTCAGGCGGTCTAAATTAACAGGAGGGGTCTGACATGCTCCACTAAGTCCAAAGACAAGTGCCTCAGTCTTTTCTCATTGAAATTAAGGAAATTTAAGGCCATCCAAGCTTTAATATTCTCAACAGGATGATAGAGGTTTGATGGGCCAGGTATTTCCTCGCCATAAAGGCATAAAGATTTGGCAATCATCAGCATAACAATGGAAGGAGATGCCATATTTTCTAAAAATAGACCCAGGTGGAATTAGGTGCAAAGAAAACAGCAAAGGCCCTAAAATTGAGCCCTGTGGGACCCCACATGACAAAGGAGCAGAAGATGATTTAAACCCTTCAACCATTATGGAAAATGTTCTGTCTGTCAGATAGGATCTAAGCCACTTCAGAACAGTACCATCAATGCCTACTTGGTGCTGTACATGTGACCACAGTATTGAAAGCAGCGGTTAGGTCCAGCAGGACAAGAATCACATAGTAACCAGAGTCACATCCCAGGAGAATGCCATTATAAACCCTCAACAGGGCTGACTCTGTGCTATGAAGTGCATTAAAACCAAACTGAAACACATCAATGATGTTAAATGCATTAAGAAAGGATTTTAACTGTAAATAAACAATTTTCTACAAGATATTTGATAGTAGGGGAAGCTTTGAGATGTGCCTAAAATTCCTAGTTAAGAAACGATATACTTACAACTATTGTAGTTTGTAGTATTTTTTTATTACAGCCACAGACAACATAACTTCACCATTTGCTGAGATGTTGAGAAGTGTGGAAGCAACACTATTTGTATGAAAAGTAAATAACACTGTGCTGCACAGGAGTAGGTCAACTGAGCCAAAGCAAAGGGGAAGTTTGTAAATGTACATACTATTTAAAGAACACATTTGTTAAACAAACAAAAAGATTAATGCACAATTCCAAAGGCTTATGTATTTCACAAAACATTATTAAAAACAAGACAAAAAGGAACAAGAATGTATGACAACTACATGTGACACATAAAATGTATATAGAAAAGCTATGAATATTCTCAGTGCTTTCAGCATTGACAGGGCAATGTCCAGGTATGCTGTCATTGTAGTAGCGGGGGTACTCTCCTCGTCTTTCATTCCCTGTGAAGCCCACACAGGGAATGTGTGGGCTTCACAATGTCTTTCATTCCGCCTGCCGCCCACTGAGGTTTCTCCTCTGGGTTTCAAGTTCCACTCAAGACAAAAGCAGGTTAGTGACTTTTCTGATCCCTTCAAAATCTGGAGAGACTACAAATCACTAATCCCTCTTTCTGCCTCAGTGATTCCTGGAAGCTGTGAGGAGTGTTACCTGTGTGACGTTTTCCTGTGGCTGAATAAACCTTTTAAACTTTCAGTACTGTGTCTGCTGTGTCTGAATCTTGGGTCCGCCTTTTTCTGATTCATAGCAGAAAAATCTGGACAAAAATGGACCCATCGCCAGCACAACAGTGGCGTACCCACGTTAATGAGACCCTTTCCTGGTTGGGTTCCGGCATGGAGGAAATAATTTCCACATTACGTTCTGGCAATCTTGTCTTCGAGCCACCACCGTCACAAAGAAACCACACCCAAGTAACACGGACAACAGCAGAGGTAAGGGAGCCACGCCTCTCTCTGCCTGAGATGTTCAGGGGAGACTCAGACCAATGTCAAGCTTTTCTAACTCAGCGTGAAATTCATTTTGAGCTTCAGCCGTCATCCTTTCCCACTGAACGTTCCAAGGTGGCGTTTGTTATATCTCTGCTGGCAGGAAAGGCAAAACAGTGGGGAACTGCTGAATGGCATAACAGGTCTGCATCTTGTAATCTTTATGAGTGCTTGAGGTGGATGCCTCAAGCACTGGGGTCGGAGCTGTATTAAGCCAAAGAGGTGAGGATGATCGTGTTCACCCATGTGCCTTCTTTTCAAGGACTCTGTCACAGGCTGAGCAGAATTACGACGTGGGAGACAGAGAGTTATTGGCTGTCAAGTTGGCATTGACAGAGTGGAGACATTGGCTGGAGGGGACTAAGGAGCCGTTTATGGTGTGAACTGACCATAAGAACTTGGAGTACCTGAAATCAGCAAAACGGCTAAACCCCAGACAGGCTAGGTGGGCTTTGTTTTTTGGTCGTTTTAATTTCTCCCTATCTTACAGGCCAGGGAGTAAAAATGGCAAACCTGACGCCCAATCCCAGATTCAAGAGCCTGAAGAATCTCAGTCTGCGGGTGAAGAGGAATTTATCCTTCCTGAAACCGTCAGGTTGTCTGTGTCCCGAGTGGAGGTGGAAAGGGAGGTCCAGGAAGCCATTAGAAATCTGCCTATCCCACCATCATGTCCACCTGACCGCTGTTTTGTCCCTGAACGCCTTGCGCCTAAGGTACTGGAGTCTTGTCATTGCTCTCGTTTAGCTTGTCATCCAGGAATCAGCAGAACCATTCAGACAGTTCGAACCCAGTTTTGGTGGCCATCGCTGGTCAAGGATGTCAAAGACTTTGTTGCTGAATGCACTCAATGTTGTCGAGCCAAGCCTTCTTGTCGCCCCCCTGCGGGGTTGTTGCACCCTTTGCCAATTCCTCCTCGCCCATGGTCACATATTGCAATGGATTTTGTGACAGGTCTACCGGTTTCTAATGGCTACTCTGTACTACTAACCATAATTGACAGATTTTCAAAGATGGTTCATCTGGTGCCGTTGGAGAAGCTTCCATCTGCTAAGGAGATGGGTGAGATATTGACCCGAGATGTTTTCAGGCTCCATGGAATCCTAAATGACATTGTTTCCGATAGAGGACCCCAATTTGTGTCACGTTTCTGGAAGGATTTTTGTTCTTCGATGGGAATTTCTGTTAGTCTTTCCTCAGGGTTTCATCCTCAGTCTGATGGCCAAACCGAGAGAGCCAACCAAGAAGCTGAAACCAAACTTCATATCTTATGTGAGTCTGACTTGACCAAGTGGTCACAAAATTAGCCCTGGGTTGAATACGCCATGAACTCTATGCAATCAAGTGCCACTGGTTTGTCCCCTTTTCATGTTTTGTTTGGTTTCCAGCCACCCATGTTTTCAGTTCAGGAGAGAGAAGCTAATGTTCCGTCCGCCCAAGCGGCTGCCCTAAGGTGCCCAAGAATATGGAGAAAGGCCAGGAGATCGATGATCAGAATGTCACTGGTTCAGTCAAGAACGGCCAACTGGAGACGGATCCCTGCCCCCAAGTACCAGGTGGGGCAGAAAGTTTGGCTCTCCGCCAAGGACCTCCCTTTAAGGATAGAATCTCGGAAATTGGCACCCCGATTTGTTGGACCTTTCCCAATCTCTAAGATCATCAACCCTGTCGCTGTACGACTGAGATTACCCAACTCCATGAGGATTCACCCACGTTCCACGTTTCTCAGGTCAAGTCCTTCGTGGAGCCCCGACTTGGATATCCAGCATTCCTTCCTGTCTGATCATTGTTCTTGACGTTGCCTTGCCTTTTGGATTTATGCCTCTGCCTGCTCCCTGTCGGACTATTTGGATTTTGGTTGTCGACCTTGTTTCCTGCATCTGGTTTATGCCTCTGCCTGCCCCTTGCCTTACGCCTCTTGTTCCGATCGTTGACCCTGTTTCTGTCCTTGGATTATTGAGCCAGCCTAGCCCTCGGATTATTCAGCCTGGAGTCACTTCTTACCTGTGCTGTGGAGATCACCGCCTGCCGCCCATTGAGGTTTCCCCTCTGGGTTTCAAGTTCCACTCAAGACAAAAGCAGGTTAGTGACTTTTCTGATCCCTGCAAAATCTGGAGAAGCTACAAGTCACTAATCCCTCTTTCTGCCTCAGTGATTCCTGGAAGCTGTGAGGAGTGTTACCTGTGTGACGTTTTCCTGTGGCTGAATAAATATTTTAAACTTTCAGTACTGTGTCTGGCTGAATCTTGGGTCCGCCTTTTTCTGATTCATAGCAGACTTTCCTGGAACTTCCGAGATTAATTGCATTGACCTGCTTCCAGCAACTGAGGAGGGGGGGGGGGGGGGGGGGGGTAATTGGATAGAAGCACCCCCTATTCAATGGTCCGATCTCTCCACGCCAGTGATCATTGGGACAGGAGCAGGCCCAGCACGCTGATGTCTCTTTGTTGGCAAACAGACATAAGCTCTTCAATTGGATCCAAGGGTGTCATACGATCCCGCGATCATATGCACAAGATAAGTTAAAATAAATCACTGTCTGCGTATCTGGTGATTTTCATTCATGAACGAGGTAACCAAGGTACAAACATTGCTTGATTGTTCTCTCTGAGATCTGCAGAAGCGAACTGTTTGCAAAGAGTTCCCAGCACGACGCCGAGTGCAGCAGTTTCACAAGGAAGGACAATGGAGATAGCATTACGGCAGTTAATGTGCAGTGTGGTCAGCGGACAGAGCGGCCGCACCTTCAAACCCCTCCGCAGCTAAGGAGGTTAGCTGTAGCTAACCATTGTTCACTGTGGATGCTTTCTTCAAACTTCGCCCCCCGGACAGCTTTTCCTCAGCATGGTCAGAGGTTAGGTTTGGGCAGAACAATAATAGAGGGATTTAGATTGAAATGATCTAAATGTTTTTCATTTTATGAAGTTTGGTTTTGTTTGTGTTGAACTCAGCTATCTTGGTGCTAGCAGAATATCTGCAGCACACATGTTCAGTTTTGTGGTCTTTGTTTGTGTGTTTTTAAAGTTAAGACAAACTTTATTTAAAGGGTGATTTTAAACACAGAAGATCGGCCATAACGCGCCCTCCGCGCTTATGCATTTTAACCCTTTTATTAACGGTATTTTAAAGGTATGTGTTTGATTCTAGTGCTAAGCTATCAGCTTCTTTTGTTAACTCAACTGCTAACCGGTAAGAACATGTGCTTGCTACTAAAGAGTATTTAACAGAAAGGTTGTCCGTTTTCAAGCTAGTGAATAATAGTCCCTAAACATCATTTTACTAAATTTGATAATTAAGTAAACACCATTAAGCCCCATTTCTCCAGAAAGATTTGTCTCTTTTCCAAAATACTCCCTTAATAATATTTCTTTAAATATTATTTTAATAAATAAAGGCAGCTAATTAGACACCGTTGAGAAATGATCATGCAGAAGATTAGTTTTATTCAGCAGATCATTATTTAAAACCTTATTTTATTAAAATATTTTATCTGATCTTGCATTGTGAATGGTTGTCTAAACGTTTGCTGATTATTGCCTAAGTTGGTTCCAAGACTAACTTAACTTCATTTCCAGATTCTTCAAGATAATCCTTGGTTCTCAAACATAAATAACATTGCATGGTAATGTTGCATCACTCTTTTGGTCATAGTTTTCAATCATCTTTTTAATCAACTTGTTTATATTGTACATAGGCCATTAGTCTTTCTTATTCTTTAATACTGCTTGGTAGTTTAGTTGGATTGTTTTAGCATAGAAAAGAGTTTGTTCATTGAAATATGTTTGACTTCGAGTTGACTTATTTTTGTTAATAAATTATTGTATTTTAAGAAATTGTGTGAATTCATTCCATGTGTGTGCAGAGTTTATGCTGTTCAATAATGTCAGAGCTCATCTCACACTTTTCTATTTTGTCCTAATACCATCGCCTTACTGGGCTGGTATTCAAAGGACAACCCTTAATAGACCAAAATATTATTTGATAAAATTTAAAAATATTAATGTTAAATAATATTCTCAGATTCATAATCCCAACACACACCAGAAGCAAACCGCACCAGAGATCGTTTGGAAGCAGACCGAGACTTAATCTCGGACAAGGACAAGGAGAGCATATGTCAGATTTAAAATATACTTACAATTATTTTCACAAAGCTCACACGTCTGTTTACTCCAGATCAGTACATCTAAAAAAACAAAAGGATCTTATCTTTTGGACCTAGTAATTCACCTAAATATGAAGATGGTGTTTATATCAATTCTATTTTTCATAAGATGTTCATTTCAATTGCTTGTTCCTTTTATATAGATAGGTCAATCATTAATTCCCAACTACTTCACACCAGTATACAAAAAGGAAACAATGATGCTGGTTTGTTGTTTTAAACTGTTAAAAAAATATATGGCAGTAAAGATCAAGCTTCTCACCATTTTAACTTCTGTCTTATCTGTTGTCTTTCCAGATATTTTTCACAAAATATTCTAAACAGAAATGTGAATAAAATAGTGGAGCACATTGTTTTTTTCGTCCATCAATATGATCATAAAAATAGCTGACCAGTCAGTCAGTCAGTCATTTTGTACCGCTTATTCCATAGTGGGTCACGGGGAAGCTGGTGCCTATCTCCAGCAGTCTATGGGCAAGAGGCAGGGTACACCCTGGACAGGTTGCCAGTCCATCACAGGGCAACATACATACAACCATGCACACACTCATTCATACACCTAAGGGAAATTTTAGAGTTACCAATTAACCTAACAGGCATGTCTTTGGACTGTGGGAGGAAGCCAGAGTACCCGGTGAGAACCCACGCAATAGCTGACCATTGTTGGAATAATTGTATATAGTTTCATCTTATATTTTTCCTTTCATCTTATATTTTTCCTTTTCTTTAACTTTACTATTTGATATTTATAACCTTTCATGCTGTACAGGTCCTTCTCAAAATATTAGCATATTGTGATAAAGTTCATTATTTTCCATAATGTCATGATGAAAATTTAACGTTCATATATTTTAGATTCATTGCACACTAACTGAAATATTTCAGGTCTTTTATTGTCTTAATACGGATGATTTTGGCATACAGCTCATGAAAACCCAAAATTCCTATCTCACAAAATTAGCATATTTCATCCAACCAATAAAAGAAAAGTGTTTTTAATACAAAAAATGTCAACCTTCAACTAATCATGTACAGTTATGCACTCATACTTGGTCGGGAATCCTTTTGCAGAAATGACTGCTTCAATGCAGCGTGGCATGGAGGCAATCAGCCTGTGGCACTGCTGAGGTCTTATGGAGGCCCAGGGTGCTTCGATAGCGGCCTTTAGCTCATCCAGAGTGTTGGGTCTTGAGTCTCTCAACGTTCTCTTCACAATATCCCACAGATTCTCTATGGGGTTCAGGTCAGGAGAGTTGGCAGGCCAATTGAGCACAGTGATACCATGGTCAGTAAACCATTTACCAGTGGTTTTGGCACTGTGAGCAGGTGCCAGGTCGTGCTGAAAAATGAAATCTTCATCTCCATAAAGCTTTTCAGCAGATGGAAGCATGAAGTGCTCCAAAATCTCCTGATAGCTAGCTGCATTGACCCTGCCCTTGATAAAACACAGTAGACCAACACCAGCAGCTGACACAGCATCCCAGACCATCACTGACTGTGGGTACTTGACACTGGACTTCTGGCATTTTGGCATTTCCTTCTCCCCAGTCTTCCTCCAGACTCTGGCACCTTGATTTCCGAATGACATGCAGAATTTGCTTTCATCCGAAAAAAGTACTTTGGACCACTGAGCAACAGTCCAGTGCTGCTTCTCTGTAGCCCAGGTCAGGAGCTTCTGCCTCTTTTTCTGGTTCAAAAGTGGCTTGACCTGGGGAATGCGGCACCTGTAGCCCATTTCCTGCACACGCCTGTGCACGGTGGCTCTGGATGTTTCTACTCCAGACTCAGTCCACTGCTTCCGCAGGTCCCCCAAGGTCTGGATATCAGCCCTTCTCCACAATCTTCCTCAGGGTCCGGTCACCTCTTCTCGTTGTGCAGCGTTTTCTGCCACACTTTTTCCTTCCCACAGACTTCCCACTGAGGTGCCTTGATACAGCACTCTGGGAACATCCTATTTGTTCAGAAATTTCTTTCTGTGTCTTACCCTCTTGCTTGAGGGTGTCAATAGTGGCCTTCTGAATTCCCTTTTCCCTACCACTCATCCAGATTTTGGGCAGCTCTAAACCCTCTGCTACCCATGCAAATTACGTCACCAGAGAAGTTGCTACAAAGACGAGCTATGCATTACTGGACAGGGGAGTGTTGCTGGGGGCGTTGCTGCAAAGCGAAAGGGGTTTTTTGCAGCGGTTTGTTTAAAGAGTCTTTCATTTTGAAGGTACATTTAAACATGATTTGAGGTGTATAAATTGCTGTAAAATCAACTGAACATTCATAACCCCATTGGGGAAATTATTTTGTAAACATTGAAGCCTCTTGTAAGGGAATTAGGAAAAATAAATAGTCCATGTCTGATGTGATTTTTGAGGCAGAGCAAAAACAGTGTATGTCAGCTGAACCCACTGGTGGTTCCGTCGGGCTTACGAGGTTGTGCAGTTTATCATGAGCAACATCTTTGATCTTTTGACTATGGCACTGAAAAGAACGTGATGAAGAAATGTACTGTGAGAGCCAGGCAGCACTGTTCAATGTTGGGATGCCATCTTCATGGTGGCAAAGTTAGAAAATAAAAAACAGAATGCATTATTAGCAGAGAAGTCTCCATCTACCTGGTCAACATTTCTTGATATCCTTGTAAATATACATGCATAGAATGTCTCTCAGGGCCAGTGACTTATAAATGAGCTGTCACTGAAGAGGGTGATCTTCCCTCAGAAATCTCACCGGAAAATAAATCTTAGAATGGCAGTAGAGGGAAAAGCAAGCAAGCCTTTGCAAATGACTTCTGAAACTTCCAGAGAGAAACATAGTTGAACCACACTAGTAGTAATCTGAAACTGAGAGACAATATGGCGTTGAAAAAAAGCACAAAGGAGAAAGTGCCCAGAAGTTATCAATTCAATTTTTCCAAAGTAGCAACTGAACAGGTAAAAAGACTGAATTGAAGAGCCATGGTACTTCAAAGACTGTGACAGTATTTATCTGAAAAGGAACGGAGCAAAAATACTTTTAGGAAAATAATTTTAGTCTGGATATCCCTTCTCTTCTGGCCAACGTTTACCAACCAGGTTTAATACAGATTGTGTCAGCAAATAAAATAAATTAAAATAGGGCTACGTTGTTATGTGATGTTAGCACTGTCCCCTCAAGGCACAAACTTCACTGACTCAATCTTGGCTGCCCTATTTGTGAAGTTTGCATTTTCTCTTTTGCATGTCTGGATTTCTCCAGATTTCCCAAGTTCAGCAGCATGCATGTTAGGTTAATTGATGATTCTAAATCACCCTTTCTACTGAATTGTATGAATGCACGCTGTTTCTTTTCTCTTAGTGTTGCCCTTGTAAGGGTACAGCAACCCTTTCAGTCTGTTTTATATTTTCTTAGGCTTGAGCCCCCATGGATTAAGTGAATAAAGAAAACAAGATAGAAAAGGTTATTAATAAAAGATAATACTTAATGAAACATTCAAAAGGGACAGAAATCATTAAATTTTTTAATGTTTATTATGTTGCAAGAGATATGCAGTGCAAGATACGAAGACTTCATGTAGTAGAAAGTTAATTTAAAACATATGTGATTGTAACACCTTTTGACAAAGGTTTTACAGTTAATATTAGAGTTCATGAAGCTGTTCTGTAATGATCCAAATTAAAACATGTATAATCATAGTTAGCTTTGCAAGTTCTAGAACAGTCTTCATTTGTCTATTACATTTTTTGCATTCATTTGTCTGATATATTGCAAGTTAATTGGTCACACACAAAAGGTTACTGATAAAGGAGCAAGGTGTGTTCACTTTGCTAACCTCTTTGAGAAATTTGTGTCTGTGTAGATAAATCTGTACTAAAGTCCTAAACTGTATGTTGTTTCAGAATGGCTGAGCAGAGGTTTGCAGTACTCTCTCATACTCTAACAGAATTAAGTTTTCTTTTAGCTCAATGATGATATAAGCTTCGATAACGATAATTGATGCCTTATTATGGAGGGGAAGTCCCATGACTAACTGCTGAATGCAGCCCAGCTGACTATGCCCTGTACTCTGAGAAAAGGACAGATCAGAGCGATAAGATGGGTGCGACTGATTAGGTACAGCTGCAAATTTACAAAGCCTGTGCAAACAGAAGCAAATCATTTGTGCCTTTGTTTATTACCAGCTCTAGAACATCTCTGAATTCAATTGGATGTACTATAAGGTTGGCAGCTAACATCCTTTTGTCCGTATGACAAAAGAGGTTGGTTTGCTTTCAAAGATGAATCCTGATGCTTTGGTGAATATCTAGGCTGAAACCCAAAACAGTTGTGGGATAAGTATTAGAAGACTGCTTTCTCTCATCAGCCAGTGCAGCAGTTGGTTGCCATAGAGACTGAATACTGGCTGAAATAGAGACAGTGTTGGCCAAGAAGTTATCATTTTGCATGCAGGTCCCCTTGCTGCTCAGGTGTCTGGTGTTGTGATAGCTGTTCTCGCCCAAGAGCTGTTTAATCTCATACAATTAAAGAAAGGCACTTCTTAAATGATATCCTGTGAAGAGGAGAAACTTCACTCAGCTGAAATGGAGTTTTGACGAAAATTCAGAATGAAAGACTCACCTTCACCGCCTCCACCTTCCAGTGATTCTTTGGTGCATCTCCCGGCCTTCCAATCAGCATCCTGTCCGTCTGATTCTCCCTCCAATCACCTTCAGACGCCTTGCTTTTAAAGGAGCTTCTACTGTGTTCATCTTCGTTTGTCAGCTGAGCTCATCCCTCCTCCACCCCACCTCCACCATCTTCCTTCACATCTACTCCTGGCTTCCTCGCTCCCTGGCCGCCAATCCACCACCAGTGTCGGATCAAGGGGAAGACATATTTAAATCTAAGCCTTCCAAATGATCATCTTAGCTCATGTCATTCTCAGCATTCATGTCTTCCTCCCAGGTCAGAGCGCCAAAGAAATAACCATGTAATTTCTCATCATTAAAACTTTTCTAATTGCCATCCTTCTCTTTGTGAGTCTTTTCAGATTGAAGTTTGATTTATATAACAAAATACAAATTACTTGTGGTTGTTAATGCTAAGCACTATTATCACCTGGCACTTTCAAACTACACTCCTGAAATTGAAATAACTAATATTAAATATCACGCAAATTTATTCGTGTAGGTAATATTTGAATACAGCACTGATATTTAAAGAAAATATTTTGCACTCGTGTGTACTCTTGTGAAATTCTTCCGTGCTTAGTACATGAGGGATATGTAAATGCAGGTATTTATGGCATTTAGAAATATTACTGTTAATCACATGGTGCATGTCCAAAATGTTGTTCAGGCTACCTATCGTTATAAAGAGATAAGCACATGTGGAAGCTGAAAATATTTAAGATTATTTTTGTCTTATTAATTTGTATGTAAATGGATGTTAATTCCTGAAACAGAAAAAAAATATTCCTAAATCTCTGATCCTTCTATATTTAATACGAACACATTGCCATTCTTAATCAAGGCTTGTTGGGTTGTGATAATTTTTCATAAATGTATTTGGAACTGGCATTTGGTTTTAGGATTTGAACATTTCAGCCCACAACCAATGTGAGCCTTTTTCCTCTCATCCAAAGACTCAGGTTAAGACCCCATTACAAATATAATTGGCAAATTGGAACTCTAGTCATGCGTTGAAGCACCACAGATAGGGGTCTTTCTACTGGTGTATTTGAAAATCATTTATAGTGAGCCTACCTGAAACAGACGAAGGCTGGCATCCACAGGTGGTATGGTTTCCAACAGGTTTAAACAGCTGCTACCAAGAGATCACAAATAGCACACATTGCATGTGTCTGAGGAGCAACTAATGTATTTTTATGTTAATCTAAGCTGTGAACTTAATGTTTGAGAAGTACACCAATGAAGTAGTAGTCGTTGTCTCCTTTCATCCTTCAGGGTGACAAAAAGTATATTATTATGAATTTTAAGCAATATGATTGTAAAGTCAAGCACTGGAACTAAAAGTTTGTTTCATGTTTCAAATGCCAGAAAAAATGTCTTTATTAAATGTAGCTGATCTGTTTAGAATACCATAATGTTTTCTCACAGTTTTTTAAATCAAAATGTAGTCTCTGTTGCAATAAATATATGAATTAGATAAATTCTGTAGATGCTCCTTTATCACATTTATCACAGATCTGGCAAGAACTGCACATAAATGTGTAAGCCACATCTATGCTTCAGAGTCTGTCATTAACTGCTTTTACATAGCCAGATTAATGACTTTTTCTGTAACTTAATTTCTTAAATGTTAAAGAGATGTAATTTCCTGCTTTCCAGCAGAAATTAGATTTCTTAACCACACACTTAATTCAGTCCTCAGAGCTACCAGCTAGATAGAGGGTCAATATTGTTCATAATAAACACAAAAATCAATACAAGATGAAATAAATATAAGATTAATCTTGTCTAATTCAGCTGTTGATACAAGAGATTGAAATTTGGAAATGTTTCCTAGCTGAAAAGGTTTTTCCTGAATAATTCTTGTTAAAGATGCTCCTAGGACATGGCTGAATAAACGATAATACAGAGGTTTCTAGGGTTTAGATGAGCAAAAGTGTCCAACACAGCAAGCTGCTTGATTTCCAATATGTAGGTCTCAGGGGCATTAATTAGGGTTTCTATATCATCAGTTCCCCTGCAAGTAGTTGCCACAAATTCACAGTTTGATGCTGGTAAAGCATTTTATCTAGGAGGTCCACTTTAGATATTCAGTTGGCTTAAATAAGAGAAAAGCAGAATAGCATCAGCATAGAAATAGCAACACACATCCAGAAACTGGCTAAATATTTGGCCTATAGGATAATTTATGAGAAAAGAGGATAGGTCCCAGGACTGAATCTTGAGGTACTCCACACAACGTATAAAGTCCAGTATGATCTAATTTGCAAAAACATTCAATGTTCTGCCCGACATATAAGAGTGAAAACACTTGAGGGCCTCATCTGATACCAACTACATCCTAGACCCCATTAATTAAAATATTTTGCATAACTGTGTCAAAATCAGATGTTAGATCCAGCACTTTCTGTGGCGTGTTGCTTACAAAAGCCAGTTTATTTTTTTCTAAAACAACTCAAATAGAGAATGGTTACACCTGCGGCATGCAATGCTACTAGGAAGTATTAATTGTCATACACTTTAAAAGTGTCCTTAAGTTTGTTGCTGCTTTCTCAATCATGTTACTTAATGGATTTACATTGGTTACCAGCTGCATCAGTTCGCTTGATAAGCTAATTTTAAGTGCAATATGATAATTTCCAAACATTGATACATAGTAATTTAGATAAATGTAACATCTGAGATCTCCTTGTACAAATGACATCCTTTAGCCAAATTTAAATGTTTACTTTTCGCAGATTTAGAGTGAACTGACAGGTCACAGCTAATCAGGCTGATTGATACAGCTGACTGATACAACTGATTTCACAGTTGTGAAGGAGACTCGACAGCTGCATGTTGCATAGTAACTTGGAATTTGGCTCAGAAAACAGCAACAAAGGTAATACTGGTCTTTTTAGAAATGTGTAGTTGCCTAAAACCTCTAATCAACCACTAATCAAAACCCCTATGTCATTATTTTCCACTGGCTAAACATTGTCGGTTTGAGTTGTTAAAATGTAAAAATCAGCTAAAAGGGGCGCTTCCTAAAACCTAAATCTCGTTCAGAAAAAGTTTTCATCTTGTTACATTTTGGCTCCTGGATAGTCTAGTAGACTCAGTTAGACCGGGTGGGGTACAATAAAAATGTCCACACTTTCATTTAGATTGGTTCACTTTCACACTACAGTTTTACAACTGGACCAAACTGTGTGAACAATGTAATTCAGTCATAAGGGGCTTTATCACAAGAAGCCTACCAGCAATAGGCCAGGCATCCAGCTTTTGAGCATGTTGCTATATATACAGTGGCTTGTAAAAGTATTCATACCGCTTGACCGTTTCTACATTTTGTCACATTACAACCACAAACATATATACATTTTATTGGAATTTCATGTGAAAGATCAACACCAAGTGGTATACAATTGTGAAATGTAACGAAAATTATACATGATTTTGTTTCCCGATCTATCAATTCCATTCTATTAGGGTATGTTAGACTCCAACAGATTTTCTTCCAAGATTGTCCTGTATTTGGCTCCATCCATCTTCCCATCAACTCTGACCACCTCCCCTGTCGCTGCTGAAGAGAAGCACCCTCAGAGCATGGTGCTACCACAACCATATTTGACAGTGGGGACGGTGTGCTCAGAGTGATTGGCAGTGTTAGTTCTCCACCACACATAGCGTTTTGCATTTTGGCCAAAAAGTTAAATTTTGGTCTCATCTGAGCAAAGTACCTTCTTCCACATGTTTGTTGTGTCCCCAACATGGCTTCTGGCAAAATGCAAACAGGACTTATGGTTTTCTTTTAATAATGGCTTTCTTCTTGCCACTCTTCCATAAAAACCACATTCGTGCAGTGCACATAGTTGTCCTGTTAGCGTCAACATGGGCTGAGGAAATATGAAATGCTGTTAAGCTTTTAAGATATGTAGCACTGCCAACAGTTGTGTTTTCTTCCAGCTTTTTCTACTGGCTAAAAAGCTGCACGGCTTTGGGGATAGGTGGTTGTCTAAAGATGATTATGTAAGAACTCCAAAGGAGATATGACTAATAAAGTTATATGAGTGAGAAGACATGACAAATGCACTTTTCAGCAACCAGCAAGTTGCTGGTTGGGATTTAAAACATTTAGACTTTTGTCTAGCAATCATTCTAATTTACTCTTAGTGAGAATTATCCATCGGTTGTTTTGGGGAACTTGCATTGTTGATTCCTTTGGTAAAAGTTTTTAGTTTTCAGAACCTCATGCTTGAAGTGCTAAAATACATGCAGACATATACTGTCACCAGCTCACTGGTGTTGTCAAATGTGATTCGTATAAGAAAACATTCTCAGAGAGCATTCTTTGATTTAAGAATTTAAATAACAGATGTGAAGGAGACTTGACAGTAGTAAATAACCAACAGAACAACAGGCTAGACATTTCCTAATAGCTAGTGGGAAAAATAAATTATCTTTCTGGTTTACATAGATCATAGTTTATTGAGGCTAGTGGTACTGTGTTTCATTCACATATAACTCCATCTTGAGTTTACATTAGGAGGCAGAATCCCAAATGACCTGTTCTGAATTTTTAGTAGCGGTAAAAGCTTGCAGTATCAATTCTGTGATTACCATTTGTATTTACTGCCTTATAAAACTGCTAACAACAGTGGATTTTACTTAACCTTTAAACCATTTAGTGATGTAGTGGATGAAGAAAACTGCAACATTAAACCGGTCACATGTGTAACACAAGAACACTGAAGGTTCTGGACATTTTTAGGCTTTGGTAGTTGTACAGCTTTTTATTGTCACATTAAGGAATAGAACAACAGCCGTGGAGTGGCAGACCGGGCTAGTGGTCCCAATTTTTAAGAAAGGGGGCTAGACAACTATCAAGAGACTGCATTTTTCAGCCTCCCCGTCAAAGCTTACTAAAGCGTGTTGGTAGTGAGACTCTAAGATTCAAGTGCCGAAAAATTTTATGTATTCTAAAAGAATAAAAATATTAAATTAAGTTTCTAAATTACCTGGAAAAAAATTATATATTAGTGTCATGATCTTTGGTTTTATGTTCAGCCTTATTTTGGTATTTCATATGTATTTGAACTCAGCTCCCCTGTACCCTGTGTTCCAATTTCCTCAGTTTCTTGCTTTCCCCATACAGCTGCACCCTGTTTCTAATCAACCACCTGCTTTTTGTTCAGTTATCAACTCTGCAGCATAAACGTCTCTCAGTTAGTTAACCCTTGGTCATTTGATGTTATTCCCACCAGCCTGTTTCCCTGAGTTGTTCTTTAGTTTTTGGATTTTCTCCTCCATCCTGCATTTAGGTCCTGCTTTAAACCATTATGTGAAAGAATGATCTGATCACTATGGACCCAGTAAGAGAAGAAATAATAGAAAAACACTCAAAGTTATTATTAAAAAATACGTTTTCTGAGGACCGCCTGGATTCACCGCCTGGATTCACATTCACACATTCACAAGAGGCCCCCAGAAGGCATGGTCCTAGGTAGTATGGCTCACAGCCTCACTCTCATAGGCATAGACGCTCTTGCCAGAACGCCTTCACTCCCTCTCCGGGGACTCGGGCCAGGAACTCCACTCCGCCTCAACCCGCGTGTCACCTCCGAGCACCAGAGCCAGCTTCTCGTTGCTTCCAAGCACCAGGGTTCGCTAGGTATCTGTAATCTCTGGGACAACCTCCAGAGCCTCTACTTGGGTTCCTGTGACCAAACAGTCCCAAACAGTCCCCCTCAGAAACTGTTTGTTTGATAGACAATTCAGTCCAAAGTAGCTTTAGACTGAGGTCTTCTAGTTACTGTCAAACATCTGGTTATAAAGTTAAACTGGGTCCTACTGACTGTTTATGACTTTTTTTTCAAACCTTTATTGCTTCTCTTGTCAAGCAGAACAGATCAAAATTAACCAGCAAAGAGTGAACAGAACAGTGGAGTATATTTGGGGCATGGCGCAAGTGAACAAGGAGACTGATTGGCATGGTGCAGGTGGACTGAATGAAGCAGATTACAGACTGACTGTGGCAGGGAGTGGAAAAAAGAACATGAATGGGCTGAACAGAGAAGCAATAAAATAATCTAATCCAATTAAGTTCTTACAAAACATAAACCAAAATGTTCTATGAACAGAATAGACGAACGATAACTAACAAAACCTAAGGAAAGAATTAAAGCACCACCTGGAAATCAATGATCAGAAGTAAGATCCAAAACACAACTTGAAGAATATAATCAGGAGCAGAGAAAAAACCCAGAACAAAAACTCAAACACCCTCAAATTATGACAAATACACGTGGTTTCAATGCTTTGCAATTTGGAGGAGAAAAAAGAAGGATTAGATAATCAAAATATCTAGCTATCAATCGGCATGGGATTAACCAATACATTTCACTGAAAGATGGTTCATATGTCTCCATCTCGTCCAGTATTTCAGGGAATGTAACAAAATATATAATTTGAAGGAGTTGATTCATTTATACTAACATAATCCTCTTGCTGCAGCCATGTTTCTGTGCAACAAAATAAATCAATTTGATTATCAGAAACCAAGTCATTAACTAACAAAGTCTCTATTAGAAGATAAATCTTATTAATGAAGCACATGTAATTGCTTTATTTTTTGTTTAGTGGGAATAGTAGTTTCAGGGTTTTTCATGATTTGTTCCTTTTAAAAAATTTTTTTAACCTATTTCGCCTTCTAGAAGATCTGGAAGACCTCCCAGTTCTTGAGGTAAATTACTACAAGTCCCCCTCCACGCCGGAGTTGCAGGATTTGGAGAACTAAATAAATCCGGGGTGGACTCGTTGAAATGAATAAACCCATTCTGTTGTTGCCATGTTTCTATTAAACAAAGAAAATCAAACTTATTTTCAGAAATGAGATTTTGGATAATGTGACCCTTGTATGTGAGAGAGCGAATGTTCAGAGGGCCAAAGTTACTGTGGATGAGTTCATAGAGACTGAAGCACCAACAGAGCGAGGCTAGCTAACATGCTGTTGTTAGTAACCCAAACTCTGCCATGTGGAGGATGACAAGGAGAAGAACAGACAGAGCAGTGCTGAAGCTAGTGCTAGGTTAGCAACCCCTTACCATGCCAAGAAAAACCATGGAAACACATTCATCATTCCTCTCTGGGCTGCTAAACCATTAGCTGACTGTGGGTGGCTGTGGTTTAGAGGAGTTGTTTGCAATTAGAAAGTCATGGGTTCAATTCCAGTTTTCCTGTGCCGCGTGTCTATGTTGTGAGGCGCTTATAACCAAGCAAAAGTGTCTACCAAAGTAAAAGATCTGTCTGGTCACTCTTGAACAATCATCTTGGACCCACTTTGTAACAGATAAGAGATCAACCAGCTCTACGCCACCTTGAAACATTTGTTTTCGGTTCCCACAAAGGCAAATCATCTACACATCACACATTCTTCTCCTTTGTAATAACAAGTAAAAAATGCTTACCAAATCACCTTTGATCTCTACGAGTAAGACTGTGTCATTAAGTTAACACAAAAATATATAAAGCAATGCAGTTTGAAAGACAAGACATAACACAGGGATAAACTAAAGGAGAGGGTGACCAGACTGTCAGAGAAAATAATAAGTAGAAGGGTTGAAGATGGAACAAATGAAGGGCTGAGCAGATGAAAAAATAAATACACAGAGTGATTGGCAGAAAGAAAAGCAATTGTTTGGTGTAAGGGTTGTGATGGAGAGATGAAGATTTCATCCATCATTAGTGAAGCCTGTTCCATTCTCTCGAGCTCCCCTAAGGCCTTGATACAGAGCGTTGAGTTTGGGTCTTGTCTTTTAACTCCACCTGACTGCAGTTTCAATCAGTCAGCAGTACATGAGTTTTGGTTTCTCTGGGACTGCAGCTAGGAACTTAAAATCGCAAAATCCACCAGGCCCTTTACAGAGTAACCCTCAATAGACGTTGCCTAGAAACATTACTTTAAACTGGTTTGGCCTCTCCTCTTAAATTGATGTAATCATTCTGGAAAACAATTGCTATCTTGAGATGTATGGAGCCAGTTCTAGGCGAACACAAGTAAATGAGCAATACAAGGACACTTCGGGTCAAAAACAATTCACTTCTGTAATTGATTGTCTTTGCCATTACTGGTTCTCTGACACTGACAACACAGGGTAGAGCATGAGTAGCACTTTGGGTGCAGTCATACTCATTTTGGAACATTGGAAGTAAGTGTAGTGACTTGTATGGATAGATACTAAATCTAAAGATTCAATCACATTCCTTTGACAGAAAAAGAATTATAATTCTTGTGTGTAACGTGTATATATACCTACCAGATTTTGACAGTAGCTAAACAGTTGCACTGTTGCACTGGGTTTGAAAAACAGGACAAAAATTGTGGCACAGATACAGAAATAGCCAAACGCTTACCTAAAGTTGCCAAAGTGTAGTGAAGGGAAAACAGCCCAGCTGTAAACCAGACAGCATAATGGCTTCCTGTGGTAAGAGCAAGGAGGAGAATTGTAGCCAGTATAAGTCAATGATTTTTCTTTTGTAGACAAACCAAAACCGATTAAGAGAATGTTAATACTGTTGTCTGGACACATGAACAACAGACTGGACACAATAGCAGATTGAGCTGACTGAGCTGTCAAGCGCCTGGAGGACCCCAACTGGAATGGTGTTTTATCCGTAGCATTTTTGGTTATTGTTTGGACGAGGTGAGCATTTTGTAAGTGTCTAGCAGAGATATAGTTACCTGTGGAGGGTTTTATGGTTTAAGAGTTGCTTACAGTTTTAACTGAGCATTTGTTACTAATGCATGCTAATGAAAACAAAAAGCAAGGGGAACAGCATTGACATCAACAACTTGCTCTTAAACTCTGTCCTTTGTGACAAATCTAACAGGGATAGGCTGAAAATAATTAGTGTAAGAAATTTGTACTTTAATGTCTCTCTATTTTTCTTTGTTTTTTGAAAGATGTGAATTTACTGATATATTATTTTTCCAAGACCTTCAATTTCTTTTGTATTTATTCCCTCACACATGCATTATATAAAAAGTATTCTAGGGTGATTGGTCTCCCAAATAAAATTAAAGAATCCTCACATCTCTCAAAAGTATCTAAGCTGACCTTGACTGTGTAAAACAGCCAGTCCAATTGTTCAAAAAAACATCTCCACAGAGCCTGGTAAGGTCATTATGAGCACCACGTGAGAGTTTATTGCTGGGCCAGAGAGGATAGAAAACCAGATATAAAGAGTGATGGAGTGACAGCAACAGAGACCCATAGAGACCCTTTCCTCCCCCCCATCACCCCACATCTCAAGACCCTACTAATGTGTAGTATTTCCAATCATTCCAATATCTGTGACCACTATTTAATTTTTAATTTCACTGTCATTTAAATGCTTGTTCCAGCTTCTTGCCAAGACTTTGTATGCTGTGAATATAATACTGTAGACAGGACAAGAGTTCAGTTCATTTTAATTACACTGAAATACTGCTTAGTTGTAGAGCAATATTTTTTTTTTTCTATGATTAAAAATTGCATTAGACCTACATGATTACAGCAAATGTTATTGGGAAAATATTATAGATTTATGATAATCTATAACTGGAATTTCAAATATTGCTTCTTTTCTATAAGATTTTCTGATTATTCATTCAGGGGAAGACCAGACTGTTAGAATGTACAGTTGAGGGTATGAATCAGTTATATTGATATATTTGTTCATGATGTAAAAGCTGCACTGAAAATATTGCTTAAGTGGATTTTGTGCTTCAGTATCTGATCAAATTACAAATACAGTGAAGGGATTTTCTATTGGCTGAATATTCCTTCTGTATAGACTAATGAAATTTCAAAGGTGTGTTTGTTCCAATATGAGTAGTGAAGGCCAGAACGTTCTGCATAGTGACATATGCATCTCCTAGCTGTTTTTTTCACTATGTAAAATTAAGCTTAATGCACATTTTTTACCAATGCATGAGCTTGATTGAAAGCCAAAAAACATTTACATTACATTTAAAAAATTTCACAGGTGTCCAGGCCACAGGTGATCCAGTCATTCTTGAGCTTGTTAGCATAGGATATAATAATTCTATGAGGTGAGTCCCCTTCAGTAGACTGATTGGTTTTCCACTGTTCCGGCATGTTCCTGTTTGTGTCATAGCCTTTACTCCCTTCTAATTTTAAACTCAGATAAAGTTACATTGTATAGAATCTTTTTGGCTTTAAATTACTTCATTTTCATGCGAGGTCTTTCTTGTATAACAAGACTAAACTCTGATTAAGTCTTTGCACTGCCTCACTCAAAAACACATTGCATTTACATGTTAATATTCAAAAATAAACTTTCCATACATATTTGAATAAATGATAATCAATATGAGAGTGTAATAGTGACCTAAATCCAGTGATTACAAGGAGTGAAGCCGAGCGAGGTTGATCAGCTGACTTTGTTGATTAACATTACACTGACAACTGTATTTCTGTGCACAAAGTCAGTCAGGATAAGCGACACCAACATTTGTTTGTTGCAGAACCTCTCCTGCACTTAATCAGCTTTCTGCTCAAAAGGTTAATTTAATTTGTGATCCTACCATTCGTATACATGTGTCTGTGTTTGTACATCAAATATTTGAATTGTGATGGGGAACAAAACTTCAAAGTACACCATCCCAAGAGAATCCCCTCTAAAAATAAGAACCAGACTTTAGGTTACTGTGGTGTAATGTAATTTTGAGTGTGAAAATTTAGAATTTGGTCTTATGGTTGGAGTCTTGGGTAGTTTTTGATACAAGCGATTTCTTCCTGGAAAACAAAATCATCATCTCCATTTAGCTTATCAGCAGAAGATAGCATAAAGTGCTTTAACCTGCATCTAATCTCTTTGCACAATCTTATAACATCTTGTTTGCAAATTTCTCAAAATACAACATTTCAACCCATTTCATCTTATCAAAACTTTTGGCCACAACTGCACTGCTTGAAGTTTGATGTCAGACCTTATGCTTGTTACCCTCATCATAGGAAGATAACGTTGCAACTACAGTCCCCTGTTTGTATAATGTTTGTAGAATGTGTTCTACAATTGTTTATATTTATTTTCATTTTTTCATAGACATATTGTCTACACAACAGCCAACCTACCATTGCACATTGAGAAATACTTCATTTTAAGGCGAAAGTGTGTAAAAACTTGCTAAGATGTAGTATAAGCTAATTTAACTTAGATAATTGCACAACATATGTTGAGCACCACCTTCGATCTCCTGATCCCCCCCTGGGGTAGGAACCATCATTCTGTAACACTGGACATGTAAAAGGATCTTTGTAGTCAATTTCATCTACACACATATTTTAGAAAGGACAGAGTCAGTCAAATCATATTTTTTACAAGTATTTTACTTATGGAAGGTTTAAAGAGTGTTATATGAGCTATCATTGTTCTGTTCATTTTTTTTTTTTTTGCAAAAAAGAATGATGTGTTGATATGATGGATACATTAACTAATTATCAGCTATTCATTGTTCATGCTGGGATTATAGCACTAGACAGCTGTTATGTCATTATGTCCTTTCACATGCCTGCCATGCCTTTTAACTTGCTCAATCACAAGTTATTAAATTATTAAAAAGGTGAACATGTTCCAAAAACTGTTAATCTAGTAGATACCTTAGCATTTATGGACTGGCAGCTCGCACGTCCCAGTTCACATTGTTTCTTTGTTCTTGTAAAACTCTGCCTTTATTGCTCTTAAAAAACACATATAACATTATAGAACAATACACTTTTATTTATGGGGTTCGTAAAGAATTTAACAATGTAATTGTAATCTATATGTCATGACATCACATACCATCTTGCACTTACAGATATTTATCACTAGCTTTGGAAGCCTGTACAGTTCAGTGGCTTTTAATCTTTAGTTTGTAATTGCAACACAGCAGAGGTAAACCTTGCCTGGTGTGCCCCCGGCTTTAGAATAGATTGGGATTTTAATTCAAGGGCAAACAGACAATTAATTCCAAGTGCAACAGAGACAGCTTCTCAACAAATATTAAGCTGTAATGTGCACAGACTTTTACAATGAAACTTAATGTATTCTAAAAAAATTAATTGGTAGTTTTATTTCACTTAGTGTTGCAACACTGGTGTAAGCGGTCATCACTCTACCATGAATATTATCTGCCCTGCTGATATTAATGAAAATTCTCTAATTCTAAAGAAGAAAAAAAAAAACTAATGGTTTAATCACCTTAAGGCCTGTAGATAGAACAGAAAAAACACTTGTCCAATGGCCTCATGGTGATTAAACCATCAGGTTTCTTCTTTTTTTTCCTCCTAGACTTAGAAAACTAACATTTTACCATATGGCTCGATAAACTTCAACTGACATATGAACCTGAAGAGGAAAATATGAGTATGTACATTGAAGAAATGAATGGATGAGCAAAATAATGTATTACAGGTATCAGGTGTTGCATTTAATGCGTAGGCGACTGTGGCATCCTCCTGTCACAATGTTGATGTGCCTCTGGGCAAGGCACTTGAACCCAAGTTGCAAACCAGTCTACCTATTTGTGTATGAATGTATGCGTGTTTGTTTGTGCAACTGGGTAAATGTGGCTCTAGTGTAAAGCATTAGTGATCAAAATGCCTAGTACTATATAAATTCAGTCTATTTACCATATGTACAAGGAATCCTGTCATTCGTTGAATTATCTTTTGTTTTGTTTAGGGACATCAAGTGACCGTTATCTTCTGCATAGCTCTTTTAGGCAGTGGCTAAATTTCAGACCCAGTCCCTAAATTGGCTTTTTATGCGGAAACAGTTAGGACATACATGCACTAAAAATATTTAGCTACAAAGACTGAGAAGTTGAAACAAATTCATTCATTTATTCATTCATTCATTTACTCAGAGAGCTTTATGATTCACTCTGAAACAATGAATGCAGGTTTATTGTTTGCTAAAATCTAGCTTGTAACATGTGTACTCTATAGTAAACATAAATCAGTCGAGATGCAATCTTGTTATCCAGAACATAAAAACAGGATCGTCCATAAAGTGCTGGTGCAGCGATCACTGAAGTTACTGTTACAACAATATATTGGACAGTTCTAAGCTACCAAAGCAGAAGGGTCCATTGTAAACAACACATGCCTTATTTTACTGTGGTGACAAGGCATGATTTTATTTAGTGAATAAAAAAGTCTAGAAAATAGGAATGAAACAGTCTTACAAAAAAAAGGTGGGTCATAAAATCTCAGAGCAGTTGTACAAGATGGGACAATAACACAAACACAACCCAGAGTTACAGGATATTATCAGTCAGGACTCTTAAACAATGAGTACTATTTCCTTACAGACTGCTGAATAATTTTGCCTGTGGTTTACAAATATAGAGGATTGAGCAGCTACCTACAGAGCCTTGCAAATGTAGTGATACCACATCAATTTTTACACATTTTAAGTCACACGCACAAGCTGCAATGTATTGATATACAGTCATATTCAATAATTTTGAATATTACTGAAAAGTTAATTTAGGTCGATAATTTATTATTTGATTCTTTTAAGAAACAAATTGTTTTCAGACTGGCTTTTAACCACTTTTATGCTATATGATGTATGCTGGTTTTTATTTTTCTGTTTTTATCTGGGGCTGCACTATGGCGCAGTTGGTAGCACTGTTTTCCTGCAGCAAGAAGGTCCTGGGTTCGAATCCCAGGGTGGGATACATTATTTTGACTCTCTAAATTGCTTTTAGATATGAGAGTGTATGTGTGATTTGTTTGTTGATCCAGAGATCTGGTGCAATGTCAGAAACCTATGTTGGAATGGTTGGGGCTTGACATAGAGGAGTTGTATGAGCTGACCTGGAGATCGATGGCACTGGAGGACAGGAGATTGGTGCAGGAGTTCAGGAGACTGTTGGTGATGCGCAGGAGGTCAGGGGGCCAGTTGTGGTGGCAAAGAAGGTCTGGAGGCCGACTGTGGTGGCAAAGTAGCTCTGGAGATCAGTGGCGATGGGTGGCGACAGTGGTGAAGGAGGTCTGGAGGCTGGTTAGGAGACCAGAAGATGCCGTAGACGAGTATGTGGAGGCTGCTCTATGCTGTAGACTGCTGAGTGGGGCAGGGGTGCAGCAGCTGGTGTAAAAGCAAGCTGGGCTCAGAGGTCCTGAGGAGAGACCGGAAGTCTGGTCCTCAGAAGCGGCAGCGGGTTGAGACTAGGAGCAGACTCAGTTGCTGTGAGGAGGTGAGGAGTGAGCTCTGGTGTTCTGAGGATGCAAGGAACGGGCACTGGTGCTAAAAATTGCACAGAGGAAGTTGAAGGAACCACACCCATCTGCAGAATGATAAAAGGCACTGATGAAGCAGCAGGAGGCACTGGAAGAATCTGGGCTCAGGAACTCTGAGGAGAGACCTTTGACGATGAGCCAGCTTTGGACCTGGGGGCCAGAGATGAAGTAAGAGAGGCTGGGGCAGAGTGAAGGCAACGAGCAGACCCTTCAGAACAGTAGTGGAGTTGTCGGCCTGACCCTCTGGAATGGGATTGGAGGCGTTAACCAGACCCTCTAGAATGGAAGTGGAGCCGTCTGCTGCGGGAGAAAAAGGAAACAGGAGGTGCTGAGAAGCGCAGGGCATCAAGCACAGGTTCTGGCTGAAAGGTGGGATGGAGATGCCGGCATCCTTGGATGATCCTGTTGATGGGTCCTTTGTCTGGCTGGAGACTTGTCATGTGGTGTGAGCATAGCATATGACCCAAGTGCAGAAAGGCAGTGGATGAGCATAATGAAGATTTTAATAAATAAAATTGAAAACTTACAGGAACGCACAAGGAAAACAGTACCTGGGGCATGGGCAGACTAACAGGCAATGCAATAGGGCAACAGAGTAACAGGTAGTCTAACAAAAAGGTGCAGCAATGCACAGTGAAAACCCAGGAGCTTAAATATTGAGGAAATATGGCAAGACGTGAAGATAACAAACAACAAGGAAATAATGAAAACACAGAGTTTGTTGAGCTGGGGATGTTACCACAGCATTCTCTTACACTTTTAACTTTTTACTCAGACCACTGACGTCAATTTACATTACTGAAGATTTTGTCAACTTGAGCAAACTATATATATAGGCCAGCTGGATTTATTTAAATTTTATGGCTGTAGACTTATCAAATAAAGGTGATTAGTGAGTGATTCTGCTGCTTTTTCCAAGACAACCTCAACATTCACAATAACAGTTTGAAGGGAAAAACATTAAAACTCATGCCAGATCTTATATGAGCTGATGGTCGTATGAAAGTTAAAGGTGACCACGATTACAAACAAAGTCTAATTAGAATGCTTTTTGGTCAAAATTCCAGACTGTTTTTGCTCTCTGATAACAAAAACATTAAAATAACAACTGTTGAAAGATTTGTACATGAATTATCATTGCTTAGTTTAAAAAGGTTCTTTATCCTTGTGATTTACCATTAAAAGACATTTTCATTTATTTAGTTTGGTGAACGTTGATAGACGTGGTTTGAATACTTTTCACATTTATCTTTGAAGTACCTTTATGAACTATTAACAGAATTGTCATCTTGACCTAGAGTTGCATTTGGGTGGTTGCTATGCAGACTGAGCAGGAACTTGTGTGTGTGCGGAGGAGTTTGGGAAGCAATCTGTTCGCACCCCAGACAATCTTCGTGTCCTTGAATGCCAGATGTGGACGTGTGTGCTGTATCAGCATCTGGACAGAACCAGTTTTATTCAGCAGGACTTGTATTTGTGAAACTGTGTGTAGCCACACCCATGATGCTGTGACATGAGTGTTTTTTCCTTTCTTCAATAAAAGGCTGTGACACAGGGCAGCTCCTCTGAGAGAATGGACTGTCTCTCCCTGGCCAGCCAAAGATAACTTTGACTCGCTTGTGTCTTCATTGGATACCTTCTCTGAGTTTATCAGTGTGTCTAACTCTGACAACAACAAACACAAAAAGATAGAGGAAAACAGATTAAGGGTAGGTTTCCAATGTTAGGTGATGACGTAATCAATATGCTAATTGATAAAGGCTGTAATAACCTATGCGTACAGTTTTTAAAACTTGATTTCAGACAAAGAGAAATGAACAAGATCTAGTTCATGTTGGAGCTGTGAACTTAGTGAATGAATGATTGATTCAGTTGTAAACTGTGAACAAGAATTTAGGGAGAGGAAATCTGGTCAGATTTGATGCGCAGATAGAGGGAGCTAAATACAGAGAAATCATGGATGCCTAAAGACTTGCAGCTGTATTCGCAGCAAAAGGTTGTTTTTTAAAGTATTGACCTGGGAAGGCTGAATAAAAATGTATACCACTGTATCAACATAGTTAAGCTTTTGGAAATGAAAGACCAATAGGTCAACTAGAACTAAACATTTATAGGGTTGTAGCTTACCCTGTAGCTTTGAGGTCGCATGTGAAGGTCTGTTAATGTGTTTGTCTTACGTTATTTGCTATTATTTACACAACCAGCATCATAAGAGTGATCTTTGTCATTAACACTGAAGCCATGGTGATGTTACACTGTCCTTTCACCTCACAAAAAAAGATTTTTTGCATTAGATTGTTGTTGGCTCCTAAAATAAGACCATAATCTGAAACACAATTTAAATATTATAAAATGACAATACCCTGATCTCATTTAAATTGCAAATAAATGCAAAAGGTCAATACAAAGACCACTGCATGAACAATGTAAATTCGCTGCAGTAATTAACCAATAACAGGTTATTACTGATAAACAGAGACATGCAAACAACATCATACATAAGCTGGTCTCTTTTGCAGTTTGAGCAGGTTCTAATATGGACAGTTTATT
The DNA here is from genome assembly GCF_021462225.1 of Girardinichthys multiradiatus. Lineage (NCBI taxonomy): Eukaryota > Metazoa > Chordata > Actinopteri > Cyprinodontiformes > Goodeidae > Girardinichthys > Girardinichthys multiradiatus. The sequence goes on along the minus strand of NC_061810.1, from coordinate 24,753,018 downwards.
ATAGGTAGCTAACAGTCCCATCATTTTTTGTGTTTATTTAGTGAACACTGCACTGTGAAAGGCATAAAGTTCTTTTTTTATGTATAACATCATAATGACTAGTTCTTGACAGTGATTATTCTGGATCAGAGTTTTGCATTCCCAACCCTTTTCGGCCCAGGTACGTAGACTTAATTTATTAAACATGAATAGGCAGTGTCATTAGCCAACATGAGCTAAAACCAAACATCAGTACTAAAAGCTGTGGCACTGAGGGAGGGAATAACACTAGCAAGTAACCAGAATGCCAAATACAGGGATACACTGACACACATTACCATAGTCCCTCCAGATTCTCAGATCTGTAAATCTTAACAACCTTGACAGAATAATGGGACTTGAAAATGGTATTTTAATTGATACCAGTGCCTGATATTGAGAAAATCTTGAGGCCCAAAGCCCTGATTTTTAAATAACATTATCAATAATGGCATTCTGTAAAGCCACTGTTTGACATAACAACATGCTTAATCAAATAAGCACAAAACAATCACAAAAATAAACTGCAAATGTCAGAAAATGTCGGTAAACCATTATATAACCTCAACTAATATGTGGGAAGGTGTTTTGTTTTTTCTTCTGCCTGACTGCTGTGGGAGTGTGTTTACAGTCTGTGAGCAAATGGTTTGCTAATGTTTCCAATCACAAGGAAAAGGTCAGATCACTGGCAAATGTGGAGATGGAATGGGAAAGCTGTATGACAGCATAAAAAAATAAATAAAATATGGATGGGAAGACAGTGATGGAGGTAAGGAGCAGAATGTGACAGGCTGACTGATGGGTAGATGATGGAGGACATATGAAAGTCTGGAGGAAGCGGGGGTGGTGCCGAGGGAAGATGAAGGGAGAGATGGAGGGAGAGATGGAGGAATCCTAGATGGAGGGTGGAAAAATAGAGTGAAGGAAGAGGGAGTGGGGGGGGGGGGGGGCAGTAGTGGGAAGGATGGAGGAGGAAGACCATGGCATGTGTTGTTTTATTCTTATCCAGAGGCCAGAGAGAGGAGGTAGACACCTGCTGATTATTCTCTTGTATTATCTAACACTTAAGGCTGACATGTCAGTGTGTTTGTTTTGTGGATTCACAAAATGTTTGATAAGAGATTCTGTGGAAAAAACATACCCTTAGGCTCAATCTTGCTATATTTATTTTCTACCAACATTTTTAACTATTTCTTCAAATGTTCTTCTCTCCTATGCCTTTTTAACATTTTTATCTCATTTTTATTTTACTTTACTTTACTACATCAAATTACACAAAAAAAGTAAAATGTAATATCTGTATTACATCCATAATCAAGCTCTAATGGTGTACAGAACTGTGTCCAGAGACATTGTTTAGAGTGAGCAACATACATTGTGGAGAAAAAACAAAACTCCTACACATTAAAAGCTTTAACACATATCACTACTACTGCCTCTATGGAGTTTTATGCATTCATGTGGTTGCTGCCATAATCTTCCCTTGAGCCAGATCTTGTGGGATAAATCCCCAACATTTACATTCAATTCAATTCAGTTTATTTATATAGCGCCAATTCACAACACATGTTGTCTCAAGGCACTTCACAACAGTCAGGTACATACATTCCCATTAATCCTAACCATTGAACAGTGCAGTCAGATTCAGTTATTTATTCAAATTGGATAAACAGTTTTTCTGTCTAAGGAAACCCAGCAGATTGCATCCAGTCAGTGACTTGCAGCATTCACTCCTCCTGGATGAGCATGTAGAGACAGTGGACAGTCACTGGCGTTGACTTTGCAGCAATCCCTCATACTGAGCATGCATGTAGCGACAGTGGAGAGGTAAATCTCCCTTTTAGCAGGAAGAAACCTCCAGCAGAACCAGGCTCAGTGTGAGCGGCCATCTGCCGGGGTTTGAGAGAACAGAGCAGAGACACAAAGAGAACAAAGAAGCACTGATCCAGGAGTCCTTTCTATGGGAAGGAAAAGTAAATGTTAATGGATGTAGCTCCTTTAGTCGTTTCACCTAGAAAGAAAGAACAGATCAAGGTTAGAGTCTGAAAGAGAGCACATAGAGTTAGTCACAGTAAAAGCTCAGTCAATTGCCATGTCTAGGAGAGAGAAAGGGTTAAACACTGAAAGACAGGGCCATGTGGATCATCGGTAGAGGGTGAGCATTAAGTTGTTACCAGCAGAAGCTTGGACGATGCCCCTATCCAGAAAGGTGTCACAAGTAGACAGAGTAAGGCCAGGTGTAGCTTCTAGGAAGAGAAAAGAGGGAGAACATAAAGTTAAATGCTGAAATAACAGCAAATAATGCAGAATGAGAGAGTAGTGTGAGAATGTAGCAAAGAGGGGTGAAAGTGGTCATTATGTCCTCCAGCAGCCTAAGCCTATAGCAGCATAACTACAGAGGCAGCTCAGGATAACCTAAGCCACTCTAACTATAAGCTTCATTAACAAGGAAAGTTTTAAGCCTAGCCTTAAAAGTAGACAGTTTGTCCATCTAGAGCCCACTGATGGCCATTGTTATACTAAAAACCACAACAATTGGGATACCTCTCTCTGTCAGATTGACCATAACCATTGGAAAAGAGAGGGGATCATACAGGTAGCAGAAATGGAGGGTATGTTTGCACCTCAACCATACATCCAGTGAGAGGTGAGTGTAGGTGTTGCAGATTTTCTATTTTGCTTCCATTGAAATATTTATGATTTCCTGCAGTGCAGGGCTTTACGTTACTTCAACATGCAACTAAAATGAACATGTTTTCCAGGTTTTCTTTTGTTCTTATGCTCACATGGGAATGTGGAAAGCTCTTTACACCACAAATGTGAAGAAATAAACGTGCTGCTGAGTGAGTGAAGCTAGGAAAAGAGGGCCCTACCTGCTTCATGAGAATAAATGTTTGATGAAGCTGACTTTGTCTCTTGACACTCTGATAAAATGTTTATGATTGAAATGGAAGAAACCTGTGTCCAAACTCTGTGCATTGAAAAAAATATACAGTATTTTTTCATTAAGAGTTTTTCATTAAGTGTGTGCATGTGTGATAAATTGATAATTTTCTGATAGAAAATGAGACATTTATCTTTAAAAATATAATAAGCAGTGTGAAAGGAGTATCAACTTTGGAATTAAAAAATTATCCATATTATTTACACTTGGATGGATAGATACAACTTTTTATTTTTATTTTGTGCTTTTATAAAATGTTTTTATAATGTAGATCTTTTTCTTTTCAAGCCACTGTATGTTAAATGCTACTGTAAAATATGGGGATTATATAATTAGTAACAATAGAGAAATAATCACTGTGTTATCCATCAGACCACCAAATGCAACAATAACAACTTTACAAATAAAATGCTCCTTTTACACAGACAATACAATTCTGTATACCTATACACCTACATTAGTTAGTACCAACAAACTAACCATTCACAAAAGGGACTGTGGTGGCTTAAGGTTTTGACTCAAATGTGTCAAATTGTGAAAAGAGTCATGGCTCTTCCACAAAGACAGATGAGGTGTTTAATGCCATCTGATCAGGATGCTTTTGCCTCTGTCTATAGGCTCTTCCGGCCAGGGGATGTTTTAGGATCTCCTCGGCTGTAGAGTATTGTCAGGAAGAGTATCCCTGGGCTTCCTAATGGACCTGTTAGCCAGGTCACCTGGCTAGTTGTGTGGTAAATTAGTGTGGTTGGCTAAACAGAGGTCAAATTCTAATTCACCACAAGCTTTAATAAAACCATACCGGGTTAACATGGATGCAAACAGTGTATAACACAAAGTTTGACGGCACACCTCCACCTGGATCTCAAGCCTTCATCAGCCCTGTCCTTAATCAAAAGTACTTTTGGAAACTCACTCACCTCTGTGGAACTCCCTTTAACAAACTACCAGATCATCCACTTTTCTCCGCCTCCCAGTTCTGCTATCATTTTCAAAACAATTTCTCCTCCTCCCAAGATACTGCAGAATCAGTTTACAGAAAACTTCACAATTTTTCTACTCATCCTGTCCTCACTCTAAACTAACCTTTTCATTTGAACAATAATCACCTAGTCCTGGTTTGATTCTAAATGTGGGTCAGAAAACTTACAAGTAACATGACACCCAAAAAGATGTACCCTGCTGTAACAAGTTTATTTTTTTTTCTTTAACTATCATAACCACACATATTCATATATGCGCAAAGAATAAAGGCAACCTGACAACTGGTCTTTTGGAAGAATCATGTTGGTTTAAACATAGTATGTAATTACTTTCATTTCAGGTCTAAATGAAATCTTTAAATTATCAATTGTATTTAAAAAAAGGGATTTCAGCTTATAGTTCAATAAAATCTATATTACTACATTACAATAAATACATGTGTCTATATATCATGTATATATATATATATATATATATATATATATATATATATATATATATATATATATATATATACAGGTCCTTCTCAAAAAATTAGCATATTGTGATAAAGTTAATTATTTTCTATAATGTAATGATGAAAATTTAATATTAATATATTTTAGATTCATTGCACACTAACTGAAATATTTCAGGTCTTTCATTGTCTTAATATGGATGATTTTGGCATACAGCTCATGAAAACCCAAAATTCCTATCTCACAAAATTAGCATATTTCATCCGACCAATAAAAGAAAAGTGTTTTTAATACAAAAAACGTCAACCTTCAAATAATCATGTACAGTTATGCACTCAATACTTGGTCGGGAATCCTTTTGCAGAAATGACTGCTTCAATGCGGCGTGGCATGAAGGCAATCAGCCTGTGGCACTGCTGAGGTCTTATGGAGGCCCAGGATGCTTCGATAGCGGCCTTTAGCTCATCCAGAGTGTTGGGTCTTGAGTCTCTCAACGTTCTCTTCACAATATCCCACAGATTCTCTATGGGGTTCAGGTCAGGAGAGTTGGCAGGCCAATTGAGCACAGTGATACCATGGTCAGTAAACCATTTACCAGTGGTTTTGGCACTGTGAGCAGGTGCCAGGTCGTGCTGAAAAATGAAATCTTCATCTCCATAAAGCTTTTCAGCAGATGGAAGCATGAAGTGCTCCAAAATCTCCTGATAGCTAGCTGCATTGACCCTGCCCTTGATAAAACACAGTGGACCAACACCAGCAGCTGACAAGGCACCCCAGACCATCAATGACTGTGGGTACTTGACACTGGACTTCTGGCATTTTGGCATTTCCCTCTCCCCAGTCTTCCTCCAGACTCTGGCACCTTGATTTCCGAATGACATGCGGAATTTGCTTTCATCCGAAAAAAGTACTTTGGACCACTGAGCAACAGTCCAGTGCTGCTTCTCTGTAGCCCAGGTCTGGGGAATGCGGCACCTGTAGCCCATTTCCTGCACACGCCTGTGCACGGTGGCTCTGGATGTTTCTACTCCAGACTCAGTCCACTGCTTCCGCAGGTCCCCCAAGGTCTGGAATCGGCCCTTCTCTGCAATCTTCCTCAGGATCCGGTCACCTCTTCTCGTTGTGCAGCGTTTTCTGCCACACTTTTTCCTTCCCACAGACTTCCCACTGAGTTGCCTTGATACAGCACTCTGGGAACAGCCTATTCGTTCAGAAATTTCTTTCTGTGTCTTACCCTCTTGCTTGAGGGTATCAATAGTGGCCTTCTGGACAGCAGTCCGGTCGGCAGACTTACCCATGATTGGGGTTTTGAGTGATGAACCAGGCTGGGAGTTTTAAAGGCCTCAGGAATCTTTTGCAGGTGTTTAGAGTTAACTCGTTGATTCAGATGATTAGGTTCATAGCTCGTTTAGAGACCCTTTTAATGATATGCTAATTTTGTGAGATAGGAATTTTGGGTTTTCATGAGCTGTATGCCAAAATCATCCGTATTAAGACAATAAAAGACCTGAAATATTTCAGTTAGTGTGCAATGAATCTAAACTATATGAATGTTAAATTTTCATCATGACATTATGGAAAATAATTAACTTTATCACAATATGCTAATTTTTTGAGAAGGACCTGTATATGTTGGGGTCATCCATTTTGGGGGAATAGTGCGCAGTTCGATATGCGCAGCTCAACAGGCATTGCAGCTCTAACGTCACCCGGATTATAAAACCAGCGGAAAATAAACTTTAGTTGCCATTTCCAGCGTGTCTCATGGGACGACGTAACGGGGGCACATATCTGGAGAGACAAAAGCTCATAGGTGAACTTTTCCTCCACACGGCCATTCCCGAAAGAGCTTGAAAGCTGGAAATCTGTCTGATACAAGAAGTTCAGAAGATTCATATACAGGTCCTTCTCAAAATATTAGTATATTGTGATAAAGTTCATTATTTTCCATAATGTCATGATGAAAATTTAACATTCATATATTTTAGATTCATTGCACACTAATTGAAATATTTCAGGTCTTTTATTGTCTTAATACGGATGATTTTGGCATACAGCTCATGAAAACCCAAAGTTCCTATCTCACAAAATTAGCATATCATTAAAAGGGTCTCTAAACGAGCTATGAACCTAATCATCTGAATCAACGAGTTAACTCTAAACACCTGCAAAAGATTCCTGAGGCCTTTAAAACTCCCAGCCTGGTTCATCACTCAAAACCCCAATCATGGGTAAGACTGCCGACCTGACTGCTGTCCAGAAGGCCACTATTGACACCCTCAAGCAAGAGGGTAAGACACAGAAAGAAATTTCTGAACGAATAGGCTGTTCCCAGAGTGCTGTATCAAGGCACCTCAGTGGGAAGTCTGTGGGAAGGAAAAAGGTGTGGCAGAAAACGCTGCACAACGAGAAGAGGTGACCGGACCCAGAGGAAGATTGTGGAGAAGGGCCGATTCCAGACCTTGGGGGACCTGCGGAAGCAGTGGACTGAGTCTGGAGTAGAAACATCCAGAGCCACCGTGCACAGGGGAGTGCAGGAAATGGGCTACAGGTGCCGCATTCCCCAGGTCAAGCCACTTTTGAACCAGAAACAGCGGCAGAAGCGCCTGACCTGGGCTACAGAGAAGCAGCACAGGACTGTTGCTCAGTGGTCCAAAGTACTTTTTTCGGATGAAAGCAAATTCTGCATGTCATTCAGAAATCAAGGTGCCAGAGTCTGGAGGAAGACTGGGGAGAAGGAAATGCCAAATGTCAGAAGTCCAGTGTCAAGTACCTACAGTCAGTGATTGTCTGGGGTGCCGTGTCAGCTGCTGGTGTTGGTCCACTGTGTTTTATCAAGGGCAGGGTCAATGCAGCTAGCTATCAGGAGATTTTGGAGCACTTCATGCTTCCATCTGCTGAAAAGCTTTATAGAGATGAAGATTTCATTTTTCAGCACGACCTGGCACCTGCTCACAGTGCCAAAACCACTGGTAAATGGTTTACTGACCATGGTATCACTGTGCTCAATTGGCCTGCCAACTCTCCTGACCTGAACCCCATAGAGAATCTGTGGGATATTGTGAAGAGAACGTTGAGAGACTCAAGACCCAACACTCTGGATGAGCTAAAGGCTGCTATCGAAGCATCCTGGGCCTCCATAAGACCTCAGCAGTGCCACAGGCTGATTGCCTCCATGCCACGCCACATTGAAGCAGTCATTTCTGCAAAAGGATTCCCGACCAAGTATTGAGTGCATAAATGTACATGATTATTTGAAGGTTGACGTTTATTGTATTAAAAACACTTTTCTTTTATTGGTCGGATGAAATATGCTAATTTTGTGAGATAGGAATTTTGGGTTTTCATGAGCTGTATGCCAAAATCATCCATATGAAGACAATAAAAGACCTGAAATATTTCAGTTAGTGTGCAATGAATCTAAAATATATGAATGTTAAATTTTCATCATGACATTATGGAAAATAATGAACTTTATCACAATATGCTAATATTTTGAGAAGGACCTGTACTGATCGAAGATACTCCGGCGCAGGTGGAAACCCACAGAGGTTTTATTTTCAATGAGATAAGTTTCCCCTTGTGATTCAGTAAAGTAAACGGTTTTTCATATTTTCCCCGTTTTGGACGGATGAGAAGTTTACCGTTTACCGAGAAGTTTACCTGCCCGTTTTTCTTGAGACCCATCCTCAACCGATGAAGAGAAGAAATCAACGTCAAAGTAATTTCGTTCTTTTTTTTATATTAAATTGGACAGGTGTATTTATAGGTCTGGGCAGGATGAGGCATAGTTAAGGTGATTTAGAATCACCAGTAGTTAATCCAGGTATCAACTTGTTGCTTGCAATACTGATTGAAGTGTTTTATGCTGAGCTGTTTTGATTTGCTGTGCAAACGCTGCTGAATCGTGGAGCACAGATGCGATCAGCAAGGTACGTGTTTTGTCCAGCTGATCCCAAATCAGCCGGAAGTAAGAAGTTGGATTTTTAAAGTTTTCCATTCAAAGCTGCTGTGGTCTGGGCCTTGTGGCCTGACCACTCCTTTGTTCCAGTTTTATTACTGGAGTTTTTCCATTGAGTTCCCTCCTCAGAGTTTTATGACCCTTTGTTCATTTGGGGCAATCAGCACACCAGGAGGACTTTTCTTTCCAAGTTAACCCAAATTGCATATTTTGTCCATAAAACTGCTGGTTTGATCTTCATAGACACTCAATGCGCATATATTTTCTTTTATTATTATTGTTAGGTAGTCATTTTATCCCCTTTGTGTAGAATAGTGATTGTTAGTTAGGTGAAGGTTTTTGGACCAGTATAGTAGTATATCAGGGCTATATGGCTTCAATAAATTTTCACATGTATATTTAAGAGAAGCGTTTGTGTTTATTTCATGCAAGAGTCATTTATCTGACAAAATAAGAACAAAGTTCAGCCCACCTTCAGTGAAGCGGTTGAATAAACAGTGACATTTAGTGGTTTTGGTTAATATTTATCAGTTATCAATGATAAATAACTAATTTTAATTATTAAGGGCTTTGACCACATAATCAAAGACAAACTTCAACACTATTTCTAATTGTAATAAATATTTTTAGTTTCCAAGAAAAGCAAATGTGTGTATTGTAAGAAAGAATAAAATTTCTTCAAAGTGTGTTTAGAATACAAGAACCTTTTCCACAAACCAGTAATATTTTTTAGGAGACCATTATCACTGTTCATTTCAAATGCATTTGCCAGAGTAAAAACAAATGACCTGGGTGTAAATTTACTCCTGAAAAAATGCCCTGGTTAAAAGTCAGTGCTTTTCCATTTACTAGAATCCTTTGGATTACATTTTTAGAGGGAGACTGCAAAATTAATTTACCAATACAACTTTAACTGTAGTTTTCAAATTATTGTTGTCTGCCAAACAGGGAGTAAATCCTCCAAATTCAATTTCAATTAAATTTTACATTGAAGTTAATATCTACAAGTTCCAACTTACATAAACAGAAAGGTTTACTTCAAATGTAAAATTCTAACAAACAAGTCAGAGGTTACTCACCAATGCTATTCTCAAAATCCAATATGGCCACCATATGTTTAAAGTGTGATAGCTGCAGTACACAGTATGTTTGCACTTGATGATCTGATGTTCATAAACCTAGTTTAAACCCCATAAATCAGATTCATTTTCTGACCTATGGGGTCAATAAGAAACCACCAGCACATGTGTTTGGTTCACTGCTGTGCACTTTAATTTAACATTAGAGATCACTCTATTTTTTCTTTTCACTAGTTTCTGTTTTGAAGCAATGATAATTTTTTGCTTTAGCAACTTATCATTTTGTTTTGTCTGTGGCTTACTAGCCCTACATCGAATTTTATTAGTTTTATATTAACCTTGTGAATAGTTGACAACAAAATGTGTTCTGAGTACCTATAAAGATGACCCAAGTAAAATGTGGTCTAGAGAAACTAATGCCTCCAAGGCGATTGCCTAACCCAATAGCTACACATGTGCTTGTTGATTATCTCACAAGGTAATTACCCAGAGAAGATCCATTTCAAAGCTGCTTTAAAGGCGGGAGTTAAATGATTTAGGTTCTTCACATTTTTTCACAGTCTAGCTCTTGGCTACATTATATAGCTTTACCTTTAAACACGGCTATAGCTTTTTACTACTCACAGCAGCACTTTAGTGCTGAATGTTAATTTAATCTAATGAAGCATTACTTGTGCACACCAATTTAAGTTTTGTGGGTATAAATGCTTAAAGGTACATTGAGAAAGTTTTGCCCCATGTCCATAATAAGGCACAACAATGTAACCTCCCTAATTTTTTATGATGTGTTATTTCTTTAAGTACTAATGTGTTAATTCACCAAATGTCCTATGGAGCAGACCAGACCCACACACCTGCAGTGTTGGTCTGATATGAAAAAGGAGACTTAAGCAGCTAAAAAAAATTGTTGACAACATGATAGAGGGGTTTCAAACCATCGTCCTCGAGAGACAGTGTGTCCTGTAACACAAAGATCTAAATCCCTGCTTTAACACACTGGAATCAAATAATTTGTTCATTAGCAAGACTGGGTTGGAATTAACTGCATGCTGATGAGGTAACTAAGCCACTAGATTCAAGTGTGTTGGACCAGGGACACACATGGTTCAGTACACCAGTCCATGAGGACTGCAGTTCAACATCCCTGATGAAGCATGTCCCGGTGAAACAAGAGATGTAAAGATATTTCTGTTAGTTAAAACTGCTCATAAATGGCTGCAACTGTATCACTGAAAATCCTGTTCAGAAGAAAAGGCAGCTTTACTGGATGTTTATGTTGTTTCTGTTGAGTAATTTCTCTGGTGAGTCTGTATTTTTTTGTTTGTTTTTTAGCATAATTGGAACAGCGATAGCTAAAGGTCATTTGGAATAATTTTTGTTTGTTAAACTAGAAAAAACAACCAGAATAAAAAGTGTTGCTCTGTAGTAACATAGCACTCTGTAGTAAAAAAAATGTCTGTTCTATTGAGATTTGATACAGGCCTACATGACTGTCTACTGTTACTAGTTTCCTGTGTAATGTTACGCATTATATTTTGGTTATGAATATAAAATATTTATGGTGAGATTTAGGTAATTGTATGATCTTATTGATTCCCGTTTACTACATAAAGTATTGTGTGAACTTTAATTTCAGTTCATGTTCTCTCTATGTGTTTTCCTCCTTTTTCCTAGTTTCCTTTTTCCTAGTTCACATGGATTAAGTCAGCAATTTCCAGTCTGACATTTTTACATCTAAACACATGGTCTTTGCAGAGCAAATACATGAGGGAACAATAGCTTTAACATCTTAAACACAATAATATAGTCATACTCTCGATTATTTCATTACTGAAAGCACAGTTGTGTACTGCATGTGACTAGTTTTAAGTGGTAATTCTCTTTTGCAGGTTGAGAATGCAGTCAGGGAGGGAAAGACCAAAAGATGATGCACAGTGACAATTCTGATATTTCTGAAAACTAAAATCATTCCTGATCCGCTTTCAGCAATGCTGCTAATCCTTTATTGAAGATGATATTTCTTCTTTGGTGCATTTGCAAGGCCTTCAGTGGTTCTTTTAAATTTACACTATTCAGCCCTATTCATCTTGATTCCTCATCTGTGGTTGACCGATTAAAAATAACCCACTAAATTATTAATCCATCCTAAATACATACCAGCTGAAGCCACAGATTAAGCTTCACTGATTAAAGATGCAGCTGCAAACATTGCAACAAATAGTCATTTCCAGACACGTCAGAGCTCTAAAAGGACATGCCCATAGGGTTGTGATGATAGTAACAGACAATAAAGAAGAAATTTAGCTAAACAGCTAACCAGTTTCTTCAAAAATACAGCTCACTATATACCAAAGCAAACCACTTTGCTGCAATATGGCCCCTGAGTTTGAGAGTAGTCTTACTTTGCTCCTGTTTACATACTTCCCTGAGTAGTGGTTACAAAGACAATAACAAACCTCTTATTTTAATCTCTATGTTGATATTTCTTCTCAGTTTTCTCTAACTATATGAAATAATAGTTGTTCTCGTACTTGTTGTCTTCCGCTTTATCCAGAACCAGGTTGCGGTTCCGGATAAACAATAATGAGAAACAATGAGAAAAACTGGAACTTTTTATGATACAGATTTTATTTAGGGCTGGAAAACAGAAGCATCAATTAATTAGTCAGTCTTCATTTATGCTTTTCATACACAAGGTGCTTGAGATAAAAATAAGAGGGAATAAAAAACTAACAAACTAACAAAACATATTGAGCTAAAGAAGGCTACACGTTAAAAATATTACAGAGAAATTGTATTTCTTTGAAGTGAAATGTTATTTCTTTGAAAAACTAAAATACGATTGGGTTAATTATATTGAAGAAGAGTAGACAAAGAAATTCTAACAATAGAATCAGAAATCCTGTAAAGGGATTTAAACTGTGATCTCAAACTACATACAAATGAAGGAAAAATTAATAAAACTATCACATAAGTAGAAATAAAAGTATTTACTTGCATGTTAATGTTGCAGTTGTGTTTATGCAAATAGACCATAACAAAAATTCACCCACACTCTATATAGCAGGTGTATTAATTTCTCGTGTACCTTAAACTTCCAATAAACACCCAAAAATATATAGATGGTAAAATATTTCTATTTCACACATTGTACAGGCTCCAAATCCTATAAAATGCTTTTCCTGTTAGTGCGAGAATAGCTTGTAATAGAGCGTTGTTTGCTTGCCGATCTATAAGATCACAGTGGTTTAAGCCCACCATCCGTGTGTTGAAGCTGCGCTACTGGCAATGCAGCCCTTTCTGAGAATCTTTGCATTTCTAAAAAGGTTTTTTGAGGAGGCTGTGAACAGGGTTAAGGGTGAGCTGCAAGGAATGAGATAATGGGATAGACATGCATGTTCTGTTTGATAACCCCTTTGAGCTCTTTTTTTCCTCCTTTTGTGATTCACAAATTTGTGTTTGGTGTGTGTATGTTTGTTACACAAGTGTAAGAAAAAGAAAGGATTAATAATGTTTGCCCTAGATTTTTTTCTGTGATCATTTTAAAATTTATTAAATCCACTCAGCAAAATAAAATGTTATTTGTATAAGCCTTCAATAAATTGTTTAGACAAGTGTGACAGTGTGTTAGACTGGTTTATAGCAACAAGAATTTCAAGAGGAAAAAATATTATTGGAATTGAATGGAAATATTAGTGGTGTAACAGTACATGTATTCCTCAGAAGTGGAACAAAAAATCTCCAATAACAGACAGAATTAGCATTTTATTTCAGTAAACCAGTTTAGAGTTGTGAAATGAAAGTTTTTCAGGCCAAACTGTTAAGATTAGTTATGTTTACAACATGTCAGTGCGCACTGCATTTGTGTGGGTGCCCTACAGTTGCCATCAATAGTTAGAGATGTCTCGGTGTGGGCATCATGGCTGCACATAACAAGAACTCATTTGCAAACATACATTTGAGTATGTACATTCAGACCTTTCTACCAAAGTGTAAAAAGTTTTAGTAAACAGCATGCCAACGTTTCTCTATGCAAAGCTACAAAAAGTTGTAAACTACAAAAAGCCTCATTCCTGCCAGCATCCTCCTGTTTAAGATTAGACATTATTAATTAAACACTTAAAATCATAAAATGTTATGAATAAAAATGTGGACAAGACCCACAAGTTACTATACGATAAAGCTAATATAGTTTAACATGTACAGTAGATACCCTTCTCATACAACGACCTGTTGTACACTTGAAGACATCTTTATATAGGCTGTACAATTCAGACAGTCACTGCCTAGATTGGCACAGATCTATGGGAGAAAAACAACACATTTAAAAATCCTTTAATCCAGCGGTGTAAAAAATCCACACATAGAATGTTATATGCCTGTGGAAAACTTTCTGATCTTCATTTTATTCATAGATGGAATTTCAAATCGCTGCTCTAATTTCTTTTGCCTCATATTCCCTTTGTGGGCTGTCTTGTGTGCAGCCTTCCTTGCATTTGCCTTAGAAAAAGAGATTGAGCTTTTGCAGCAGAGAAGAGAAGATCTTAACACTGGGTGCCTCGGTAATTCAGCATTAAAATAAAACCACTAATCCAAATGTTATTTAATATGACAGTGTAGGAGTGACAATCCAAGAAACTTTAAGAAAGCCCAAGAGTGCAATCACATCCCTGTTACAGTAACTGACAAACAATGCAATATAGTTTAATATGTATTTTTATATTACATTAGTTGTAAAATGTCTACATAATGTAGTATACCAGGTAAAAAAAAATATGTGTTTCCCCTGGTATGCTGCGTTCACTACTTAATTAAGTTTTTTAATATATTTAATATACATGTTCTATGCCTGTTTTCATCCATGTTCCGAGTGAATCTAAAGTGTTGCATTTTGTATGTGTGTGTCCATTCATCCCTTAATTTATCAATTTTCTTCTGTATTTACAGCAAAGTAAAACCCAGAATGTGAGTTGGAAAGCTGCAACATTGTTTAATACAGGATTCTGAGCTTCTCAGCATTCATGCTGTCTAACCAATGAGACCGTGTTGTAACGCTTGCGGTAACAGAGCATAAAAAGGTGGGTTTGGGCTGTGGGTGGGCTGGCTTCCACTGAATTCCTAATGGATTTTGCAAACAGCAATAGAGCTAAGGTGGCATTTCCAAATGTAGGGTGCTCCTTTAAGCTCGAACAAGACACACAAAAGGAACAAGATGCAACGATGTAAGAAGTAAAAAAGCTTTTAAAACTATTAGCAATGCTACAACTTTTTATTGAGAGACCCTATTGTTGGTGATCGGTCAAGGTTAGCCTTGTCAAAAAGGCAGCTGTGGTATCAACAAACAAATACAGGCAGATTCCTAATATCTCATAGTTAGTCGACTAGTTTAACCATTTTGCTGAACTGGATTAAGTATTTGGGTCATGGACATCCTGATGTTGTAGTCTTGATTAATTCTTGAAGACCCACTATGAATTAGTTGCTGTTAACCACATCTGCTTAAAACAGGATACTTTCAATCCTGTCAGTTCTATTTTAATTTGGTGCAGGAGGATTAGAGTAACCTTTTTATTTGCTAATTTGACCACTTTTCTATATCTACATATTTCTATAACCTATGTTGCTTCGCAAAAAAATTGTTCGTAACTTCTAGACCAGCATTCTTAAAACGTAAACAAACAATGTACACCTCAGACTTCCAGTACAAGGCAGACTCCTGTAATCTGCAGATATACTCAGGTGATTCTGCAGTCGTGGGGTGGATCACAGATAGACAAGAAGCTGAGTACAGGGAGCTGGTGGACCGCTTTGGTGTGGAAACAATCATCTCATCTTGAGCGTGAATTAAACAAAGGAGATGAGTGTAGATTTTAAGAGAAAGAGGAATAGGTCAAGCATTATTTCCATCATGGGAGAAGAAGTGAGAAGTATTGAAGCAAGACAAAAATGTTTATTTTAGCTAAATTGCAACCCCATTACTTAAAAACACAACTACTACATGAGATTAACCATTAAAACAAAGTCCTTTACTGCACTAAACCAATCCTAAAATAGAATTTCGAGGGGAAAAAAGAGGACAGTTTGTTTTCCTGCTCACTCCTTTTATTTAACATCTGGAGCACAGAGCAGCCTCTGTCTAAAATCTGCCTTAAAACTGAAATGGAATTTTAACATAATGAGAAGCAAGTTTTATAAGGGGGGGAAACAGAAGGTAGAGTTTTACATATTAACAAGATATTATTGAATTTCCCCTTGAGAAACAAATGTAATACTTGGCACATGAACAAACAAACATGTGGAAGTGACAGTTAAGAGCTTATGTGCACTGTTGCAGATTTAGTTTGGAGGCATCAAATTGGGGCACTGCAGATTCAACATGACAAGTCTGATAAAAGTAACAATTAGGATATAATGTGCTACCGTTAATAAAACCTTTCAATAAAGCCTGAACCTTAAGCAGCTCACAGAATTGAAAGCCTTGAACTTTAGTCAGGGGCAAACAATATATCATATGAAACCTAAAAGGTTTAACTGGAGCATTACAATTTTTAGTTCTATAAATTAATGCATTACCATAAGAATGTTAAACTGCATAGTTCAAAAACTCCAAGCACAGATTTCTTCTGCCTATAATGATACACTGATCATCCACTAAACGTGTCCTAATTTTTTTGTCATGTTGGCACTGTTGTTCAAAATGGACAAAATAGGCAGTAATTATGTTGTAGTAATAGTAGAAAATTATCCAACAGGTGGTGAAAATTGATGGATTCAGCCTTCTGGGACAATGAAAGGATTTAGGATGGATGGAATTTTATTAGCACACTTAATCCTGACCTGTGACTTACTTTTATGATTTATGCATTTAGAAAGGTACATGTCAGAATGGATGGGAAGAAGAGATCACAGAGGCAAATGGTTAAAAGACAAATGTGTACTAGAGACAAGATTAAACAAATCCGAGTACTTTTTAAAGAAATCACCATTAACAGTTAAAGTGGGATTTGTTATATAAAAACGTGACAAAAATTCAATGCAAAGTATTTATTGTCACTTCAGTCTATCAAAAATATGCAATAAAATGTAATACCAAGTTTATCTTCTTTGGGGGTTATAGATGAAGTCTTCCTTCAGGCAGAACAAACAACACTTAGAGAGTAACACCACACATCTCTTAAACCCCAGGCAACAAGGGGAACAAAATCAACAATTGTTAAGGTGGTGGGAGTCAGAAAGTGAACACTGTACCGTGGAGAGTTTTATGGAGAATAGGTGGAGTTTCCAAAACAACAAGCAGATCTGTCTACCAACTTGGCATCACAGTCCACTGTGGTCAAAGTACAGAACAAATTTCAACTTTAACTGAAGGACGGCACATATCCTATTTTGGGTGGTGCATTTGATACAAATAAATTGGTTTCTGAGTGCACTGTCACTGCAACTGCTTTGCATCTGAAAGCCTTTTTAAGAAGCCAGTGTAAATCCTTGCGAACATGACTGCCCAGTCTCCCTCCAAACCAGCTGTCGTAACCTACTGGCCAGTTACTATTTATATAACTGCTCTTAACTCAGACATTAACCACAGCAACAGGGGTAATAAACAAAAGGCCAACAATCTCCTTGAGAAAAAAATTCAAGCACTGCAAATTTGTTAGCATAAAACCACCCAAAATGCACTGGAACCTAAAACTGCTTATTAAAACTATGAAACATAAACAAATTATTTAATTCAGTTAAAAAGACACACACGGTGGAGCAATAATCCATAATTTCTTCAACTAAAGCTACACCTGTGAATCAAAACATAAATGATTGAATTAATAAATCAATCATTCATGTTATGTTTTGTGTGGTTGAAGCAGAGCCAAATTGAAGACAAGAGTGCCGGAGCCACATTTGTTAATTAAAATCTGTTTCATTGAACCAAGTTACAGAGAGAACACAGGAAGAGCAGCATTTTGAACAAGAATAGCATAACGGAAGAAACCAAAAGTGAACAATGGAAACCAGAGAGCTGATTTCTGACATGGGAGCCAGGTGAGTCTAATCAGAGGAATGTTGAACAATTGTGAGCAGAGAGCAAACAGGGAAACTGAGGAAAGGAGACTAACACATGTAATACACAGGGGGCAAAACTAAAAACAAAAGGTTCCACAAATCAAAAAGGTAAAAAGCTTAACACTAACATGAGAGAATGAACCTAAATGTATTGAAGGAAAAATACAAGAAATAGATGAGAAACTAAACACAAAAAAATTAACTTACGTGGTAAGAAATTAACAACAATAATGAACACAGAACAAAAAACTGAATAAGGCAAGAACTTTTTGGCAATAATAATCAACCCAGAAATGTCAGGAAACACACACAAACGAAAACCAAAACACAAAAAACACCTGTGGATCATGACAGTCTATGCAGGAGACCCAGAACACACTACAGGGAATATATATCTCTTTCAACCTGAGAATACCTGGAGATCCCCCTGTCATGTTTGGTTTTAGCTGAACCCAAATGCCGACAGAACCAGAGGAGGAGAGCTGAGGTGAAGAGATTTAATAATGAAAATAAAGACCGGCATAAAATATGTGACCAGCATGAAATGTAACAGGCAGGAACAGGAAGCAATGGAGAGACAGGATGACAACAGACGTCAAACAGAAGAATCCAGCAGAAAACAATAAAAACCAGTGAGCTACTATTCTGTGGCAGGGGTGGAAGATGTCCACTGAACCAGAAGAGCTGTTGGAGGGAAACAAATTGACCAGAACAGAACTAATCAGAAACACAAAGAAACCCAGGGAAGTGTCTAACAGAAATCTAACAGAAAAATTATTAAATTTATAAAGAACATTAGAATAAAATAGGAAGCTTGGCACAAAAATTAACTAATAAGGAAAACACCTAACAGTAATGAGCATAGGGAACGGAACTAAAAAAGGCAAGACAAAAGAACACCATAAACAGAAAGGCAATCTTTAAAAATACACACACAAAATAAAATAGTAACCCAAGGACTGTGACAACCCCAGAATGAGTTGGAGAGTATTGGCTCAGAATGGGATGTCTGGGATTCCCCCCCAGACTGGCTATACTTGTGACCCAATCTTGAATAATTGGAGGAGGACGGACGGACCATATTCACACTTCTCGTACTCGTCGTCTTCCGCTTATCCGGGACCGGGTCGCGGGGGCAGCAGACTCAGCAGAGACGCCCAGACGTCCCTCTCCCCAGACACCTCCTCCAGCTCCTCCGGGTGGAGCCCAAGGCATTCCCAGGCCAGCCGAGAGACGTAGTCCCTCCAGCGTGTCCTGGGCCGTCTCCTGGGCCTCCTCCGGGTGGGACGTGCCTGGAACACCTCCCGAGGAAGGCGTCCAGGAGGCATCCGGTATAGATGCCCGAGCCACCTCAACTGGCTCCTCTCGATGTGGAGGAGCAGCGGTTCTACTCCGAGCCCCTCCCGGATGGCCGAGCTCCTCACCCTATCTCTAAGGGAGTGCCCGGCTACCCTACGGAGGAAGCTCATTTCAGCCGCTTGTATCCGGGATCTCGTTCTTTCGGTCATGACCCAAAGTTCATGGCCATAGGTGAGGGTAGGAACGTAGACCGACCAGTAAATTGAGAGCTTTGCTTTTCGGCTCAGCTCTCTTTTTTTCGCAACAGACCGGCACAGTGCCCCCATTACTGCGGCAACCGCACCGATCCGTCTGTTGATCTCCCGCTCCATTTTTTCCCCCACTCGTGAACAAGACCCCGAGATACTTAAACTCCTCCACTTGAGGCAGGAATTCCCCTCCAACCTGAAGAGGACAAGCCACCCATTTCCGGTCATGTAACATGGCCTCGGACTTGGAGGAGCTGATCTTCATCCCATCCGCTTCACACTCGGCTGCGAACCGCCCCAGCGCATGCTGTAGGTCTTGGCTAGAGGGGGCCAGTAGGACCACGTCATCTGCAAAAAGAAGAGACAAAATCCACTGGTCCCCAAACCAGACCCCCTCCAGCCCTTGGCTGCGTCTAGAAATCCTGTCCATAAAAGTTATGAACAGGACCGGTGACAAAGGGCAGCCCTGCCGGAGTCCAACATGCACCGGGAACAGGTCCGACTTAGTGCCGGCAATGCGGACCAAACTCCTGCTCCACTCGTACAGGGACCGGATGGCCCCTAATAAAGGGCCCCCGATTCCATACTCCTGGAGCACCCCCCACAGGGAACCACGAGGGACACAGTCAAATGCCTTCTCCAGGTCCACAAAACACATGTGAACCGGTTGGGCAAACTCCCATGAACCCTCGAGCACCCTGTAGAGGGTATAGAGCTGGTCCAGTGTTCCACGGCTGGGACGAAAACCACACTGCTCCTCCTGAAGCCGAGGTTCAACTATTGGCCGGACTCTCCTCTCCAATACCCTGGTGTAGGCCTTACCAGGGAGGCTGAGGAGTGTGATCCCCCTGTAGTTGGAACACACCCCCTGGTCCCCCTTCTTATGAAGGGGGACCACCACCCCAGTCTGCCAGTCCATAGGCACTGTCCCCGACCGCCACGCAATGTCAACCATGACAGCCCAACAACATCCAGAGACTTGAGGTTCTCAGGGCGGATCTCATCCACCCCCGAAGCCTTGCCACCACGGAGCTTTTTAACCACCTCGGTGACTTCAGCCTGCGTGATGAAGGAGTCCAACCCCAAGTCCCCAGCTTCTGTTTCCACCACGGAATTCGTGATGGCAGGATTGAGGAGATCCTCGAAGTACCCCTTCCACCGCCCGATAATGTCCTCAGTTGAGGTCAGCAGCCTCCCACCCCCACTATAATCAGTGTTGGCGAAGCATTGATTCCCCATCCTGAGGCGCCGGACGGTTATCCAGAATCGCTTCGAGGCCAACCGGTAGTCCTTCTCCATGGCCTCACCGAACTCCTCCCAGGCCTCCTTGAACTGACACCTTAACGTGGTGGAGGGGTTTGAGTGCTCAAATGATCCTAGAGGCTATGTTGTCTGGGGCCTAAATGCCCCTGGTAGGGTCTCCCATGGCAAACAGGGTCTAGGTGATGGGTCAGACAAAAAGCGGTTCAAGAATCCCTCATGAGGACAAAAATATTGAGGTACGTGACGTCGCCCGGTACGGCGGAGCCGGGGTCCCACCCTGGAGCCAGGCCTGGGGTCGGAAATCGCTGGAGAGCGCCTGGCCAAGCCCGAACGAGAGATGCGAGGTCATCCCCCAGTGGGCCCACCATCTGCAGGGGGAACTGTGAGGGACTGGTGCAAAGAGGATTGGGTGGCGGACGAAGGTGGAGACCTCAGCGGCCCGATCCTCGGATGCTTAGGCATATTTACACTACTAGTAGTAAAATAAAATGCAACACTACAGCATTAAAAATATTGTGATAAGTAGGATTTTGAAAGGCTGGATAACATCTAAAAAAAACAACTAGCTTCTCTTTATTTGCAACTTGCAATAGAGTGATAGTAGTGACACTTGTTTCTCTTTACTCTCAGGGAAAACAATAGAGAGTACGTATAAGAAGGGATAGCATAAAGCTGCTGGCTGTGATGGATAATTGTTTGTGTAAGGACTCTGAGAAAAACTGTGTCTTATTGTAGGGATTTCCTGGATTTTCTGACCAGCTGGACTGAGAGTGTAAATTGCCAGCACCAGGGTAAACTGTTAAATTAATCTGTTTCATCTAGATTTTTTATGACACTTTAAAAGATGCGAGGTTTCAAAAGGTATTTAATGGATGTTCACTGCGTCTGTTCAAAGCCAAGTGTCACTCAATGAACATTAGCATGCCTTTCCCTCAGCTTCAAGCATAATTTAAATCACTTAATATGACACTGTGACCATCTAGAAAAATAGTGATGCAACAGTCTGTTATCAATGAGTAAAATTAGTCAATACTTTCCTGAATTGGCTCATGGTTAAATGCAAAAACATTGCTTAGTTTTGTTCATTAAACACATTAAAGCTGAAAACCCTTTTCAGTCTATAAAAACCAACATTTCCTTGATGCACTTTTGTGTTTTTGTGTATTGTGTCTCAAATAAAGTTTGGGGACATCTTTTGGAGTATAAAAAAGTTTACACAAATTTGTTTGGATGTGTTATTGTGCTTATAAAAGAAAATCCGATAGGCAGGTCAGACCTCCAAGAAAATTAGAAATTGGTATCATACAGTAAAAACCTGATCAGTGCATCTCTTAAACACAAAAAAAATCAAATGAAAGACAAAAACAAATGTAGCATTGCACCTGTTTATAATTTGTGTCAGTGTTGTTTATTTTTCTTTATTTAGTCCCATGAATCTTAAAAGTTTTCTAACTTAAAATATTCAGTACTATTAATGACTAATAGACTAAATGATGTTTTAGAACTGTATAAAACATATATCTCTGTTTAAATTGTGCTAAGAGTTTAAAGTTAGGATCAGAATCAATATGAAATGGGGTAATTTTGAGTGACAATACACTTCTGTCCAACTTATATCCATTGGTATTGCTAGACATAACTCTTCACTAGGACTAAATATACATTGATATGAATAGGATTCAAAACTTTCCATGCATTCACTGCCTATACTTGCTTATTCTTGCAGGGTTGCGGAGGGGTTCAATACTAATATGACCAGCTGTCATTGGACAAGAGGCAGGGTACAAGCTACCGATTACCACTCCATTAGAGGGCAATGCAGAGACTCACAGGACAAACAACCAGAGGTGGGTACAATACCCAAAATTGTACTCAAGTAAAAATAGCATTACTTCAATATATGTTTACTCAAATAAAAGTACATAGTAGTTGTAGGAATTTCTTTTTTTAAAAAGACCAAAAAATGATTTGGTAAAAAGGCTACTCAAGTACCAAGTAACTGTTTGATCACAATGTGTGATTTAATTGTGAAAATTATTTAATCAGACATAAAAATATAAAGTTATGTAAAACAAGTAAAAATAAATAACTACATGTTAAAATATCAAAGGCAGAAGAAACATTTCCAAATCACTCTTACTCACAACATAAAGCTTTTTAAACCAATACTTACAGTAGGTTATGTCTATATGTTAGAACAGTACAAAGTACTTTCACTGAAACGATATACTGTTTATTATATATATTCACTTGACCTTCAGCTGGTACATCAGGTTCAGCAGGTTGTGTAAAAGAATAAGTCTCACTTTAAATTAAACTGTAAATGTTTGTCTGTTTCTGGCACAATATTGCTTAAATTATGTTTGTTCTTCATTCAGTAAAGACACTGGAGGTGGCTGGAGTAGCCAGAGTTATGTTACTTCAAAATAATGCTACTCAAGTTAAAGTAAAGATTACAGTGCAAAACTAAAATTTGTTTTAAAGTTACTCAAGCAAATGTAACTTAATAAATGTTGCTAGGACCACTTCTGCAAACAACCATGCAATCATAGACTCAATCACTCCTAAGCACAATTTAGAGAGAGTAATTAAGATAACATGCATGTTTTTGCGCTGTGGGAGGAAGCCTGAAAAGAACCCACGCATGTATGGAAGAACATGCAAACTTCATGCAGAAAGAAGCCAGGCCAGAATTTAATTCAGGACATTCTTGCTGCGAGGCAAAAGCGCTAATGGCGGTACCACCTTGCAGCCCAAGTCAACACCCATATTTACATTTCTATTTCTTTTTTTTTTTTGTATATAGTCTGTACATTAAACCTAATTGAAGGGAATAACACTTATGGAAATAAAAATTTTGTTACATGCTTTCCTGACGTATTTATTATCTAAATCACAGGCTTTTAATATTAAAGATGTCTTCAATATTTTAAACGTTTATACTACATTTTAAAATATCGTTGGCTTTGCAGTGCAATCTTGTTTGCACAAGCAGCATTGTGCAGGATTATCTTGTCTTGCATTTTTCTTTTATAGATTTCTTGCTTGGAAAGTCAGACTTTCCACTGCTCTGTGTGAAACTTATGGAATATCGTGTAATGGTTGTAACATTTTGTCAAAGTGTGTTTGGACATTTTTACTGGGACACCCATAACATCCTGTGGGATATGCCTCAGTGAAATGGGCCTGGCAACATTTATTAGTGCCTTATTCTCACTAACATCACTACTTACTATGTTCCATTCCAAATCTCAATACTGTTATGACCAAATGATAAACTGTTTATGAGATTAGCACATAGTATGTTTAAAGCTCAAATTCTTTATTAGTTCGATGATTATTTGCTAAAACATGTTTCTATTTTGATTATTGTTTGTATAGAGTCAGTGTCTTTTTTTTATGTTCTTAATATAAAATCTGCAGCTTAAAGTATTGAAACATTTTTTAAGACTTTCTTATTTAAAGGGTGAGCTGTTTAAAATGTCATACCACAGTAACTTTAGCTGCTATGGTTTTTAATTTAATGTACACTTCAAACATTTCACAGCTTCAGACTTAAAGTAACACTCCTTTGTGAACAACTTGGGCGTTTAGCATTGCTATAATCTCACTAATCATTTAGACTTCCTCCAGCACTGAAAGTGTAAAACCACAGGTTGCTGACAGACTCGTGATATAAAGAGGCAAAATTATAGATGTGAACTATTTCATGCTCACTCTAGTGGAAACCATTTCAGCAGCAGAGAAGTCGTTCTTTCGCTGCAAGGGAATTACCTGAACAGTAGAAAGCCTGCCTGCAGCTGAGCCTTTCTAATTCTCAGTCACTTTCAATTGAAAAATAATGTACACCTATAGCAACTTTGAGCAACAGGTTTATATTACTGTAGTTGAATTAGACAAGAATGGCCTTTATAAACCAAAGAAAATGATAAAAACAATTCGGATCAGACATAAAGAGGTTGTCTTAAAAGGGTTTATTTCATGAGAAAATTAGACATTTCCCTCTTGTCTCAATGCATCCAGTCACATGCAGTGCTGTCTGTTTGCCTTGTTCAGACAGGAAAGAAACCTACAAACTGTTCTTATTTCTTTGGTCAAATCACAGAACATTCAGGTTTATTTACACCAACTTAGTTGTAGTTATGCCTTAAAAGACAAATTGGAGCAAAGAATGTGCAGAATATATATGAACATATTTTTTAACAAAAGCTATCATGATTAATGGCCTGATTATACAGACAATTAAGGGATTTATGTGAAAAAGCTGTAAAAGACAAATATTAGTCAGACTAATATTGAAAGTAAACGTTAATAGTAAATGGCCTGCGCCACATTCAGTCATACACAGATTCAGTCATACACACATTCACACACTGACATTGATATTCTACATTGTAGCCACAGCTGTTCTGGGGCAGACAAATGTATACATTTGCTGATTTTTGGCTACCAGTAATCTTAAGTTTTGAATACCATTTACAGCATCACACAGCTGGACACACTGGCAGTCTGACACAGAAGCCACATACAACCAACAATAGCCCTCCCACTCCAAACCTCTTTCTGTGGTTTGTCTGGACTAATTGAATAGCTGTTTTTCCTTCTCCTGACTGTATGTGTCACAGCTAACCTTGGCGGCTAGATAAATATCTAAAGCTGTAAGGAAAGAGAGGCTTCTACAGCTCCCAGTAATGAGCAAACACACTGAGTAACACTATTGTATTCAAGGCGCAGAAAAGAAAGAGCAAAAATATGGGCAAGTCTCAAACTGGATAAGGCCGAACCTTAAATAAGACTATTTCCTTAGAAATTAAAGCATATTTTCAGGTGGTGTAAACGAAGGGCAAAGGTGAATGATCCAGGGTGGCAGCTAGCCACAGCTACTTGAAAAAAAAATGAAGTGTTCATTACAAACCATGATGGATTAAAACGCACACAGGATTTGATTTGAATAGAAGCATTTGCAAAGCTAAATATTAAGGGAAGCATTCACGAAGCAAGCGTAGTCTTGTTTGCAGCTGCTTTGCTCAGACTGTTTACTTTATTTCTGCATCATATCGACAAATCAGATTGCAGTGAATACTTGTGTCAGGTTGCAGTTATCAAACTTTTAGACACAAACACTCTAGATGCGGAATTTACCAAAGAGTTAGAAAAAATATTGTAGTTGTTATTTTATTTTTTTTATTAATTTACAGAGAACTTCAGGGTGTTCCCTAAAACCTTTGTGAAAAACAGGAGAAATGAAAACTGGAGAATTCATATCAATATGGCATTTCAAAAGCACTAAGAGAAGTAGGTTTCTAATGTACTGTTACAGAATTCTAAAGGCAGAAAAATGATTGATCTGATTCATTAGTAGATAAAAAGCATTAATTTGAAAAGAAATATATCAATATTGGAAAACCACATCATATGTAAACAAACAGTACAAGTTTTGTATAATGTATGATTATATCAGAGTAAAAGAAAGTCACTTGTGTGCGATTACGTCTTATTTACCTAATTAAATAAGTGTCTGTGGATGTTTTGACGGTTGTACACTCATTTCATTTCACACCACATCACTTTGACCCATTAAAACAATTCTTCAAGAATTAAATTGGAGTACCCCTGGTCTAAATGGATGGTATGGTGAATATTTACAGAAAATGCTGGAGGAAAATAAATTAGCTCTCATTACCTGATAGCTGCACATGTTATTTACTGGGAAATTCCAACATGGCAATGACCCAGTCCAAAATGCCAAGCCCACTCGTTATTGGCCTACTGCTTGACTTGAAGGTTCAGACATGGCCACCTCAGTCTTCTGACCTCAATATAATTGATCAACTTTGAGGAAATCTCAAACTTTCATGCCAGACTGTCCAGGAATTTACCAGAACTTAAAGCTTTTTGTTAGGAAGAATGAAGAGCTTTATCATCTGAGAAAACAAAGTGTCTCATCCAAAACTACCACAAAATAATTCAAGCTGTTATGAATGTTAAAGGGAATGATACACACTAAGAACTAGAAAATGTAAACTTTTGATTAGGGACATTTTGGTGGCTTCTGTTTTTATTGTGATTTAAAAAGAGCCAATGTCACAGTATGTTTTTGGTTCTGTATTTGTTTATGTTTAATCAGATGTTTTGATGTATGCTTAGTCTTTGAGTTCCCGTTTTTGGTGTTTTATTTCCTAGGTTCTGTTCTGTTGACTGTGTTTTATTGTATTTTTAGATATGTTGTTCTCCCCGTGTTCTGGTTCCCTGGGTGTGTTTTACAGTTTGTTTCTTCATCTAGCTCCTCCATGTCCTCATTTGTCTCTGTCTGCTTCACCTGCTCCCTCTGCCTCCCTGTGTCCACGTCTCACTTGTTCCCTGTTTTCCTGATCACCTGCCCTATTGTGTCATGTTCACCTTCGTCCCTATTTAGGTCTGTCTTGTCCTTTGTTCCACGCGGTGTCGTCATGTCTTTTTGTCATGTCCTTTGACATGTCTTTTCATGTCGCGTTTGATGTCTCCTTTGGATACGTGTTCTGCTCGGGATCCTGTTAGGTTCTGTTTTGGAGGATTTCTTTGTTATCTGGATTTTCTGAACCCCTGCTCCTCGCCTGTATATGAGTTGACTGAAAATTAAAGAAGGAGTTTTCCCACTGATCCCACTCTGCCTTATCCGTACTTTTCTGCCTCTGGTCCACCACAAAAACGCATTAAGACAGCCAATGAATTACTTGATAATAAATGGACTCATCCAACCACTACCTGAAAGTGAAAGTTGGAGGGAGCTATCTAATTCCCCTATCTGATATGTAATTAAAATTCACCTAAGTGGTCTACAATGTTTAAAGTTAAAATAAAAAATTTATATAAAACAGAATGTGTTTAAAAACAAGTGTATTTTTCATGACATTTAACAGCCAAAAAACTGTCTTAATAAACTGCATTTAGATTTGTGCACATGTCTGAGGATTAAAGAAAAACAGTAATACCAGTTTCCTTTATTTGTTGTTTGCTTTTTTGACTGTGTTTTTTGCATCTTCATTTAATTCTAGCATGCATTGTAACAATCTCCTTAACCCACTACCATAAATGTATAAGACATGTTTAATTGAACCAGCAAAACCTCCCTCACAAGAAAAGATGTGTTGGGAACATCCTGTCTGTTTTTTTCTTCCTCTCTGCAATGCATATGATGCACCAGCAACAGACAATTTTATTCTGCCTCCCTGGGTGTTTACTTGTCATAGTAGCAAACGTTTACTGTGATGATCATGCATTTCACAGCAGCTGTTAATTTATGAAAGGAACATTGCTCAATGCAGCAAGAGTGAACAGTTTGCCAGGTTAAAAACAACATATTTCTGTTCACAGTTCACAGACAAGACATTTGTGCATTTGGTTATTTTAGGTATTTCCATCACTTGTAAAAGAAAGCAGAATGACCTTTATAAAGAATTGCCAATAACCATGCATCAGCAGACCAGAACTTTGACTGCTTTTCAACCCTTTGCATGTATTTCAGTTTTAACTTTTAGTTAATTGCTGCTCTTTCTATATTAATACAGACAGCAATTTAGTGACAAAACAATACTTTTTGCAATATTCTAACGTTTTATACAAACAACTAAGATGACTGTTACCTCATATTTTATTTACTTCAATAAAAATAAACTTATATTTGCAATAACTGTACTGCAATGTATAAAACTGCTTCCAGGCAGCTGAACTGAAAACTTAACATATCCCAATTTTGTCAGTTAAAAGCTAAATTCTCCTCTGACAGGCTTCAGTTGATCTCCACTATAAGGATACAGTCTATGAAGAAAACAGGTTTCCACCCAAAATAGGCACAGAGTGCAGATTGCAGTATGAGCATTGGTGTGGGTATTTGTAAAAACTAAATTACTTTGCTCTTTTAAAACATTCTCTTAAAGCTAATGCCAGTGTTGAGAGATTAGATGTTATTTAAAAAAGATTTGTCAATCTTAATGCAGACATGAATTTAGAAGGCTGCAATACATATTTCAAAATGAGAGATGAGTAATACTGTGAGTCTGTCTCACATCAAATGAAGTTTGGGTTCATTCATAAAACATTTGGCTCTGCAACCTCATATGCCAAGACCTAATGACACAACTCCCATCAGTTAGTCAAGTTTCCAGACTAGCAGCTAATTTGATTGGACACTTACAACCTCTGTGGCTTCCAGATTCCTCTGCTGCTTAGTCATCAAGGCACCTCTCTGTTCATTTTACACATTTTATTTCTGTTCCTTTGTCCTTTAACTGCTCCACTTGGTCTTCAGAAGTCCTACTCTGTCAGTATTTTACCGTTGTATTCCTCAGAGATAACTTACACAGAAGCAAGGATGTTTGATTCTTCATCGTTGTGACCTAGAAATGTAACTGCTTTGACATGTTATGCGGTGCAGCATATAGAGTGTTTTAAGCGAATTATAGCAGTATGATGCCTGTGTCTAATCACCCTAATCTTTAATTTGGTGTATTTTAAAAATATATTTACAAATACTTACAAAACCCTCTGAGAGGAGAAAAGTAATTGTATCCAACTGTTCATGTGTGGTCTGTACTTGCAAGTAGTAGCAATTTGGGAAACTATTCAAAGCTTCATGCATCAGAGATTTAGTTTTTATTCAAGTAAGATTTTCTTGCTTAAATCATACAAATTCAAGACATTTCAGCATATATGGTTATAATCCTCTCTATATTATAGGCACCTTTCAAAAAGGCTTCCATCTCTTCAACTGGTCACCTTCTTTCTTCACTGTGAAAAAAGTGAATTAAAATTAGCAGGGAAAAAAACACCATCCTTTGAAGAAACTACCAGACTGGCATAACAGGAGTCAAAGTTAATTTCCTGATAAGGCTTTGTAAGCATTTTGTTTTTGAAGACTCCCTTACCGATCAGACATGTGCATCAGTGTGTGTTGTTGTTCTGTTTTTTTTTTTTTACACCTTCAGTTAAAGTAACTTAACCTGTAGTCAGCTCTGTGCAGTGTTCTTTAACCAGTGGCCTATGTCCTCCTTTTTAATTCAGATGTAGAATAATTGCACAAAAGGATTTTTCTCCCCAACAATGTGATTAGAAATTAAAAATCACAGAATGAAGAGGTCTAACTGTGAAACATGGCAGAGAAGTCTTTCAAGCCGTTCTTTTAATTAAAACAGAATAATTTGTTTTAGCTGTTAATAAGTAGTACCACTCACAGCTTTATTTATCTCTGATAGTGTCATTTATTCTGCTATTTCAGCAGGGCCCACAAAGTGATGCCATTTTGTCCCATTTTTTTGTATAGTGAATAGGTTTATTTGCACGTAATCAATTGATACAAGCAAAACATTTGCATTACAAAGTAGGTCAGACAGTAGCTTAAACCAAAGGTCTGGAACTGCACGTCTGCAATGTACAGACAATAGGAGAGGATAGTTTAGATATTTTATCTACTTTAATGCAATATATGCAGAGAAATTCAACAGCAGACATTATTCATACAATAGATACATTTTTTTAGTTTTGTCTTTTTATCTCATAAGGCCGCAAACTATTTTATTTTTTCTAATTGGGCTATCCAATTTTCTTCATTTTCAATAAGGAAATGACTAATTTAGGCTTTTTCCACGGAATAATTTGTATTGTTTCCTGTAAAGGATTTATCTTTTTCTATGTTTTAAAGCTGAAAAAAAAGAAATGAATTTAATCATAGTTTTACAGTTCTAAAAGTAAAATGTTTTACTTTTTGAAGGTCAATTAAGTTGGCAAACTTTATTTAGTTGGAGAAAAGGCAAATATGGTTATTTGGATTGTAAAGGTTGCGCACCCATGGCCTAAACCATTGATTATTCTTGGAACTGGTTATGGGATCTTTCATAAAATTTAAATAACAGACATTTCATCTTATGTATTTTTAAAAAAAACTGACAATACTTCTACATTGTTTTATTATCTTTTCAGGGACATCTGCCTCAGAAACAAATTTCTTTGTTGGGAAAGAGAGACTTGTTTGTCTTTTGTGGCTGACACCTCAACCTCCCACACACCCCCTAAAACACAATTGAAGGGGAGACGGTAAAACATAATGTTAGCCAAAATTAAGCATTAAGCCACCAATCTGTACGATGAAGTGACATCAGTAGCTCACTAATAAAGAAAAGACATTTCTATTACATAACTGTTCTGTACCCAACCTTTTAAATTTATACATTGATAGCTGACTGAAGGAGTTTTTGTTCGATAAATTTGATCAAATTACCTTGATGGTTCCATTTTACTTTACTTCGATTTCAGCCTGAAAAGTCTCACAATAAGAAACACAAAGATGGTGATTAGAGAAGTTTATTGATAAAAGTTAATATCTTTGAGGGTTGGACCCCTGAGGAAGACATGAATGCTGAGAATGACATGAGCTTGAATAAACGTCTTAGGCTTAGAATTAGATGAGTCTCCCCCCTTGGGATCTGATATTGGTGGTGGAGTGAAGTGCCTAAGAAGGTAATGGAGTGGGGAATCCACGACTGGAGATCCTTAAAAGCGAAGCCTTGGAGGATGATTGATTGAAGACACATGCAGATCTGACGCTGATTGGATGGAGGAGGGACGCACGGTGGAATTATAGGATGATTGGGGGTGGAGGTGAGTCTTTCAGTTTGACATTTCGTCAAAACTCCATTTCTGAATAGCAGAATTTCAGAAAAAGTGCACCATACTGGCAGTAAAACATGGTGATGGTAGTGGAATGTTGTGGGTCTGTTTAGCATCTGAAGAACCTGGAGCACTAGCTGTAATTGATGGAACCATGAAAGAAATGCTCAGCCATTAGTTTTGTCGGTTCAACTATATATGTCTGTATGCTCAAACACACTTGGGTAATGTCGCAGGAAAATGCTCCAAAGTAATCAGCAAGTCCACCATAAAATGGTTCAAAAAAGACAAAATTAAGGTTTTGAAGTGGCCTATTCAAAGTCCAGACTTAAATTCAAACAATATACTGATAGTCATTTGAAAATGCTTTTTTTTTTTTTATTTGCTTAATTTGATATTACAATTAGTTTGATGTTCAAAAATATTTCATGTAAAAACAGAATAAATCTGTAAGGAGGAAAACAGTTTTCACAGCACTGTACATAAAAAGTTACCTAAACACAAATCTGGATTCATTGTGTTTTGCCTTATTTACATGGGACTCAATGCTACTAGAAGTCAAAATGTAAATGCTGGACAGCCGGCTCACAGACAGTCACATCATTTGCAATTTTTGTGATTTAAGCACTTAAAAATATTTCATCTTGCATAAACTCACTGTAGTGCAACAAAATTACAGCTTGACCTTTTTGAGCTATTTTCTGTCTGAACAGAATTTTTGTATTCTCACCAGGCTAAGACAAAAATAATTTTTTATTTTCCAAGCCTGGATTAAAAAATAGAGAGAAGCTGATATAGCCAGGAAAATTACAGGCCCGTACCTGCCTGACCAGACATTCACATTTCCATGTATCAGAGCTGACAATAAATTATTGTATCCAAAGCTGTATTATGGAGACAAGAGGAGATGATGCTGATTTTGTTTTTTTCAAACTTCTGCTCTATTTTTAGCTTACATGGTTGTATCTGAGGTTTCAAATATAGACAACATTTGTATTTTATACTTTATTGATTATGTCTACAAAACCACACCGATTGCAATCTATATTACCACAACCTGCTGTTATATATTCCCAGCTTATCTGTTTTATGTAATGGGTCAGTATAGGCTAAGGTGATCTACCAAGACAGAATGACAGCTATTTAGCTATTCTCCAACTGTCATGTCTTCTTGATTAAAACCTGAAAATACCTGCTTCTCTTTGCAGTGTCATGATTCAACTAAATATATTTCACTGTCTATCCCCTTTCCGCTTATCTCACACAGTCTGCTTTGTACGCCCCTTACCCTCTCTTCCCACTACTTCAGCCATATCCTTGTCTCACTCCTTTTGTTCAAAGACATCCCATTCTATTATCTATTAAGATGACCTTTAAGAGAGCAGAGCTGAAGGGATATCTGCTTTGATCTCTGCCAGATATGTTATCTCAGCATTCATTTTGTAAGCAGAGAGATGATACAGCCTTTCAGAGATGGAGCCCAGATGTCAAACTATTAACATGGACCCAAAGTTGCACTGTCCACTACCGGAAGCTATTGCCAATTCTTAGTTTGTGCCTCACTCTGGTTTAAAGGTAAATAGTTTCTACAAAACAACATCGCCATCATTACATTTGAATGATCATCATTTTATGTTTGAACGCAATGTTTCAAAATAAAGGTTTGTTTAAAACAATTCTGTCTCAAAGGGTGGAACATGTTTTAGTCACTGCTGAATCTAAGTGAAAAGATACAGTTTATTGATTTTACTTTCAAACTTTCTACAGCCAGGTTAAAATGACAAAATGAGCTTATATATCTGCAGGTCAGATCCAGTCAACTGAAACTCCTGGTACTTTATGTGACGCTGGATGATTAATGGTCTTGTACCTCCCACCAGTAAAAAGCTTTTAATTATAGTATTAGTTATAATTATTTTGAAAGGTGGTAGCAATAGATCTTCTTCTTAGCAATGCATTTTGTGGCAGTATGATTATGCAAAACTACACATAGTCTATACAACCACTACTTTATAGTTGCAAGTGTATGCATGCATGTTTTTTTCATGTTTCTTTCTTTTCACCCTGCTAAAAGGTACAGCCACAAAGAAATATATATTTGTGGATGTTAGCAAGGTTTATCCCGTGCCATGCCAAAGGTGATTATCATGATTCAAATTCAGGTACATTTATATCCTTTCACTTGGACATGATCTTTCCTCAGCAATAGAGACAATCTGATCGTGAGTTTCTCTGATAGCTTATAATAGTTTTGTCTTTTTAACAATGGTGCAATATTCAAACAATTAAGTTTGCTATTAACTAAACAGTTATGTTGAATGAACCAGTTAGCTTTATCACTCATAAGCTGCCAAAAACATTGCTTGTTTTCACAATGCAATCTATGTACAACATGCTCTATTCACCGATGCAGCAATACCTGAAGGAGAGAAAAAACGGCAAATTTTAAACACGTATTTCAGACACCATGAGCTAAGCAGTTCAGTTTTGTGGAGCCGATATACAAAGAAGCAAAGAATCTTTGTAGTAACTTCATACGATGTCATTTTGTAGTGTAGCTTCCAGGCATTTTGAAATGTGATTATTTGTTTTACCTTTTTTATGTCAGTCTGTGTTGTGAGTGCTGAACCTGAATGTATTAGATAAAATGGTTATAGCACAAGGGCGAAGCAGCAAAATTCAGAATTATCTTTGTTATTCTTTGTTAACTGTAAGATCCTCATCATTTCTACATATGATCTGCTATGTCCATTTCTGATTTTGGCTTTCCTTGTTTTATCATCTCTTTTATTGAATTACCTGACTCTTACTTGTTTGACAATAACTCTTAATTTGTGTGTTTAATTGTTAATTTTGTCAAGCTTAATTTGCTCTGTATAACAAATCTAATAGCTGTGTTGTATTAAAAAGAGCAAATCTGCATGTTTTCATGTAAACTCAATTCGTACATGCTTCCTGCAGTATTTTGATCAATAAAAACATCAGACAATAATAAATAATCTCTACAAATAGATAATGAAAATATATGACAAACTACTGTCACTATAAGGTATTTTAACTCAGAAACAGTTATTGTGTACATGCTTACAACACTCATTATTTTTTAGTCAAAATGATAAGTAGCAGCATTCAAAATATCAAACTAAGAGGCAACATTATTATTTAGAAGTTTGACAACACTGTAAAACTGCATATACACAAAAAAGCAAAGTAAACAATACTCTAGGTTTACAATGCATAACCTAAATTTTTGAATGAAAGTCACATTACTTCACAATACAAATGGGGGTGGGGGGGGGGGTGGGGGGGGAATATGTGTGGCTGTTCTTTTGAACAATGTTTGAAAACACATTTTTTGTTCACTGTTCCAAGACGTCTTTGCAATATGAGAGAAAGGCTGTATGCCAAACCACTGAGTGGACATTTTAGTGCAGCGAAAAATGCTAGTATCGGTTTAAATGCTCAGTTTCTCAGGGGGGAACAAATCACCTGTATGTGGCAGAATAAAGTCTCTTATTTCATCAAACTCTGCCCTGCCATCTTGTTTTTTGAGGGGGGTTTTTGCCTTTAGAGTTTCTTCAAGCGTTCCAAAAAATCTGATTCAAACACGTTTTGGCAATTATTTTAACACCTCCGAATTTTTATTTATCTTATCATACACTAGGCAGGAAATCAAGCCTCAGTGGAATCCTTTTGCTCAGATATAACTTCATTTTTTGCCTGTGTTCATAGGCTGTACATGTGGGGTCTGTGTTAATATTTGGTTTGATTGGCTTTCAAGACCATGTCTGTCTTTAGTATCAAGGCAGGAAGCACCCATCACCCTAACCCTGAAATCTGCGACTCAGCAGAGGAGCTTCATTAGGATGATATTATGAGGAGTAATCTCTTCCTACATCTGGGCATGTTGTGTGTGAGTGCCAAGGGGTTCATTAACACAGAACTATTACTGCTTGGGATATGAGACCATCTTTATGAGCTTGTTTGGATGGAATACATGTAAGAGACTCATGAGCATGCATGCTTTATCACCAGTTTATGCTGCTGTTACCTAAAAGGAATAATATAATTATTGTAAATACAAATGCAGTGAGAGAACATGCAAAGTGAACACCAGAAGTAAAATAGGATCATAACAATATCCTTCCATAACTTAATAGGGGTGTTAATCTCACTCTTAGCTCACAGAGCTGGCTTCAAATCACTAGGTGTGAAGTTAGTAAACCATGAGTCTGATTTTCATACTGTTTTTTCTTCCTCCCAAAGATCTGAATGCTTTAATGGGTTCATTTTGATGTCAGGGAAATAAAAACCCAGCTGTGTGCAATCAAAGCTGCTGTTTAAATCATTATTTTTCTTTTTATTTGTTGCCTTTTCAAATAGAAACATGGAAACTTATAGCTGCAGGTTTTCAATCTTTTCTGCATGTGGACTTTCTTGTGCATGTGGGGGTGACGCTGCAGGTGTGATGAAATGTATGGTTTTATGGCAGAGGGAATCATTAGCAGAGTCTATTTGTTCTGGATGCTGACTAGCTGCTATGAAGTTCATTGTGGAGAAACATTTCTTTATTTTAATGTTTTCCCAAGTGTAAATACACAGATCTGCTGACTATATCCAGCATTCAGTGGGTGGGTATAGCAAGGGCAGTCCATGGCAAGGCCAACGAAAAATATACAGAGAGACCATGCAAACATCAAGGGATGCAGACCTACAACCTCCTAGTTGTAAGGCAAAAGCCAGGCCCACAGAGTAACCCAGTATTGCCAGATCCTCAGTAAGCAAATTAGGTATTGGCTGTCCTAAATGTTGCTAGGAAAATGTTCCATTGTCGTCACTAGCATAGTTGACCATGTGCATGTCATTGGAACAAATGCTAAAGAAGAGAAAAACTGTGTTGTAGGAGAGTCAAAAACGAGTTGAAATTGCCCAAAATATATTACAAAATAACTTTCTTTTGTTTCTTGCTTCTTATTTTTTATCACAGTTCTAACTCTCCTTATTCATCTAGGCTAATGACAGGCAATAGTACTCAATGTGACTTAGGTTGCACTTATTTCTTAACCTTATGGTCTAATTTGGAGCCTAACACATAAAACAAACGTTTTTTAATGCCTATAAGCAAAAGCAGCAAGCAGTAGCTTTACACATTTATAATTCATTTAAAATCTATACCCAGAGGGGTGAACATCCCCTGCTCTGACTGCAGCTGGGAGGGACTGTTGCGAGAGGACTAGGCTGCCTGTTAGAGCTTTGGGATGGCAGAGGGGCATATCGTATAATCAGGCGCTCATCAACAAAAGCAAGAATATGTGCTTCCATGTCAAATCTCCAAAATTTCCTATTAACACCAAAAAAAGATTTGAGAAGTGTCACTAGTTGCTTTTTGAAAGATAGTCATTAGAGTGGTCACAGCACTCGCTGAACATAATGAAAAAGTTGCTAAGTTAGCAACACTTAAATCACCATGTAGCCCTGTAACTGAAGCAAAAACACAATTGTGAAACATGGAAGTTATATCGCTCCTATTTCATGAATTTAATCATGAAAATGTATTATTTAATGATTTTCTACAAATGTCATTTGTAACTTTTTCTGCACACAATTAAAGAACATCAACATAAAAAAATGAACATCCAAATAAACTGTATCAAAAACAAAAAAATATTTCAGTTCTGCTTAAAAAAAAATATTCAATAGGACTTCTAGCTCTTATTTTCGTTGTTTGTATCATCTTTAGTCTTTTTTGCCCAATGTGACATTTTTTCTGTTGATGATCCTTTTGCCTGTTTTCAGCTTGCTTTGTGGATAACACTCAAATAAATTTTACCACACCCTTGAGTCCGTTCCCTTTCACAGAGAAACATAAGCATCACTAAATGTATTCAAACCGGAGCTAATATTTATCCCAGCATGTGTAGGAGTAAGAACACTTGCATTTCGGCTTATCTAAACTCACTTTAAGAGTAAATACAGTAATACTGAAATATCAAAGGATGACAGAGGACCAAAATGAAATGTTTACTCTAAACGGATTTTCTTCTGCAGCACTGCGCATGGAGGTACCATTTAAAAGAAGACTATTGTATGTAGTAAATCAGTCATTGTGTGAAAGTTGGGAAGTTTTCAAAATATAATGTATTATTCATCACTTACTGTGCATTTTAGGACATTTCTGATCTTGTCATCAGCCACTGGTTGAACTTATTATGCTCTAAGCCACAAGACTGCCCATACCTTTGTCATTTTTCTAAGCAAAAGTGAACAATTTCTGGACATGCAGGTATATCCAGAGAGAAAAACATCCTAATGGGAGAAAATTATGTATGGAATCTTTGACACTTCTGTTTATAAAAATTTTATTTAGTTTTGCTAATTACAATGAATAAGTTATCTTTCTCCTAGAAGGGGTATTTTTGCTGTTTGTGTTGTTTAGAGCCAGAGAAGTTTGATCCTTGAGTTTCACTGTTAAGGCACTTTCTCATTCACCGTACATCCCAGGACCAGTGGCTAAATCTTTCAATTTCTAGTTTTTTTCTGGCTTTATTACAATCAGGCTTTGTGCGATTCATGGACAATGTTTGTTGTTTAATTAACAAAGCATGGAAGTCAGACATGACCCCAGTTATTAACTTGAGAAATGTGAAATCCATTTTAGCATAAACTGTTCCATTCAGCTGCCATGATAAGTGGTTTAGAGAAGAAAACAATTTATTTTAAGATGTCATGGGTCAGAGATATCAGGAACCACAGTTCTAAGCAATGCAGTGGGCTACCTAAAACTGTTCCCACTGAATTTCTCAGTTGGGAATTTCACGTTGAACACTGTGCAGCAATTACTACACAAATAATTGTTTAATTAGGCTATTGTAGGGGCAAGACTCATCTTATGCTACTGTCTTTCCTTTTTTGTGCTTCACAACCTAAATTAACTGTAAGGCATTGAAAGACACAATGCCAAAGAAGAATCTAACTTGAAGAACTGTAGCTTATAGCCAGCATCAGCCCATTCTCACCCCTTCCCTCAAACAGACAAAAAGACATCTAAAATTTCAAAATTTTCTTTAAAGTTTAGTTTTTCATTCTTAGGGCATATCAAACGTCCATGTGTGCATTGGGTTAGATATAATAAAGATAAACTCTGGGTATAAAAGCAATTGTTTCTTGGTAATGCAAGAGTGTTTAAATTATGTAGTGAGTCTGAATATATTGGCTTTTTCACGATAAGGTATTTTATGAAGCAATAAAGGTGTTTTGACAGTCGTTTATGCTATTAATAAACAGTGTTAGGACTAATATACTTTACAGGTCACATACTCATAAGCAAACTTTTGATGAAAGATTATAAAATAACCTGATTAATCTGTTTTGTTTTTGTTGTGCTTTGTGTTTTGCTGCAGTCGCTCTTTTTGTTGCTACATTAATTCTTTGTTGGTCACAATTTCTTTTGTCGGGACAATTTCCACAAAATGAAAAAGGCAACACAGCAAACAAAGTTTGTTTCAGAGCATGCAATGAATTGTATGGCAAGGCAGTCTCCTACTTAGCATAGAAACTGGCTTGCAGCTTGAACCTCAGAATTATCGAGTGAGTCGGTTGACATTTAAAACAAAGCCTTTTGTTGAGACCGTGTTTGGGGAAAACACGGTAAAGTCAACGGCCCCATTGTTGAAAAGGTTTATATTCAAATCAGAACAAACTAGCTTGAAGATAGCTCTAGCTCTAAATGGACAAAATGGTCTTCAATGCAAAAAGAATCAGCTGTCCTAGAAAAATATGTTTTCAGCATTCAATATTCACACTATTTAGGATCTATTAGGGATTGAATATTGCAAAATGGGTTTCCAGGGCACATTATGTTTGTCAATAACAAAGTTTCATTCATGAACTTTAATATATTAACAGTGATATATTAAACTATTACCTTGGTGAAAATTATTCTACATGACATAAGACCTTGCAGAGGTAGCAAAAAAAATGAGCACAGTAAAAGTGCCCATTTTAAAGACATAGCTTTCGAGTTATGCTAGATTTCTGTCTGTGTATGTGAACATTTGTTTGTGTCCTTTTGAAAAAAGATTATGTAAATTTATTGATCTCAGAGCAGATGGAGTCCAAATCGGGATG
The DNA here is from genome assembly GCF_021462225.1 of Girardinichthys multiradiatus. Classification (NCBI taxonomy): domain Eukaryota; kingdom Metazoa; phylum Chordata; class Actinopteri; order Cyprinodontiformes; family Goodeidae; genus Girardinichthys; species Girardinichthys multiradiatus. The sequence goes on along the minus strand of NC_061810.1, from coordinate 24,713,941 downwards.
TTTTGGTGAAACACTTAGAAGAACAACGCAGCCATGCATGACTTCTCCCTCTTGATCCCTTACCTGAGACTCTCATTTTCACGTGGACTTTTGCAATGGGGTGTGCTGTGTTCTTGTGGGTCCGTTCTCGCCCTCCATCTGAGCCAAACTTAAAGTGAAAAAATGCCCAAGAGCCAGGCAAAAAGATTCCAAACATAAACAGCACAGCACATTGTTTTTTGTGTTGTGCTACCGAAGCACTAGATGCCTACACACACCCACAGCTTCCTAAGATTACATCAGCTTCTTGTATACTAAAACATGCACACAAACACACACCAGTTCAGTCCAAAGCATTGTTTTGCTCACATTTCACTTGAAACTGGACTGTCAATTTAAAGGATATTCATAAAGATAAAAACAGACATAAGGATCACATGGATTTTACTGATGTGATGTTTTGCTTTTTATAAATATTATGTACTGTTATTTTATCTAGACAGTAAAAAGAGTAATCACCAGGACTCTTAGTAGCACTTCTGACCAGGAATTAAACTAAGTGCAAAATGTTTTGTTTAGTGCATGAAGTATTTACCAACATGATTAAAGCATTTAAAATCAGTTTTTATAGGAATCAAATGCTGGAATCTGTTTTGTTATGGTCTGGGTTGGGTTTGGATTTTAAAAGGGAAAATAATACTCCATCTAACCTTCAAAGGCCTCCATTACCAGACCAGCTTCATTGTTTTTTTGTTTTTTTTCTGGTGTTTGTTTTATTTTTTACATGCATGTGTTGAAGTATGTTTACTACAAAATTTATTGCACTGACAATGCATGTATTATATTATATAGCTGATTGTAGTTTCAGTTGAAAAATATGCAGGCACCAGTTGCTTAAAGGTGTGGAAATGAAGCGGTGTTTGTGGAACATGAAGTTCTATTATGTCTTTGAAGCAGGTATCAAGCTTTTAAAATGGGGGTATGAATTGGTGAAGGACAAATTGATGCAGGGCCTTGGTGAAAGTGAAAAAAATATTATTTTCAGCATGTATAAGCTGGTGTGTTTATACAGTGGCAGCAATGTGACAATAATTCAAATATCTTGTTTATTTTTAAATAGTAATTTATATAACTGTTACCTTAGCACTGGTTCTGTTACTTTATTTTCTGGTATGGTAAAGTTATACCAGAAGGCACCATTAGCCATCATAGGAGTCAAAGTCTTATGATTTGAGATAATTTAATAATAGAAGTAGAAATGATTTGGTTACATTTAACAGTTAGGGCTGGAGATTGGTTTAGGACACAAAAAATGAGAATGCACCTCTGCAATGTTTTACAAAGCCCTACAATAAAAATACCAAACGAGAGCTGATATTAAAATAGCAACTTTTGTGATATTGTCATTTTGGCTGCAGTTTGTGTTATCCAGCCGCAAGTTGGCTCCATGTTTTCATTCTTGTGTGTGTAACTGTGTAAATGTGATGTGTGTTGACTAAACAATATCTGACTGGTGAACCACTCCTCTCCCAAACCTGCTAAATTGAAAAGACTGTGCCTGCAGGTGCCCTGCTGGCCTAAACACATACATGTTAACAAGTACACACAGATACCTGTGAAAACAAATTATGGAAAGTGCTCATCTGCTTGAATGCACAAGGACAAATGCATGTTAATATGGAGACCAACATACAGATACTTAAAGACACCAAACACAGTCCGCATGATCCTATACAACTCTGGGGAAAACAAATGTGATTTTGGTGGTTGGGCAAGGTGAAAAAGTGCATGGAAGTTGGGAATCCACACACTTCTGCATTCAAATATACAGAAACATAATGCATAATAAAGAGGCATAATGCATACCGGCACATGGAGTTAGCTCCAGGGATTGGACAAAAAAATTAAGTATAACTAGACATTAAAAAGAGCATGAAAGAGGGGTCATTTCAGGGCAGGTCGAGTGGTTGGTAGGCAGAATGAAAAGATGATACATACATACATTATTTATATATATATATCCAGTACAGACCAAAAGTGTGGACACACCTTCTCCAACAGTCTGTTAGTCTCGATTGGGTTCAGGTCCAGTGACTGCGGAGGCCAGGTTATCTGGCGCAGCACCCCATCACTCTCCTTCTTGGTCAAATAGCCCTTACACAGCCTGGAGGTGTGTTTGGGGTTATTGTCCTGTTGAAAAATAAATGATGGTCCAAGTAACGCAAACCGGATGGAATAGCATGCCCCTGCAAGATGCTGTGGCAGCCATGCTGGTTCAGTATTCCTTCAATTTTGAATAAATCCCCAACAGTGTCACCAGCAAAGCAACCCCACAACATCACACCTCCTCCTCCATGCTTCATGGTGGAAACCAGGCATGTAGAGTCCATCCGTTCACCTCTTCTGTGCCGCACAAAGACACAGTGGTTGGGACCAAAGATCTCAAACTCAGACTCATCAGACCAAAGCACAGATTTCCACTGGTCTAATGACCTTTCCTTATGTTCTTTAGCCCAAACAAGTCTCTTGTTTTCTAGCAGCTATTTTACCATGAAGGCCTGATTCACACAGTCTCCTCTTAACAGTTGTTCTAGAGATGAGTCTGCTGCTAGAACTCTGTGTGGCATTGACCTGTTTTCTAATCTGAGCTGCTGTTAACCTGCAATTTCTGAGGCTGGTGACTCGGATGAACTTATCGTCTGCAGCAGAGTTGACTCTTGGTCGTCCTTTCCTGGGGCGGTCCTCATGTGAACCAGTTTCTTTGTAGCGCTTGATGGTTTTTGCGACTGCACTTGGGGACACTTTCAAAGTTTTCCCAATTGTTCGGACTGACTGACCTTCTTTTCTTAAAATAATGATGGCCACTCGTTTTTCCTTAGTTAGCTGCATTTTTCTTGCCATAATACGAATTCTAACAGCCTATTCAGTATGACTATCAGCTGTAACCTGTATCCACCTCCTGCACAACACAACTGATGGTCCCAACCCCATTTATAAGGCTTGAAATCCCACTTATTAAACCTGACAGGGCACACCTGTGAAGTGAAAACCATTTCAGGTGACCACCTCTTGAAGCCCATCAACAGAATGCCAAGAGTGTGCGGAGCAGTAATCAAAGCAAAAGGTGGCTACTTTAAAGAACCTAGAATATAAGACATATTTTCAGTTGTTTCACACTTTTTTGTTCAGTATATAATTCCACATGTGTTAATTCATAGTTTTGATGCCTTCAGTGTGAAGCTACAATATTCATAGTCATGAGAATAAAGACAACTCTTTGAATGACAAGGTGTGTCCAAACTTTTGGTCTGTAATGTATATATAACAAAAAGACATGAGAAGATGAAGATGCGTTAATCAGAGGACTGTGCTGCAAAAAAACATTACTTTTACAAAATGAGGAAAAATGACTCAAATTTCATTTATATCTGGGGTGTGTTGCAGTTTTTTTTTTGTTTAAAATGGCAACTTGGGCTTTGTTTTGCATTACTATAAATAAATAAAACATATTTTCTATATCTTAAGTAAATTAGAAATAAAACTTACAGGAGACAAAAGTGAAAAGGAATGGGGACATTAGAAACTCTGTTTTAGGCTTTTTAAATTCCAAATTCTCATTTAGCACAAAGCCAATCTTCTTAAGGAGATTCCTGAATCTAAAAAAAAAAACAAACAAACATTAGCCACATATATGTATTGAATTTCTCTCAGATATATGCACATTTTAAAAGATAGTACCACACCAATGCAAGATTACACTGTTCCTCCCAAGCATTCTCAAAGTCATCCATCCTTTGGCCTTATAGTACAGCTTTCGGAGTAGGGGCACAAGAGTAGAATTTTCTGTGTCCATACTATCGATTACTATAAATTACTGCATGTTTTTCTTTTGTCAGCAGACTTAACTGAGGCACCTGTGTAAAATATAGCAAATATATTTTAAATAAATATTTCGAATATACCACTCCTTGAACCACCACCTTAACGTGGTGGAGGAGTTTGAGTGCTGGAATGATCCTAGAGGCTACGTTGTCTGGGGCTTAAATGCCCTCGGTAGGGTCTCCCATGGCAAACAGGCTCTAGGTGACGGGTCAGACAAAGAGCGGTTCAAGAATCCTTCATGAGGACTAGTACATCGAGGCACGTGATGTCGGGGTGCCACCCTGGAGCCGGGCCAGGAGTCGGGACTCGCCGGAGAGCGCCTGGTGGCCGGGTTGCTCCTTGCGGGACCCGGCCGGGCCAAGCCCAAATGAGAGACGCTAGGCCATCCCCCAGTGGGCCCACCACCTGGAGGGGGAACCGTGAGGGACCGGTGCAAAGAGGATTGGGTGGCGGACGAAGGTGGATACCTCAGTGGCCCAATCCCCGGATGCTTAGGCTGGCTCTAGGGATGTGGAATGTCACCTCAATGGGGGAAGGAGCCTGAGCTTGTGCGGGAGGTCGAGAGATATCAACTAGAAATAGTCGGGCTTGCCTCCACGCACAGCGTGGGCTCTGGAACCCATCTCCTCGAGAGGGGCTGGACTTTCTTCTACTCTGGAGTGGCCCACGGGGGCCTGCCAGTTCAGCCCTCCCGTGTTGGGGTTTACCCCAGTGGATGAGAGGGTCGCATCCTTGCGCCTTCAGGTTGGGGACAGGTCTCTGACTGTCGTTTCGGCCTACGGGCCGAGCGGTAGTGCGGAGTACCCGGCCTTCTTGGTGTCCTTGTCGGAGGTGCTGGACAGTGCCCCTCCCGGGGATTCCATTATTCTGCTGGGGGACTTCAATGCCCACCTGGGAAACAACAGTGACACCTGGAGAGGCGTGATCAGGAGGAATGGCCTCCTCGTTCTGAATCCGAGTGGTGCTTTGTTATTGGACTTCTGTGCTAGTCATGGATTGTCCATAATGAACACCATGTTCAAACATCAGTGCACATAGCACCAAGACACCCTAGGCAGGAGGTCAATGATCGACTTTGTTGTTGTATCATCAGACCTTCGGCTGCATGCTTTGGACACATGGGTGAAGAGAGGGGCTGAGCTGTCCAGTGATCACCACCTGGTGGTGAGTTGGATCCGCTGGGGGAGGAGAAAGCCAGACAGACTTGGCAGGCCCAAGCGCATAGTGAGGGTCTGCTGGGAACGTCTGGGGGAGCCCTCGGCCAGGGATGTATTCAACTCCCACCTCCAGGAGAGCTTTGACCAGATTCCGGGGGATTTTGGAGACATAGAGTCTGAGTGGACCATGTTCTCTGCATCTATTGTCGATGCTGCTGCCCATAGCTGCAGCCGTAAGGTCTCCGGTGCCTGTCGCGGCGGCAATCCCAGAACCCGGTGGTGGACACCGGCAGTAAGGGATGCTGTCAAGCTGAAGAAGGAGTCCTATCGGCTGTGGCTGGCTTGGGGGACTCCTGAGGTGGCTGACGGGTACACTGAGGCCAAGCATGCCGCGACCCGGGCTGTGGCAGAGGCAAAAACTTGGGCCTGGGAGGAGTTCGGTGAGGCCATGGAGAAGGACTACCGGTTGGCCTTGAATCGATCCTGGCAAACCGTACGGCGCCTCAGGAGGGGGAAACAGTGCTTCACCAACACTGTTTATAGTGGGGGGGGGTCTTCGAGGATCTCCTCAATCCTGCCATCACGCATTCCGTGGTGGAAACAGAGGCTGGGGACTCGGGGTTGGACTCTTTCATCACCCAGGCTGAAGTCACCGAGGTGGTTAAAAAAGCTCTGCGGTGGCAGGCCTTTGGGGGTGGATGAGATCCGCCCTGAGTACCTCAAGTTTCTGGATGTTGTGGGGCTGTCATGGTTGACACGCGTCTTCAATGTTGCGTGGCGGTCGGGGACAGTGCCTCTGGACTAGCCGACTGGGGTGGGGGTCCCCCTTCATAAGACGGGTGATCGGAGGGTGTATTCCAACTACAGGGTGATCACACTCCTCAGCCTCCATGGTAAGGCCTATGCCAGGGTATTGGGAGGAGGGTCCGGCAGATAGTTGAACCTCGGCTTCAAGAGGAGCAGTGTGGTTTTTGTCCCGCCGTGGAACACTGGACCAGGCCTATACCCTCTACAGGGTACTCGAGGGTTCTTGGGAGTTTGCCCAACCGGTCCACATGTGTTTTGTGGACCTGGAGAAAGCATTCGACTGTGTCCCTCATGATGTCCTGTGGGGGGTGCTCCAAGAGTATGGAATCGGGGTCCCTTTATTAGGGGCCATCTGGTCTCTGTACATGTGGAGCAGGAGTTTGGTCCGCATTACTGGCACTAAGTTGGACCTGTTCCCGGTGCATGTTGGAATCCGGCAGGGCTGCCCTTTGTCACCGGTCCTGTTCATAACTTTTATGGACAGGATTTCTAGACGCAGCCAAGGGCCGGAGGGGGTCTGGTTTGGGGACCAGTGGATTTCGTCTCTTCTTTTTGCAGATGACGTGGTCCTGCAGGCCCCCTCTAGCCAAGACCCACAGCATGCACTGGGGCAGTTCGCAGCCGAGTATGAAGCGGATGGGATGAGGATCAGCTCCTCCAAGTCAGAGGCCATGGTACTTGACCGGAAAAGGGTGGCTTGTCCTCTTCAGGTTGGAGGAATACCTGCCTCAAGTGGAGGAGTTCAAGTATCTCGGGTTCTTGTTCATGAGTGAGGGAAGAATGGAGCGAGAGATCGACAGACGGATCGGTGCGGCTGCCGCAGTAATGGGGACGCTGTGCCGGTCCGTTGGGGTGAAGAGAGAACTGAGCCAAAAAGCGAAGCTCTCGATTTACCGGTCGGTCTACGTTCCTACCCTCACCTATGGCCATGAACTTTGGGTCATGACCGAAAGAACGAGATCCCAGATACTAGCGGCTGAAATGAGTATAAGGATTACGATTATTAATTAATTAATATTAATCAAGAATTATAATTTAAAATCATAATTTGAAAAAAATGTATTTCTTAACCAAAAATCATTACTTACGAGTAGAAATCAGAGATGTCCTCTGGTGTTGTGATTATGGGTTCAAATCTCTTTAATAATTACAAATTATTAACCAAACCACAAACTGACACTGTTTATTCAACCACTTCACCGAAGGTGGAGGATCTTCGACCTTGTTTTGACAGATAAATCACTCTTGTACGAAATAAACACAAACGCTTCTCTTAGTTATATATATGAAGATTTATTGAAGCCAAATAATCCTGATTTACCATTACTCTGGTCCAAAAACCTTCACCTAAATAACAAGCACCGTTCTACACAAAGGGAATAAAAAATGACTACCTAACAATAATAATAAAAGAAAAACATATATGCGCATTTAGTGTCTATGTAGATCAAACCAGTAGTTTTATGGAGAAAATGTGTAATTTGGGTTAAATGGAAAGAAGTCCTCCTGTTGGGTTGATGTCTCGATTGCAGCGATCAGCTGATGAAACGGTAGGGCCACGCCCCTTTAGCCTCTAGCAGCTGAATGCCCCAAATCTTGACAAAGGGTCATAAAACTCTGAGGCGTGAACTCAGTGGAAAATCTCCAGCAATAAAACTGGAACAAAGAGTGGTCGGGTGAAGCCCAGACCGCAGTTGCTTTGAATGAAAAACTTTTAAAAGTCCAACTTCTAACTCCTGGCTGATTTGAGATCAGCCGGACAAAACATTAACCACGCACAGTTCAGCAGCGCTTGTGCACCAAATCAAAACACAGCTCAGCATAACATAATTCAATCAGTATTGCATGCAACAAGTTAATGCATGAGATTAACTACTGGTGATTCTAAATCACTTTCACTATGCCTTATCCTGTCCAGCCCTCTAAAATGCACCTATCCAGTTTAACATAAAAAGAATGAAATTACTTGGACGTTGATTTCTGCTCTCCACCGGTTGAGGATGGATCAGGTCTGAAGAAAAAGGAGGGGAGGGGGACCATGCGTCCGTGATCAAATTAAAGAAAAAAAACGGTAATTTCTCATCCGTCCAGAAGGGGAAAAGATGAACCATTAGTCGACTACATTACACAAGAAGGAAAATGTCAGGTTTAAACAACCTAAAATACTTATAACATCACAAAAAGAAGAGAAAGACAAATAATTAGTTATTTCACTCGCAGCGAGGAGAACGGAAAGAGATGTGCTTCAGTTAAAAATCTCCTACCACTCTGAAAAACATCTGTCCGCACCTCTCTTTTTATTATCTTTCGGGGGGTCCCTAGTTACAAAAAACGTTGCTCTCTAAGGATGGGAAAAACAGCTGCATCGTAAACAGGTCATAAACACCATTATCTGTTAACAACACACTTCCACAGTCTCCCCATCTTCAGATCAGTGCATCTTCTGTTCAGCGCAATCAGCCTTCATCTTTATGACCTCCTCAACTGCGACTGCTTCCTTCTCAGCTCCATTTATGATCTTTGCCTGCAGACAACTCACACATCCTTACTCACACAAACATCATGAAAGGTTATAAAATCAAATAGTCAAATGAAACAAAATAAAAAATATAAGATTAAAGATATAAACTATATACAATTGTTCCAACATTTCCCCACTGTTTATCTTATATTTGCTCATATTCTCATATCACTTAAACAGCCACTTCTTTTAGATTTTTAACTGCAAGATACTTTTTCATGAGCACAAATATAATTACACTCAGAGGCACTTACTGACATTCAAATCACAGATTCATATAGAGATGGATCCGGGTATAGGCCAGAAAAGTGGTCAGTCACATCCTCACCATCTTCATCATCCTGATGTTTAAGTAACGGATAGAGTTGGGTAACTCTGTCTTCCATAGGAGAAATAGCTGTGGTGATGAGACGGTTAAGCAGAGAACGAAGGCAGGGAATACAACAACATCCACACAATGTCAAAATTGCAGCAAACACTGCAAAGGAAATTATTACTGATGAGACTAAAATTTTATACTTCCCAAACACATCCAGCCAGGAGTCCCACATCGAGGTGTCTACTCCAGAAAAAATATAAGATAAAAGATATAAATTATATACAATTATTCCAACAGAAAACTTATCTCCTTGGACATAGAACCTCTGTGGGTTTCCACCTGCGGCGGGTGTCGGCACGGTCTTCGATTGGTAAATAAATCTCCTGATCTTCTCGTATCAGACAGATTTCCAGCTTTCAAGCTCTTCCGGGAATGGCCTTGTGGAGCAAAAGTTCGCCTGCAAGCTCTTGTCTCTCCAGATATGCGCCTCTGTTGCACTGTTCTGTGAGAGAGGCGGGAAATGGCAACGAAAATCTGCATCTCAGCTGGATTATGCTCTCAGTGACGTCAGAGCTGCGACGTCTGTTGAGCTGCGTGTGTCAAAATGTGCAACCAAAATGGATGGCCCCAACATTCCTCCATAGGGTGGTCGGGCAATCCCTTAGAGATAGGGTGAGGAGCTCGGCCATCCGGGAGGGGCTCGAAGTAGAGCCGCTGCTCCTCCACATCGAGAGGAGCCATTTGAGGTGGCTCGGGCATCTATACTGGATGCCTCCTGGACGCCTTCCTCGGGAGGTGTTCCAGGCTCGTCCCACTGGGAGGAGGCCCAGGGGACGGCCCACAACACGCTGGAGGGACTATGTCTCTTGGCTAGCCTGGGAACACCTTGGGCTCCCCCCGGAGGTGCTGGAGGAGGTGTATGGGGAGAGGGACGTCTGGGTGTCTCTGCTGAGTCTGCTGCCCCCGCGAACCGGTCCCGGATAAGCGGAAGACAACGAGTACGAGATTTCAAATATAATATACAGTCAGAATAATGTCTATTAGATTTTAGTTCATTCAAAATTCTAAAAACTGATTTAATGCAAAAACCGCATCTTTTTCAGTAAAATGTCTGAGTAAATCATCACAGTTCTGTATCTAGCACAAACCTAGTCAAGTCTACAAAATGTATGTAATGGCACCTCAACATGACTTGTTAAGGACTTTACCTGGACTTTAATGTGCTTTTTGAATCTAATTATAGCTGTTTCTGTGAAGCAAAATCTGATTCAAGACTCCGACCTTACAACTATCTAGAAACCCTTTATCATTCTGTGTAACCAGTTAGTTTTACCAGTTGGAATATTGCTTCCACAAATTGTGTGGGTTTTATTTTTCCTTTAAAGTTGGAGCACAGTTGAAAAGCTGTTGGCTAAATAATTGTGATATTTATGTCCTTTGAGGCTGCAGATGTTTGGTCTGGCTTTAATTGGTTAGCATAGGTCATAATATTCCAGCAACGTATTCTTGTTTTTCAGAGGCAAATTTATTTTTCTAGTCCTTACTTTCCCCTGGTTCATAAAATCTAAATTTTGTCTGGATTTCTGCATTTACAGGTCCTTCTCAAAAAATTAGCATATTGTGATAAAGTTCATTATTTTCCATAATGTCATGATGAAAATTTAACATTCATATATTTTAGATTCATTGCACACTAACTGAAATATTTCAGGTCTTTTATTGTCTTAATACGGATGATTTTGGCATACAGCTCATGAAAACCCAAAATTCCTATCTCACAAAATTAGCATATCATTAAAAGGGTCTCTAAACGAGCTATGAACCTAATCATCTGAATCAACGAGTTAACTCTAAACACCTGCAAAAGATTCCTGAGGCCTTTAAAACTCCCAGCCTGGTTCATCACTCAAAACCCCAATCATGGGTAAGACTGCCAACCTGACTGCTGTCCAGAAGGCCACTATTGACACCCTCAAGCAAGAGGGTAAGACACAGAAAGAAATTTCTGAACGAATAGGCTGTTCCCAGAGTGCTGTATCAAGGCACCTCAGTGGGAAGTTTGTGGGAAGGAAAAAGTGTGGCAGAAAACGCTGCACAACGAGAAGAGGTGACCGGACCCTGAGGAAGATTGTGGAGAAGGGCCGATTCCAGACCTTGGGGGACCTGCGGAAGCAGTGGACTGAGTCTGGAGTAGAAACATCCAGAGCCACCGTGCACAGGCGTGTGCAGGAAATGGGCTACAGGTGCCGCATTCCCCAGACCTGGGCTACAGAGAAGCAGCACTGGACTGTTGCTCAGTGGTCCAAAGTACTTTTTTCGGATGAAAGCAAATTCTGCATGTCATTCGGAAATCAAGGTGCCAGAGTCTGGAGGAAGACTGGGGAGAAGGAAATGCCAAAATGCCAGAAGTCCAGTGTCAAGAACCCACAGTCAGTGATGGTCTGGGGTGCCGTGTCAGCTGCTGGTGTTGGTCCACTGTGTTTTATCAAGGGCAGGGTCAATGCAGCTAGCTATCAGGAGATTTTGGAGCACTTCATGCTTCCATCTGCTGAAAAGCTTTATGGAGATGAAGATTTCATTTTTCAGCACGACCTGGCACCTGCTCACAGTGCCAAAACCACTGGTAAATGGTTTACTGACCATGGTATCACTGTGCTCAATTGGCCTGCCAACTCTCCTGACCTGAACCCCATAGAGAATCTGTGGGATATTGTGAAGAGAACGTTGAGAGACTCAAGACCCAACACTCTGGATGAGCTAAAGGCCGCTATCGAAGCATCCTGGGCCTCCATAAGACCTCAGCAGTGCCACAGGCTGATTGCCTCCATGCCACGCCGCATTGAAGCAGTCATTTCTGCAAAAGGATTCCCGACCAAGTATTGAGTGCATAACTGTACATGATTATTTGAAGGTTGACGTTTTTTGTATTAAAAACACTTTTCTTTTATTGGTCGGATGAAATATGCTAATTTTGTGAGATAGGAATTTTGGGTTTTCATGAGCTGTATGCCAAAATCATCCATATTAAGACAATAAAGGACCTGAAATATTTCAGTTAATGTGCAATGAATCTAAAATATTTGAATATTAAATTTTCATCATTACATTATAGAAAATAATGAACTTTATCACAATATGCTAATGTTTTGAGAAGGACCTGTATGTTTACTTTCTGCTGAGCAGCTTACTTCAGAGACAGCAACTATCATAATTATTACCAAAAAAAACTATGGAATTATAAAGAGCTCCTCTTTGGTGTTTTATAGTCCATTTGAATGTGGTTGGCTCTCTATAACAACACACTTGAATTTCCTGTGGGGAATCCCCAGCACTCCCAGGCCAGAGGGGACTTCTACGTGAATTGCAAAAGTATGAACCTTTTCACAGTTTGTCATTGTACAACCAAAAGCCTCAGTGTATTTTATACATACTATATTGGGATTATTTGTGTTTAGACCAACAGTTACTTACTTCCCTTTCATTGCTGAAAAAAATATCTCCACAACATCATGAATCCACAGCCATTTCTTTTTTTGTTTGGTTTTGGACTTTTTTTAACCTTTCCTTCACAAATGTCTTTTTTTTTTTTTTTTTGCACCTCTTTCATAAACGTTAGATCTCTGCAGTGCACAACTAATAATTGCACTGTCAACAAATTCTCTTACTCGAGGCATGGATTTCAGCAGCTCTCCAGAGTTACAATGGACATCTTGCCTTCTTCTCTGATAAACACTCTTGATGCCTGGTATGTCAGTAGAGGTGGACAGCAATGTCTTGGAGGATTTTATTTTTGTGTGTCAAACTCATATCTTTTGGTGAATAGATAAAATATTTCTCCGTGGCATGTCCAAAGCTTGGGATGCTGTTTTATAACCTAAATCTTCATTAAACTTCTGCACAACCTTATCCCTGATGTCTACCTTGATCTTCATGATGCTGTGTGTTTGCTAATGTTTTCTAACAAACCCCTGAGGCCTTCACAGAACAGCTGTATTCATACTAAGATTAAATTATACACAGGTGGAATCTGTTTACTAATTGCATGACTTGTAAGGAAAATTGGTTGCACTGGGTTTTATCAGTGTTGCAAAACTCATGCTTTTCTTCAGACTAAAGCAACAATATGAAAACATAAAACTGATTTAATAACTGAAACTGAAGGATAAAAAATAGAATAATATGCTGTGTAATATGTGCATTTAAAACCTTTTTAAAAATGTCTTAAATGCAAAAAAGATTTGAAGAAATATTTATATATATATATATATATATATACCTCTATATGTAAATATATATATAAATATATATATAAATATATATATATATATATACCTATATATGTAAATATATATATAAATATATATATATATATATATATATATATATATATATACAGTACAGACCAAACGTTTGGACACACCTTCTCATTCAAAGAGTTTTCTTTATTTTCATGACTACGAATATTGTAGCTTCACACTGAAGGCATCAAAACTATGAATTAACACATGCGGAATTATATACTGAACAAAAAAGTGTGAAACAACTGAAAATATGTCTTATATTCTAGGTTCTTCAAAGTAGCCACCTTTTGCTTTGATTATTGCTCTGCACACTCTTGGCATTCTGTTGATGAGCTTCAAGAGGTAGTCACCGGAAATGGTTTTCACTTCACAGGCGTCAGGTTTAATAAGTGGGATTTCAAGCCTTATAAATGGGGTTGGGACCATCAGTTGTGTTGTGCAGGAGGTGGATACAGTATACAGCTGATAGTCCTACTGAATAGACTGTTGTAATTTGTAATATGGCAGGAAAAAAGCAGCTAAGTAAAGAAAAATGAGTGGCCATTATTACTTTAAGAAATGAAGGTCCGTCAGTCCGAACAATTGGGAAAACTTTGAAAGTGTCCCCAAGTGCAATCGCAAAAACCATCAAGCGCTACAAAGAAACTGGCTCACATGAGGACCGCTCCAGGAAAGGAAGACCAAGAGTCACCTCTGCTGCGGACGATAAGTTAATCCGAGTCACCTGCCTCAGAAATCGCAGGTTAACAGCAGCTCAGATTAGAGAACAGGTCAATGCCACACAGAGTTCTAGCAGCAGACACATCTCTAGAACAACTGTTAAGAAGAGACTGTGTGAATCAGGCCTTCATGGTAAAATAGCTGCTAGGAAACCACTGCTGAGGACAGGCAACAAGCAGAAGAGACTTGTTTGGGCTAAAAAACACAAGAAATGGACATTAGACCAGTGGAAATATGTGCTTTGTTCTGAGTCCAAGTTTGAGATCTTTGGTTCCAACCACCGTGTCTTTGTGCGGTGCAGAAGAGGTGAACAGATGGACTCTACATGCCTGGTTCCCCCCGTGAAGCATGGAAGAGAAGTTGTGATGGTGTGGGGGTCCTTTGCTAGTGACACTGTTGGGGATTTATTCAAAATTGAAGGCATACTTAACCAGCATGGCTACCACAGCATCTTGCAAGGGCATGCTTTTCCATCCGGTTTGCGTTTAGTTGGACCATCATTTCTTTTTTAACAAGACAATGACCCCAAAAACACCTCCAGGCTGTGTAAGGGCTATTTGACCAAGAAGGAGAGTGATGGGGTGCTGCGCCAGATGACCTGGCCTCCACAGTCACTGGACCTGAACCCAATCGAGATGGTATGGGGTGAGCTGGACTGCAGACTGAAGGCAAAATGGCCAACACGTGCTAAGCATCTCTGGGAACTCCTTCAAGACTGTTGGAAAACCATTTCAATTGACTACATCTTGAAGCTCATCAACATAATGCCAAGAGTGTGCGGAGCAGTAAGCAAAGCAAAAGGTGGCTACTTTAAAGAACCTAGAATATAAGACATATTTTCAGTTGTTTCACACTTTTTTGTTCAGTATATAATTCCACATGTGTTAATTCATGGTGTTGATGCCTTCAGTGTGAAGCTACAATATTCATAGTCATGAAAATAAAGAAAACTCTTTGAAAGAGAAGGTGTGTCCAATCATTTGGTCCGCACTGTATATATTGTTTTTTACTCTGTCTCCTCCTCTTCAGTCCCTCTGATGGTTTGGTTCAGGTAAATATATATATATATATATATATATCCAAAAACCCATTCAACCATTTGAAGCCATTGAACAACACTTTCTGAAATAAGATGACTTTTCTTTTTGCCTGTAAAGATGCACTTTACAGGCATCTTTACATGAGGTTTAAATGGAGGGCAATTTCATCTTTTTATTTACATTTTGCTCAGGGGTAAACATAATCTGTGTGCTACACTTCTCTAGTTCAAAAGTCATGGACAGTCTTTGGTATGGTGCATTTCAAAATAGGGCTTTTATGAAAGAAAACAAGTTAAAAGTAAGTTATACACCTCACAGCGATCTCTCCTATCAGATTCAGACTATACCAAGCAATTAATTAATCCTATGAGAATATTTACACCCCAGACATTGCATTATGCATTGAACTTTTTAGCATTTTAGCCAGTCTCTTTTGTCTGCTCAGTCTTTCATTAATGAATGCTCTAGGATCCGAAACTCTTATTCATCATATACCAAGCATTTAATGGCTAAAACTCAATTTATCCAAACCTGTATGTTGAAATTTCGGAATCCCAGTGTGATTTTTAACATTAGTATTCATTGGTAATACAGCCAACTTTAAACCCATAGAAATATAATGAACACACTAAAAACTGTTTGTTAAAACTAAATAAAACTAAATTTCATAGCTTTTGCATAATGTGCATAAACAGTCATGCAACTCTTCTCAGTTATTTGTAAATTTGTTTACCATCACAATACTAATGTGCTCACATATATTTATGAGGGCCATCTGTAGAGAACATATCTGACCAATTATGGCGGGCCACCGTGACCCAATATTTTTGTCTCAGTCCAACCCTGCATTGCATTGTGTAAGTTAGGGAGAAACTGAAAAAAACAGATTTCAGTGCCAGGCATGTGACACGTTATAACAAAAAAAAGAGCATCTAAAAGTCATGTCCTTTAAAGAAAGGAATAAAGCCAGAGTAAACCTGACCTAAACGATGCAACATCCTTCAACTGACCCATTTACTGTATCACTACTGTTGAGAAATTGTGTTTTTGCCCCTTTTCTGTAAACAATATTTTATGCATGACAGTATATTTTTTGCATTAGTGTATTTGAAGCTTTAGAAAACAACACAGTGACAGTTTCAACTAAACAGAGATGAACCAATCAGAATGTTGTTCCTGATTTAACATTTTTGCGATACTTTTACCTTCCAAATCTGATTTTAGTTGATTAAAATCTCTCATTAAGAATTAGAATATAAGAAGAATAGCATTCATATCATTTCTGCAGGGAGTGGTTATTGATTGTTATTTTAGCAGCAGAGGCGACAAGTTAATTTTTAAACCGGCTCAGTGTGACTCACCTTGAGGAGGTAGATTTTTAACCTTAACCCTGAAATTTCCAAAGCATTGTCTACATTTCTAAGCCCAACATGTTCCTTAACAGAGACTAATAATTAAAGGATAACACAGAGCAACTTCACCGTCTCAACTAGGGGTGCACCGATTAAATGGCAACAATTTCCTTAATGTTGGGAGATCGGTGATCGGTCGATCTAACCAATTGTGGAAGTTTTGTTTGTTTTTAAAATGTGAAAAATGAAAGACTAAAGGAACTGCAATCCTCTAACATTTTATTTATGTTTGAGAGCACAGCCAATTATGCTAAAAATGTGCTATTTTTGAACAAAAGCCAACTCCATGCACCATGCTTCATTTAATGCTAAATTATATGTATGTTTATGTGCATCCACTGAATTAATAGCCTTTTATTTCAATATGTCTTATCACAAATCACTGAACTGGAATGGATGTTTTCTGCAGTTTTTAACATTTATTTTGTTTACATTTTTCTATTGAATAAAAATCGTACTGCGCATTCTACCAAAAATGTACCATATATTAAAGGTCTTGTTGGAGGAGGATCTTGGGTCGGACCAAAGTGCAGACAAGAGCTCGGTAGCTGCATCATACAGGTCCTTCTCAAAATATTAGCATATTGTGATAAAGTTCATTATTTTCCATAATGTCATGATGAAAATTTAACATTCATATATTTTAGATTCACTGCACACTAACTGAAATATTTCAGGTCTTTTATTGTCTTAATACGGATGATTTTGGCATACAGCTCATGAAAACCCAAAATTCCTATCTCACAAAATTAGCATATTTCATCCGACCAATAAAAGAAAAGTGTTTTTAATACAAAAAACGTCAACCTTCAAATAATCATGTACAGTTATGCACTCAATACTTGGTCGGGAATCCTTTTGCAGAAATGACTGCTTCAATGCGGCGTGGCATGGAGGCAATCAGCCTGTGGCACTGCTGAGGTCTTAGCACTGAGCAACAGTCCAGTGCTGCTTCTCTGTAGCCCAGGTCTGGGGAATGCGGCACCTGTAGCCCATTTCCTGCACACGCCTGTGCACGGTGGCTCTGGATGTTTCTACTCCAGACTCAGTCCACTGCTTCCGCAGGTCCCCCAAGGTCTGGAATCGGTCCTTCTCCACAATCTTCCTCAGGGTCCGGTCACCTCTTCTCGTTGTGCAGCATTTTCTGCCACACTTTTTCCTTTCCACAGACTTCCCACTGAGGTGCCTTGATACAGCACTCTGGGGACAGCCTATTGGTTCAGAAATGTATTTCTGTGTCTTACCCTCTTGCTTGAGGATGTCAATAGTGGCCTTCTGGACAGCAGTCAGGTCGGCAGTCTTACCCATGATTGGGGTTTTGAGTGATGAACCAGGCTGGGAGTTTTAAAGGCCTCAGGAATCTTTTGCAGGTGTTTAGAGTTAACTCGTTGATTCAGATGATTAGGTTCATAGCTCGTTTAGAGACCCTTTTAATGATATGCTAATTTTGTGAGATAGGAATTTTGGGTTTTCATGAGCTGTATGCCAAAATCATCCGTATTAAGACAATAAAAGACCTGAAATATTTCAGTTAGTGTGCAATGAATCTAAAATATATGAATGTTAAATTTTCATCATGACATTATGGAAAATAATGAACTTTATCACAATATGCTAATATTTTGAGAAGGACCTGTATTTTATTCCTCAAAGGCAAAAACGTAACAAAAACACTGCAGATATGAATCAGAGTCCAAAATACAAAACTTACAAAACTCTGCAGGTACTAATGGCAAAACGTAGCATAAGATCAAAGCGAAGCATAAACAAAGCATAGACGTGGTAGGGAACTGGGTAGTAACAGAAGGAACCAGCCAGGAACTAAGCACACAAAACAACTAATATACAAATAGCACATAGAAGGGAACAAAAGGCAGGTAATCAAAGAAACGGAGAACAGGTGTGACAAGGAACAGGTGAAACAAATACAAAGGCTGAAGAAGCGTGAAAGGACTATACAAACAACAGAAAACACAAACTAGGCAAGAGAATAAATCAGAGGAGGAAATAAAGAACTAGAATAACTATGAACTAAAGTAAACAAAGAAACTAGAGGAGAACATAGAAACAACAACCTAAGAAATAAACAAAGAGCCATAAGGAGAATCTAAATTACAAAATAAACCATCACAAGAACCCACAAAGTCCAAAATGTCACTTCATGACAGGTCTATTTGCTTACAAACATTGTTAGAACATCTTTACAACATAAACGTCTTGAAATGACATATTAGTGTGATAGCATGTTATTTTTTTAATGGGCAAGCACAGTTAGTACAATTTTTTATTTTATTTTATTTTATTGATTATGATGACAGAACATTTTCACATCAACCCTAAACTGATGAATGTTCACTGCAACTGTAAGCTGATGAATCTGCACCACTTTACCACCTGTACCCTTAACTTTGGGGTGCATTACAGTGTCCCTATATGTTATTAAAGGCCAACGCTAAGTAACTGTGCAAAGGCACGTATCCTGTATGAGTAAATGGTTTAAGCTAAGACTACAGTTTTTGTAGCCTTAGCTTAGCTTAGTCTTAGTTTTTGTTGAGGTATAGGGTTCATGTCAAATCACTGAGCAGTTGACCACCAAATCAAGTCAGATTTAACAACTTAATTACTGTGAAGAAACAAGAGGAATAACTTATTGATTTCTCATTAACTAAATTGGCAGAACATACAAATATGAGGACAAGAAGACTGAACAAAAATAATCAAAATCAAATTTAAAAAAAATAGGGTTAGAATAGAAGTGCTGCATATTTTATTTTTAAATGCTTTGGCTTTGCTTTTGCACAGACCTATGGGCTTTCTATTTTGCATTAATAAATTATGTGAACAAAGTCTGGGTAAATGTCTCTATGTGCCAGTTATATTGTTCAGACCAAACAGATCCTTGATCATTAAAATGACAACATGGCCGAGCTCCTCACCCTATCTCTAAGGGAGTGCCTGGCCACCCTACGGAGGAAGCTCATTTCAGCCGCTTTTATCCAGGATCTCGTTGTTTCGGTCATGACCCAAAGTTCGTGGCCATAGGTGAAGATAGGAATGTAGACCGACCGGTAAATCGAGGGCTTCGCTTTTTGGCTCAGCTCTCTCTTCACCACAACGGATTAGCACACCATCCCCATTAGTGGGCAGCTGCACCGATCCGTCTGTCGATCTCCCACTCCATTCTCCCTTCACCTGTGAACAAGACCCCAAGATACTTTAACTCCTCCACTTGAGACAGGAATTCCCCTCTAACCTAAAGAGTACAAGCCACCTTTTTCCAGTTGAGAACCATGGCCTCGGACTTGGAGGAGCTGATCTTCATTCCAGCCGCTTCACACACGGCTGCGAACCTCCCCATTGCATGCTGTAGGTCTTGGCTAGAGGGGGCCAGCAGGACCACGTCATCTGCAAAAAGAAGGGATGAAATGCACTGGTCCCCAAACCAGACACCCTCCAGCCCTTGGCTGCACCTAGAAATCCTGTTCATGAAACTTATGAACAGGACCTGTGATGGCAACGCGGACCAAACTCCTGCTTGCTTGTACAGAGACCGGATGGCCCCTAATAAAGGGCCGCCAACTCCAAACTCCTGGACCTGCACCCCCCACAGGGCACCATGAGGGATACAGTCGAATGCCTTCTCCAGGTCCACGAAACACATGTGGAACGGTTGAGTATACTGTTCTCATGAACCCTTGAGTAGAGGGTGTAGAGCTGGTCCAGTGTTCCACGGCCGGGACGAAAACCACACTGCTCCTCCTGAAGCTGAGGTTCTTAGGCCTTACCAGGGAGGCTGAGGAGTGTGATCCCCCTTTAGTTAGAACACATCCTCCTGTCACCCATCTTATGAAGGGACAACCCCACCGATCTGCCACTCCAGAGGCAATGTCCCCAACCGCCACAATGTTGAAGAGGCGTGTCAACCATGACAGCCCCACAACATCCAAAGACTTTGCTGACTTCACAATGTCAGAGAATATCCTAGTTTTAATATCTTTAATCATGGAAAATTACCTTGTTTTTCTTACAGGTTTTTTGTTGGAAATCAACTCCTCCGTGGTCATTTTTTTTTTTTATTTGATCTACAATGGTTCTAATACTCCATCATATGTTTAAGACAAATGTAACAGTATAAAAATATTCACTAACTGCCACAAACACATATTGTAATTAATATTGTATTGTAATGTGGACCCTGGAAATTTTATTTGAGCTATGAAGCCTAAATTGACTTCACAAAGTAGACCAAGGAAAAAAAATGGGGAACATGACATTTTGGTGAAGGACCAGTTTTCAAAAAAGCCAGGAAACATGAATACATGGAATTACAAAAGAGGACAGCAGGAAGAAGTGTGGGAATAAAAACAAAAAAGCATAAGTAGCCAGAAAAAAGAACATTATGAGCAAGCATCACATAGAATAGACAGAAAAAGGAGGCCTCAAGAAGAGAACATTGGCATCACTTTGCCACAACAATAGCTACGGTGCACAATCATTGAACAAATACCAAGCTGTAAAATGGAGAGAGACTATTGTGTGAGAGGGGAGAAAAGACAACAGAGCATGAAGAAGAGGTAGACACATATTGATGTGTGACACTGAGAAATAGATATTCCACAGAAAACCTGAGAGACTCAGCGTTGGAAATGTGTTGGCAGTGGCCAACCAGTTTCCAGATGACAAAAAGCCATATAACTTACACAGAAGTCCACAGATAAGCAACAGGGCAGCTCTCTTTTACAGAGGTTTTAGTAAATGCATACATACAGTGTCATCACGTTGATCAAAGAGTAGTATGAAATAGTATTCTGACTTTTTAGGGAACGGTGGTGGCGCAGGGGTTTACAGAATCAAGGGTACTCGACACAGCCATCACGGGTTCATGTTCCAGCCCGTTGACCTTTGCTTAATGTCTTCCCCTCTCACTCCACCCCATTTCCTGTCAGTCACAAATAAAGGCCACTAGTGCCACAAAATAAAAAAAAAGAATTTTGACTTTTTAGTCTTGGAATATCAATGATAACCTTCTTAAGGTGGGCAATGTAAAGAGATTGAATTCTTTTTTTGAATTTTCTTCTTCTATTTTCATTCAATCATCAGTTTGAACGTAAAAATAATGTGTGAAAGTTCAAAAGATAAAACTAAGGAAATATGTTTTTTTGAGCTTCAGACGTCTTGTGAAAAAAATGCCAAAGAGCACAATACTGATCAGAATTTAAAGAACTAGATGGAAGATCTGACGGGCAGAGATAGATAAGATGAATTGAGTCGGAAGATGAAAAGATGTGGATAAGAAGGTAAAGAGTGGAAAGCTTGACAGGCATAGCGAAGTGATGAGATAACAAGAAGGGAAGAGCCTGCTCTGGCATAGAGAGGGACGACTTGAATCTGCCGAGGAATTGAGAGAGGCTAGAGTGCCTGCAAAATTGAATGACTGAATGAACCGCGAAGACCCTGGGCATGAAGAGTGAGCATGCGGGGAAAAGGGAATGATAGATCGAGCCGTAAAGGCATCGAGAAACGTGAGCATTGCTGCAGAGGCAATGTAGATGAGGGCAATGGTGATGATGATAGATCTGCCGTGAGTGCAATGATGATGATGATAGATCTGCCATGTGGGCAATGAGGATGATAGATCTGCCATGAGGGCAATGATGATGATAGATCTGCCGCGAGAGCAATGAGATGATGAGGGAGTTGAGCAGAGAAGGCATTGAGAATGAAGCAGAAGCCTGCGAAAGAGTAAAAGAGAAGAGAGCTGCGCCTGGCAGGAGGGATAATGGTGAAGAAAAACAAGGATGATGATGAGGCAGTACCTGGTGAGAAGAGCATGGAGTGATGAATAGGAAGAGGGAGAACGATTAACTGCAGCTGACAGATGCTGGTGAAAGGAGCTTGGAGAAATAGGGATAAGAGATGAGGTTAGACAATAGAGGGGGATGGCCTGAGCCTGACAAGGCATAGAGGGGGAATGAACTAGAGAGAAGGTGAGTGGATATGATGATTTAACCTGTTCAGGAGGAGGATGAAGTGATGGCTTGAATAAAGGGACTTGGAAGAGAGAAAACGGTTAACTACAGCTGATGGATGCTAGAGAATGGAAACTTTGAAGAAATTGAAGGTAAATGATGAGGTTTGACAGGAAAATCTCAGCTAAGAGGATAGATTGAGTCAGAGAATGGCCAACCACCACCAGATAATGCGGGAAGCTCTAACCTAAGAGCTGAGATCATTGAGCAGCTAGCACTGAGTGAAAATTAGGGAGAACGTATGGAGAGTAAGCTGAATGACCAATTGCTGAGATGTTGGAGAGAAGCTGAAGGAACTCTTAGTTTTACTGCTGTAGTGGCCGCTCCAAAGCTAAATAAGTGGCCTGAGAACTGACTAGGAGGCAGGTTGCATGAAGCTAAAGTTTGCCTTAAAACTTAGGGAACCAGGAGGCGGACATGTGGCTCCTTCTGGCATGAGAAATGGGAGCGTGCGAAGGTTGAAAATAGAATTTGGGTGATATTAGCAAGGGTAAAAAGATGGATTTAAGCCGCAGGAATCAGAAGGTGGTTTGCATCTTGATGAATTGTCAGTGGAAAGTACAGACCAGTCTAACCAAGCTCTTGATTGAGGGTGGATTCAGCTATGGCTGAGAAAGAGTTGAGATACTGATGAAAAATTGAGCAGCCATGTTAGAAATGTAGGAGGATGATGAAGCACGGATAGGTATCAAACTTGTTCTATGTTCAGGTGAAACTTAGCAGCTGATGACTCTGAAATGCTTAAAGGCGGCCGTGAGTGCCAATAGAGGATCCTAAGAAATGTTAGGGATAACCTTTATTAATATTACACATAGCTGATTTCCCCCCTCATACCATAATGATATAAAGCATAAGTTCTAATGTTTTCCTTTTGTTAGAATACGCTAAGAATGTTCATTGACACACATTACAAGGATAAATGGCCCAAGGTTTGTCATGAATGACCTGTGGCTGGGGCACTGGGTTTGATAGTGGAGCAGCTGATAACTGTTTGATTAGAATGCCGCAGCACACTTAGATTAAGGACTGGACACCAGCTACTACACAACCTATCAGATAGACACCGCAATAGTGACGCATCGTTTACTGATAAACACTAGGGGAGTGCACATCCATTGCATTGGAGTGGCAGATATAAAACTACATGTGACCTTCTTTGGGGGCTCTTTGTCATCCTTTCACAGACGGCGACGGTCCAAGACAGGAGCCTCAACGCTGATCTCCGTAATCATTCCTAATTTAGAATAAATGAGCTCAAATTTAGAAGCTGTTTGAGAGTCGTTCCTTAAAGAGAAAGTGCTATTTAGAGTGTGATCGCTCCTGGGGACCAAGGACCGGAGGAACTCCGAGATGTCTGAACGCCAGCAGGGTGCGGTAACTCGGACAGAAAGCAGGGGACAAGATGATTTAAACGACGCAAAAAGGCCATCAGAGGAAGTGATACATTAGACAGGATTTGGAGTTGAGCTTGAGTGAGATGGTAGAATACATCGGAGTAAATTATCAACCTGAATAAAAAGAGGGGTGGGAAACACCACACGCAGTAGAAGAAGACATCGAAACCTGAGGAGCTGGAGGAGCGGTTTAAGGGACGAAGATGGGAGGAGAAACTGCTGGAGAAGCCAGGTCAGGTGACGGGAACAGGTGAGGAGGCAGGGCGACCTCGGCGACGCTTAGCGAGAGCAGTGTAGGAGTTCTTAATATGCTTTCCACTTGCCCAGAGACTGCGAGGAGGCATCAGAATCGTAGTCGAGCTCGGCTGAAGAGCAGGGGGGATCCATGACTGGCGGTCCTTAAAAGCAAAGCGTCAGAAGGAGATTGGCTGAAGAGGCATGCAGACTTGACACTGATTGGATGAAGGGGAGACGCATGGAGGAGTCATTGGATGGAGTCTTTTAGTCTAAATGTTCGTCAAAACTCCATTTCAAATTGTCGTTAATTGTGTATATTTTATTTCTGTGAGTAATATTTTTTGATTGAAAGATTAAACTACCAGAGTAAGATCAGCCAAAGTTTGACCTCCAGGATCCAGCAAAATAGGACCATAATGTCTGCATCTGTGGATAGATCAGTGACCTCAGCATGATATCCGATCCAAGAAAGATGTCTGTATTGGTATTGAATTAATCCTGTCTTTAAATAAAACCAATAAATAGATAAAAAGTAGAACCAAAATTTTAAACAATGTTATTTATGCAAAGCAATGTTTCTGTTCTCTTTTTCAACAAAGGCTTGAAACATGTTTATGAACTGCAGATATTTCTGGCTGAAAAGTAATAAACATTACAAAGCTGGGAATGTCTACATTCTGTATTGTTATGTTTATTAAACTAGAAAATGAGTTATGAGAAAATATGTCATTATTTTTGTAGCCTTATAGATAAGGTTTAATATAATTACTTACAGTCCTATTTAATTCCTTCTTATTCAAAAGCCTTGGAGGTTTGCAATCTTTCAAAAGGATCTTCAGCCAATGTGTTTATTCATCATCAGTACCTTGTATAGAAAATATGTGGTCATTATGTGGTTTCACTTTACATTTTTGTCTTGTCTTTTTTTATCTTTTTAAAGCTTTTTTTCCAAGGGAACATGTATGCATTCCACAAACCATCAATGAGAATGAAGTTCTCCAATCATTTTAAGTTTTTTCTTTTGAAACAAAAAACAGCAAAAGCATGTAGAATTATAGGTAAAAAGAGAAAAGAATACATAAAAAAATAGACAGAATAGAAGAAAAACCTTAATAATTATAATTATAACAGCTATTATTATTATTATTATATACTGTTGGGTTTATGATTATTGATTGATTAATCTTGATCAATAATTATAATTACAAATCATAATCTGACAAAATCAACTTCCTAACCAAAATCCTCATTTATGAATCGAGACCAGAGATGTTTCTGGTGTTGTAATTGCGGCTCAACGCCTTTGACAATTACAACCCTTAAATACTCCGTAATAATTAATAACTATTGCCGGAGATGTCACTGTTTAATCGACCGTTTCTGCCGAAACGTGTGGAACGTTAACCTTATTTTGACTGACGAATCACTTTCGCACACAATGAACGCAAAACGCTCTCTCTTTATCTATATGAATATTTATTAATCTCCACCTACTTAACATGCAAAATTCTACAAACACAGGGGTAACACATCTAACTAAGCAAAATTCAACAAACGGCAGTGGGTATGTATTGAATCAACCAGCAGTTTATGGCAAAAACAGAAGAAGGAAATGAGAATATGAAAGGTGGTGTGGTGGCGAGTGGTGGGGGGTTGGGGCGCAGCTCCGACTGTACTTTATGATCTTCTGATTATAAAACTTCCCCCCAACTCCTGAGCACAAATGATTCTAACATTTGGCGGCAAGCTAGCACAGTGAGGTTGAAGACAAAGGGGAAATGTAGAATTTTACCATGAGGTCGTTTTAACAGTCCAGTCTTGCAACGCACCCGCGTTGACTCTCAGATAGTAAACACAAGCAGCTCTAGGACCGCGGCGGATCCCGATATCAAAATAACACATCAAAGTTTCAATAAGCAAGGTTACATGCACATATCATTCAGAACACATGAGATCCTAACCAGCGATTCTTATCGCTTCTACAACCTCTGACCCTGCCCAGGCCTTCTAATAAAGAAATGAAAGATTAAATAAAAGATGGGTTTTACTTGGTGAAGTTTCCTTCTGGGTCCGCGAGTGGGAGGAAAAAGGGGGGCTGAGTGTTGTGCGCGTCCGCAGTTACACTCCAAGAGAGCGGTCAGTCCTGTCCTTTGGTCTTCTTGACGAAGAGGAAAAAATAGGATCTGACCATCAGCAGTCGACTAGGGGTGAAACACGATGGCGGTTCGTTTCCTCGAACTCCGTGTTTTAGTTACGTGTTAAACTCACGTCTTCGATCGGCAAAGTGAAATTCCTGGCCTTCCTAGTCCAGAAACCTCAGTTATGAATTGTTCGTTGGCAAACGAGAGAGAGAAATAACTGAAAACTCCACGTGGGATCTCTGTTACTTCCAAGGACGCTTCAGTTGCGTGGCAACCCCATCAAGATTGCCAGCTGGAAAGCGAGTTTTAAAAATGTCCGCCTTCCTATATAGCGTCCTGTGACGTCAGACTTGGGGCGTGTCATATCAGCCGCCATGTCCTGGATACAAAATGGCCGAAAGCAGCAGGAGGCCTGGTGTCTGTGCAAGTAATCCAGTATTCAGCAACAAGTGGTCCAACAATACTGTATTGTTTGCGGGAGGGTGAATCCGATGTTTAAATAGAAGAAGGAAATCTTTATCACTCAGCCAATGAGATCTTCTACCTTTAATGCCAGGAAAACCCCTGGCATTAAGTCACAAGAATGTACTTAGAGGTCATTAGAGCCATATTGGTCTTCTGGTGGTGAATTTGCTGGTATTTAGTGAATCAAAATAATTATATGCAACAATGCCTTCCTACACTGATCTTGGACAATAAGGTTATGAGATGCATGCATAAATTAACTTGCTGATGGACCCTATTCAGACCTGGTAATAACATGCATGCTGACTGATTCAGATGTAAGACTACAAGGACCACTAAAATCACCTGCTTTCCATGTCAACAAACACAGAGTAGTTACGGTGAAGGCTGTCAGATGAGTAACAAATGGGACATCAACAGGTCCACTGATGTTTCTGTAACATCTCAAATGCATTCAATCACTTGAATTGCGTTATGTGGATATTAACACTGTTAAGATTCATCTGAGTCACATCTGAGCTACAAAACTCCTGTTGGTTTTATTTGTGTATCTTATGAGTTAAGCGATGAGACGTATCAGTAATTTTAGTCTTAACCCTCAGTGTCAGCAAAAAAGCTCATTTTATTATGTTCTAAAACTTTAAAAAAGTGGAACTATAGAACTGACTAGAGAATCGGTTGGATTTGTTTTCAGTGAATGAAGTAGTATAAGCAGGCAGAGCCAACGTCTGTACAGATAGAATATACAACAAATTAACCACCTAAAAACGATCTATGTTAATGTCTTCAAATTTTTAAATATGACTGTGCCCACATTTGAGAAAAAATATGTTTAACCAACTTTGTAGTTGTTTTAACATTTTGACAATTGAAATATGTTCTCATCAAATCGATTCTTCCGACTTGCCTTACGTGCGGGGTGCCCGGGGGGGGGGGGGTGCCTGTGATGTTTACATTCAACTTGTTTCAGGTTATTTTGTTAAGTGCAGGCAAGACTGAAAATGCATGCGCTGACATAAAGTTTTAGTTCGGTTCACCTTTTTTCTCCAGTGCTGTAGCATTAGAAACCCTAGAAGTTCCTCAGTACATAGAGTTAATGATAGCTGGTAATCCTCTCTGGGTCTTTCTCAGTACCCAAGTATGCAAGTACATTGTTGTGTTCTTGGCAAACACGTACTTACATAGAGTTAAAAGTACATTTAAAAGAGGGTACATTTAAAAGTATGTTCTTGCCAAGAGACACAAGGTCACAGTATGGTAGTTCTGCAATTGGACAAATGCATAGGCTACTTGATGATACTGCTCAGCTAAGATCTTTCCTGGAGTTTCAATAAATGGTCTTGTTTAATTTGATTATTTTCACATTTATAATGGATATTAAAATAAGACAAAAAAAATGATTTCACAATATACATAATTAATTAAAAAGAACTAAGTTGAAACCTTTTCAAATATCGAGCTAAAGTTTTCATTTTTGATCATAAAATAGCTTTACTAAGTAAATAATGATGGTGTAAGCATGATTGTCCCCTAAAAATTAAAACCTTTACTTCCTTCGAAAGATTGGTACTTACAGTAATTCACACCTATACAAAGTGCTTTATATCTACTTTAAGCCACCACAAACAAATAACAGATATAGTGGAAAATGACGGAGTGACTTGCTGAGCTCAGGCTGCCGTTAGTGGGGAAAACCCACCCCAACAGCCCTCTGAACCTGGAGCTACGGCTGCCTGTCAGTGGGTTCGTGCACCTCTTAAAACTTCAAAGTCGGCTCATTCTTGATGAACTGACTCCATAGATTAAGTTTTAAAGGTCAACTTTTTTTTGCTTAAAAAGATATTAAAACTTATTTTTGTAATAAATTTACAGTGGTATAAAAATGATAAACATCTGCATTCACCTTCTACATTTAGAAGGTACACCTTGCTAGCCCGAGTCTGTAGAAGGATGTATCGATGTGTCTGTGATAAAATGGGTGGAGCAAGAACACATTTAGGTACTTTGACTGTACTTCCTTTGATGCATACTTAGGATTCGAACGAAACAGTGCTTGGGCCACCGTTGTTGACAAGCACACAAGTATCGACAAATTCGCATTTGGCATCTTCCGTTTTGTTTTGGTGTCACTTTTTAAAGTTGCCCTACAGCAGTATTTCTCAATTAGTGGGTGCACCCCCACTGGGTGGCATGTTTAGGAGTCACAAAAGCACTGCTTGCCTAATACAAAGTTGGCCATCACATCACAAGAAAAAAAAGAAAAAACCTCACATGATAGCGGAGCAGTTAATACTCCCGGCAGCTTTGGACATGTGCTAAGACACCGAATACTGTCCATCTCTCCAATGACACTGTTGATAGACGTATTTTGGACATTTCAGACGACTTCCAAGAACAATTCACAGAACATCTGACAGACAAACATTTTGCATTACAAATAGACGAGGCCATTGACAGCAATAGAGACTGTTTGTTTATTGCTTATGTTCGTTTTGAAATGTCAGGGTCACTGTGTGAAGACTTGCTCTTTTGCAAAAATGTAAAAGCAAGAGTTACAGCCGATGACCTTTTTAATCTGCTGGAGGGTTACCTAAATGAGCACAGAGTGAAGTGTTGGAGTTTGCAGTGATGGTGCACAGACCATGGCAGGGTCGAGGAATGGGCTGCAAGCTCTCATCAGGAAAGTCTCTCCAAATGCAAAGTGGACTTATTGTATCATACACAGGGAAGCACTTGCATCACGGCAGCTCAGCCCAGAGCTAAATGAGGTTTAAACTGATGTCAGCGTGTCAAGTTCATTAAAACAAGGCCACTGAAAGCATGACTCTTCTCTGCTCTCTATGATGACATGGTGTGGACCATAAGGCTGTGCTGTTTCACAGTGAAGCACAGTGGCTCTCCCGAGGCAAAGTTTTGTCAAGAGTGTATGAACTCAGAGATGAAATCAGAACTTTTTTAAGAGCAGGAGCACATGTAAGAAAGTGCAACTAAGTTTTGTGATGAACAACTTAAATCTGGCTTTCCTCAGTGATATATTTGGAAAGCTAAATGAACTAAATCTGCAGCTTCGAGGCAAAGACAAGCACCTCCCTGACATCACGGACACAATCAGTGCATTCACTTGTAAGCTGGCAACGTTATATAAGCGACTTGACCAGGGAAATGCTACTCCAGTTGAGAACATGAATGTGTTTGCTGGACTTAATGACGGTGAGGTGATTCCATGTCTGAAACAGCTCATCTCATCACTAAATAAATCTTTCCGAAAATACTTTCCTGATGACAGCTCTTGGTATGACTGGGTGAGGGATCCATTCAGTGCAACAGCTCCTGATGAATTCAGCTCTGCAGAAGAGGACAAGCTGATTGACCCGTCTTCCGTCTCCACCCTGAGGCTGAGGTTTACTTCCCAGAAACTTAGTGAGTTAAAAAAGTGTGGAGAAGGAATATCCACTTATTGGATGAAAAGCTATGAACATTTTACTACCCTTTGCAACATCCTATTTCTGTGAGATGGGCTTCTCAAATGTGTCAGACTAAAAACAAAATACAGATCCCAGCTTAACATTGAGCAAGAGTTAAGAGTAGCAATATCAAATTTGAAGCCCAGATTTGAAAGGATGTGCAGTGCAAAAAGGGCTCATAGAAGGCACAAAATACACCAAGAAGCCTCATCTCCCTCCTAAAGCTTTGCACATCTCTTTGTCTCCTAGGAGATTTACTCAGCATTTGGCAGAAAGATGGCACATTGTATTGAAGTTTTATTTGTTCATATAAAAGAGATACATTTGAATAGGTTGAAGTTGCTTAGATTGTAAGGAATTGTGATTGTTAATTGCTTTCAAAAATGCTCAATTTAATGTAGCTAACAGTTTAAAATGTTTCAGGATTGAAGTGCCTTTTATTGTCTTCTGGATATGTCTAGGGCAGATGTGCACGGCCCTGGTCCTAAGGACCTGCACATTTTAGACGTGTCTTTTTCCAGCACACCTGAATCAACGATGGTATCACCTTCTTAGCAGCCACCAAGTGCTACAGAGACCTGTAAATCACCCATTTATGGAAGTCAGGTGTGTGGAGACAGGGAATCATTTAAAACATGCAGGACAGGGGTCATGAGGACCAGAGTTAAATTCAATTCAATTTCAATTCAGTTTATTTATATAGCACCAACTCACAACACATGTTGTCTCAAGGCACTTCACAAAAGTTAGGTAAATACATTCCAATTAATCCTAATCATTGAACAGTGCAGTCAGATTCAGTTATTTGTTCAAATTGGATAAGACGTTTTTCTATCTAAGGAAACCCAGCAGATTGCACCAAGTCAGAGACTTGTAGCATTCACTCCTCCTGGATGAGCATGTAGCGACAGTGGACAGTCACTGGCATTGACTTTGAAGAAATCCGTCATACTAAGCATACATATAGCGACAGTGGAGAGGAAAAACTCCCTTTTAACAGGAAGAAACCTCCAGCAGAACCAGGCTCAGTGAGAGCGGCCATCTGCCACGACCGACTGGGGGTTTGAGAGAACAGAGCAGAGACACAAAAAGAACACAGAAGCACTGATCCAGGAGTACTTTCTATGGGAAGGAAAAGCAAATGTTAATGGATGTAGCTCCTTTAGTCGTTTCATCTAGAAAGAAAGAACAGATAAACCCTGAGCCAGTTTTCAAGGTTAGAGTCTGAAAGAGAGCACATATAATTAGTTACAGTAAAAGCTCAGTCAAGGTACTTTTTAAAAAGCCCATCTAGGGACAAGTGCTGCGAATTAGCTGTTGCTATTGCACTATGATGCAAACATGGGACTGCTGTTTTGTTCAGTTGGTCTATGTCAATGTGTGTCTGTCCCTATCAAATAAACTTAAATAAATAATTGCTAAATAAATCATTTAAAACATGCAGGACAGTGGTCATGGGACCAGAGTTAAATTCAATTCAATTTCAATTCAGTTTATTTATATAGCACCAACTCACAACACATGTTGTCTCAAGGCACTTCACAAAAGTTAGGTAAATACATTCCAATTAATCCTAATCATTGAACAGTGCAGTCAGATTCAGTTATTTGTTCAAATTGGATAAAAAGTTTTTCTATCTAAGGAAACCCAGCAGATTGCACCAAGTCAGAGACTTGTAGCATTCACTCCTCCTGGATGAGCATGTAGCGACAGTGGACAGTCACTGGCGTTGACTTTGAAGAAATCCGTCATACTAAGCATACATATAGCGACAGTGGAGAGGAAAAACTCCCTTTTAACAGGAAGAAACCTCCAGCAGAACCAGGCTCAGTGTGAGCGGCCATCTGCCACGACCGACTGGTGGTTTGAGAGAACAGAGCAGAGACACAAAAAGAACACAGAAGCACTGATCCAGAAGTACTTTCTATGGGAAGGAAAAGTAAATGTTAATGGATGTAGCTCCTTTAGTCGTTTCACCTAGAAAGAAAGAACAGATAAACTCTGAGCCAATTTTCAAGGTTAGAGTCTGAAAGAGAGCACATATAATTAGTTACAGTAAAAGCTCAGTCAATTGCCATGTCTAGGAGAGAGAAAGGGTTAAACACTAAAAGACAGGGCTATGTGGATCATCGGTAGAGGGTGAGCATTAAGTTGTTGCCAGCAGAAGCTCGGACGATTCCCCTCTCCAGAAAGGTGTCACAGGCAGACACAGAGCCAGGCCAGGTGTAGCTTCTAGACGATCAGTGCAGTGAATTAGGTATCTGGTACAGCCCTGTCGGTTTGGTACACACTTGTACTGAACAAATACAGCCTTGTTTTATACTTGAACACATGCAAAATTTGCACAGTTCAACATGCTGTAGTGCTGTGTTTCTCAATTATTTTATATTATGCCAGAATTCTTTGTCTTGATTGTAAAAACTAATAAATAAATAAAATAAGCTGATATAACATCAGCTTTAAACCATTTCCGGGTTCAATTTATTAACTCCATTTGTAACAGTATAACAGTTTTTGATTCACATGGCAAAGTAAAAATTGCAAATGAATCAGTGGGATGCAATACCATTGAAAGGTTTTTTAAGCATTGTAAACATTAGACTATTGGTCCACCAGCTTTTTCCATTTCACAAAGTATATAACTTTTTTTGTGTCTCTGCTCTGTTCTCTCAAACCCCCAGTCGGTCGTGGCAGATGGCCGCTCACACTGAGCCTGGTTCTGCTGGAGGTTTCTTCCTGTTAAAAGGGAGTTTTTCCTCTCCACTGTCGCTACATGCATGCTCAGTATGAGGGATTGCTGCAAAGTCAACGCCAGTGACTGTCCACTGTCTCTACATGCTCATCCGGGAGGAGGGAATGCTGCAAGTCACTAACTGGATGCAATCTGCTGGGTTTCCATAGATAGAAAAACTTTTTATCCAATTTGAATAAAAAGCTAACTCCGACTGCACTGTTCAATTGTTAGGATTAATTGGAATGTATGTACCTGACTGTTGTGAAGTGCCTTGAGACAACATGTGTTGTGAATTGGCGCTATATAAATAAAACTGAATTGAATTGAATTGAATTGATGATTCCTCTGCTCCACAATATATCAGCATTATTTTTCTAAAGAAATAATGGGAAAATATGCTAATACGAAGGTATGACGAAGTCCCAGTAAAAATTGAGAGTGTAGTGTGCGTAGAGCTTTAGTTTACACTCCCCCTAGAGTTGGCCAGAATATTAGGTACTGCTGTGTCGGCAACGTTCTACACATGGATGCGTCAAACATAAACCAGGCTTAACAATCACACGGACAAGGCTATTATAGTAATGCTGAATGCATTATCCTGCTGCAATACGTTTATATCAAGTAGAATAATACACCATTGTTTAGACTCAGTTGTGACCTGTTGCTATTTATTTCAAAATGTGAAAGGAAATCAACAGTGCAGCAAGTAGCTTTACATCAAGTCAGCCAAGTCACTTTATTTTTTGGCATCTTGACTATCTTACCCAAGTAGCTCAGGACACTTTTCATTTTTAAAACTATACACAACATATTCACTGGACAGTGAGTGTAAAGTATAAAACAGACTCACCAGACTGTGCAGAAACTGTTCATGCCAAAGTCACCTTTCTCAAACTCTACCAAAAGATCTTTATAATCTGGTTTGGATGCAATATCCTTTTCAATGGATAGCAGAACAAGCTCACACAGTCTATCCTGTGACATGGAGGTGCACAAATAGTTTTTAATCAGTTTCAACTTTGAAAAGCTCCGCCCACCCGATGCCACAGTTATTGAAAAAGTCAAAAAGATCCTGAGCGCAATCTGATTTTGTCCCTTCATATTCCCTCTGTTATTATATCCTTGGCTGTGACACTCATTTATGCTCAGTCCTAGGGCCTCCAGTTCCACCAGGAGTGCATTTGATAGTCCCTTTTTCACTAAGATAGAGTAAATGAAATGTTCTTTTACATCCACTACTAATGATGTCATATTGACAAAATGGAGAATCAGCATAATTTGCTCCTGATGGCCTCTATCAGGTGTGCAATCAAGAAGCACAGAGAAATATGTTGCTCTCTTTGTGTCATTCATAGAGTTTTTGACGTTTCTGGCCATAAGAGAAATTATCTTATTTTGGATCTGAGGTTCTAGATAATGTGCATGAGTTTCCTTACTTTTTATGTGTCTGACATCTTCTTGCATAGTGGGATCAAATTTGGCAATCATCTCTATTAATCCAAAAATGTTACCATTGTTCTCTTAATAAAGCTTTGAATTTGTTAATTGTGTGGTCCAGCTCAACTAAATGGATCAGTATGAAAATGACACCTCTCACTATAAAATATTTGTGAACTGCAGCTACTTATTTTTTGACATAGCAACAATGAAAAACCCGCTAAATTTGTTGGACTTTATTTAAAAATGTTTAAGTGTCCTTGACAGAAACAGACACAATCATATATAAGAAATGCATTTATAAAAAAAAAAAAAATTGCAGGTGAGATGCCGCCTAGTATCGCAAGGCCCTGTACGGTTGCCCAGTTTGCAGGGTCTACACAAGGGCTCTGCATGAAAATGTGTGATGTGGATTTTGAATACTCTTAAAGCATTAGTTTTGAATCTTTGTTCTATTCATGCTTTATAAAGCAGCAGGAAAACAATTCAAGCTATATCTTTTTATTGTAAAAGATAGTTCATGCTTTTTATGCCTCACACCTTTCTTAAAGGAAATTCAGTAACATTTGTTTTTATTTTATTATTCTAAAATAGTACAGTTTAGCTTTGTCTGGTAAAAGCCCACTGCAGGACAACATTACTGACAGGCTCACCTTGCAAGCTGCAAGTTTTCCAGGTGCAATCAATATCACGACAGTGTCAGGGTCAAGGGTTTGGAGGCAGGGGCGGGATGCAGAACATGGCGAGGAGGCCGCATGGTGAGTAGATGAAGTTTAATGATAAGATGCACAGCAGACTTATAGGCAGGCAGACAGAGTACAAATACAGCCAGGTAATCCAAGTTAAATGGTTCAGGAGGCTAACATAAAATAAACCACTAGGAGGACCTCGGAAAGATACAGGGTGGTTATTGTGTAGTTTACAGGAGGAACCAGTGAGTAACAATGAAAACCAGATAGCTTATAAACTGAGGGAAGTGGAGTGTGGACCAATGAGACAGGGAGGCAGGTAATCAGAGGAAACATGTAACATGTGTGGACCAGGCTGCAGGGTGGCTAAGGAAATGTGTCAGGTTAAACTAATGAGCAGGAGGAAAGCAGGGACATGAGGAACTGAGCAAAAACTAGACTAAATAACAAAACCAAGGGAAAATAGAACTACAGGAAAATGTAAACAAACACATGGGCACAAGAACCCAGGAAGAATAGATAAGAAAAGTAAACCAACAAAAAAAAAAAAAAAAATGGCAGATCCTGACAGTCCACTTCTGTTGTGTTTTTTATGGCCAGAGACAACTTCAGAGGAAGAAAATGTATTTCACGCTGGAGTGAAACACGTGGAATATTGCAAACAAACAGAAAGAGGAGCAGGAAATGAAAGATTCTGTTTTTAGCTTTTTTTTTTAGAAACTGTTTAAGACTGCTCTGTCAGCTCAAGTCACAGTGCATTATTCTCTGTTATGACTGATGTTGAAAACCTCTGAATAAGTTTACCACACCATGTTTTTTTTTTGTTTTTTTTTACTACAGGAGAGAAGATGGATTATTATGATGAGATATAGGTCTTTCCAGCTTACATCGAACAATTTACAGGGTGTTTTGCGGTTTTTTATGGACCTCAAGGGGAGGTGGGAGTGGGAAATGGTGCTGACGGGGGTGTCCAGGATCTCTGTGTTGATGCTCAGGGTTTGGTTCGAGTGCCACCAATCCCTCTTGGTGGTTGCTGGGACAGCTCTGCTCCTTCGCTGTAGTATTTCTGTGCTGGGGAGGGCTGGGTGGGAGGGTGGAGGGTCCTGGTGGCTGGTGGGGTGTGGTGTTTTGTTCTTTACTTCCTGACTGGCTCGGCAGGATCTCTGGGGTTCTATTTTCCCCCTGCTACTGAGAGGTGCATGTGAAGGAATGGTGCGGTGGCTTGGCGGGACGGTTGTGGTGTGGGTTGCAGAGAAGATGGATAGAGAGGTGGGGAGGGTCTGAATGCTCTCTGGGTATATGTTGTATATTGGTGTGAATGGGTACCTATGACCACCTCTCAAGAACTTGTATTGTGGTTGGAATATTATTTTGATTTGAAAAAGTCTAGTTGTTCGGGCAGTTGCACTGGTCAGGTGTGTCATTAGGTTTAAATATGTAGGAGCCCTACCCACATACTGTGATGACAACCTGCCTGGGTGAGGATCTGAACCATTTTTTTGTTGGTTTGATTACCAGCGCTTCATAACTCACTCCCACGCAAAGTGTCTACCTGCATCTCCCACTAATAACCCTACAACCCCCTCCTCTCTCCCTCTGTCTGCATTAAAGATAAAAGAGAAAGATGTTAAAAGAGTCTTCTAGCATCTGAATGGGAAGAAAGCTCATAGTGTCTCCTCTCTCTGCATGAAACCCTGGGCTGACCAACTAACCTCTATCTTCACTCGTATCACAAGTCTCTGGAGCTGTGTGGAGCTGCGTTTAATAATGTTACGAAGGTGATGGTAGGAGATTTTGCAGAGTTGGTTTACATGGAATTCGAATGTGAGGTGGGAGTCAATTTTAACTGCAAGGTTAGTTACTGACAGGGAGAGGGGAATGTTGTGCCCAGAGAAAGTGATGCTGGTTATAGGAGATGACTGGATCTGGTACAGGGATGCCCACCATGATGGCTTCTGTCTTGGAGGTGTTCAGGTGGAGAAAGTTGTGGTAGACCCACACCTTTATCCCTTTCAGAAATACAACAAGTTGAAATGATGACCATGATAATAATGGCAATGACAAAGACAGAGATACAGATGGATGAGAATATCAAAACAACTGCTGCAGCTCATCATTGGAAGTGCCACAACTTGACCACAGATGTCAGGGCAACCGAAACCCACCCATAATAATGAATTTTTTGGGGACTAGGATGATATTGGAGTGTTTGAAGCATGAGGGAACCTCACACAGCAGAGACTTGTTGAAGATCTGAGTGAAAATTGGGGCGAGTTGGTAACGCATGCTCTCCTGCATAAAGGGGGAGACAATTGCCGCTTTCCTATGGGATGTGCTTTTATCAGCTCCGCTCCACTCAACCAGTTTTGCAACTGTTTCCATTATTGGCTTCTCTGGCCCTGCACTGGCTATCTTGGTATCTGCAGGTCCCATCGGGGCTGCGTAGGGCCAAAATGTGACGTGAACAGACTGCTCTTCACTGATTGGCTATGAGTATGGTTAGCTGTATGTCAGCGGCAAGAGAGACTGTTTGCTGAGTTAGTGGACAAGCAACTGATTTTTCTACGCTGAAGCATTTGGAGGACATCACAGACCCCCTGCAGTTTGATTACCAGGCAAACATGTCAGCAGATGATGCAGTCAACTTGAGACTACATTTCATCCTGCACCACCTCAACCATCCTCAACAACACTTTGTCTACTGTGGGTCACCTCCGATTCCTAGGAACCACTCTTTCTCGCGACCTGAGATGGTCCTCAAACATAGACACTGTTCAGAAAAAGACCCAGCAGAGAAGGTACTTATTGCAGCAGCTCAAGTATAACCTGCTACAGGAACTGTTAGTCATCTTTTACAATGCCATTATTCAGTGTGTCTTGTGTTTGTCCATCACTGCGTAGTTTGGGTCATCCACAAAATAGGACCGGTCCAACCTGAAGGGAATGGAGAGGATCATCAGCGCTGACCTTCCCTCCATCCAGGTCTTGTACAGGTCTTGGGTCAGGAAAAGGCAGCTAAAATGTATGCAGATCCCACACATCCTGGACATAAACTGTTTAGACTTTTACCTTCAGGTTGGTGCTACAGGTGCTACTGTTTGCAAAAACCAGCCACCACAAAACATATAACATAACATTTCTACAAAAAAACTTTTGTTGCTTATTTGCCCTTAGTATATCTTTATATTTTAAATGTTTCATAAAGAGCAAGGTGGAACAACAAGTCCAACTCCTTGTTTTTGTGCGCAAACTTGGCGAATGAAGCTGATTCTAATTCTGAGTAGGACATCTTCATATTCTAATCCTCTTTTGAAGCCTTTCCAACAAAATTTTGGTAAACTGCACATTTGAATCCACGTTTCATTCACTGGTGAAAATGTGAATAAAATATTTATTTATTTTTCACTGTCAAGAAGGAAATTGCATTTCATAGAATGACGACATACATATTGAACAACACTGTATCTATACAAATAGTTTATTTTCTTAAGTAACTCGTTATAACTTGTAACTTGTTATATCTTTACTCTCCCCTCTCCATTGACATTCTCTCTTTTCAGGTTTATGTGTCGTCTTCTTTGTAGATACTTGTCAGAAGAAGCAAGATGGAAAAGAGATACTCCATTAATATCCTGTGCTTTCCTGGACCGCTGCAAAGAGAACATATAAAAATATCTGCAATGATATTTGAGGTTGTTGATCTGAAACCAGTCTGGATGTGATTTTCTAGCTTTTTCTGTGTCATTAACTGAGCAAACTCTTGAATAAGAACACATGCTCATTGTTTTCTGATTGGGCATTGGTGAATCTTTAGGGATTTCTCTTTTCAGGTATGAGTTACCAATTAGACCGCAAAGCAGGAGAAGGAGATCTGTAAAAATGTTATGAAAGTGGATGACATAATGAGGTAAAAACCTGATGCTGGTCACATCAATTTATCACTTGAGGGAACAGTAACCACAATGTCCAATGTGATAAAACCCACATCAGAAA
This sequence comes from Girardinichthys multiradiatus, assembly GCF_021462225.1. Taxonomy (NCBI): domain Eukaryota; kingdom Metazoa; phylum Chordata; class Actinopteri; order Cyprinodontiformes; family Goodeidae; genus Girardinichthys; species Girardinichthys multiradiatus. The sequence goes on along the minus strand of NC_061810.1, from coordinate 24,675,220 downwards.
CATCTAATTAACTGTTCAGCAACTTCATCAGACAAGGTTTTAATGGAACAATATTGTTGCCATTATAAGAGAGGAGGAATAGGAAACTGTTATCTCTAATAAAATTGTGCAGTTTGAAGATAAGGTTGAAATGCAGGAGCTTTTGATGATTACATTCATTTACTGTGAAGAACTAACTTATTCTTCTCTTGAATGTCGTTACTCTTCTTACTCTACTTCTCTTGAAGGTTGTTACAATATTCTTCTGTTTCAGTTTTTTTTTGCACACCTAAATGTTTCAGGCCATCAAACAAGTTTTAATATCAGACAAAGATGAAAAGAGTAAATACAAACTGCTAATTTTTATTGGGTGTTAAGAATAAAAAACTTTCCAAATCAGTCTGGGCCTATCTGAAAAGATTGCCTCTCATATCAAATCCTTGTTTAATACCGACTATTAACCATATTTTTCAGACAGCTGCCACACCTGTAGAATCAGGAAATGACCCAAATAAATTATTTTAAAAACATGAAGCAGACTAACGGATTAGAAACAGGGTCAATGACATCTATCAGTCTTGAAAAGGTTACAAAGCCATTTTTTAGGCTTTGGGACTCCAGTAAACCAAACTGAGAGCCATTTTCCACATATTGAGAAAATGTGGAACAGTGTCGAACTCATTACCAGGGATCACAAATCCTTGTTGCCACCAATTGGTGGGCCCGTAAGTGATCAACTATATTTTGGTTGGTTTGATTGCCATTCTTTCCTTAAAAAGTAAAATCACGAATTGAAAACTGTACTTTTTATTTGCTCAGAGTATCTTTGTCTGATTAAAAAACTTGTTTGATGACCCGAAAGAGTATAATGTGACAAAAACAAGCAACGACTGAAGCAAACTCTTACTTACACATCTTTTCAAAGCAGTGCTATGTGGGCTCACGAGGAAGCTATAGAAGTGATTTTTTTATCTGCATCAATAACTAATCTTAGATCACTACAGCATCTTAGCACATTACCAACAAGTTCAGCTGCATTGAGTCCTTCCTGCATTTCAGCTTGATTTGTCTATCATTTGTCTGTTATTTGGCTGAGAAAAAAATACTTCAATATTACACAAAATGTTAAAAATCTACCTTTTATCAATCTTAAGCTTTTGTTTCGCTTTCTCTTTTTTTCTTGTTTTTATGTTCGTTGTACAGGCAACTCGCATCGTAAATATTTAAAAAGTCCAATTAGCATAAGCCTCGTGGCTAGATTAATGATTTAGTGAGCTCACTTGAGGCCCTCTGATGCTTGTTCTTCTCTAATCACACATCTTTGCTAACATTACCAATTACAATTATCTTTAAATGCATTAAAAGCTTTCCTTAATTTAACCAGTCAGTGTTGGAAAAATGGCATTAACAATCTCTGCATGAACGCGGCATGGACTGAACATTTAAAAATCCTTGTCGCTCTACCCAGAGCTTCTTACCTTTAGTTTTAGTCTACTTTAAATCACATTTGTGTGTTGGCAGGAAAAACACGTTTTTTCTATTCATGTTTAACCATAATTGGGATAGATGAAGATCTGTAAAGAAGTGCAGAAAAATGTGCATTTAAAAACATCAGTTTGCTCAGTTATTCTGTAGAAATACAAAAAAGGACTGCTGAAGAAATTTACAGACTAAAGTAGTGAAAAGGGTTAAGTAAAAATTGTATGAAGCTTTTCAATATATATACTACACTCTTTAAAATATACTATTATTGTTCTAATATTTCCAATTGTTTTTGATATAATTGTTACTTTATTGTTCTTAAGCACCAAAGATTGCATTGTGTATTAAAGCTGCAATACACATAAACTTGTTTTGCCTGGTATTAATCTCAATTTTGAGGTCACGATTCAGTTGGGTACAGTGGACAAAAGCAAGAAAAAGTGAAAATGTCAGGATTCCTGTCAAATAAACAAAGTGCTTTTTGTGGGGAAGCTCTGGAAAACTATTATTTGTGTAACCTAGTTGTCAGGTAACTTTAAATTAAAATTAAACACAATTTGTTTTATTCAATTTAAATTATACATGGTCCTACAGGCCATATATCATACAAATGTTGGATTACCTGAAGGATATACCTCATATATTATGAAAATCGTAAAAATGAAAAAAATTTAGTTGTGAAAGTAGTCCTGTTTAATCATAATTTATGTGGTCTTAAATTAGACTATATAAGGCAATGAGAAATTAAATAATTTGAACATTTGTCAGTCACCTGACGCTTAATTTAGTGAGCAGCATTTATTTAGGATCTAGTGGGATCATTAAATTTTTGGTAGTGCATGTAACTGTTTTCTGGGACTATCAGATATTGCAAAGCTCAGAAATCACACTCACCAGTCTCATTATTAGATATACCTGTTCATGAAAAAAGGTACACCTGTTCAGTTTCTTTTTAACACAGTTAACAGATCAGCCAATCATATTGCACCAAATGAATTTAAGTGTCTAGACATGGTAAAGAAAACTTGCAGAGCTTCAAACCGAGCAGCAGAATGGGGAAGTAAATGAATTTAAGTGACTTTAAAGAGGGCATTCCTGTTCAGGCTGGTCTCAATATTTCAGAAACTGCTGATCCACTGGAATTTTCATATTTATCCTAACTTATCTATTACAGAGAATGTTCCAAAAAAAGACAAAATATTAAGTGAGTAGCAGTTTTTCATGATGAAAATGTGTTATTGATTTTAGAGTTTAGAGAAGAACGGGCAGACTTAGAGATAATTTAAAGGCAGAAATGTTGCTCATATAGCGACCATTGAATGTGGAATACCATCTCTGAATGTAGCACCACTCATTAAACCTTGAAGTAGATGGGATACAGCAGCAGGAGAGCTCACCATGTGTACTACTGTCAGCTAAGAACATGAAACTAAGACTACAATTCAATAGGTCCACCTAAAATCGACTTTAACAGAATGAGTCTTGATTTCAGCTGCAAAATTCAGATGATAAGATCAGAATATGGTATAAAGGACTTGAAATCATGCATCCTACCTTTTATCAACAATTCAGGGAGGTGGTGGTGGTGTCATTGTGAGGTATATCTTTTCTAATGACACTTTGGGCCTATTGGTACCGAGGGATAATTGTTAATTCACCATAATTCACCACTCACTACTGCCATATCACTTATTGCATTGCTGTTATTGTGGATATAGACATGTTGTCATGTATTGTGGCTTTAGAAAGAAACGTTATTCACTCATTTTCTGCCTTGGATACTAATAGTGCAACAAAAGCACATAGTACACATTTAAGTGAATAATAGCAGTGGCCTCTGAATCTCATGCATCTGGTCTCTGACTGTGTGCATCAGGGAGTGTCATATGTGGTGTGAAATCTTAGTTTATATACATATACCAAGACAACACTACTGATGAATATGACGTGTATGTTTTGATTCGCTTTGTTCTCTGTAGTGAGTCCAAAACTCACCATATGTCAGAAGACAGGAAGATAGCACAGTAAGAAGCAGAAGGCAAACTGGTGTGGCAGACAACAGGGATGGTAGTAAAACATAATATTCTAGCAAGGAATGAAGGTAACTAACAGGCTTATATGTATCGCGTCACAGACTTAGGAACTGGTTTGTATAATCAAAAGATTGTACTGCAGCTGAGTGGGATCCTGAATTGAGGAGCTGAGGGAAAATAACTAACAATTATAGAAATGAATACACAAGGATCTGGAAAAAACAAACAGATAAAACTTGAAAGAATAACAGGGAGAACCACCCAGATGAGAATCAGAATTAATGGAAATACTAAAAGAACAGAACACAAACTCAGGACTATAAAAAGTAAAGGAGAAACTAAATGTGAAATGCCAAAAGAGAGCAATCTCAAAAAATAATCACAACACAAAAAAATCTAAATACAAAGCAACAACAACTAACAAATCACAGAGACAGTATGGATCACACACCAGATGTAACAGGAAACACACCTTCCATAAGGTTCCACTTTTGTCTCGTCAGTTGACAAAATATTTTCCCAAATGTTTTAGGATCACTAAAATATTTTTTGGGAAATTGTGTTTGTACTCTCCTCGGAAGGAACATTACTTTTCTTTTTTATTGAAGAAAAGCTCTCACTGTGGTTTACTGGTGTCCTAAAGACTTAAAAGCAATATACATCATCAGATGATGGGCATCAAACACATATTTGGGCACATCACGCTGAAGTGCACCAAAAAACAGAAACAGGTAGCTATTCCCCTCAATTTAAACAAAATGCAGTTACCTATTTATGCCTGCAGATGGAATAGCCTACCATAGGAAACAAAATATATGACTTACTAAACTAAAATGAATTTATCATTCTGTAAAATGTTCACCATGTAAATCTTTAAAACAACATCTATTAGCTTATCCTTTCTACTATTTATCTTAGGCATACCCACTGACAGGTTTGCCAGGGCCCGGGATGGCACAGTCTTTCAGGTCCATAACGGTGAACAAACAGGAGAAACAGCTGAGGCAGAGGAAAACAGGGAGCTGAGGGAGAGAGACTAATTAACCAGAATAGAGCTGAACAGAAACACAAAGGGACCCGGGGAAGTATCTAACAGAATTCTCACTGGAAATAACTTTGAATGTACAAAGAACACTAGAATAAACTTGAAGGCCAATAAGGCTGTAACCCAACCCAATAAGGAAAACTAATAACAATAATGATTGCAGAGAAATGAACTGAAAAAGGCAAGACACAAGAGAACATAAACAACAGGGAATGAAGAAAACAGACAAAATGAACCCCCAAAACTTAAACACTTAAGGGCCATAACAGATTTAACTTGTCTTAAGGGAATGTATGGGATTATTGGAATAATTTCAAAATATGCTTCAGGGATAAGGAGCTCTTGTTTTTTTTTTTTTTTGTATTTCCCAATAAGCAGGTTTGTTTTTGGAATCCTAGATGCTGAGTCTACTTTCCATATTATTTATAATTTTACTTAAAAGGGTTCTAAAATACTTCCTTAACACATACTTTTATTATGTTGTGGACTAAGTTTAAATCATAAAAATAATATTAATGTAATATCGAATTGTTTGCAAATGATCTGCTATAATACTACCATATTTCCCACTGTTTGTATGTCAGTACACATATTAAATCGCCAACTATCGCAGCAAAACACCATTTTTCTCTAAGCTCCCAGTGTGCATGCTTGCATGTCTTTTCTGGGTTGTACTGTCCACACGTGTTTAATTTTTTTACTGCCACATAATCATGAGCTGAAGGCAGAATCAAGTAGGTTGTATTCTATAGGCACACGTTGTTTTCAGTTCTCATTGACTTAAAAATAAATTTACTTCCTTCACCTAATTAAACAAAGAAATTGAAAATCCATAAACCCACCCACAATGTCTCACCTGCACCTCTGTGCAAAAAACAGAAAATAACAGGACAGCTAAACACCTAATTAGCAGTTCTGTTGTTTCCCTTAACAATGTGTTTGATTTTATTGCTGCTTAAAAACATAGCCACACATTCAATTCAACATGCAATTATCCAGCATTTTATATTTCTGCAAAATGAAACCCTTCAAACCACTTCAAAGCATCTGTCAGGCTGTATTATACGGTCCTGCTGTGTTGCTATGTTGACTTGTGTGATTTTTGACCCAAGCTTCAAGATCACATTTGTAAGCAAAGTAAATGCAAACATTTCCATTATGTTTTCCCAGTCTGGAGATATTATTATGATTAATAATAATATTGATATTGTTTTTTTCCACATTTTGGCTTGTAAATAATCCAACTACAATATCTTTAAAGAAAATGCAAGTGCATATCAAAAAAAATAATTTTATCAGTGTTAATTATTTCAGCAATTTAATTCAAAAAGTTAAACTTTTTATGTGTAATCTAAATTATATAGAGGAGAATGACATATTCTAAGCATTTCTTTCAGTTAATTTAGAAATTGCTCACTTCTAATGAAAACCCCAAATTCAGTTTGAAAGTTTGACTGTTGTATAAAACCTATAAAAATATTTTGTTTTGATTAGGGGTCTTTTGTATACAGAAATGTTATACAATCATGACTAAGACTGTTGACTTGCCTTTGGCACCCTTCACAGAGCCTGCCTATTTAGAGAGTGCTTTAACCAAACATAATGCAAAGTTGAGTGGAAGTACAAAGTGTGGTTAAAATGGGTAAAAAATCAGGTATAACAACAGCAATGTGAGAGCATTGTGAAGCACAGCTTATTCAAGAGTTTGCAGGAGATTCACAAGGTGTAGTCTGCAGCTAAAGTTAGTGGTTAGTGATGGGAATGAAGAACCGCCGGAAACTATTGCATTGCTTGTATTCAACCCATGTTTTCAAGGAACTAAGTTTCTGTATTTTAAGAAAACAATGTTGGCAGCATTTTAACAAGGCTAAAAAAAAAAATAATGACTGTTGCTCAGCGGTCCAAAGTCCGCTTTTCTGAATGAAAGGAAATTTTGCAATTTATTTGAAAATCAAGATCCCAGAGTCTGAGTGGGAAGACACAAATTTTGAGTTGTCAGTCCAACGTCAGTGCAGCCATCTATCAGGAAATATACCATGCCGGTTTTAATAACCATTTCACTGTGCTTGATTTCCAGCAAACCTGTTTGATGTAAAACACTGAAAGCTCTATTGAAACTGTCAAGAGGACGACGGGAGACACCAGAGCCAACAATGCAAGCAAGCTGAAGGCTGCTATAAAAGCAAGCTGGGCTTTCTTAACAGCTCAGCAGAGCCAGAGTTTGACACAATACCACACTGCATTGATCCAGTAATTCATGCAAAAGGAGGCCCAACCAATCACTGAGTGCATATATTGTACAGTACATGGCCATACCTTTCAGGAGGCCAGCATTTCAACATTAGAAAATCATCAGAATTACCAAAAATAAATACCTAAAATATATTACTATATATTACATAAATCTATATAAGTTTTGCTTTTTAAATTGAATTGCTGAAATAAAATAATCTCTCAATATTTTTCAGATTTATTAAGATGCACCTTTAATGCATCAAAGAAATGCCCCTCTCAAAAACAAATCAATAAAAGAAAAAAAAAAAAAAAAAGAAATAATCAATTGCAGTTGTGAAAACCTGTCACTTCATTCCACATGGAACAAAGTATTGGTTTTCAGAATCAGAATCAAAAAAGCTTTATTGCCAAGTACATTTTTGGACATACAAGGAATTTGTTTTGGCGTAGTCGGTGCAATACAGTACAAATTAAACAGTATAAACATATCTACAATATAATATAAATATATGTGCACAGTTTTAAGTGAGTGAGAGTAGGTATAGAGCAGTATAGGATGCCAGAGCAGTACAACAGTGCAGGTGATCATTGAGCAAGTAAAGCAGGAGTCCAAGCTGAGCGTTAATGTAACGCATAGAGTTGCAAAAAAAGGGGGGTGTGGGGGGAAAGGGAGAGTGTCAGGGTGGTTTCCGGGCTTTGTTAACAAGGCTGGTGGCAGATGGGAAAAAACTGTACTTGTGGTGTGAGGTTTTGGTCCGGATGGACCGCAGCCTCCTGCCAGAGGGGAGAGTTTCAAAGAGTCTGTGACCGGGGTGGGAGGGATCAGCTAGAATCTTCCCTGCCCGCTTCAGGGTCCTGGAGGTGTACAGTTCCTGGAGCGACAGTAGACTGCAGCCAATCACCTTCTCAGCAGACCGAATGACACGCTGCAGCCTGCCCTTATCCTTGGCTGTAGCAACGGCGTACCAGATGGTGATGGAGGAGGTGAGGATGGACTCAATGATGGCTGTGTAGAAGTGCACCATCATAGTCTTTGGCAGGTTGAATTTCTTCAGCTGCCGCAGGAAGAACATCCTCTGCTGGGCTTTCTTGATGAGGGAGCTGATGTTTGGCTGCCACTTGAGATCCTGGGAGATGATGGTTCCCAGGAAGCGGAAAGATTCCACAGTGTCAATTGTGGAGTCACAGAGGGTGATGGGGGCAGGTGGGACTGGGTTCTGCCTGAAGTCCACAACCATCTCCACTGTCTTTAGAGCGTTGAGCTCAAGGTTGTTCTGGCTGCACCAGTCCAACAGATGGTCCACCTCCCATCTGTACGTGGACTCGTCACCATCAGAGATGAGTCTGATCAGAGTGGTGTCGTCTGCAAACTTCAGAAGCTTGACAGACTGGTGACTGGAGGTGCAGCTGTTGGTGTAGAGGGAGAAGAGCAGAGGAGAGAGAACACAGCCTTGGGGGGAACTGGTGCTGATGGTCAGGGAGTCAGAGACGTGCTTCCCCAGCCTCACGCGCTGCTTCCTGTCAGACAGGAAGTCAGTGATCCACCTGCAGGTGGAGTCGGGCACACTCAGCTGGGAGAACTTCTCCTGGAGCAGAGCTGGGACGATGATGTTGAAGGCAGAGCTGAAATCCACAAGCAGGATCCTGGCGTAGGTTCCTGTGGAGTCCAGGTGCCGGAGGATGAAGTGAAGGGCTATGTTGACTGCATCGTCTACAGACCTGTTGTCTCTGTAGGCAAACTGCAGGGGTTCCAGGAGGGGTTCGGTGATGTCTTTTAGGTGTGAGAGCACAAGGCACTCAAAGGACTTCATCACCACAGAGGTCAGGGCGACGGGTCTGAAGTCATTAAGCCCTGTAGTCCTTGGCTTCTTGGGAACAGGGACGATGGTGGAGGACTTGAAGCAGGCTGGCACATGACATGTCTCCAGTGAGGTGTTAAAAATGTCTGTGAAGACTGGAGACAGCTGATCAGCGCAGTGCTTCAGGCTGGCTGGTGAGACAGAATCCGGACCAGCAGCTTTCCGGGGGTTCTGTCTCCTGAAGAGTTTGTTGACGTCCCTCTCCTGGATGGAAAGAGCCGTCCTCGGCATGGGTAGGGGGCTGGTGGGGGGGAACTTCAGGGTGGGGGTTGGAGGTGCCAAGGCCCCTCTTGAGGTTGGGGAGGTGGGGGTGGTGGATTGTGGCTGCAGCTGTTGGGGGGTGTCTTGGGGGATGGTTGCAGGACTGTCCCTTTGTCTTTCAAAGCGGCAGTAGAACTCGTCCAGGTCGTTGGCGAGGCGTCGGCCGTTGATGGAGTGGGGGCTTTCGGCTTGTCGTTGGTGATCTGCCTGAGCCCTTTGCAGACAGACGCAGAGTCGTTGGCTGAGAACTGGTTTTGGAGCTTCTCAGAGTACAGTCGTTTGGCCTCTTTCACTGTCTTGCCAAACTTGTACTTCGCCTCTCTGTATATGTCTTTGTCCCCACTCCTGAAGGCCTCTTCCTTATCCAGTCTTAACCTTCTGAGTTTGGCTGTGAACCAGGATTTGTCGTTGTTGTAACTCACCCTGGTGCATGGTGGTACACAGCTGTCCTCACAGAAGCTGATGTAGGAAGTCACAGCCTCTGTGTACTCGTCCAGACTGTTGGTAGTAGTCCTGAACACATCCCAATCTGTACAGCATAAACACGCCTGGAGATTCTCCACAGCCTCACTTCTCCACTTCCTTGTCGTCCTCACAACAGGTTTGCAGAGTTTTAGTTTCTGCCTGTATGCAGGAATCAGTTGGACCATGATGTGGTTGGATTGGCCCAGTGCAGCACGTGGGACGGCGTGATAAGCGTCTCTGATGGTGGTGTAACAGTGATCCAGAATGTTGTCCTCTCTGGTCGGACATTTTATAAACTGTCTATATTTGGGGAGTTCGTGGGTGAGATTACCTTTGTTAAAGTCGCCAACGACGATAACTAAGGAGTCCGGGTTGGTCCGCTCCACACTCCTAGTATATTGTAAGTGGGGCTGTTGTTTGCTAGATTTTTTGACAGCACCATTCCTAAAAGAATGTGTCTCAATAAAGAGATAATAATGTGCTTCATGAAACAGAACCAGTACCACATCAGATTAATTCCTACAGACACATTTTTCCTTAGACATCAGAAGAAGTTGGAAGACCATGGTTATTGTGAAATAAGCATCCTGACAGTGTGGTGACAAACCTTCTATGCCCCATAAAAAAATGCACAAAAAAGCTCTTTTTATGGTAATTAAGTTAGCGCATTACATCACTTTTTCATGATTTAAAGACAGCATGGGAAAACCCAGAGTCTTTATAGGGTCAATGACTATAATTAAAAACCCAGGCCACCATCGTTTGACCAAGGTCACCCCCTGGAAGACGTTACATGTCTACAAAAGCAAGTTGACCTCATCCTTTTTCTGAATACCCCAACTAAACCATTGCTTATCTTTCTTGAGTTTCAATGGCAGAATGAAATAAGCAGCTTTGGACTGTAGCTTACACAATCTTATTAGGCTAAACAAGGCTGCCAAGGATTCTTTAATCCTTAAGCTGACAGCATACTTTCTTAACAATTCAACTAATAATATTTTATCACCTTGGAGCACTAATAAAGCAGTAAGTGTTAAGTACCAGATAGTCATATAATCTTTAAATATTGGGATGCATGAAGGCATCGTGTGAGGTGACATGTATACGCATATTTTCATACATCTGAATTTTTTTTGTGCGCCACAAATTTCATGATTTCTCCCTACCACCAACTTTTTGTATAAAAGCTGTGCACTCTTTTGTAAATGAGGGCCCTGGGCTTGCAAGTTTTACAGATAATTATAGCAAATTACTCCACAAAACTGTTATTACATCCTTATTACATTATCCTCATTACATTATTCATAAAAGGAAGAAAGCTAAACTTGATTTGTCAAGAAATATTGCAAGGATTGAATGTGATGCCAGGGCCAGTTTTCTCATTTGCCATTTCATTTCCTCAGATTAAAGATGTGGTTTTGTTCAGTCAGCATTTTTGATCCAGCATGAAATTCTGAGATAAGAGCTGTCTGCATTTTGGGTTCCCTGACAAAATTCATGGATTCCAGGTAATGTTCAAAATACAAGAAGCAGAATGTTTGAAAGTTGAAAATCAGTACCAAACTTGTATGCAGAAGGTACAGGAAAATGGCAGAATAAATTAAAATTAGCACTACTGCAAGCATATCCATGGATGATAGCACAAGGATAAGAGTATACAACTCAGCACCTTTAAATTAGCACCTTCACTGAGTAGCAGCAAATCAGTAATGATATAATTCTTGTACATTTTAAATATCCAGTTACTGCATTTACAGCCAATATGTCCTGAAATCTATGTGCAGTTCTCAGGAAGGATCTTTATTCTATAAAGGAGGAAATACCTTAACTAATTATATTAAGAGCAAACTGAAACATATGTAAGAGACTTGCTTTCCACAGACTTTCCTCTAGCAGATTGTATTGTTTGCTTGCTTGCTTGCTTTGAAAGGCTTTGCACCACAGATAATTTATACTGTTTCCTGTCTGGAAATGTGTGCACCAAATTCACTATATGACTACATTAAATGCAGCAGCAAGCTAATTTAGGAAAGCAACAGCTTCTTTTGGAGGAGAGTTTGAGGAATTGTCCTTGTATGTAAGCAGCAGACTGTATAACACAGGGAAAAACAAAAATTGTGTTAATTTGTTTCTATTTGTTTGGGTTGGCTAGTCACCATATACAGCCTGTATGGCTTATCACTTGATGTGTGGATCAACTGCGAGAAAACAGCTGCTTAATTAAGCACATAGATAACTTAATCAGCAACTGCTTCAGCTCCCAGGAGGTTTGCAGTCACACGCTCCATATGTTTCTTACATGGCTCTGTTTTATAAATCTGAGTTCATGTGAATTTGTTGGTGTGTTGCTTTTCCCATGGTCATTTTTGCTAAACTACATGTGGTGCTTCACTGTCCCATCAGCAGTGATGGGAATAACGGTGTTAAAATAAATGGCGTTACTAATGGCTTTACTTTTTTCAGTAACGAGTAATCAAACAAATTACTTTGTTCTATTGTTACAATGCCATTACCAACAATTAAATGGGGCGCATTATAAACTAAAGCGACTAATTGAAGCTTTTGTCATGAAGCTTTTTGTCATCTGTCACCTGCGGAAGTACAGACACTACTTTATTCTCCTTGAGGTAAAAGGCAAGAACGTACATGTGAAGTAAATATTAAAAGTTTGATGTAAGTGTGCTACTTGTCTATGTAATTCCACTTTATACAACTGGCATGTAAAACCTTAGAATATAAATCTAAATTCGTAGACATATTTAAACTTTTAAAAAAGTTACGCAAAAGTTACTTTCTCTGTTAACTAGTTACTTTTATAGTTGAGTAACTCAGTTACTAACTGAGTTACATTTTGGGAGAAGTAACTAGTAACTATGACTAATTACTTTTTTAAAGTAACATGCCCAACACTGCTGATCAGGAGCAATAGCTTGTAATTGTTGTCAGCAAAATGTAACCCTGTGTGCAGCTTAAAATGACTATTGATTTGAAATCTGATGGACAATCTAATAAAAATATCTACTCTCCAAATTTCTCTTTTGTGGTGTAAAGCCAAGCTATGTTAATTTACCAGGAGAAGTTAATTACTATGTAGAACACAAATAAAACTTCAGAGTCCATTTAACTAATCTTCTATTTGCCAACATATCCAAGAAAGTTATCCCGACCTTTAGTACCCCTCTGAGACACTAGTTTTAAATCCTTTAGTTGTCCTACGAGAGTTGTCCTACAAGTCCTCCAAAATGAAGAGTGACTCAGGAACCGTATTTCTGGTATTGCCTAAAAATAGCATATTCTATATTTCCTGTACAGATGGCAGTTTTGTGTTTGGACATATCTTGTTTTAATGCTCCATAGGTTTGTCAAATGTATCACTCATTGCAGGAACATGTAAACCTACATATCACTAATGGTTTGCTGCAATTGATAAATAGTTGATGGAATTCTGTTGAAAAAAAAAAGATATTCATTCAAGTTTCTGGGCTTTTAATGTGGTTTTAGCAAATAGGATGTTGGAGATGCTGAAACAACAAACTAAATAGATTAAGTCCAATGAAATCAGTAAGTCAAATGTAATGTGTGACCTTTGTCAGACAATCATTTTGGATTTCCTGTTTTATAAAATGAATTGATTTTAATTGTTGCTCCTAATGAAGGCAAGTAGGAAAATACAATACACAGAATATAGAAATTATTAAAAAAGTAAAAGGATTAATTCAGATAACATTTTATAAATGCATTTATGACCATAGAATATAAATACTTTAAATAGAATAGGAAAGTCGTTTTTGTTTTCATGGCTTTACTATACTTTTACCATATTTTCAAGGAAGGTAATATGAACACTCGGAATACCGCTACTTGCTTTGGGGACCAATGCAAGGATATAAAACTACATACGGGATTTAACGTATTGCCCAGCAGCAGCAACAGAATGCCTAACGAAGAGGCTGAGCGAGCTCTGAGAAGATAAATGGCAAAGTGAAGCCTTCAGAATATTTTAGTTAAAGGCAACAAACTACATTTATTTGAATTTAATCATCTGGACTAAGGGAAAAAAACTCTATTTAGTACTTTATATCGCCTGGAAGGAGAAAGATTATTTTTTCACAACTCTGACTCTGACTTGCAACTCTGAAGGTCTATAAAAAGTAATTTACTCTTATTTAAGTGTAAAGGTTTTTGCTCTTTCTTTGTTGTACAGTTTTATTAATTCAACCCTAAGTTGAATTGAGAAAAAGCCACCACATTATATTTTTTTAATCTAGCTGCTTTAAAATTGAGGTATTGCATAAAAGTGTAGGACAAGTGTTGATCAAAACACAAATTTAAAAAAAGAAATAAAAATCATGAATACCTTTTAAAAATTACACACATTCTACAGTAAGGGATCTTAAACCATGTGAAGACTAAATTCAATGTAGAAAATTTTACCACACCATACCTCAGTGAACCAAATAACAAGGCAGTCACATGCATCACCATTTCAATAAAGCAGAAATAGACATACTGACTCAAACATCTAGCCCTACTGCTCTCAGGCCATAGCAGGACCTTCATTGGGCAGAATGGCCTGTTTTGAAAACAACCTGATTCCCTCAGTCATTACATCTCTCGACAACAGGCCTCTGAGAGTGTTATGCTCGTCTGTCTCTGTCGCTTTCCAAACTTCCTGCTGTAACAGTCTACTGTGAACCACTTCAGGTTCCTAGGAACCACCATCTCTGAGGACCTGAGATGGTCTTCACACATAGACACTGTTCAAAGGAAGGCCCAGCAGAGACTGTACTTCCTGAGGCAACTCAAGAAGTTCAACCTTCCACAGGAGCTGCTGGTCATCTTCCACACCGCCATCATTCAATCTGTACTGTCTTCATCCATCTCAGTGTGGTTTGGCTCATCCACAAAACAGGACAGGTCCAGACTGCAACGAATAATCAGGAATGCAGAGAGAATAATCAGGGCTGACCTTCCCTCCATCCAGGACTTATACAGGTCAAGGGTCAGGAAAAGAGCTGCTAAAATCTCTGCAGACCCCACACACCCTGCACATAAACTGTTCAGAGCTTTACCTTCAGGCCGCCGCTACAGAGCACTGTTCGCTAAAACCAGCCGCCACAGAGGCTGTTTCTCTGTTGAACATTCAATAGAGTACAAAACAACAGCATACAGATGTTGCAAATGCACCTTTTTATTATATATGTGTATATTGTACATTGTAAATATGTACATTCTGTAATGCAAAAACAAAACCAAAGAGCAAAGTGTAACGGAGTCAAATTCCTTGTTTGTATGTACGAACTTGGCAATAAAGCCGATTCTGATTCTGATTCCGATTGTTAGATATTTCTCATCAAAGGACTGGTTCTGCTTGAACATGAAGTTTGTTAACAAATGCTGACCAGAAAACACCCACTTTGCTCTCTGGAAGGTTTTTATTTTTCAGGTTTTTAGTTACTTACTTTGCATTCATTATCGAAGAAATTGTTAGGGGAATCTGCTGTGCTGTTTAAACATTTACCTCTGCCACCTGTTAATTCCAGTGTCCTGATAAGTTTTAGTGTTAATGGCAACATAATTGCTATCAAATGGCCAAACAAATATAGAAGATTTAGAAATATATGCAATTTTAACCGGGATCTGAACAGGGATTTTTTTCTCCTAATTGAGATAAAGTGTACGAAGTGGTATGGTTGAAGGTTTGGGCACAAAGTGACTTCCATCTACACATACTACAGTTCCTGGAAATGTTTGCCACAGCTACACATCTGTTCACTATTGCTGAGTCACAAATGAGGCATAGAATAATGTTATACTGTAGGTAATAACTATTTGTTGGTGCTAAATATGTTGCATATTTGTCTGATGGGGTTATGTGATGATGGTGGGGATGACTTGACTCTGCAAAGTAAAGCAATAAAATTAAAACAAAACGCTGCTCAACCAGGATATTTAAGGATCTGATGTAATTGAGAGAAAAATAAATTGATATGCACACACAGGTGAAAAAGCAAAAGCATAGTTTTGTTTCTCCACTTCCACTTATGAAGATGTATAAAAAGTCATCTATAATAACTTAGTTGCAAATGCCTTCATAGTTTTTTTCTGTTTAGTTATAGATCTGTTCAATTTTGGTTTGGATTTTCTTTAAATCTGAAGCCATAAATTCAAAAGTATTTGTTGGCCATAAAGGGTTAGAATATTTTTTATATGCAGAATCAGACAGATAAACAGCAAAAACCTGGCAACAGATCGTGGAAATAGCAATGAAACACACCCTAACTGGAACCTACATCTAGAGAGTTTGGTATGTCCTATGATATAGTGCCAATGTGAGCCTAACACTATGCTTCAAATGTATGGAAATATTTTCCATTAGTAACGAACACTAACCACAGTAACCCTTCTGTCTGTGCAGTGATTTCATGCTGAGATTAAAGACATTTTTGATTGAGCTTTCCAACCTCCTTAGGGTTCCAAGATTTACATCACTAATCTGAAGATAACCCTGTTAAGATGAAAATTTGTTGTCATGGTTAGAGACCAAAGCATGTACATTTCGACGTCCTAAATGGGCATTTGTTCTTCTCTAACATGATGGATACCATCTACATCATCCCAAGCAAAAGTACCAGCCCTGGAGACAACTTAAGATATTGCTACTTTTTGTTCTGTCACAGACAGAAAATAGTTTCTTAACAGAATAATAAAATGAAGACAAAGTTGGGTTGGCTTTTTTGTCAGATCAGCACAGAAGTGTCTGGCCGCAGAAACTGTATTCAGCTGAGCTTCAAACACGTAGTCTCTAGAGTGGGAACACCTTCACTAATGACAGGATTTTTAATAGAAAGAAGACAAGATGAAAAAAAAAATACTGTGACTAAAATAAATACAAAAGAAAATGCACATGGGGTTGTCAACCAGTTTACGTTTTTCAGAAAAATTATTTAACATTAAGGCTTTTAAAATACTACTGGTTATGGAGGGTAAGTTGCTATACCTATTATGTTGAAGTCCTTTATAAAAAAAAATATATACAAAAGAATTATAGCAGCATTCCCTGTGATATTAATATGTTTGATGTACATAAAGCCAACACACAATATATTTTTTAACAAACTGAAGGAGATTAAGAGTTTTAGGAGACAACCAATACTGTAACTCTTCCCACAGAGCCATTACAAGTTTACATGAAAAAGACTGATTTTCTGTTCTCGATTTTTCTCATCATACAAGGAGCCATAATTATTGTCCAAATTAAATTAATTACCTAAAATACTGTCCTGATAGGTTCTATTTTACAGATTTTCTTACATTTATGGTTCAACAACTCTTTATATGACAGAATTTTATCTGGAAAAGGGCAAAAACAGTTTTTCTTTTTTCTCTTCTGAATTTGTGAATTAATAATTTAGCGACAGTTACATTATTTCAAAAGTTTAATCTTATGTTTTCAATTTGAAAATACATATGCTAAAAGTGGGACAGGTATAAGAAATCCAACAAAGTAAAAAGAGTGGTCCTTCCCATCACATTTACTCATCTCCATCTTCAAGCTAAAGCAATAGTTCAGAAGAATTTCACTGCGAAATCCACAAGTCAGGAAAAGGGTACTTAAATCTGTAGTGTTTTATATAAACCATAACACAGTGAAGGCAGTCGTCAGTAATTTGCGACAATATGTGACAACAGGGACATTACAAAAAATGACATTTCTTTAAAATTGATGAAAAGACATGACTGAAACTGGTCAGAGAGAGTACCAAGAGGCTCACAGGCACAATGAGCTGCAGTAATTGCTGCCAAGTATTGGGGATGTTTTGCATGTTGTAACAACCTCCTACAGTCTTCATATGTCTGGACTAAGCAGTAGGGTTGCAAGATGGAAGCCTTTTCTTCCAAAGAATACGGCGATACTTGCTTAAATCTCCCAAACGTTTGTGAAAGAATGTATCATATACTGATGGGCCCAAACCAAATTTTTAATACATAATTCCTAACAGTATGACTGGCATACAAACAATAACCCACTTCAACAGAACACTATTAACAGAACGTTGTACCAACAGTAAAAGATGGTGGTGGCAGCCTAATGCTGTAAGGTTACTTTTCTTCAGAAGGAATTGAGGTTCCGTCAATGATGTGATGCACCACATACCAGTCAGTTTTGGCACAAATCTCTGTTGTGTGTTAAAAAGTTGAAGATTACTATTATTCTTTTTCAGCATCACATTGAGTACAGGCATACACTGACAAACACATGACTGTGTGAGAAAAATGTTAAGTTTTTGGATGGTCTAGCCAAAGTTCAGGAACTAAATTTGACATAAAATATGTGGACTCATGTGAAGAGGGCTGTTCATAGAAGTGAGATGCTGACAGGCTTCTACCAAGTAAGACTAAATTTGGTAATTGTATGAAAGGGCCCTTCCACAAATGATTAGTTAAAGGGTGTGCACAATAATGCAAATCGCTTATTGCACTATGTTGCATTTTTCCGTCTAAGATTTGTTTCATTTCAGCTCAACTGTACAGAATAAAAAACAAATTATACATAGAAGAAAAACTGGCACTTAAGTACTTTTGAGATCCATGGTAGGTCAGGAAATACTGTAGGGAGAAGATTGATTATAGATGATCAAGTCAACAATCAAACATGGGCTTAGTTGGAATACAGACACAGCATACAGAAAACTAAAGTCTTAATCTGTTAAAAGGTTACTGACTTTCTATGCTGTTCAAGACAGAGTGTAATGTTGGAAAATATCAGCTACTTATATACTTTTTAAGCCTTCTTTTGTTTTCTTTCATTTCCTTGCAATGTTTAGTGCATAACCTCAAACCATTATGAAACATGCAACTTGTTAACCTGTTATAATTCCGACTTCCATCATCCTGCTTTTATTCGCCATAAATTTGTGCTCTTCCACTGATTAGATTGTTTTTTTTTAGTTTATTTTGATTTTCCATGAAAACATATTTCTGTGCACTTATGTGATCCCAAATTTGTAATATCGGTCTTCCAAACCAAACTAATTTAGATCTGTGTCTCCATATCTTAGAATGCATCTTTATTCTGCATGCAGAAGTAGAGGCTCCTCTCCAAGCAAATCATTACGACAGGTAAAACCCTCCAATGTTGGGTCACAAAGTACAGAACCCTTATATTATTGATGCAGACAGTGAATAATTCAAAGGTGAGAGAGTGCAAGATGAGGCAACTAGATGTGTTTAGTGGGGTGGAAATGTAGACAAGGAAAAAGATGATGTGAGGCATGACTTGATCTAGACTAATTAATGCATGTGTTTCTGGAAAGTGGCTTCTAGAGAGCAGACAAAACTTCATGAGAGAGTGGTTGGTTAAAAAAAAATGTTTTGTACTCAGTATGATGCCTTTGTTGGAAATCATTTCTGAGCAAACATCCAACTTACTGTGGAAAGGGAAGCAACGAGAAAGGATATTTATTCCCTAATTGACAATGACTCATTTTAGAGGAAATAAAGCTGACAAAAACCATGATAGAACAAACTGCAATGAGTTACCTGGAGTACAGAGAGTAAAAAAAGAGTGTGGAGAAAAAAAAAAGAAAAATAATTCTGAAAAATCTACCTCAGCAGGAGACAAAAAAACTGGTCACTTTATAATTTAAACTATAGTATCGGGTTGTACCCCCTTCTGTCTTTAGAGCTGCATTAAATCTTCCTGATACAGATATAACAAGGTAATGGAAACATTGCTCAGAGATTTTGGTTTAGTTTACATGATAGCCTCAAACAGTTGCTGTAGAATTGCCAGCTGCACATCCAATATTCAAATCACTGTTCCAAAATATCCCAAATGTGTCCAATTTGATTCAGATCTGGTGACTGGAAGCCACTGGAATAGAGTGAGCTCAATCTTGCGTTCAAGAAACTAGGTTAAGATGATTGGAGCTCTGCGACCTGATGGACTATGCTGCTGGATTTAGTCATCAGAAGATGTACCCACTTTGATCATAAAGGGGATGGACATGGTTAGCAACTGTACAGTATTCTGGTAGCCTATTACATTTAAACAATGCTCAAATGGTACAATGGGCCCAAAATGTGTCAAGTAACTCCCAACCACTACACCACCAGCAGCCTGAGCTGCTATGCAAGTAGATCTATGCTTTCAAGTTGTTTGCTCCAGTCAGATGCTAGCATCACAATGTTGCAACTAAAATCAAAACTCAGTACAGGCCATATATTCCAAACTGTTATGGTCCAATGTCGGTGAACCTTTGCAATTTGTAGCCTGGGTTTCCTGTTCTTAGCAGTAAGGAGTGACACCCAGAGTGGTCTTCAGCTGCTATAGCCTATTCTCTTCAAAGAGCGTTCCACTCCACTCGTTCAAGTCCACTCCATTCAGCCCTTTTTGTAGTCTGATAGCAGAGATACAATTATCTAGTACTGCAGAAACAAGACAAATCGATAAATACTATGCAAAACTGTAATAAGAGGGAATGGTGCCCTGGTGAGAATGGTGGTCTGGTGGTTAGAAAGGATTTGTGTTTTTGAGAGGCCACAAGTACCCTGGTTCAAATCCCACAGCCAGCCATTCTGGGTCCCTGAGCAAGACCCTTAGCCCCTGAATGCTCCCCGGGCGCCACACAATGACAGCCCACTGCTCTCTATAGGGAAGGATAAAATTGCAGAGGATACTTTTTCCATTGTGAGTTCAATAAAGTGTAAATTTGTATTTTTTTTTTTATTATCGCTATTCAAATCATGCAGTACGGTTATGTCCTCAAGCAGCTAAAAGCAAGCACACAGCACTAAAATAAGCAGAAGGCAAGATGCTACTGCTATCAAAACAATGGCCATGATGTCATATCAATACACAATCAATTCAGTTTGTTGTTACTTCAGCGATTTTTGGAGCTTCCTGCTTCGGTGCGTTTGCCGTTTCCATAGAGAGAAGGAACTGACTACTTAATCAGATGAGGTCTTTCAGCAAATCCTTCTTGATAGTGCTGGAGGTTGCTGAAGAACACGTCCTTGAAGTGCTTCGCACAGACAAAGAGGAATTTCCTTACTGATGTGGG
This sequence comes from Girardinichthys multiradiatus, assembly GCF_021462225.1. Classification (NCBI taxonomy): domain Eukaryota; kingdom Metazoa; phylum Chordata; class Actinopteri; order Cyprinodontiformes; family Goodeidae; genus Girardinichthys; species Girardinichthys multiradiatus. The sequence continues at coordinate 24,654,795 of NC_061810.1, read as the reverse complement.
AGCATTTAAATGAAAAGTAAAATTTACCTAGGCACTTTAACTGGTTCTGATGCTGGGGGCAGTGTGAATCAACTGAACATTTAGACTTATCCACTTGCAGCTTCGGCATACTTGAGCTTGGAATACAAATTGCAGCGAGAAATAAAAATGGTGGATAAACAAAGTTAATCAGCCAGAATTCCATGACCTTGTTTAGCTGTTCCACAGCAAATAATGTGACGTAATAGTTTAAAACAAAATTTAAGAACAGAGAAACCTGAAAGGAATTAAAAACATAATTGAAACTGAATATAAACGTATCTACGCAGCACCTAGAGAAACTAGATTCAACATTTCCGGCACTTCTACCGACTCTAAGTACACAACAACATGTATTTAAGGGCAAAAAATGTGGATTTTGCATTATATGTCCCCTTTAAGTCACGTATAATTATATATTTTCTGTTATTCAGCTGTCAAGTTGGAAACACACACAGAAAAGTGAAATTCTACATGATGAAAATCAAGTGACTTTTTTGCCTTCCATTTTCCATTTTCAAATATTTTTCACACTACTTTTGTCACCATCACCTCTACCAACACCTCCGCCTCATCCTTGGAGGGGAAACATTGAGTGGTGGCAGAGAGAGACAACAGCTATCACATAAATATGTCAGAGACTTAGGAATACAAACATGCAAACTCACAAAGCCATTTGTAGAGTATATGGGGACATGTCGTGTATCCATTTTTTTTTCCATCTTTGGATTTAGTTTTCTGTATTTTTCTTCGGATTTCCGATACATACATTCTCTCAGATTATCTCTTTTCCATGCTCTTTTTTTCTGTGTTGTTCTTACATTTTTGTCCCAAAACAAGCCTCTTTTCATTTCACATCCAGCTTTTCTCTGTTTGCCCGTACCTAAACATGGCTTTTGTCCTGCTGCCATGCATTTTAAAGCTTTGAAACAGCCCCTTTTTTTTCTTCTTTCTTTTTTGGTTTTTCATAGCGTCAACCACCCACAGACAGGATTTGGTACAAACATAAATACCAACAGTAAAGCATGAGCTTTGAGAAAGACAAACAATGTAAAAAATATGTAGGTGTAATCATTATTTAAGCTGTTTTAGCAATATATATGTATTAGCAAGGGATTAATTTGAGCAACCAAACTAATTTGGTGAACTCTTACAGGGGAAAAAAGATAAAGATCACTCCCAAGACATGATGCTGCACGATTGCTGTGTTGGAGGTCAGCTCCTCGTGGGGTGCCAACCTGGCAGAGTTGTAGGGTTTGTGACCAAAGTATTGGTGGTAGCAGGATGGGTTGTGGTATTTTTGGCCAGAGTGTCAGCTCCTCGTGGGGCTCTGCATGACATGGGTTTAGGAGGGGTCACCAAATCACCTGGTTCAGGGCCTGCAAGGGTGTAGTTAGCAGATGGTTTTTAATTTATTTGGGTGATGTTGTGTTCAGTGGCTTTGTGGGGATTTTGGGTAGCAGGCATTGCATTATCTGACAGGTGGTGGGATACTTTGTTTAGCTGGGCTTGGTTGGGGGGGTTGCTTTGAGTTGTCAGTATGCCACGGGCTTGAGGGACAGAAGGGGATGCCCCTTGTCTGCTCCAAGGTCCATGCAGTGTCTCAGGCTCACATCCGTCCCTGCACTTTTGACCATTTTCTCCACACCTTTGCATTTTGGGGGACTTTAATTTTATATTTACATTTTATTGCTTCTTTTAAAGCATTTATTAGAATGAATTCCATAAATTGTGTCCCTAAAAGCAAGTTTTCAGGCTGCAAGATTCATGTAAAAGAACTAGAAAATAGTTTATAAGTAATAATTTTTATTTATGTGCTCAGGAAGACCAAGTGTGCTTGTGGGTCTCTTACATTAGCATCCTGCCTCATGAAAGGCAATCTACCAGCTATACACACACACAAAACTAGACACACAAAAAAACAACACATCTAGGTGACATTAACAGCAAAAGAGAAGATAAATAAATGAACACACACAGGCATATGCCTGTTGTAAGAAGAATGATTACTAATCCAACTGTTGCGCCTTCGTCACCTAATTTTGTACTTATGTCCTGCAAGAACCGGTATGTTTGTAAACTTCAAGGTGGGATTAGGAGGATTACAAAACAATAAGATGTGACCGTACCTGATTTCAGTCATGACCAATAAAAGGAGCTGTTAAAGCAATCATCACCAAACAAGCTCAATGTTTCTTGAAGATAAGCAGAAGTAGCTTAAAGTGATCATAAACCAAACTGTTTGGACACATTTCACTGTTGGGAACTGATGTTTAGTGTAGGAGGAGCAGACTGACCATGAGTGACCACATGGCGCATTTTGGTGGATACGTTATTGGCTCCACATCTAGAGGAACCAATTGAGGTGGCTCGGGCATCTATACCGGATGCCTCCTAGATGCCTTCCTTGGGAAGTGTTCCAGGCACGTCCCACCGGGAAGAGGCCCAGGACATGCTGGAGGGACTATATCTCTCGGCTGGCCTGGGATCGCCTTGGGCTCCCCCAGGAGGAGCTGGAGGAAGTGTCTGGGGAGAGGGAAGTCTGGCTGTCTCTTCTGAATCTGCGGTCCCCGCGAAACAGTCCCGGATGAAGCAGAAGATGACGAGTGCGAGTACGAGCACAAGTACGTTACTCATGTCCACCAAATTATGCCGGACATGGCAATGTCTGTCTTTATACAGCTGAAACCAGTTATATACATGTACTGTATAAACAGAATAAAACATTTTATTCTCACTGTTTAACATTAAATCAGACTAAATGTTTTCTACATTTTTCTTTGTTAAATGCCAGTATGATGAGTTAAATGTTTTTTAATTACTTTCTTCAAATTCAGAAGTTTATATACACTAAGATAACTATGCTTTTAAACAATATAATGACTTATTAAGCTTCTCACAGGTTAATTTCCAACTCACAGGTATGGATTCTTAAGACAATGCATCAAAAACACTTTTTCCTTGTGTGAAAAATCTAAATAAATCAGCCAAGATATCAGGAAGAGAACTGATGACCACCACAAGGCTTATTTATCGAGAACAGTTTCCAGATGCCTGAAGTTGCCACATTAATGTGTTCAGACAAGTATGCAAATATAAACAGCATGGGGATATTAAGCTAACATACTGTTCAATAAGGGGGTGGGCTCTGTGTCCCACAGATGATCCTATTTTGTTCTGAAATGTGCACAACAAACCCAGAACAAAAGCAAGAGACCTTGTGAAGATGCTGGCTAAAGCTAGTAAAACAGTGTTATCATCCACAGTCAAACGAATCCTGTGCCAACATAAACTGAATGGCCCATCAGAGAGAAAGAAGCTATTGCTCCAAAAGCAACATGAAACGCCAGATAGCAAAGAGCTTTATTTTTGGAAACATATATTTTGATATGATGAAACCTATAGAAAATTGTTTTTCCAACAATTATCACCAATATTTACTATATTGCCAAAAGCAATGGGTCACACCCAAATCAATGAATTCCGGTGTTACAATCACCTTTATGGCTGCAGGTGTATAAAAGTTTGGTGTGAAGAAACTTGACTGGCCTGCACAGAGTCCTGACCTCAACCTTCTTGAACGCATTTAGGATGAATTAAAGCAGATGCTGCAATACTGGCTGTGAATACTCTGGGTTTTAGCGCACCCATGATGTAGCTACCACATATTCAGAACGCAAACAAAATTCACTGCAGTTTTACATCTGTAGGGAATCCCTATAGATCAAGAAGGTGCTGTAGATCACACAAGGCTATGTAAATAATTCCTAATGTTTTGGACTTAGAAAATACCCAGACAACTTCTTACTATCTACTAAGTTTACATTGTAAATGTTTTTTGTCATCTGACTTTCGCTTTTCCGCGTCAGAACCAAATGTCTTATCTAGGTTCTAGTCTAATACCCCATTAACCAAGACTTTTGAATACCTTTATCCCCAGAACCTTTTTCAAGAAACAAAATGCCTCCTTCTGTGTGATGTCTGCATAGGGGAGGCAGATGTCTAGCAATAAGAAAGTATATACCGTGTAAAATAGTCATGTAGATGTTTTTATTTGCCTTTTAAATGCAGCCTCTAATAAACAGTTTAACTTTTTTTATTGAATGCCCATATCATGAATCACTAAGGTAGTCGAAGTAGAACAAACCAGAGAATGAAAACAGACTCAAAACACAGGACGTAGACGGTAAGTGAAGTTTTATTCCTAGTGTAGGCTTGCCTAGGATAATAAGTTGGTGTTGTCCAGGAACCAGGGGAGGAGGACGGAATCCAGGAATCCAAGGTGAGAGTGCTGATGGTGAGTATATTTACAGTGCAGTCCTTAGGTGAGTATTTACCAGGTGCAGGCAGGCAGATAGGCAGGTCGACAGGCAGGTATGTAGGTAGCCGGGCAGGTAGGCAGACAGGCAGTCCACATAACTGAGGTTATGTTCCAGCAAAGACCTGTTCCAGCAGCTGCCTTAAGAAGCCCAGTGAGCTCATCAGGAGATGAGCTGCAGCTGCTGATAACGAGCTGCCAGAACGAACCAGGAGGAGAGAAGCTGAGATCCTACAGCCCATGCTTACAATTATTTAAACTCTTTGTCATGTAATAAACCATCTGCGGTTGGATCAGTTTGAAAACTGTGTCAACAAACAATACCATTTATTCCTGCTGTATAGTTTAAAGGTAACAGACTTTATGAACTATGGGGAAGCCTTACTTCTTTGTTAAGATGAGGGCGGAAAAAACAGCTACATGTCATTGAGGATTTTAACAATTCTATCAATCATGTACAAAGCTGGCTGCTATGTAATAGTTTAAACATCTTTGTATTTCTAGTCTTGTGTTAGTTTTTCTCACACTAAGTAAATTAAAAGTAGAAACTGACTTTCAGTTCTGAAGTTGAAGCAGCAGTGGATTAACTTGATCTCACTGTCTCGTCTTTCTGTGGTTAGTTTTAATATCTCCAGTCATATTGCAAATACAAGATGAAGTTTCGTTTCAAACAAATGAATAAATCCTGACAAGTCTTTAAAATAACAATATACGTTTCAATACAGTTAAACACAAAATTTTTCATACCTTCTAAATATTTAGGTTTCAAATTATTTCCATTCAACCAAGAAGTATGTTTCTGATACAAAAATGACACAGGAGTATCTATTTTGACAAAAATATGTATATTTTTTATTTACATTTGAATTAGTAAAAAATAATTGATATGCTTCCTAATAATTAGTTGAAAACTCTTTATTGATATTACAGCAATCAAACACTTCTTATAATTGATGATAAGCGTTTTGCATGTTTCAACTGACACTTTGATGATGTATATTTGGTGATAAGCTCCAAGGTTGGAAGATCTCCTTGCCATCACCCTAATCTTTAGTTTTCTCCACAGATTATTTTTTGTATTTAAGTTGGGACTCTAATCGGGCCAATCAAAAACATTAATATCACTTCCAGTTAGAAGAAACATGTTGGTCAATTTAAATGATTACTTCAAACCTAAATTTGCCAGGGGTATGACTGATTTTGGTTTTAACTGTATATCCAATTAGCATATTTATAGATCCTGAGGGAAATGGCCCATATTAAATGCAAATCATAAAGTGTTCACAAACACTCAAGGAGAACCAGACAAATCCCATAATCTATGTATATAGACTGTCAGGCACTGGGATCCACTATGCAAACTCAAAATACTCCACAATGAAGATCAAGGATGTGCTGGAAAAGATTTGTCCAATGTTGTGACAATAGGGATGTGTGGTGGCTCTCTGACCATGGGGTGACATCAGAACCATTTGTTAGAACCACCAGCCTTACTCTACTATTTTATCTAATTTTGTCAAAAATTCAGCATCCAATAGTTTTGATTCATTTTACATTGCAGAACCTTTCCTAGGCAAAATGAACTGCTTGATTTAGTTAAGATAGTGTGGATTTACATAAAGAAACAATAAAACTTCTTTCAGATTTGTGTTTTTGCTAAAATAGTGTGATACTTAATATTATCTCACATTTAGTTCATAAATAAGATTAACGTATGTGGTAGTGTTTATTATTTGGTGTATTTGGGAATCAGTCGATGGGACATAAAGAAACCACATGTCACGGAGTGACATTTTTGGACTTTGTTTGTGGCTTACTTCTTAAGTTCCTTTATGGTTGTTTTCTTATTACTATGTATGGTTTATTATTATTATTATTATTATTATTATTATTGTAATTATTATTGTTCTTGGTCTTCCCTGGATTCTCTAGTTTTATTTATCTTTAGTATATTTGTGTTTAATTGTGTTTAATGATTTGTTCCTTTGCACTCTTCTTGTTTACTAGTTTATTTTCTGTTTCCTTTCCAGTTAATTCAGTCAGTGTAGTTAGGTTTGTTCACTTTTGTATTTAGGTTTTCTTTATGGGTTCTTTGTTTGTTCTTAGGTTGTTATTGTTGTTTCTATGTTCCCTCTAGTTTCTCTGTTTACTTTAGTCATGATTATTCTAGTTTTCTTATTCCCCATTTGATTATTTATCTTTGTCTATAGGTTTGCTTGGTTTGTGTTTCTGTTTATTAGTTACTTTGCCCATGCTCAGTCTTTGTATTTGTTTCACCTATTCCTTCAGCCTCCCTGCCTCCTTGTAACACCTGTTCCCTGTTTTCTCTGATTACCTGCCCTTTATTATCCCTCAGTATACAGGTCCTTCTCAAAATATTAGCATATTGTGATAAAGTTCATTATTTTCCATAATGTCATGATGAAAATTTAACATTCATATATTTTAGATTCATTGCACACTAACTGAAATATTTCAGGTCTTTTATTGTCTTAATATGGATGATTTTGGCATACAGCTCATGAAAACCCACAATTCCTATCTCACAAAATTAGCATATCATTAAAAGGGTCTCTAAACGAGCTATGAACCTAATCATCTGAATCAACAAGTTAACTCTAAACACCTGCAAAAGATTCCTGAGGCCTTTAAAACTCCCAGCCTGGTTCATCACTCAAAACCCCAATGATGGGTAAGACTGCCGACCTAACTGCTGTCCAGAAGGCCACTATTGACACCCTCAAGCAAGAGGGTAAGACACAGAAAGAAATTTCTGAACGAATAGGCTGTTCCCAGAGTGCTGTATCAAGGCACCTCAGTGGGAAGTCTGTGGGAAGGAAAAAGTGTGGCAGAAAACGCTGCACAACGAGAAGAGGTGACCGGACCCTGAGGAAGATTTTGGAGAAGGGCCGATTCCAGACCTTGGGGGACCTGTGGAAGCAGTGGACTGAGTCTGGAGTAGAAACATCCAGAGCCACCGTGCACAGGCGTGTGCAGGAAATGGGCTACAGGTGCCACATTCCCCAAGTCAAGCCACTTTTGAACCAGAAACAGCGGCAGAAGCGCCTGACCTGGGCTACAGAGAAGCAGCACTGGACTGTTGCTCAGTGGTCCAAAGTACTTTTTTCGGATGAAAGCAAATTCTGCATGTCATTCGGAAATCAAGGTGCCAGAGTCTGGAGGAAGACTGGAGAGAAGGAAATGCCAAAATGCCAGAAGTCCAGTGTCAAGTACCCACAGTCAGTGATGGTCTGGGGTGCCGTGTCAGCTGCTGGTGTTGGTCCACTGTGTTTTATCAAGGGCAGGGTCAATGCAGCTAGCTATCAGGAGATTTTGGAGCACTTCATGCTTCCATCTGCTGAAAAGCTTTATGGAGATGAAGATTTCATTTTTCAGCACGACCTGGCACCTGCTTACAGTGCCAAAACTACTGGTAAATGGTTTACTGACCATGGTATCACTGTGCTCAATTGACCTGCCAACTCTCCTGACTTGAACCCCATAGAGAATCTGTGGGATATTGTGAAGAGAACGTTGAGAGACTCAAGACCCAACACTCTGGATGAGCTAAAGGCTGCTATCGAAGCATCCTGGGCCTCCATAAGACCTCAGCAGTGCCACAGGCTGATTGCCTCCATGCCACGCCGCATTGAAGCAGTCATTTCTGCAAAAGGATTCCTGACCAAGTATTGAGTGCATAACTGTACACGATTATTTGAAGGTTGACGTTTTTTGTATTAAAAACACTTTTCTTTTATTGGACGGATGAAATATGCTAATTTTGTGAGATAGGAATTTTGGGTTTTCATGAGCTGTATGCCAAAATCATCCGTATTAAGACAATAAAAGACCTGAAATATTTCAGTTAGTGTGCAATGAATCTAAAATATATGAATGTTAAATTTTCATCATGACATTATGGAAAATAATGAACTTTATCACAATATGCTAATATTTTGAGAAGGACCTGTATTAGTTGGTTTTGTGTCATTGTTTGTTGCTGGATCCTTGTGTTTGTCATACCCAGTTCTCAACCTACGTATTTGTGCTGAGTTTTTCCATGTTCCTGCAGAACCGATCTTGTACGTTTTTGGATCTGGACTTTGTTTGTATCTGCATTGCCTTGTTTGGTTTCTTTGATAACCTCTGGAAATAAAGCTGAAAACCTTTTACAACATGTTGCTGCCCAGTTCTTGTCTGCACTTTGGTCTGCCCGCAAACCACATCATGACACCACAAGATGTTGAAAAAATTAATCCTACTCACTGCTGAATAATTCCCTATAATAAGTAAAATGTGCTACTTGCTTAGGGCAGCTTCCAGCCCTCCTAACTGAATCTATTGTCAAATGCAGAGCTAAAATCTGCTTCTGATATTTTATGTGTTACTTGTAACATTTATTATATATGATATGCTGTCAGATCAATTGTGTTAGACCTGCTAAGATAAACTTTTTGACACTGCATTCACCTTTGCTCAAATGTTGTCTCCTCAGCTCATTTATTTAATAATTTATTTTCTCTGGACAAATGACAAATTAATTATGAATCAAATTAGTTATGATAGTTTGGACAGGTCTGCGTTCCTTACTAACAAATGAGCTGTTTTTGACACATTAGACAGACAGTAATAGCATAATGAAGGCAGTGCCATTCTTTTTTCTCCTTTTTCAGATGCTCTTTGTGGTTCTGACAGGTTTGATATACGCACAATTTCTTTTTAATAATTGACAATCAAAGCATGAAGAGACTTATTGTCAGTTGCAGAAAGTTAACACACAATATTCATTTTAAGGGAAATATTTATTTTTTGTATGATATAAGTCATTTTAAAAGTAATTTGTGTAACTTTTTATCAGTTCACTTTAGTTTTTAATTCAGTTAATTTATATATTGTCACTTTGTAACCAACATGAACATATCTGGCTAAATATTCCAAGTAAATTTGTCAAATTCAAGTACAATGCAATCCTGGTATGGTTCAGATTAAAATATATTGTCAGACTAAAATGCAACTGATATAGGCCATTTTATTGTAATAGAATTTATTGGAGTACAACCAATTTTCTTCTATTTTATTTGGGACCTTTTTACCAAGTTCTGAACCTCAAGTGGACAAAAACCCAAGAAACTAAATTAAATTCAGTTTCATTTATATAGTGCCAATTCACAACACATGTCGTCTCGAGGCACTTTACAATGCCAATTCGATTTAATCATACAGACTTCAAGTCGGGTACATACATTCCAATTAATCCTAACTATGAAAACAGTGCAGTCAGATTCAGTTTATTATTCAAATTGGTTAGAAAGTTTTCTGTCTATGCAGATTGCATAGAGTCAGTGATTTGTACCATTTACTCCTCCTGGATGAGCATGTAGCGACAGTGGACAGTCGCTTGCATTGTCTTTGCACCAATTCCACCTTGTCATTGATGATTAAGCAAAAACAAAGCTAAAATAGAAAAGTTGTGTGGAAATATAAGTGTAACTCATGATTTAATAGCTCATAGAACCACCATTGTCTGCAAAGACCTGATTTAATTGTTTTTTGTATGTCTTTATCAGCCTTTTTCATCACTGCAGGAATTCTGGTCCACTCTTTGGGATGTTGCTTCAGGTAGTTGAAGTGCACATTCATTTGTCCTTTAAGCTCTTGTCACAACATTTCAGCAAGGCTGAGGTCTGAAGTTTGACTTCCCTATTGTTAAACCTTCATCCTTTTCTTTTTCAGCCACTCGGGTGCTGATCTGCAGACAGATGACCTCACATTGGACTCTGGAATACCTTCCAATGCAAAGCAGTTCATGGCCAACTCAATTGCTGCAAATTGCCCAGGTCATGTGGCTGCGAAGCAATCCTGAGCCATCACTCCTCCACAACCATGCTTGACCCTCCAGTCAAAGTCCTTACATAAAGTCCATGAATCGAAATTTTGTAGCCCTTATACCATTTTGAGATGGCCCTAATTAAAGAGACAGCCTTGGTTAGTTTATATGATCAACAACAATAACAAACTTTTAACCAAAGTGACATATCTGTAGGGTTGGTTATCAAGTCTCGAGAATCAATTGGAAACTTGACTAACATTCCTAGTTTTGATACCTAGTCCAAAAAGAAGCCACTAAACACCAACGAAGAAGAACCTGCACGAAGTTTGCGCGCAGCCATTAATAGCATGTGGTGATTTAAAGTGTGACTTTACTTTTATATAAGAAATGACTAGTGGACTCAGTGAAACACTTACAATAAGATTGCATTACGCAAACAAGGTTGCATGACCAACATGATTAAACAACTCCGGATTTATGGTGTACAAGCAACGGAATGCCCTGTTTTTGACACACTGTGCTGGTCTCCTTCCGTTGCCTTCGGCTCCAATACTATGCTTGGTACCGCACTGCAGTCATAATCAGGTAAGCAAAACAATAAAATATATTTTATACCAACATTTAGGCAGCTATCAAGTTGTACTCGATCTAATATGGTAGTTAACTCAAATGTAAATACCCTTAACATTAGCCCACCTATTTTTTCATAGACAAATGATCTGAAATTGCTAATGTAGCCAGGCTGTTGGTCAGACTCCGCAATGTGCTACTGTGTTATGTCTAAGGACCCTACTGAATGGTGGGCGAACTACCTGCCTGAGAAGGCAGATACAAGCATTTTCCTCAACAACAACTATTTCTGATTTTATACTGTGACTGCTGCTAATCTGGACGGTGTTGTAAAAGTTTTTCTTTTTTGTTTGATATTCTGCATCCTTTTAGCCCATCAGTAGGAGCTCAGTAACATGTACATGCAGTCAGTGGCAAAGGGGGGTGGTGAGCTGTTGGTTTTATGAAGCTGAGTTGTCCACATGTCAGCAAACGCATCTGCCTTTTCCAGTTACCAGCGAATGCAGCATCAAAGATGGTTAGAGTTGGCCCTGCTTATAATGTTTTAAGTTATTTGTTTAGTGTAATGAACCACTGCTCTGTCTCTTTAAATTATCAGCGTTTGAGCTGTCTGCCCAGTAACATGTATGACATGGTGAGGAGAGTGAGCTCCATAATCTGTATAAGGCAGAGTTCGTCAAGGGCTGCAGAAGGTTCTGATCCAGTGCATGCTGACCCCAGCTAGCTGCATTCTGCCTGTGAGAGACCCACAGTTTACATGGTTGCATAAGTGTTGCACCCTTGGCAAGCGAAGCGAGGTATGTCATGTTTTACATTGTTCTTAAGTTTACTTGTGAGGACTTGCATGTTATAAAATTGTTTGGCTTTATGACTTGGAATCTGGTTTATTCGCTTTTATTTTGCCTTTTATGACAATGTAAAGCTACGTTCTGAGGGCAAGACTGTGATGCAGTTTTTGAGCTCGCCATTTGGGGCAGAAAGAATAATCAGAAGCAGAGTTAAATAAAGTTTGTGCAATATCTTTAAGAGTGTGAGTCTATAAGACTGGTGAGTTGTGTATACTATTCTATAAGGATAATCTGTTAAATAGGTTTGTTATTCTGGACATATTCTGTTTGCTCATTTTACTTAATAGAAGATATTGCTAATAAAGCAAAGCTTTTACCTTGAATTGGTGAGTTTTATTATATTTAGTTTCCTTTTTTCGACTTGATCTCCACATCATAAGTGACTGAAACACAGGACTGAAGTAATGATAAAATGGTATATTTTTTTGTTACCAAATATAGTTTTGGCTACAAATAAAGACCTTTGGGCCAATTAGTCAGGCTAAAAATGCAGCTTATGGGCGTAATATTCCATATAACCTACTGATATGAGAAGTTGTGATTACATTGAATTATAATTTGGATTTTATTTGTGTATTCTGTTTGTAGAACCATGAACATCTGTACCTAGCACCTGAATCTGCCTATTAAAGAAACCATCAAGCATCACCTGCCCTGACCATTGACTTGGGGGTCATACAGACATTTTACCTGTGCACACTCTGCAGTCACTACCATTGTAAACTGGACATTGATCTTAGAAACCACCATTACACTTAATGCAATCAGTTATGTTTAGAACCTAGTTTATCAAACACTGATTGAGAATCCATTTATGTTTATTTTTTATTTTTCACGATGCTGGAAAGTGTTCTGGAGATGCAAGGATTATCCTGGATGCTCTGAAAAGGAGAAAAGAATATCTGGGCCCCTCTGCCCTTGACATCAAAAAATCTTTTTTTTTATGTCAAAGGATTCTACATTCAGGCTGTGAAAATTTAAATGTGCTTTTCTAGTCAGTTTGAAGAATAAATTTACAAAAACAAAACAAAAGACAAATGGACAGGGATTTTTGTAGTTCCTATTATTGGCACAGCACTGTTGCCTTGCAGCAAGAAGGTCCTGGGTTCAACTCCCGGCCGGGGTCTTTTTGTATGGAGTTTACATGTTCTCCCCGTTCATGCATGGGTTCTCTCCAGCTTCTTCCCACAGTCCAATTAACTTTCCTGTGCTAAGGTTAATTGGTTTCTCTAAATTGCCCTTAGGTGTGAATGAGCGTGTGCGTGGTTGTTTGTCGTATGTGTGTCTGTATTTCCCTGCAATAGACTGGCAACCTGTACCCCGCCTCCCATTCATAGACTGCTGGAGATAGGCACCAGCTTCCCCGCAACCCACTATGAAGGAAGCGGTAGAAAATGACTGATTGACTATTAATGTTACAGCATCACAGCATTTTTCAAAGTCAGTCATTGGTTTTGATTTTGGTGTGCCACCCAAAGATTTTAAATGGCCCCATGTGGTCCCCCCTGCGAAAAGGTTTGGAGGTGCCATTCCCTGCAGCATCAGAAACTATATATGTGTAAATGTGTTTTCATGAGGTTTTGAAAAATAAAGTAAATATTTGTGAAAGTGTACCCCTGTGAAAAGAACATTCATAACATTTATATTCAAGTTCATAGGTTTAATATGTATATACTGGTTAAAAAATATCCCTGTGAGAAATTCATAGTAAAGTAAATAAAAAGTAAAATGTTCATAGATTTAAAATTCATTGAGAAATTCAAACTATTTTGTCTAGAAAAACTCTGGTTAGCTAGCTCATTTCAAACCATGTAAACTTTTCAGGCTCTGCCTTTTAAAGGAAGTGGAATCGACATTCGATAGGAACCAAAATCAAAATGTGGAGTCAGAACTGGAAACAGAATCGTTCAAATTCAAGCAACGCCCAATCCTACATATCAGTAATCATCTTTATATTGACACCTTTTGCTTTCATGTTTTCTTACACATTAAAACATTGTTTAGACAACAGACAAAACATACTTTTCTGACTTCAATAAGATTTTGCTTGAGGGTGGGGATGTACTTGTGCTGATGTTTGACACTGTATGTGCTTGTTGCCAAATTTGGCAGTGTTGATTATGGACCAAGATTTACTACTTTGGTCATATACATGACAGGTCCAGACTGCAACGAATACTCAGGAATGCAGAGAGAATAATTAGGGCTGACCTTCCCTCCATCCAGGACTTATACTAGGGTCAGGAAAAGAGCTGCTAAAATCTCTGCAGACCCTACACACCCTGCTCATAAAATGTTCAGAGCTTTACCTTCTGGCCGCCGTTACAGAGCACTGTTTACTAAAACCAGCCGCCACAGAGACTTCCCACAGGCTGTTTCTCTGTTGAACATTCAATAGAGTACAAAACAACAGCATACAGATGTTGCAAATGCACCTTTTTATTATATATGTGTATATTGTCCATTGTAAATATGTATATTCTGTAATACAAAAACAAAACCAAAGAGCAACGTGTACCAGAGTCAAATTCCTTGTTTGTATGTACGAACTTGGCAATAAAGCTGATTCTGATTCTGATTCTGATACAGTACAGATCAAAAGTTTGGACACACCTTCTCATTCAAAGAGTTTTCTTTATTTTTATGATTATGAATATTGTAGCTTCACACTGAAAGCATCAAAACTATGAATTAACACATGTGGAATTATATACTGAACAAAAAATGTGAAACAACTGAAAATATGTCTTACATTCTAGGTTCTTCAAAGTAGCCACCTTTTGCTTTGATTACTGCTCTGCACACTTTTGGCATTCTGTTGATGAGCTTCAAGAGGTAGTCACCTGAAATGGTTTTCCAACAGTCTTGAAGGAGTTCCCAGAGATGCTTAGCACTTGTTGGCCCTTTTGCCTTCACTCTGCGGTCCAGCTCACCCCAAACCATCTCGATTGGGTTCAGGTCCGGTGACTGTGGAGGCCAGGTCATCTGGCGTAGCACCCCATCACTCTCCTTCTTGGTCAAATAGCCCTTACACAGCCTGGAGGTGTGTTTGAGGTCATTGTCCTGTTGAAAAATAAATGATGGTCCAACTAAATACAAACCGGATGGAATAGCATGCCGCTGCAAGATGCTGTGGTAGCCATGCTGGTTCAGTATGCCTTCAATTTTGAATAAATCCCCAATAGTGTCACCAGCAAAGTACCTTCACACCATCACACCTCCTCCTCCATGCTTCACGGTGGGAACCAGGCATGTAGAGTCCATCTGTTCACCTCTTCTGCGCCGCACAAAGACACGGTGGTTGGAACCAAAGACCTCAAACTTGGACTCATCAGACCAAAGCACAGATTTCCACTGGTCTAAAGTCCATTCCTTATGCTCTTTAGCTCAAACAAGTCTCTTCTGCTTGTTGCCTGTCCTCAGCAGTGGTTTCCTAGCAGCTATTTTACCATGAAGGCCTGATTCACACAGTCTCCTCTTAACAGTTGTTCTAGAGATGAGTCTGCTGCTAGAACTCTGTGTGGCATTGACCTGTTCTCTAATCTGAGCTGCTGTTAACCTGCGATTTCTGAGGCTGATGACTTGGATGAACTTATTGTCCGCAGCAGAGGTGACTCTTGGTCTTCCTTTCCTGGGGCGGTCCTCATGTGAGCCAGTTTCTTTGTAGCACTTGATGGTTTTTGCGACTGCACTTGGGGACACTTTCAAAGTTTTCCCAATTGTTCGGACTGACTGACCTTCATTTCTTAAAGTAATGATGGCCACTCCTTTTTCTTTACTTAGCTGCTTTTTTCTTGCCATAATACAAATTCTAACTGTCTATTCAGTAGGACTATCAGCTGTGTACTGTATCCACGTCCTGCAATCTAGAATATAAGACATATTTTCAGTTGTTTCACACTTTTTTGTTCAGTATATAATTCCACATGCGTTAATTCATAGTTTTGATACCTTCAGTGTGACGCTACAATATTCATAGTCATGAGAATAAAGAAAACTCTTTGAATGGGAAGGTATGTCCAAACCTTCGGTCTGTACTGTATGTCCAAAGAACAATGTTCAAATAGGCTTGTGGTTTGATTAAATGCAACTTTGCTGCATAACTCTGTTTACAGATAAAATTGGCTTTTTCCTGGCAACCTCAAAGAGCCATTCTTGATTGGTCTTTTTATAAGTGTTCTGACAATAAGTTATTTTTCCCCTGGATAGCTTTTCTAATTTTTTTTGCATTTATAATTATAGATGCTGTTAAAGAGAAGATCATTTTAACAATGTACTAATGAATAAATGCATTCCCTGGTGGAAACAGAGGCTGGGGTCTTGGGGTTAGACTCTTTCATCACCCAGGCTGAAGTCACCGAGGTGGTTAAAAAGCTCCACAGTGGCAGGGCTTCGGGGATGGATGAGATCCACCCTGAGTACCTGCAGTCTCTGGATGTTGTAGGGCTGTCATGGTTGACACGCCTCTTCAACATTGTGTGGCGGACGGGGACAGTGCCTCTGGACTGGCAGACTGGGGTGGTGGTCCTCCTTCATAAGAAGGGTGACCGGATGGTGTGTTCCAACTACAGGGGGATCACACTCTTCAGCCTCCCTGGTAAGGCCTACGCCAGGGTATTGGAGAGGAGAGTCCGGCCGATAGTTGAACCTCGGCTTCAGGAGGAGCATTGTGGTTTTTGTCCCGGCCGTGGAACACTGGACCAGCTCTACACCCTATGCAAGGTACTCGAGGGTTCATGGGAGTTTGCCCAACCGGTCCACATGTGTTTTGTGGACCAGGAGAAAGCATTCGACTGTGTCCCTCGTGATGCCATGTGGGGGGTGCTCCAAGAGTATGGAATCGGGGGGCCCTTTATAAGGGGCCATCTGGTCTCTGTACAAGCGGAGCAGGAGTTTGGTCCGCATTGCCGGCACTAAGTTGGAGCTGTTCCCGGTGCATGTTGGATTCCGGCAGGGCTGCCCTTTGCCCCCGGTCCTGTTCATAACTTTTATGGACAGGATTTCTAGGCGCAGCAAAGGGCCGGAGGGGGTCTGGTTTGGGGACCAGAGGATTTTGTCTCTTCTTTTAGCAGATGACTTGGTCCTGCTGGCTCCCTCTAGTCAAGACCTACAGCATGCACTGGGGCGGTTCACAGCCGAGTGTGAAGCAGCTGGTATGAAGATCAGCTCCTCCAAGTCCGAGGCCATGGTTCTCGACCGGAAAAGGGTGACTTGTCCTCTTCAGGTTGGAGGGGAGTCCCTGCCTCAAGTGGAGAGGTTTAAGTATCTCGGGGTCTTGTTCACAAGTGAGGGAAGAATTGAGCTGAAGATCGACAGACGGATCGGTGCAGCTGCTCTGGTAATGGGGCACTGTGCCAGTCCATTGTGGTGAAGAGAGAGCTTATCCGAAAAGAGAAGCTCTCGATTTATCGGTCGGTCTACGTTCCTACCCTCACCTATGGCCATGAACTTTGGGTCATGATCGAAAGAACGAGATCCCAGATACAAGCGGCTGAAATGAGCTTCCTCCATAGGGTGGCCAGGCACTTCCTTAGAGATAAGGAGAGGAGCTCAGCCATCCAGGAGGTGCTCGGAGTAGAGCTGCTGCTCCTCCACATCGAGAGGTGGCTCGGGCATCTATACAGGATGCCTCCTAGACACCTTCCTCGGGAGGTGTTCCAGGCACGTCCCACTGGGAGGAGGCCCAGGGGATGGCCCGGGACACGCTGGGGGGACTATGTCTCTTGGCTGGCCTGGGAACGCCTCGGGCTCCCACCGGAGGAGCTGGAGGAGGTGTCTAGGGAGAGGGATGTCTTGGTGTCTCTGCTGAGTCTGCTGCCCCCGCGACCCGGTCCCTCATAAAGCGGAAGACGACGAGTACGAGTACTAATGAATATAAATGTAAATTTTTAAAAAGGTGCACTAAGGCAAACACTGCCTAGGAAACACACAAAACATTTTTTGCTGAGCTGTAAAGGTAAATAGATGTAAAACAAAAATGAAAGAAGGCCTATAGCAATGTGTGTCAATGACTATTTATATTGAACAGTTGAAATATTTCTCTTCTAATGTGTGTGCGGAGCATATACTTGTGGGTTCTCTTCACACATTTATCACATCAGAAATCATGTAAGTCAGGGCTCATCTTGCATTTCCCTCAAACACGCTGACACCGTTTGATAGACAGCCAAGTTGTCAGATGACTATCAGCGAGGTCAATCGTCCCATCAGCCTTTTTTCAGTGGAGGTAAATGATCAGGAGGGTTTCATATTACTTGTTGGCACGCTGGAAGTAAAACGAAGCTGAATTGTGGTGCTGCTTCACTGCAGGTCTGATGAGCAATGGCAGCAGGTTTGAGGGCAGTTGGCTTCGGGACATCTCACTGTTTTTGAAAAGGCATATCCCCACCCTTTCACAAAATGGATGTGATGAGTGGTTTCACCTCCAGGTGTCTGATAATGTGCCTCTGGAAAAGAAAAGATTTTATAGAAGCTTGGAAAAAGAATGACAAGTCTTTTCCAGCATTTACAGAATAATGGACCATTTCAGACGTCTCTTTGAAACAACCCGAAGATGCTTTTGAAGATGCTAAATTGCCAATGGAGACATTTCCCAAAGCTATCATCAGTTTAGAGGGATAGTTGGAATTTTTGGAGTTCTTTAGAAAGGTGAAGAGCAGTGAGTATCTCATTAAGTATCTCACCTGCAGTTGATAACTGGATTTACACGCTTGTTTTGTTCCTGTAGAAAGAAAAAAAAAAAAACAGGTGAATGACCTTAGTGAGATCGCCTGGCTGTGAAGGATTTTAGTTCACTATCAAGAAATTTGCACCATAGAGTCAAGCTAACATAGTCAACGGAGGGTCAGTTCTAACAGGGATTTTTTACATCTTTAAAACTTGTGTAACACTTATGAAAATGCTACTTTGTTAACTGTTTCAGCACTATCCCTTCGCAATTAATCTGCTCAGTTATTTTTAACACCTTCCAATGTGCCATATGTTTCATGTGGAATGTTATTTATTGCAATATCATAAAAAACAACAAAACTGGAATATCACCTGCTAAAGTGGGGTGATGTAAAGGGTTAAGGTTTTATATCTTCAGAGGGAGTTATTGAGATGCTTTGGAGTGAGGTTGTTATTAGAGGGATTTGCACAGTTTGTATCTTGCCTATAAAAATTAAGTCTTGAGAGGATAAATGTAATGGCTGCTCAACGCATTATATTTGAACAGCTCCAGTCTCTAAATTGTCATGGACACAGCATTTTATAAACTTTTAAACAACTGTTATGTCTGGATTATTTATATAGAAATATGTAGTTATTTACAGTGAAGACCATGTTGTGCCTCAACCTTTGAAAAAATAAGGTTCTCTATGTAAATCCAGAAGTCTACGACAAGTCAAAAACCACAAATTGTGTAGACATTTGCATTAAGTGCTGTGAAATTTTTAGATCATAGTAAAATGGCTTTAGTGGCAGAACCTGATCTTTCTAGCTGTTAAACTGCTATTAGACTTTGTTATCTTCCCAGATTCAGTTGCACATAAAATCATTCAATCCCCACTGCAAATTAAGATTATTGACAGATTTCAAAACTGTCCAAGTGTTTGCAGTAAAGAAATTACTCAAGAAGATTTGAAATAAAACTAATATTACATGGGTCAGTCATCATTTTCTACTGCTTATTCCATAGTGGGGAAGCTGGTGCCTATCTCCAGCAGTCTATGGGCAAGAGGCAGGGTACATTCTGGACAGGTCACCAGTCCATCACAGGGCAACACACAAACACTCATTCATTCATTCAAGAGCAATTTAGAGTGACCAATTAACCTAACAGGCATGTCTTTGGACTGTGGGAGGAAGCCAGAGTACCTGGTGAGAACCCATGCATGCATAAGATGCAAACTCCATGCAGAAAGAGCCCTGGCCAGGATTTGAACCCAGGACCTTATTGCTGCAAGGCAACAGTGCTACCAACTGCACCACCGTGCAGCCCAATATATATCACAAGGGTTTTACTCAAATTCAACACCAACTCTTACTTTCAATGAATACTGAATTATCAAAATTATTAAACCCCCTCAACAAAATTTGCCATAACAACACACATTTACAGATTAGTTCTGGTCTTTGGATCACCTGATGCAACCAGTCAAGGGCTTCATTATTGGTTTCAGGTGTTGAGATAGACAATCTCAAATGCCTGGACTGCTGATGGTAATGTTTCATTGCATGTTAGAAGTATGGAGGAGAGATAATTGTCTTGTTTTGATAGCAAAGGCCTTCAGTGTTGTTGAAAGCATAGTTAAGTTAAAGCAGCTGAGGAACCTCTTAATATTTTCAGGTGAAGTCTGGTAGTGGCAAGAAAGTGCATTGCCGTCACATGGAAGTCTGATTCCCCTCTATCAATAACTAAATAGTATCTGAAGACTAACAACTGTGTACCCTTGGAGAAAATAACAAATAACCTTAGAAAGGGACATTATACTTTCATTAAAGTTTGGCAGCCTAATTTAAATAATGTGGACAATATGAAATTGGACTGTGACAGACTCCAAGACAAATCTACAAAATATTTGTTTTGTACACTATGTGCACAATGAGGGTGTATAATTTACAGTTTGTGACTACGTCAAGTCTAAGTCAGTGATGTCACCAAGTTTCTGTTTTGCTTTTTTTTTTACCATATTTATCTAGCGACTGACCATCTGCACATGAAAGATCAATGTGCTATACACAATCTATGAGTGCCCACAAGCGGTCAAATAATTATCAGATTAATTTGTAAAATATAGGTCATCTTTCAATTTAAGCCATTAATATGCTCACGTGAATGAATCTTCATTGGTTCAGAGGGAGCATCTGCACAGCACTGCTTGAAATGTAATTACAGTTTTTATCAGGTCATCGTTGCAACATTTGGATAACATTTGTGTAAATCCCGCTGCACTGACTCTTATGTGCAATAATATTTGTCTAAATGGTGACTCTGATGCCAGGTTATGTCCCAAATATCTGACTGTGTGGCATATCAGGAGTTCAAATTCCTTTTTTTTAGACACTGATATGCAAAGCAAATATGTGTAATGGGCTAAGTTTTAGCCCCCAGGAACAAATAATCTGTATTTTACAAAATGACAATTCTACGATAGTTATCTAATTCAGGTAGGATTTCACTTGTTCATAACCTCTCAACAGAAATTGACTCCAAAAAATCTGAACTATTCCTTTATGGCCTCTTGTAACAGATGTCCATAAGACTGAAGGTCAACAAAATGCACTTCCAATCTTCAGTACAATCCAGATTGCAAACGACTTCCAGTACTCTTGTGACTTCAAACCATCGAATTAAGGATGTCACAGCATTGCATATCAAGACCTGAAGTAAAATCCAAGAGAAACTGTACGTGTTTTTTTCAGACAGTATAAATAAAATCGCATTAGCTACATTTAGATCATAGCAAGACAGGCAATAAGAGTAGCAATTTTGTGGCAGCTTAAGATCGGTTAATAAAGTTAAAAAGAGTAAGAAGGCCAGAAGAACATACAGTTTTAGGTTAACTCAGTGCACTTTGCAACATCATCCAACTATTATTTTATTTCAGAGGTGAACTCTTTAGTCAAAAGGAGTGTTGCAAAACTTCTTCTCGCACTTAACCCTCTGGCACTGTATCATGTGTCACACTGTGTTAAAGCCTTGTCAAGTGCTCCAGTGTCAGCTTCAGTTTTTTCAACTCCTGAGCATCCCGCAGATGCTAAATCGAAGGCTTGAAGCATGGTGATGTTCTGAGGATGCTTTAAACTTCCCAGCATAGTAATGCTTGATGCTTTCAACTTTGTGATTGTATCTTTGGTTTATGAGGAGCATTTTATAGAATGAATTTAATTTCCTAAAAATCCTTGTTGTAAGAGAGGACGATAAAGGAGATTACCAAAGGGAGGGAAACAAAAAATGGGAAAGGCCAAGATGAAAAAGTAAAAATGATTCAGATCAGTGGGGGACAAAGATAATTTGTTTCTTTGCTGACAGCATAATGCCCAAATACTGATTTAAAAAGGGCACACTTTAAAATCAGATTTGTTTCCTATCTCTGCCCTCACCATGCACATCCCCTCATATATCTGCATTCATTTATCTCCCAATCTGCTGTTTTTCTTTTTTTAACATCCCACATAGATTGTTTCTCATCCACCCCTCTCTGTGTCTCTGATCTTATTTGATTCTCCCATTGCTCTGCCTTTTACTGTTTTTTTTTTCTTCACATTTCTTCTCATTTCTTGTCTTTCTTGTCCAAGTATCCATCTCTTCTGTGTTGCCTTTTAGTTTTCTGCTCCTTTCTTGTCACCATTGCTATTTTTGACCACTGTATAAACCTTTGATTCTCTTGGGTTTTTTGAAATCTTACTTTTCTAATTGGTTACCCTGTTCATATTCTTTTGCCATCTTTCCTACTTGCTGGTTTCTCCAACCCATTTTACTCTTTGAAATATATTACTGCCCTCTAGTGCTGAAAAAATGAACAGCATCAAGGATTCTGGTTTTAAATAGAAAAGGAGGGTGAGCAGTAAATCGCTTTCTTTTTATATATTATTTCAATTTATATAAGCTATTTATGTTTTGAAATTATTCATAAACCTGCTGTACTACAACCAATATAAATGTCACATTTTTGTTGGTTGGAAACACATCATATTTACAGTAGAGACTTTCATACTTGTCAGTGCAAAAGCATGAGGAATTGTAAGTTTAAATGTCTTTAGTTGGATGTTGTGTCTAAAAACATTTAACAGAGCCTCATAAAAAGCATTTAAATCACTTGGAAATTTTAATTTTTGACTATAAGTGGAAGGAAAACAGTATTGTAGTGCCTGGACTTGAGACTCACGTTTTCATTCTCCCATATGGCTCATCACGAGTTCAGACCCAGCTCAGACAGGGAGTGTGTGTCTGAACAGAATATACAGATGTAGGACTAAGCACAGGTGGCAGAACACTAACACTGCACATTATCTTGAATACATCATCTGCACTGTGAAACATGGTGGTGGCAGCATTGTCTTGTGGAACAGCTTTTCTTCAGCAGGGAAAGCAAAGCGTGTCCGACTTGGTGGGAAGATGGTTAAAAGTAAACTGAGGGCAATCCTAAAACAAAACCTGTTAAAGGCTAAAGAAAATTGAGATCAGGATCAGGGTGGAGGTTCACCTTACAGCAAAACAACTCTGAACATACTGCCAGAGCTACAAAAAAATTATTTAGATTGAAGCAAGGTCAAGATGAAGCTAAAAGATCTATGGCAAGATTTGAAAATTATTGTTGACTCCCAGCACAATTATGCACTGTTTTGTTTTTGTCTATCTCATAAAATCCTAAAATAATTACAATGGTTTTGTGGTTATAACTTGACAAAATGGGGAATCGTTCAAGTTGGATGAAGACTTTTTAAAACCACTAAATATGTTTAGTGAGAAACAGAGGCTGCAGCACAGTAAAATTCTATATGTTCACCTGCTAACATCCATTATCATTTGTTTTACCACACACATTAGCTCCATGCGAATTTTTATTGGAAACAAGTTGCTATGGGAAAACCGACCCCTAAACAACCCTGGAACACTCAATCATCTAAAACTGCATGCAAACGTTTTATGATTCAACAGTTATCCCTCGGATGCACCCACACACCTACACATCTGTTTCCATGTCTGAAAAACAAACGTGATGGATGTAATATTGTGATCTATTTTGTAGCCAAACTTCTTCTTTATTTCAGTTTGTTTTTTGCTTCAGGCATGTCTTGATGATATGACGTTAAATGGAAACGTGTCTGTACACTTTGTTCTAGCCCATGCAGCCAAACAGTTGTACATTGTGTTAAAATAACAACCCTGTTGTATTTAGAGAACAGTTGTGCAACACTTCCTAAATTTCACTGTTATTTGTGTGGAGTTTTATTTTAGGCCAAGGAATTGTTGCACTTAGTCAGTTCTGCCTCTGTTCAATCTTAATTTGCACCTATTTAAGATAATACAAAGATGCAAAACATAACATCTGAACACAGTATTAGTTTAAATGGCCTCTGGAGTTCAGATGTAACAGACTTCAGAGGAGAGTGATGGAGGATGAATTTGGTCAAATTTAGGAGCTCTCTTAATCTGACTGAAGCTGGAAGATTATTCCACTACAGGAGAGGTTTCTGGTGTATTATGGCCAGACTGGTGGGGGGAAATTGGAGTCAAGTGAGGGAAAAGTGAGGGAGGGTGGGCTCATTTATCAGCCTGAAAGTGCAGAGCTGCAAGAATCAGGGATTTTAAAGTAGTGGCCTGAAGCAAGAAACAACTCAGGAAGACACCTCAAGGTTTGCCAGATGACTTTGAGAAAGACGATGCAGAGATACTTAATGAGCAGAATGCAGGTTCAAATGTGGGTAAAATATGACAAAGCTCTTGCAGTTTTAGACAAGGACTGGAAATGGGCTTTTTGTTCAGAACTATATTTTTCCTGTCCTTTTGAAGTTGGTGTTCTAAGGAGACGGAAAGAACAAAACATTTTAAAATAAAATTTGTCATATTTATTACCTATTAAATTTAACTGCTCCTGTGGAATGTTTTTGATTGTATTTCATATGTACACTCACTGTCCACCTTATTAAGTACTGTTAAATATCTTGTTAACATAAATAGCAACAAAGCCAATCATAAATCAGTAACTCAATGTATTTAGGCATCTAGACATTGTGAAGACGACTTGCTGAATTTCAACAAATCAGAATGGGGAAAAAAAAGAGAAGAAAGCAGATTGAATTGATTTGGACCTTGTCATGTTTGTTAAAACTGCTGATCTACTGGGATCTTTACTCATAACCTCTAAGGTCTACACCTTCAGAAGATCACATGAGTGCCAAACATGACACTAAGACTGAAGTTCAAAAAGGCTTAATAAATTTTGATAGTAAAAGATTGGGAAAAAATTACCCGGTCCAATTAATCTCAATTTCACTTGCGATATTCAGATGGTAGGGTCAGAATTCGGGAAAAAACAACTTCGAAACATGGGTCCATCCTGCCTTGTTTTAACAGTTTGGGCTGGTGGTGGTAGTGTAATGGTGTGGAAGATATTTTCTTGGCACACTCTGGGCCCCTTACTACCAATTGGACATTGTTTAAACATCACAGTCTATCATGGGTGTTACTGCTGACCATGTCCATCTCTTTATGACCACAGTGTATCCATCTTCTGATGGCTACTTTCAGCAGGATAATGCACCATGTCACATAGTTTAAAGCATCTTAAATTAGTCTGTTAAACATGACAATGGGTTCACTTAACTTAAATGCAATGGCATTCACCAGATCTCAATCCAATCAAGAACATTTGTGATGAGGTGGAATGGGAGATTGACAGCAGTTGGCATATCTGCAGCAACTGTCAGGTCAATATGGATCAAAATGTCTGATATACAGTATGTGTGATGCTGTGTTGAATCTATATCAAGAAGAATTAAGACATTTCTAAAGACAAAATGAGGTTCAGCCTAACACTAGCAAAGTGTACCTCATAAAATGACATGTCTAAACTTTGGAATGGAAAAGAAAAGACAATCTTAAATCACAATCACATTGTCGTAAAGGTTTTCCAGAAACGTTTCAGATTTTATTTACACTAGTTTTGTTTGCATCTGTTAAGCAGTTTGTTTGCAGCTCCTCTATCTCAGCAGGTAAACTGACATTTTTTTAAATTTAAATTTCTTTTGATTAGGTCTAAAACAATACCTGCCCCATTATATTGCTGGGAGGAGCACAGTATGATCAAAAACAAAAGTTCTTTACAACACTGAATCAAAAAAAGCTTGACAATTTCAGAAAAGTTGTCTTTTTAACTTAGCTGACATGAAAGCAGAACAAATAACATAATTCAGAGCACATGCTGCCTCTCAGGGTGTCTAGGTTAGAGAGATCAAGGCATTTCAGAGGGTTTAGCCATGTCAGTTTGTGTAAGCTGTGTTTGCATACCAATTAAGGCTTGTAGGTTCAGACAGGTGTGAACAACTTTTTTTGGCACTGCGGCACACTGCTCTTTCAGTCACATGTCATATTATGGTGCCTTGTGCTGTTTAAGTGGATGACAAATCTATGCGCAGCTCGTTTAGTGTCACAACATCCCCCCTAAAAGCCAAAACAACAATTTGGAAGTCTGTTCTTTGAGTACATCTTGTTGGAAACAAATAAATTAAAAGCACTAAACAAAGACAAATAAAACAATTATATTCATTTTGATTTAGAAGTTCTACACTGCAATGCATGAAACGCATTCTAATAAAGCCGAGGAAAGGGGTTTACCATTGCATTGCATCACCTCTTTTATTAAAAATACAATAAGCTTAAGGGAACTGAGGCTGCCAGTTGCTTTAATTTGAAAAAATAATATATTTTATGATATTCTAGCTTCTCAGAATGTGTGGCCTTTGTCTCTGGAAGGCAAAAACCCTATACCTTGTGGACATATGAACCTCTAAGCATTCTCTGACTGTTTTTATAATTTGCAAATGTTACCAAAATTTGTGTTTGAACAAATTCTCATTATGAGGAATGTGACATTTATAATTTACGAATTGATTTTATTCAGTTTCAACCTGTCAAAATATTTGTTTTTGCTTCAGTCCATCTTGTAAAAAACAACCATATTATAAGGCTGTTATGAAAACTGCTTTGTCACAATCACAAACTCCAGTGTATTTTATTTGGATTGTATGTATTAAACCAGCACAGAGTAGCATGTAATTCTGAAGTGTGATGTACATTTGTATTCAGACTTCAAATAGTAAGTCAACAAAAGATGTGCTAAACTGCATCATTCTGAAACCAGTCAATTTCCACTAGAACCAGCACACTAATTGATGTACTTGTATTAGAACCAATACCTTTATGTTATTAGCCAAAGTCCCAAATTTTTCTAACCAAAAGGGTTACAACTTATTCCAACAGGGAAACATAACCTTAAAACCTCTGACAAAATATCAGTTTACCAGTCACAAAAACAAACCGCTCTAATTAAAATATGCAGAACTGTGTAGCAGAGAACTGTTGATTTACATTTTGACCAGTATAAATGGTGTTTTTTTGGTTGTTTTTGCTTTTTTATAAATTATTGTCAGCTTATTTGAGAAATATGCAGCAAATATTCAAATATGAGATACTATTTGAATCATCAAATGACATTTTCCCAATTATCTTCTTTTTATGTCCTGCTTTTATGTAAGTATGCACTGTCTAATCTGCTCAAATGAACCCGTCACCAGTGATGGGAGACTGACTTAGATCACTTGATTGTCAGTTGTGTCTGTAGCTCAACAACCAAATTGCTCGTACGTTGACTTTCCGGCTCATTAGAGCTGATAATCATCCCTTTCCTGACAGTTTTTCAAATTTCTCCTAGCATATGCCTATATCTGTTGGTGTCCAAGTGCATGAATAAAGAGCAGATTTTGCTGAGGGCAGTTTTCAGTGTTACATTTTATGACAGATATAAAAACTTTGGCAAGACTGTCTCACAACATCAAGAAGCTCACACTTTCCACAGCCTCTGAAATTCCTTTCTCATATAACATATACAAATCTACAGTGAATGTGTAAGGCTAACCAGAGCAATATGTTTGCATTAGAAAAAAACATTTGAAATCACCAGATACAACTATTATTCTTTTATATGATTAAGTCCTGAGACTTCGGACCTTACATGTAAATGACTTGCATTTATTTAGGTTATTTACTTTATCCGTCTTTAGTAACTCATATTTTAGTACACTCCTCCTGCATAAATAAACCATTGTATCCTGTATGGTGCCATTCTGCTCGAACAGCATACCTTTTGTCAGTGAGAGATGATTTAAGAGAGAAGCTTTGCTTTTCTTTTACCCACGCATATCTGCAGGTATGGTTTTCTATATTATTTATTAGTTTATCAGTAGTTTACTCTTTTAAATGACTGGAAAATAAGAGTTAAAGAAACTGAATAATATAATACCACCATGTATAATCAAGATATTTTACAGTATTCACAGCATACGAGCTCCATGTTATGTTCGAGAAAGGGTATGAAGAAGTATAAACCTATTAAATCCTACCCCAGTACCTCAAAATCCAAACTGTCCTTATCTCATCATGTTTATGAATCTTTTGGTAGGTATTAGGCATTATACTTGTGTTTAAACATTCAGCATTGGACTTATGACACAACGTGTTCTTCATGGGGCGCAGCACGTGGCGTAGCAGTGCAGCACATGACCTATACACAGAGGCCTCAGTCCTTGACACAACCGTCCCAAACCTATGCTGCATGTCCTCTCCCTCTCAAGAGAAGCCCTTATTTAATTTATCTGGCTGCCTGTGTTACCTATTATTTTTTAAGAACACAAGGTGGATCAGTCATGTTTACTGCGTATTGGCTCAAACCAGAAACAATGCGCAAGTGTTGCCGTTCCAAGACAGATTGGACTGACGATATGTATTGCCATCCTATTGATATAAATGAAATCTTCTTTACAATCTACAAGTAAATATATGTATAAAAACAAATAAAGGAGAAAAGGTGAATTTCATGCTAAAAGTGGATAATAGGACTGACACTGCTGAAAACTGACTAAGGCAAGGATTTACCCTCAAAAGGAAATAAAATAAATGTCCAGTCGAACTAACTTTAACTTCAAGAACAAAAAAACTAATTATTTAAGATTCTCGTAAATATCTAAATTTACTGATTTAGTGGTCAGCTTAAGCTCTTTTGGTTGAGAAATGCTAACATTTTACATATTAGTGATTCTGGGGCTGGTAAACCTTTAATTTATTTGTAGTCCACTCACTCTTTTTGTCCAGCCCCTCAAAATTCTGAAAACATACATTTAGAGTAAAAAAACAAAAACATTTTTGTTTGATAATTAAAAGGACTGTTGTTTTTTCTCTGGTTTTCATAATTATAATATTCTTTTCAACAAAAATTGAAAAGCTTCATTCTTTTTGCATAACATATTTATTCTGTGTCATATAGATCAAATATAGAAATTAACTTTTTTCAAATCTGACCCTTCTGAACATCTTACACATACTGAACACTGTGAAAAATGGTCCTATTTGGACTATTTATGGATTAATTGTGAGTTTTCTCCATAAGGCTGTATAACTGTGTTGTGTAACTGTCCCAGATGGTGGGATAAGCAGATGTTCCAGGACTGATGTTGAAACCAGTTGGTATGTGAGGGTACCCACACACCTCATTTCACAAAGAACATGCTTCGTGTGCTGAGAGATTGCACAATCCCACAGCCAGACTTATTTCTCACATTGTTTTGATTGACTGTTGGACACTTTGGCAACTGCCTGATAACACAATCTCTCTACTGGTGATGCCACCACTATATGCCCTCTGGTGTTCGCCAGCACTGTTCACATCTAATCATTCACATACCCTGGTTGTGATCTGCAGGGGTGCTAAATTCCATCCAAATCTGACTTTTCCACCGTTCCTTATGGGTGATTGACTGGATACTAGACTATGTACGTGCTATGTATAGTCATTGAATAGGACTGAGATAAATAGCTTAACAATGGCACAAAACATCTTAAACTCCAGTAGCAGTTAAACACCTTCTTTAACTCAAACAGAACCTGTAAGAATGACAGAAGAAGAATGAAAGAAAGAGCTGGAACAATGTTTTCAGGTCATTTAGGTCCATTTTAATAGAAACGTGTCCCATTTCTTCTTGCCAGAACCAATTGCCTGTCACTTGCTGTTCTTTCCTTTGTGATTTTGCTAAAAAGCCCTATGTTCAGTGTGTTGAACACAGATACATGAAAGGTGATGTCAGTTATGTAAAGGTGTTGACTGGACGAACCACTCAGAGTCCCAAAGAGTCAGCTGCTCTGCTTCGCAGCTCCCTGCTAAGCAACCAAACAAGTAAAGTGTTTAGGTTCCCCTGATTAATTTATTTATTTATGATCACAACTATCCAGCCTCATGCTTCCAAGCTCTCTTGGGATCTATTTTGTTGTGCAGTCATCCAACAAAGCATGGATGGTTGAAACAAAGAGTCTGCCTAACAAAGCCACCAAGATGGTTCAACAAAGAGATCACAAACAAAGCAGAGGTATTTCTTTATAGTTGTGATCAGGCTGCTGTTGTACTTGTGCTTGAGTTTGTAGAATTGTTATTTTTAAAATAAATATTAAATCTGACCTGCAGTAAAAAGGAAATTTCTGTTTGTATGGTACAGTCTGGGTTGTTTTTTTAGAACACAGCCCTGATAAAATGGAGCAAATGAAAGATGACTGATATGCTCAGTCAAAGATACAAAGTTCTTCATGTGAATGAAATTTGATTAGAGTGCCTAGTAAAACTATTGATACCTCTGAAACTTTTCCACATTTTGTCCTGTTACAACCAAGTATTTTGGGGATTTTATGTAATGGACCAACACAATGTAGAGCCTAATTTTACATCACAGTGGAAGTAAAATGATACATAACTATCAAACTTTAAAAAAATAAAATCCTGCAAAGTATGGCATAGATACTGTATGTATTTAGCATCCTTAACACTTAATAAAATCCAGTGCAACCAACTGCCTTCTAAAGTAATTTAGTAAATTATAAATTTAAGTGTAATTACAACAGTTCTGTGCAGCCCTCAGAGGTTTGCTAGAGAACATAAGTGAACAAAGACTGTCATGAAGACCAAGGAACACAGCAGGCAAGTTAGGTATGATGTTGTGGAGGTGTTTTAAAGCAGAGTTATAAAACAATATCAAAAGCTCTGAATATCCTACAGAGCACCTTTTATCATTTCACCTTTCCATCATTTGAAAGTGGAAAGGCATTTGGAACAACTAACATACCAAGAAGCTGCCATCCTCCTAAAATGAAGAGCATTAATAAGAGCAGCAGCAAATATGCCTATGTTAACTTTGGAGGAGCTGCAGAGATCCACAGCTCAGATGGAGTAATTTGTCAAATTGTAAACATGTGTTAGTCATGCAATTTACAAATCAGGCTTTCATGTAAAAACAATAAAAACTGTGTTGTTGAAAGACAGCAAAAAGAAGTTCTGCTTGCAGCTTGACACAACCTGTGTAAGGTATCCAGAAAACATGTTGAAAAAAGTATTCTGGTCAGATAAGACCAAATTTTAAGTTTTTAGTTTTTATGGAAAACACTTTGTGTGGCACAAATCTTACTCTGCACAACACCCAAAACAAACCATCCCCCTATTTAAACATGGCGGCGGCAGCATCATGCTGTGAAGATGCCTTTATTTAGCAGGTACAGAGTAGCATGTCGGAGTCCATGGGGAAAAGGATCCTGGAAGAAAACTTGTAAGAAGTTGAAAGACTTAAGAACAACAACCCTTAACCTACACCCAGAGCTACAATAGAATGGTTTAGACTAAAGTTTATGTGATAAAATGGCCCAGATCAACTCCTGACCTAAATGGAATTAAGAATCTGTGGCAAGAAAATTGCTCTCCATAGACACTGTACAATCTGAGTGAGCCTAAGGAGGCTAATGAACACTTTTGAAAAACACTATTTAACTTGGCTTCAAGCATTTAAAAGCTTAATTGTAATCAAGAAAAGTGTTATTTTATTCATTTTGTACCGAGTAATAATACAATTTTCTTTGAATTGAACATTAAACTACAACAGGTATGCTCTCCAATTCTGTGCATTCTTCTGTTTGTGTGTCAAATATGTCCATGATCTTTTACACCATTCACTTCTTCTCAGCCGACATTTACACACTGGCCCTCTATCAAATAACTGTCTGATTACAGGAAACAGACTCGGGAGGTTTCCAATTGGTTCCAGGACTTTTTGTTTTCTTTCAGAGTAAATGGGTGAGATTGTGTAACAGTTCAATATGTGGTGAGGAGGTTTTGTAAGAGCATCTCTCACATCTGATTCATGTATTCTCAGATGTTCCTGGCTGTTTTGGTGAGCTAGCTCAGGAATGGGTGGTGCACCAAAAAACTGTGGGGTTGAGACACCTCTCTGTGCCCCCCAGCACAAATACGCACACCGCCAACAATCAAAGTCTTACAGAATCAGTGGCAAGGCCAAACGAGTGGGTACGATGTGAAATCCTGAGAACTGCACACCCACAGAGACACATGAACATCCACACCTGCAGAATTGCATGAGCCATTTCAGTTTCACTAAGGTCAGAACACAGATGTGTGCGTTGTAGAAATGACTCAGTTCCCCAATGTAAGGAAATACATTTGCCTTTCAAAACCTTTATGTGGGGGAGCTAATTGCCATTCCAAACATACCCAAGTTACCCTCAGTCCAGCTGCCCTCATTCAGCTACAATGTTTGCTCCTTGCTGCATAAATAGTTTTTTCAGAAGAAGCAATCAAACCAAACAATTTTACAAAGCTAGCTAACAGATGGAGGGAGGTCTGTGTTCTTCATTTGACTTTAGCTCATTATTGAGAAGGCGGAGCTGTCGTCCGAGTCCCATAGGATGCAAAAATTACTAAATCAAAAAGTGTTCGCTGAGTTTGACAAGGATTTCAAGAAATTTATGTGAATAAATTGACTGGCTCGAAACAAATATTTGGCTCAGAACATATTGCTCTGAGCCAAATTATTGAGCCAATTGTTTAATATGGTACCATAATAAAGGCAAATTTTTTATTTCAAATTTTCAAATAGTTACCAGTCCTAACCAGATATTTAACAAACTATAACCAATTTGTCATGTTGCTGTCAGAATAATGAGTTCTGCCTCACTAAGTTACATTCCAGCCCCCATCAGTAAAGGACTTGTTTCACTGTGGAAAATTATGCTGTTTTTACAGCTACAGTCAGGACTTTCATAAGGTCTTTTGCCTTTTTTCTGGGGTTAGACTTACATTTCACATTTGACACATACCTCTCTATGACACAACCTATCACTTCTAAACAGAGTGATTGCTTAGATACAACCATTTTGTTTATACTTGCATTTCCCTGTAAAAAGAGATGAATGTGGCAACATCTAGAAATTGTAACCAATAATGAACCAGACTTGTGGAGGCCTACACTTCTATTCTTGATATCAGTATTGTTTTTTTGTTTGTTTTTTTCATTGTGTCACACAAGGAAGGAGTGTGTTTGATGTTTTGAAACAACCCTTCAAAAGCTTACAACGGTCAATTTAGAATTTCAAGTCAACAAATGCATAGTACTAAAGCCCAATAATAGTGTGAACTCTACCTTCATATGCCTTTCAAATAAATGACTAGTCCTTAATAGATAACTGTGCTTTTAATAGTCAAGAGGGATTCAGTTTTCCGGTATAACTGGTTTGAAAAAGAAATTACATACATTCATTTTTCCTCTGTGCAAAAATTGTGCTGGCCCTCTCAGGGACCTGCCAAAGAACCATACCTTTTGTTTCTGTTTCAGTGATTGTTTTTTTGTGTATATTCAAGAGGAACTTAAAAAGGGTGTTTTAGGCTTCACTGACCAAAACGAAGCCACCAGTTTACAGTAAACTGTTGTGGTTTTGTAAAGGTAAGGTGTTCCTGGAGATGTGGCAGACATAAATAAGGGTGATTACATGTTATATTGCTTGGCGTTTTTACTGAAGAATGGGGTTAAAATTTAAAAAAGGTTTTTGCTGTGTTAAAGAAACACATACATAAAGTGTTTAAAAGCTGTCTGAATCTTTAATAGAAGGTGGATAAACCATCGTTAAAATCTATAAAAATCTATTTCAATTATGCAGTCACACCAGTCAGCTCTGTATGCAAATACAACATGAATTAAAACTCTGATACCAAGCTGAATAAACTTCTTAATATGATTATGCAGAAAAAAAAATCCCATCAATCAAAGAGGAAATACCAAGGCTTGACTTACCAAAATTGTTCTGACTGACTATACTTTTGTCCACTGAGTTACCATCTAAGCTACAAAAAAAAACCACAATGTGATAATCATTATCACATGAATTGGACTCTCTAAGCAATAATCACAGAACTTAGACTTTTTATTAATCTTGATGCAGTTTGACTTTAGACAGAATACTTGAGATACACCCTCAAAAATTATCTTGTCATTTTGCTGTATTGTTCCACTGTCAGTATTTCTAATGTACATAGAGAGCACAACAGGGGTAATGGCAAGCATTTTTTACATTTTGAGGCAGCCATTTGAAATAAAAAATTAGTGGAAATGACAAAGTTTAACAAATAGTTGTATTGACTAGTGGAGTTTGTCTTTATGACTTGTTTACAGGAAAAGCTTTTCTGAAATATACACATGCATGACTGTAAATACAGATTTTGTTAGTGGTATATGTGTATTTTTGACTACATGAATGCCCAAGTGTGAGTCACTGTACTCTTATAGCGGGTACTTTATTGTCTTCAGCAGGTGGCAGCAATGCATCAGTAAACCAGACTTTACAAGAAAGTAGAGCCGCTTCAATATGATGTTAATACAAGCATTTCTTAAAACATGTAAAAAAGATTTGTACGATAACAAGAACTTATGAATTGTAATGTTGATACAGTATATCACACACAGTGTGGATTCATCCAGAGCAAAGGCTTGTCGTCCATTTGGTTGATGAGTGCTAAGTGTTGCAGCATGCAGGATTTCCTGGTCACAGGTGATTTATATACAGTTGGAGCCGCATTATTGAGAGAATAATCATGTCATGATTGAGAAGCTCTTGTAGACGTAACAGATAGACACAATTTAGGCATAATAGGAAATATTTTAAGGTAAAAAATGTCAGAAGTTTCTGAACTTCTGCTTTATCACTTACCCCTCCTTGAAGTATGTGTTATTTTCCATGCCATTTTAATCAAATATATTTAGATTGTTATTGTTCTGGAGTTCTGCTTTGCTTCACGTGACCTTGTTTTTCCTCCACACAGGCCTGAGCTGTTGTGGGCTGGTGACCATGAAATGAGAAGTGTTGTAAGATAAACTCAGCTCACATTAACGCACAACTTGAGAAAATATTTCCATGAATTCAGTTTATGCGATTTCTGACTTGTGTATGTCGGCCTCCCAGAAAATTAGTGACATTTATAACCCATTAAAATTAGGATGAACATGGTTATTAAAGGTCATTAACAACATTCATCAGGGTATTTTTATGTATATTTTTCACAAAGCTCTGCAAAGGGAAGACAAATCTGTGTTAATTAAAATAATCATCATAGGAAACTGAATGCTTTCAGCCTTAAAATATAACAGAAACAGAGAGCTGCAACGACTACCCAACTCTGAGCATTCGAGTGGAACAAGTTTTTCTTTAAAATCAGAGCTCCGCCTCAGACAGAGGAAATGGAAAAGCTTTAAGAAAAGGAAGGGAGGCCCGACTTTCCAGTGGGGGTGAAGAATGCTATTCAAATGAAAGCATAAGTCCGTCTGGTACATAACGTACAGTGCATTAAGACAGTTAATCTCCCACAACCTCCCCCACCCCCTTTCAGAGTCATTGAACAAAGAACCTGATTTTTTAACTCGAACCCCAATAGTTACTGTAATTTGTTGTAGTGGCTCGTTAGAGACATTTACACCTTGTATTGCAGGTGACTTTACTGGATTAAAATTGTTTAAATTTTATGTCAAGAAAATCTTAAAAGGTTATTGTGATATCTCCATTTTGCGATTCAAAACAGCTACAGAAGGTCAGGACGGATGGTGGGGGCTAAAACAGCTTAAACCAGCTGATCATAACTGCAACTGAGGCAATATTTATTTACTTCTTTACTACTTATTTACTTACTTAGCCACTTGCTTTCTTAGTCCTACTTATTCACTTGTTTACTCATTCACTGAATTAGTTACTTTCCAGTTTACTTACTTGCTTACTTTCTTATCTACTTATTTAGGTACAATATTATTGCTCACTTGTGTACTTAGTTACTTGGTAACTTACATTTGCAACTAGTTTCTTGTATAATTGTGTTATCAGCTTGGCTCACAAGTGGCAACAAAAGATGAGATGTGTGATGATGCAGATCAGTGGTGTGGATGATGTGGAATGTAAAATGTGGTAAATGGTAAATGGCCTGCATTTGTATAGGGCTTTATCAAGTCCCCTGAGACCCCAAGGTGCTTTACACTACAATCAGTCATTCACCCATTCATTCACACACTGACAGTGGTAGACTACATACATACATACAATATGGTATGAATGACAAGGATACATGGAACAAAAAACATTATCTATGTTGGGAAGCATTCACTTATAGAGAGAGAGAGAGAGAGAGACCACATTTAGGTGCTAGAACCTGGCCTTATAACAAGTTAATCGAAAATGGAAAAGTGAGGGGTACAATTAATTGTATTAATCCTCAAGGTAACAGAGGTGTTTGGATAACCAACATCACACTTCATCTTTTGCAGACAGACTTTATATGCTAAATATTTTGTAAACTCTGTGATTGTTTCACAAAATATTGTGAGACATTTAAGCAGACATGAGCTTGACTTCAGAGTAAGAACACTGTTGTTTGTTCTTGTAAAGCCATTGGCAGTTCTGTTCCAATGTTCCTTTTTTTGTTTGTTTTTGCACTATTTCCTGTGCCAGACCTTTGTTCCTTTGTTTAGTCAAAATGGAATTATCCGATCTTTACAGGTCTGTTCATCTTGTTCTCAGCAAGATCATACAAAAACTACTAACCCACACTTAATGACATTTGATAAAGAGATAAAGGGTGATTAAGGACAAACACTCAAAATCTAAATCTTCTAGGGGTATGAATAATTTTGGTACAATAATTTGGCACCACAATAATTTGTGGCACCATATGACCCTACCAAAATTGTAGGACTTTCAGCCTTTCATTCTAATAACCACAAAAACACACTTTTTTATCAGTGACTCATCAAAAGTGATTGGCTCGGATAAATGTGGTAGGAAGTACAAAGCACCTTTACAGTGTTTGTCACGTTGGTGGGCACGCTTCCAATTTTTCTGACAGACTTTGCTTTTTGCTTTGTTTCCGTGATGTGATGTGATCAATACACAAAAAAATCCTTGTTATGGTATTTTGGTTTATTTGCCGAGATCTCCTGTGACTTTGCTCCATACCTCGTGCTCCTGCCCATTCCATGCCCGTCTCCTCGCCGGATCATCACCCATGCTCAGTGTCCTGTTCGCTCCTCTGCAAGTTCTTAGTTCTGTTTTTAATAAAAACTTATACTCACCATGCAGCTTTCAAGTTCCTGTTCTGTCTGCACCTTGGTCTGTCTACTCCATGCAATATGACAGTAAAAATTAACCCCATTTATAGATCAGCTGATACTTTAAAATCCCAGGGAACCAGTTAAGAAAACCCATTGTATGTGGAAAGCTGCCAACCGAACCTACATACTCTGGGAATGGTTCTAGTTCACTAAACACACGAGAAGGTGCCTACATCTTGATTATTACCAACATGTTATTATGTGTCTTACTAGTATGCTGTGAGGCTTAGCTGTCGAGCTAACAGTACAAGAAATCAGATTTTGGTAAATTAAGAACTAAAAATGTGCTATAGGCAAACATAGCACACATCTTTGCAAGACAGTGATGTCTGTATGCCCAAAAGCTTTCTACTGTTGCAGTTTGCTTACTTACACCTGGCATCCTGTTAACTGTTACTGTGTACCCATGTGCGCAACAACCTAATGACATTTTGACTGTTTACACTCAGATCTCTAATTTTATTCTGACTTTTTGCTTTACTTCAACACAGCAATGAGGCTGTTTTGCCGAACAGAGGAAATCACCAGAGAGTACTTTAGGGGGCTGTGACTTCATGCTCCAATGGGTGTTGCAGCATGAAGTCATGAAAGAATTAACAACTATAACAACTATAAAGAGAGTTGTGTCTCAAATGAGCAAAAAATGAATACATGGACATCTTTAATCATTTATTGCTTATGTACAAGAACAGATGCAGTCAACAGATGAATACGAGATTAATCATATTGATTCATAGTGAAATACCAGGTTCCATTTGTACCCGTCTTCGAACTACTTATGTGAGTGTGTGTTTTCAATCTGACTTTTTTCAACAAGATACAGGTGGGACATCTGTTATCATTTATCGTTGTACTTGTACATCAAACAACTGTGCTTGTTTAAGTTAAAAAAATGCCCAGACAAAGTCTACACGAGAAAAAGAAATCCGGTAAATACTGGCTAAGGCCTCACCCATTGAAACTGTAGCAATACATATTTTTACAGCTAGATCTGCTAAAAGCATCTTATAAAGTTAGAAATGTTTCTTATAACAAAGCTTCTGTATGTTTTACAATTCCCATTTTGCTCTAAGGTTCCAGCATACCTAGACATAATAAACACTTTAATTTGTTCTCCATCATGGTAATCTCCCCAGACGAATTATCATAAATTAGGAGGTGATTCAGGCCTCGTCAGATTCAGGCTTGTCTGACTTTTGAGATCATAAAAGACTTTGACGTGGATGGAAGAAAGCATAAACCCTTTGGACTTTACCCACGTATGAACACACACACACACACACACACACACATCACAGACATCAGCTAACATTTATTGCACATCCTCAACCAGTACCTTGGAACACGTACAGATTCAAAGATACAATCAAAGATTTAAAAAAAAACTTATCTAAGAAATATCAGAAAAAGTTGACAATTGTTATTGTGTTGATTGTATAAGAAAAAAAGAATTTTTGTCTTTGTCCAAAATGGTTACTTAGTAACATACACACAGTGGGTCTCAAAATTTTACACAACTTTCTTTAAATGCCTGTAATTTAAAAAAGGAGACTTTCTTGAATAATTTCTTTTTTTCTTTTTCAAAAATAACAAATAATGTGACAAATATTGTAAAATTTTAGTAAAAATAACTCAAATTTATTAGAGAAAAAAAACGTTTAAAAAGCTGCAATTTCATTGTACATCACATTTTAATTCAGTTTCAATTTACGGTGTTCACGAGTTTAGACCTGCCATTAATTATAAAGAATCTGATTAACCTGAAACAAAGTTCAGCTGTCCTAGTAGGTCTTTCCTGGCATTGCTCACAGATTTTCTCATTTGCATTCCTATTTGGACAAGCTACAAAGGATCAAAAGAAACCTACAAAAATTTGGACATTTCCCCAAAACTGATGAAAAGATTAGGCAGAAACCTGTCAGAGAGGATAGCGAGAGGCCAAAACCATGGCTTTCAAGAAATAGTTTTTCTCGTAGTGGTAAAGTGTTGCTAGCTTAGCGTTAGCATTAGCTCCACGATGGCTACCCATTGTGTTGTTTCTCCCTCTCTCTCTAAGTCTCCTTCTCTCTCCTGCTCTCTGTGTCAGATGTTCAGTTACTCCTCTGCCTCCTTTAGTGATAATAGTATGTGTAATAAATGTAGCCTTTTTGTAGCTTTGCAGGTGAGGGTGTCGGAATTGCGTTGTTGAAAGCCAGTGTGGAGCCACCAAGGGTAGCTCCCCGTAGCAGTCCTTCAGCAGAGCTTGCGCAGCTGGGACCACAGGCCGGTTGGGTGACAGTACGTAGAAAGCATAGTCCTAGATCCCAGCCACAGGTCTGCGTTTCTAACAGATTTTCCCCACTCAGCGACACACCCGCTGAGAAGCCAACTTGGCAGCTCTATAGTCAGAAACGTGGCAGTAGAGACACGAGCAACCATAGTCAAATGTTTGCCCCCTGGCCAACTCTGCAGCTTCTGTAGTGTTACCCACCCATGACCAAAATTGAATAGATTAAAAAATAATCTAAAAGAAGGAAACCTTGAAAATCTCATAAAAATAAACACAACACAGACTGAAAATAAATAAAAAATAATAATTAAATGTGGCTCATTGAACATAAGATCTCTCTCTTCAAAGACTTTGTTAGTTAATGACTTAATTTGTGACAATCAGATTGATTTATTCTGTCTCCCAGAAACCTGGCTGCAGCAAGAGTATTATATTAATTCAAACGAGTCAACTCCTTCCAATTATTTAAATTTTAACATACTTAGCAATACTGGGCGGCGAGGAGGAGTAGCATCCATCTTTCAGTATGATTTATTAAGTAGTCCCAAACCAATTAATAGCTACAGCTTTTTTGAATATTTAATCCTTAGTTTTCCTCATCCAAATTGCAAAGTGCTAAAACAACTTCTGTTTGTTGTCTTATACTGTCCACCAGGCACTTATTCAAAATTTTTAGATCAGTCCTCAGATTTCTTGTCTGATTTAGTGTTAAATACAGATAGTGTCATTATAATGGGGAATTTTAACATTCATGTTGACACTGAAAGTGATAGCCTAAATATAGCCTTTAATGCTATCTTAGACTCAATTGGCATTGCTCAAAACATTAGCAAACCTACCCACCTTTGTCTTCATTCTCTGGACCTTGTGCAGACATATGGCAATAAGTGTAAATAAATAACTATTTCCTCATAACCCTGCCCTGTCTGACAATTTTACTACCCTTTGAGTTTAATTTAACTGAGTACTCCACACCTAAAAGAACATTTCATTATCGTAGATCATTATCAGACAATGCTGTAACAATCTTTATAGTATATGTTCCATTTTTTATTTCCTATCACAGAAAAACACAGTGAAAATAATTTAGTTTCTTCCCCCTCACAAATTGATTCTCTTGCTCATAGTGTTACTTCCTCATTGTGTGCTGCATTAGACAATGTACCCCCCTTCAAAAGGAAGGTAATTATTCATGGGAGGCTGTTTCCCTGGTTTAATTTAGAGCTGCGTACTTTAAAGCACAATATTATAAAATTGGACCTGTACACATCTAGAGGACTCCTATTTAATCTGGAAAAATAGTCTACTGTGGTATAAAAAGACACTTCAACAAGCTAGAACAGCTTATTTCTCATCATTAATAGAAGAGAACAAAAATAATCCTAGGTTTATTTTTATTACAGTTGCTAAACATACACAAAGTCATAGCTCTGTTGAGCCATCCATTCCCTTAGCTCTCAGCAGTAATGACTTTATTTTATTTTTTTTAAATAAAATTGATTCTATTAAAACAAAATCATGGGCATACTCCTGAACATGATTACCTTATCCTCACTAAATCAGACAGCATTGGAGGTAACTATAGAAACTAATCTCTGTTTGGACTGTTTTGATCCAGTGGAGCTTCCTGAGCTATCAAAAATTTTAACATAATCTAAACCAACTTCAACTTGTATGTTAGAACCAATCCCAACCAAATTATTTAAGTGTTTCCTTTGATTACCAGCTCCATTTTAGATATGCTTAATCTATCCTTAGTAAATGTATATATACCACAGGCCTTCAGGGTAACTGTTATTAAACTTTTACTTAAGAAGCATTTGCTTGATTTAGATGACTTAATAAATTACAGACCTATATCCAATCTTCCAACTCTTATCTAAAATTTTAGAGAAAATAGTTGCTAATCAAGTGTGTGAGCATTTAGGCAGCAATGATCTGTTTGAAGAGTTTCAGACAGGTTTTGGAGCTCATCCATCATAGCACTGAAACAGCAATGCTGAAAGTCACTATTGATATTCTCTTGGCCTCAGATAATGGACTTGTTTCTGTACTTGTTCTGTTTGTTCTTGTTTCAGTAGCATTTGACACTGTCAACCACAATATTCTTAAGAAAGGCTGGAACATGCTGTAGGGATCAGGGAAACAGCGCTAGGCTGGTTTAAATCTTATTTGTCTGACAGATTCCAGTTTGTTCATGTAAATAATAAATCATCTTTAAACTCCAGGGTTAATTGTGGAGTACCACAGGGTTCAGTGCTTGAGTTGATTCTGTTTTAGTAAAATTATCAGGCAGAATTAAATAAAGTTCCACTGTTATGCTTATGATACTCAGCTTTATTTATTAATAAATCCTGATGAGTCCAGCAAGTTAGAATACAGGCATGCCTTGAAGACATAAAAGCATGGATGACTTTCAATTTTCTGCTTCTAAATTCAGACAAGACAGAAGTTGTCGTCTTTGGACTGGAG
The DNA here is from genome assembly GCF_021462225.1 of Girardinichthys multiradiatus. Lineage (NCBI taxonomy): Eukaryota > Metazoa > Chordata > Actinopteri > Cyprinodontiformes > Goodeidae > Girardinichthys > Girardinichthys multiradiatus. The sequence continues at coordinate 24,613,237 of NC_061810.1, read as the reverse complement.
TCTTTGAAAAAGAAATTGCTTAGTCAATCACTTAACCTGGATGGCATTAAATTGACCTCCAGTAATAAAGTAAAAAAACCTTTAAGCTATTTTTGACCAGTATAGGTCATTTAAATCCCATATTAAACAGGTTTTTAGGATTTCCATCTTTTACCTCTGGAATATTGCCAAAATTAGAAATATCCTGTCCAGGAATGATGCTGAAAAACTACTCCATGCATTTCTTACTTCAAGGCTGGACTATTGTAATTCTTTACTATCAGGATGTCCACAAATGCAGTTAAAAGCATTCAGCTGATCCAAAATGCTGCAGCAAGAGTTTTGATGAAAATTAAAAAGAAAGATCATATTTCTCCTACTTTAGTTTCCCTTCATTGGCTTCCTGTTAAATCCAGAATTTAATTTAAAATTCTCCTTCTTACATATAAAGCCCTTAATGATCTAGCTCCATCATACATCAGATATCTGATTGTTCCATATGTTCCTAACAGAGCACTTCGTTCTCAGACTGCAGGTTTACTGGTGGTTCCTAGAGTCTCTAGAAGTAGAATGGGAGGCAGATCCTTTAGTTATCGAGCTCCTCTCCTGTGGAACCAGCTGCCAGTTTTAGTCCATGAGGCAGACAACCTGTCTACATTTAAGGCTAGGCTTAAAACTTTCCTTTTTGATAAAGCTTATAGATAAGTTATCCCGAGCTATCCCTGTAGTTATGTCGTTATAGACTTAGGCTGCTGGAGGACATAATGATCCCTTTCACTCTCTCTGCTACATTCTCATACTACTCTCCAATTTTGCGTTATTTGCTGTTATTTGAGCTTTTAACTTTATATTTTTTCTCTTCCAAGAAGCTACACCTGGCCTGACTCTGTGTTTAGCTGTGACACCTTCCAGGAGGGGGGCATCGACCAAGCTGCTGCTGCCAACAACTTAATGCTCACCTTCTACACATGATACACTTAGCCCTGTCGTTCAGTGTTTAACCCTCTCCTAGACATAGCTACTGGGTGAGCTTCTGCTGTGGTTAATTGAATGTGTTCTCTTTCATCCTCTAGACTTGAAAACTGGCCCAGAGTTCATCTACTTAGCTGTCTTTCTCTCCTAGATGAAGCCACAAAAGTAGCTACAACAATTAACATTTTACTTTTCTTTCCCATAGAAAGTACTCCTGGATCAGTGATTGTGGTTTTTTTTTTTGTGTATCTGCTCGGTTCTCTCAAACCACCAGTCGGTTGTGGCTGATGGCTGCTTACACTGAGCCTGGTTCTGCTGGAGGCTTTTTCTTGTTAAAAGGGAGTTTTCCTTTCCACTGTTGCTACTTGCATGCTCAGAGGATGTTGCAAAGTCAATGTAAGCAACTGTCCACCATTTCCACATGCTCATCCAGGAGTGAATGCTGCAAGTCACTGACTCAATGCAATCTGCTGGGTTTCCTTAGATAGAAAAACTGTTAAACCAACTTGATTAATAAACTGAATATGCGGTCCCTGAGTTACTGTTTGCACTTTGGTCCTGCAAAACATCACCATTCTGTGACAAAATATACATCCAGATCAAGAAAGTAATTGCTTCATGAGACTGAAAATTAAAGTCTTGGAATGGTGGAGCCAGACTCCTAGAGTAAACTTGAACAGAAATTATGTGGGGTCACCTGAAGATGGCTGTGGACAAGGGGATGCTTTCACAATTAATTTTTGCAGGGCCAGGTTTACAGATACTGCCAAGTCAAGATTTGGGATGATGATAGACTCATACCAAAAAGACTAAGTGCTGAAATTGAACAAGCGTCTTCAACAAAGAAGTTAACAAAGAAGAAGCTAACAAAGTTAGCCTAAGGGTTTGCACACTTATGCAACCTGGTTATTGCACATTTTTATTGTTTTCTTTCTTACAGAGTTGTTTGTTTTTTCTCTTTGTACAGGATATATATCATATTATAGAAAAAATTTTTTTAAAATAATCAATCATGCTCCAATTTTTACACCACAAAAACTTGTCATTTTAACAGGGGTGTATGCACCTATGAGAGCTACTGTACATTATTTGACTGTTTTAAATATACATATTCTCTTATGATAGAGGTTCTGTAATTCTGTATCTTACTGTCATGTGTGCTTTAATGTTTTAGCTGTGCAATGTTTTAATCCATTTTTTGTCTATTTGGTAGATGGTTAATGTCATTTTGTTCCAGAGAACAGAGGAAGAACCTGTGACCTATAATTATCAAAAAGAAGCTAGATGCTGGTTTCCACCCACACAGCAGCTTTCGGTTCCATGAGTCTTTTTTTAAAATATTCAAATGCATTTAGGAACTCTGTTTGCTAAGAAATGTCAGCTGACTTATAAAGCTGAAGCTCAATTACTATTTATACTATTCTTAAAATTGATTTGTTTGATTAAAAAAACAAAGTTCAAATCAAACACTGAAAAAAACTGAATTGATGGTGACATGGTAATACCATTATAGAATTATTGTTGTTCATAGTTACTGTAATATTTTCAAAGATAGATTCTAAAAAGCTGTATCTCCAAGATTAACAATAGTGCTTTCTTGTTTTCTACACATGACACTTGAACAGACATTTCAAGTGCACATGCAGCATGACCTTGACCAGTGAGCTAAAAATTAATACAACCAGGAGGAAGTTAACCTTTTACCAAGCTTCCATTACATCAGTTCTGCAATTCAATGGTGAAAATGTTCCTTTCAAACACGGCACAGATTCATACATTAGTTCTCATACTCTTCTATAAACATACAGAGATAAAGATACATATAACCTACTTTCTGAGATAATTTCCACAGGCAGTTTTACTATCAGGCCAATACACAATAGCCAAAAGCCTAAAACAGACTGACCTGTGTAAGTATAGTTGCTGAAGAGTGAAGATGTCAGTCTTCCTAAACCTAAAATCATTTATTTATACATTCAATTCAATTCAGTTTATTTATATAGTACCAATTCACAACACATAATCTCAAGGCACTTTCCAAAAACAAAGTCAATTCAAATCTACTCACCGTCTTTCTCTTATCTGGAACCGAGTTGCAGAGGCAGCAGACTGAGCAGAACCGCCCAGACTTCTCTCTACCCAGACACCTCCTCCAGATCCTCTGGGGGAAGCCCAAGGTGTTTACTGGCCAGCCCAAGGGACATAGTACCTCCAGCATGTCCTGGCGCCTCCCCTGGGCCTCCTCCTGGTGGGCATCCCATGAACACCTCCCAAGGGAGGCGACCAGGAGGCATCCAAACATATGCCCAAGCCACCTCAACGGACTCCTCTCGATGTGGAGGTGCAGCGACTCTACTCTAAGTTCCTCCATGGCCAGGCTCCTCACCCTATCTCTAAGGGGTTGCTGGCCACTCTGTGGAGGAAGCTCATTTCAGCCACTTAAAGTTTACGCCCATAGGGGAGCGTAGGAACGTAGACCAACCAGTACACCGAGAGCTTCGCTTTTCGGACCAGCTCTCTCTTCACCACACAGGACCGGTATAGCATCCTCATTACTGCGTTGGCCACACGATCCGACTATTGATTTCCCACTCCATTCTCCCCTCACTCGTGAACAAGACTCCGAGATACTTTACCTCCTCCACTTGAGGCAGGAGCTCCCCTCCAACCTGAAGAGGGCAAACCACCCTTTTCCGGTCGAGAACCATGGCCTCCAGTTTGTACCAGTTAAAAAATACAATTGTGGTACCACTCAGATAGGAGTGGAAATTTCACATCTAAATCCTATAACAATTATTACTATGATTCAAAATGGGATCAGCACTTTATCAGCACTAATACGGTGTCATTAAAACACTATTAGTGAGCCATGAAGGTGTTGGGTAAACTATAGCCGTAGTGAACAGCAGAAGCTGAAAGTCTGACTTTTCCCACATGTTCAATCCATGTTTTACTGGGGGGGGTTTATTTGCATGATAATAATCTAGTTGTCATGCTGTTATTCTGATGACGCACTCTGTCAGCATCCAAAAAGTCTATAAATGCTTCAACTAATCATACATAAAGCAATACTAAGGAAAATTTTAGACACAGGTGTTAATATTTTATTTAATGGGATCTGCAGACTGCAGGTGTTCTTACCTGAAAAATTTCCGCCAACAGTTGTGTTTAATCATCGCGCTACCGATATGTAACCAGTGCTGTCCTCACTATCACATTAACTGTGCATTGTCCCTAACCTGAAACTCAAAATTCTGGTTAAGACGTGTCATTTACCATCGGTGAAAAGTCCATTAAAATAAGAGTCAATTTGCATCCAGTCAAACTATTTCTGTTTGGTCTTTCATTCTACCAAACCATTTGATTATTTGTAATCAACTACTTCAACTATACAGTATGTTGATTATCCTCACGTGGTTCAGTTAACCATATATTCACTCCATATATAATACAGACCTTTTTGCCATCCCCTAATCGTTGGCTCCCTTTCCAGATTCTTTATCAGATGCAAGATGGGATTCTGGCTGGGTCACTCCAAAATGTCGACATTACATCCAGTTCGAAGAAAGAAACAAATAACAAGATTACTTTAAACATAAATCTGCTTTATTGTATCTCTTGAGAGAAATAGTGGAAAGGTCCAATTGTGACTTTTTATGATTTGCAGTTTAACTGACACTGGAAAACAATGATAAAAAGGCATAATTTTTGTCAATAATATTAGAATTTCTGTTGTTCCAACAGTACTTTCTGACTTATTTTTCAGAATACATCATTAATACACTGCCTGGCCAAAAAAAAAGTTGCCATCTGGATTTAACTAAGCAGATAGGTACGAGTCTCCCATTGGATAATTACTTCATGGGCGATTACGTTTCAGCTTGCAACAAGTTATTTAACTCCAGCTGGTGCAATGAGTTGCTTCTCATTCTTAAACAACCATGTCAAAAGACACATCCTGTGGTCGTGGAAAATATGTCAGTCTGTTTCAGAAGGGTCAAATCATTGGCATGCATCAAGCAAAGAAAAGATCTAAGGAGGATGCAGAAACTGTCAAAATTGGGTTAAGAACTTTCTAACGCATTATTAAAAACTGGAAGGATAGTGGGGACACATCGTCTTCGAGGAAGAAATGTGGCTGGAAAAAAATCCTGAAGGATCATGATCGGCGATCACTTAAACGGTTCGTGAAATCAAATCGAAGAAAAACAACAGTAGAACTCTGGGCTATGATTAATAGTGAATGTAAGAGCATTTCCACACTCACAATGCGAAGGGAACTCAAGGGACTAGGACTGAACAGCTGTGAAGCCTTAAGAAAACCACTAATTAGTGAGGCTAACCAGACAAAAAGGCTTCAATTTGCTAGGGACCATAAAGATTGGACTCTGGAGCAGTGGAAGAAGGTCATATGGTCTGATGAGTACAGATTTACCCTGTTCCAGAGTGATGGCGCATCAGGATAAGAAGAGAGGCAGGTGAAGTGATGCACCCATCCTGCCTAGTGCCTACTGTACAAGCCTGTGGAGGCAGTGCTCTAATCTGGGGTTGCTGCAGTTGGTCAGGTCTGGGTTCAGCAACAGTATGTGTTCAAAGAACGAGGTCAGCTGACTACCTGAATATACTGAAATACCAGGTTATTCCATCAATGGTTTTTTTCTCTCCTGATGGCACGGGTATATTCCAAGATGACAATGCCAGGATTCATCGGGCTCAAATTGTGAAAGACTGGTTCAGGGAGCATGAGACATCACTCTCACACATGGATTGGCCACCACAGAGTCCAGACCTTAACCTGTTAAGCCCGGCCGGCCCACCGGCGGGCCGAAAACAATGACGTTCATTTTTCGCCATCTCTAAAAGTAGGTCAAATGCCAAATTTTTTTTTCTAAACCCCTTGCAAGATGAGTCTTTAATGTTTCTAAAACGAGTCGCCAACTTAGTTTTTGACAAATACTTTTGGTTTTGCAGCAATTTAGAAACACAAGATGCAGTTTAAAGATCCACCGGAAGTTGCTGACTAAACCGGAAAAACGTTATAGTAAACACATGTTGTTGCCTCACCACCCATGGCTGGTATCATTGAAAACTGCAGACTCTCCCCTTTCCGACGGGATATCATGTGACTTTGTGAGACATTTTCTGGTGACGCAATTTCCATGCATAATGCAGGTAGTAAAATCTGGATTCATAGTTGGTTTACGCACAGTGTGTTTTACGCACCGCTTCAGACAACACTTGTTTTTTACATATCTTTCGGTGGTGATTTTTTTTTACCTTGAACGCCAATATTTTTAATGGCACATAAGAGGAAAGTGACCGTTTTTGAAGCCTTAGAACAACTTTGGAACAACAGAGATGTTGAAATAGAAGAATCATCGGACAGCAGCGAGATTTCTGAAGTGGAGGAAGAAGAGGAATCTTTTCTTATGGACCCAGTTCACGGGTAAGTTATACTGTTACTTTATAATAAATAATAATTTCTTACAAAATAATAAATTCTGAGACAATTTATTATTCTGTAAAACTTTGCAAAAAACTACATCCCCATCCCCGCGTGCAGAACAAAGGGAAAACATTTACCTGTATGTGGAATTGGTTCAAGGAATGTTATGAAGCTGTTACATCATTGATACTTTACCAAGACCACTTCACTCTCACAGCATTACAGACCTGGTTTTTATGTAATTTGGTTATTTTTGCATACTGTAAGCAATAATTTATCATCTTGTAATCGGAAAACACTACACCCCCACCCCCGCGTGCAACAACACTACACCCCCACACCCGCGTGTGGAATTGGTTCAAGGAATGTTATGAAGCTGTTACGTAATTGATACTTTACTAATACCACTTTACTGTTGCAGCCTTACAGACTTGTTTTTTTTTTTTTTATGTAGTTATTTTTGCAGTACAATAATAAATAATGTATTATCTTGTAATCAGAAAAAGAAAAACCCTATTTCTGGATTTTTACAGCCAGGAGCAAGCAGGACTGTCTAAAACTCAAAAGACCCAGCCTCCCACCAATTTGCTTGAGCCTTTATCTTCTTCTTTGAGGTGAGACATCTAATCTGCACACCATTGTAGTTACAAAATAGCCTGATGTGTCATTACAGTGTTAGGGTTAGGGTTTTCAACATTTGTTTGCACAGTTTTTTTATACATAACTGCTTTTTGCACATTTGTTGACATTGTTTTCCATAGAAAATTCTTGTTTTCAATAAAATCCCATTGTTTGGAGATAAAACTATACAATTCAACTTGTTTTGTATTCATAACATTGATATTATGCTGTGCACAATGATACATTTTGATGATACACAGGGTAAATGTCATGATCAAAGGCTATGTCATATGCAGAATGACTCCTACAATGGTAATCAGTACTTTTATTTGATCAGATTCCCTTTTATGAGGTGAAAAACACATTCAGCACAGTTTTGGCACATTTGGCTAAATTGTGCCAAAATCCCAGCTCCGCCTGTCACATTGCCCACTAAAACCTTTGTGAAACATAAATGCTTCAACTTATTCAGTCCAAATTTGATGCAGTTATAGCCAAGATGTTGATGAATACAACCTGGGGGTTCTCCTAGGATTTCCAAAAGATTTTCATAATGTTTTACAATGTTTATTTAGAAAAAAATTAAGGTAAGGTCCAAAAAATAGAAACGTTTCTGTGTTTAATCATGAATAAACCAGACATAGTAACAGTGGTTCCACTGGAATTATATTAATTTATGTCTTACCTTTACACAGGTACCAAACGTTTGCATGTAGTCCTTGTAGTTGTGGAGCTATACTTGATTTATTTAAGGTATGTAATTTCAGGCGGAAATTGCTCTAAAACCCCTTAAGGCTTAACAAGTTAACCCCATTGAGAATCTTTGGGATGTGCTTTTTCTTGGTGGCGACTTTTTTCTGGCCAGGCAGTGTATTCATTGTACTCGTACTCGTCGTCTTCCTCTTTATCCGGGACCGGGTCGCGGGGGCAGCAGACTCAGCAGAGACGCCCAGACGTCCCTCTCCCCAGACACCTCCTCCAGCTCCTCCGTGGGGAGCCCAGGGCATTCCCAGGCCAGCCGAGAGACATAGTCCCTCCAGCATGTCCTGGGCCGTCCCCTGGGCCTCCTTCTGGTGGGACGTGCCTGGAACACCTCCCGAGGAAGGCGTCCAGGAGGCATCCGGTATAGATGCCCGAGCCACCTCAACTGGCTCCTCTCGATGTGGAGGAGTAGCGGCTCTACTCCGAGCTCTTCCCGGATGGCCGAGCTCCTCACCCTATCTCTAAGGGAGTGCCCAGCCACCCTACGGAGAAAGCTCATTTCCGCCGCTTGTATCCGGGATCTCGTTCTTTCGGTCCTGACCCAAAGTTCATGGCCATAGGTGAGGGTAGGAACGTAGACCGACCGGTAAATCGAGAGCTTCGCTTTTCGGCTCAGCTCTCTCTTCACCACAACGGACCGGCACAGCGCCCCCATTACTGTGGCAGCCGCACCGATCCGTCTGTCGATCTCCCGCTCAATTCTTCCCTCACTCATGAACAAGACCCCGAGATACTTAAACACCTCCACTTGAGGCAGGAACTCCCCTGCAACCTGAAGAGGACAAGCCACACTTTTCCGGTCGAGAACCATGGCTTCGGACTTGGAGGAGCTGATCTTCATCCCAGCCGCTTCACACTCGGCTGTGAACCGCCCCAGTGCATGCTGTAGGTCTTGGCTAGAGGGGGCCAGCAGGACCACGTCATCTGCAAAAAGAAGAGACGAAATCCTCTGGTCCCCAAACCAGACCCCCTCCGGCCCTTGGCTGCACCTAGAAATCCTGTCCATAAAAGTTATGAACAGGACCGGTGACAAAGGGCAGCCCTGCCGGAGTGCAACATGCACCGAGAACAGGTCCGACTTAGTGCCGGCAATACGAACCAAACTCCTGCTCCGCTTGTACAGAGATCGGATGGCCCCTAGTAAAGGGCCCCTGATTCCATACTCCTGGAGCACCCCCACAGGGCATCACGAGGGACACAGTCGAATGCTTTCTCCAGGTCCACAAAACACATGTGGACCGGTTGGGCAAACTCCCATGAACCCTCGAGTACCCTGTAGAGGGTATAGAGCTGGTCCAGTGTTCCTCGGCCGGGACGAAAACCACGCTGCTCCTCCTGAAGTCGGGGTTCGACTATCGGCCGGACTCTCCTCTCCAATACCCTAGCGTAGGCCTTACCAGGGAGGCTGAGGAGTGTGATCCCCCTGTAGTTGGAACACACCATCCGGTCACCCTTCTTATGTAGGGGGACCACCACCCCAGTCTGCCAATCCAAAGGCACTGTCCCCGTCCGCCACGCAATGTTGAAGAGGCGTGTCAACCATGACAGCCCCACAACATCCAAAGAATTGAGGTACTCAGGGCGGATCTCATCCAGCCCTGAAGCCCTGCCACCGCGGAGCCTTTTAACCACCTTGGTGATTTCAGCCTGGGTGATGAAAGAGTCCAACCCCGAGTCCCCAACCTCTGTTTCCACCAGGGAATGCGTGATGGCAGGATTGAGGAGATCCTCGAAGTATTCCTTCCACCGGCCAATAATGTCCCCAGTCGAGGTCAGCAGCTCCCCACCCCCACTGTAAACGGTGTTGGCGAAGCACTGCTTCCCCCTCCTGGACGGTTTGCCAGAATCGCTTCGGGGCCAATCAGTAGTCCTTCTCCATGGCCTCACCGAACTCCTCCCAGGTCAGAGTTTTTGCCTCTGCCACCGCCCGGGCCGTGGCACGCTTGGCTCCACGGTACCCGCCAGCCGCCTTACGAGTCCCACAAGCCAACCACAGCCGATAGGACTCCTTCTTCAGCTTGACAGCGTCCCTTACTGCCGGTGTCCACCACCGGGTTCAGGAATTGCCGCCGCGACAGACACCGCAGACCTTACGGCCGCAGCTACGGGCAGCAGCATTGACAATAGATGCGGAGAACATGGTCCACTCGGACTCTATGTCTCCAACATCCCTCGGAATCTGGTCAAAGCTCTCCCGGAGGTGAGAGTAGAATACATCCCCGGCCAAGGGGTCCGCCAGACGTTCCCAGCAGACCCTCACTATTCGCTTGGGCCTGCCAAGTCTGTCCGTCTTTCTCCTCCCCCAGCGGATCCAACTTACCACCAGGTGGTGATCAGTGGACAGCTCAGCCCCTCTCTTCACCCGAGTGTCCAAAACATGCGGCCGAAGGTCTGATGATATGACAACAAAGTCAATCATTGACCTCCTGCCTAGGATATCCTGGTGCCAAGTGCACTGATGGACACCCTTTTGTTTGAACATGGTGTTCATTATGGACAATCTGTGACTAGCACAGAAGTCCAATAACAAAACACCGCTCGGATTCAGATCGGGGAGGCCATTCCTCCCGATCACGCCCCTCCAGGTGTCACTGTCGTTTCCCACGTGGGCGTTGAAGTCCCCCAGCAGAATAATGGAGTCCCCAGGAGGGGCACTATCCAGCACCCCCGACAGGGACGCCAAGAAGGCCGGGTACTCTGCACTACCACTCGGCCCGTAGGCTGAAATGATAGTCAGAGACCTCTCCCCAACCCGAAGGTGCAGGGATGCGACCCTCTCATCCACTGGGGTAAACCCCAACACGAGACGGCTGAGCTGGGGGGCGACAAGCAAACCCACCCCAGCCCGCCGCCTCTCCCCGCGGACCACTCCAGAGTAGGAGAGAGTCCAGCCCCTCTCGAGGAGATGGGTTCCAGAGCCCACGCTGTGCGTGGAGGCGAGCCTGACTATTTCTAGTCGATATCTCTCGACCTCCCGCACAAGCTCAGGCTCCTTCCCCCCCAGCGAGGTGACATTCCACGTCCCTAGAGCCAGCCTAAGCATCCGGGGATCGGGCCGCCGAGGTCTCCACCTTCATCCGCCGCCCAATCCTCTTTGCACCAGTCCCTTACGGTTCCCCCTGCAGGTGGTGGGCCCACTGGGGGATGGTCTCGCGTCTCTCATTCGGGCTTGGCCCGGCCGGGTCCCATGAGGAGCAACCCAGCCACTAGGCGCTCTCCGACAAGTCCCGACCCCAGGCCTGGCTCCAAGGTGGGACCCTGGCTCCGTTGTACCGGGCGACGTCACGTGCCTCGATTTTGTAGTCGTCATGAGGGGTTCTTGAACTGCTCTTTGTCTGACCCGTCACCTAGAGCCTGTTTGCCATGGGAGACCCTACCAGGGGCATTTAAGCCCCAGACAACATAGCCTCTAGGATCATTCGAGCACTCAAACCCCTCCACCACGTTAAGGTGGCGATTCAAGGAGGAAACCCCTCCACCACGTTAAGGTGGCGGTTCAAGGAGGAAACCCCTGCACCACGTTAAGGTGGCGGTTCAAGGAGGGATGGCTGGGTATTAATTGCATTCTCCTAATGTAGTTTTTTGTTTTGGATTATTTTATGTATTTATCTTTGTTTTATTTGGGGTAGTTTTCTTAATTGTGTCTGTTGATACTGTTAGCTATTTGATTTTCTCAGATGTCTTGGCCTCTTGGTCTCACCTGACATTCATGTGTAATCAGTACGCCTGTCCTCCTTCAGTAAACAACTATATTTATTTAAAACTCCTGTTTCATTGGTTTAAGTTTTACTTGTTGTCTTATACCTGCTGTTAACTGCCTGTTCTTCTGTTTAATAAGACGTACCTTTTTAGAATTGCAAATTGAGTGGATTTATTTGGCTTCTCTGAACTTGTCAGAAATCTTCATTTGTGGACTTGACATTATTTAAGGCACAATAACTAGTAATGAGTGATAAGTAATGATTTAGGTTCAATGAGGTATAAGTAACAATATACCAAGCAATAAACTTGTAAGTACTGTATTGGTAATTGTAGGTACGTGTACTTTTAAAAATTTTTAAGACTCTTTAGTTTTACCAAATTTTGCAGGTGTTTTGGAAATTTTACTATTCACGTTATTTACATAAGACAATTTACTTTCAATTATCACTTCTCCAATTAACTTCTTAACCAAAATCCTCATTTATGAATCGAGACCAGAGATGTTTCTAATGTTGTAATTGTGGCTCAACGCCTTTGACAATTACAACTGTCAAATACTCCGTAATAATTAATAACTATTGCCGGAGATGTCACTGTTTAATCGACCGTTTCTACCGAAACGTGTGGAACTTTTAACCTTATCTTGACTGACGAATCACTTTTGCACACAATGAACACAAAAGGCTCTCTTTTTATCTATGTGAATATTTATTAATCTTCACCTACTCAACATGCTAAATTCTACATAACAAGGGTAACACATCTAACTAAGCAAAAATAAAGCAAACAGCAGTGGGTGTGTATTGAATCAACCAGCAGTTATGGCAAAAGAAGGAATGAGAATATGGAAAGGGGGGTGTGGTGGTGAGTGGAGAGTGGGGGGCGCAGCTCCAACTGTAACTTCTGCTCGGTTCATAAAAGTAAATGATAGGTTTACTTGTCGTCGTCTTCCTTCTGAGCGGATGGGGTGGGGTCGAGCGAGGAAAGGTGGAAAGGAGTTAATTGTGCGTCCACAATTAACTTCAGGAAAAACAGTCAGTCTTCGTCTTCTGGCCGTTTGGCTAAAAGGGAAAATATGATTTGACCATCAAAGTCGACTTTGGGATGAAGCACGGTAGCGGTTCGACTCCTCGAAACTCTGTGTTCTTAGTTACGTGTTAAGCTCACGTCTTCGGTCGGCAAAGTGAAATTTCTGGCCTTCCTAGTCCAGAAACCTCAGTTATGAATTGTTCGTTGTCCAACGAGAGAGAATGAATGAACTCCGCCAGGAGCTCTTCTCTTAAAGGAGCGCGCTTCAGTCGCTAGTCCGGTCTCTAGCAGAAGGTGACGTGTTCAAAACGGATGCCTTCCTATATAGCGTCTTGTGACGTCAGACTTGGGACGCTCGTCATATCCGTCGCAATGCTCGATGGGATATGTAGGAGCGGCTGTCCTGGATACTAAAATGGCCGATGCCATTGGAGAGGCACAGTGACGTCCAACAACGTGCAGATAGTCCAATACTCAGCAAACAAGTGGTCCAACAACATACTCTGAACATTAATGTTTGGGAGACTGGCCCTATTTTTATTTGCCTTTTATACATTATTACAAACTTTATTACATAATTTGTTTGTCAAATATATATTTTTTAAATATCAGTATTTTGTGCATTCAGAAGCTCTTCCAAACTTTTACAGGACTTATATAATGTTTTGTTTGGACCAATTGTATGTATGATACATTATATAAATATATACATATTTCATTTATATTGTCATATAATGCTGGGTTTCGGGTTGGACCAACGTGCAGATAAATGGTTGGTAGAAGCATGGTGAGTGAGTTAGTTTATTAACAAAAACAGTGAGACTGGAAACTTACAGGAGGCAAGGAACACAGACAGGTAACCGGACATAGAGCAGGTAGTTGCCAGGAGGAACCAGTGGGGAACAATGAAACCAGGGAGTATAAATACTGAGGTAGGGTGGAGAATGAACCAATGAACAATCTGAGCTAATCAAGGGGGAATCAATAGCACCTGGTGGGTGAGAGAATGCAGGCAACTGAGGTAGTCCAGGGAAGTGGGAGAAACATCTAAGCACAAAAATAAATCACAAATCTAAACTACACTAAATTAACTAAAACAACAGCAACTGTAAAACAGGGATGTGCAGAGAAAACAGACAAATAACTCAAACTACAAACACCTCACACGGGAGAATAAGGAAACTAAAACTAACACAGGGAGATTGTCATATCTATTGTACAAAAACTGCAGGACCCAACACAGAACCTACATACTGATACACAGTATATTATTAAGATAACTGATAACTGAATGTACTAAATATGAAATTATTGAAAGAAAATTATAAATGTTGATAATGTAATAAGTTACAATTTTTATTTTAGCTAGCTTTACTCAGAACATCCATCTTTTGTGGTGCCATTAATACCACCTACTGGTGGGGCATGGATACGCCAGTATTTTGGAAAGTATTTCAGTCCTCAGTTGGCCAGAGTCAAAAATATCAGTTAGAAATGGCCAGGAGTAAATGTTATGTGTTAGCTCAGCTTATAGCTTGAGCCACTTTCAGTCACTAACTTAATGTTAAATTGTGTATTATGGTAAAGGCTGAAGGATGACGTGAGGCCACTTGGCCTAAAGTGGAAGCCAAAATACAAAGTGAGTTTTTAGAGTGATAAGAAGACTAGGCACTTTGGCGAATACTAATAGAAAAGGCTCAAGTAAATTTCAAACATCATAAAACACATGAATCACTAAGAAAGATATAAATCAAAATATAATCACATTGTTTCCTTAAAGAAAAAAAACAATTCTCCCTAATTTATATAACATGTCACAGGCTCAGTATGACTTACATTAGTGTGCATTTTACTGCTCTAATCTGTAGCCTCTAATAAAATCTGTCTTGTCAGCTTTTCCATGAGTGTGCGGTCATGTGAGGCTGAGTCAGGTGATGTCATCAGTCCTAAAAATGAAAATAATAATACAAAGTATGTATACAAACAGCTTGCTGACTGCTTGGTTTCCTCCTGTGATTCACCGAGGTGTTTTGATCCTGGTAACTCAAGGCTTTTTATTTTGTTCAAGATGGCTTAACAAATACCTAAATCAGGGTGTGTGACAGCTAAAGTTTATTTGCCATGTGAAGTTAGTCAGGTATGCTGCATTGCCTGTGAAACATGTATGTCAGTCACTACAACCCTCAGGGGTACACTGTGTATATGGCAAAGAAATCATCATGAGATGAAATCTAAATATAAGTGATTTTGTCTTAAGGAACCTGAAGAAAAGGGCTTAGAAATGAGTACTACAGTATGTTTGTCTTTTGTAAGTTTAGACCCTAAAGCAGCAAGTATATTTCAAGAATATTATTAGAACCCTCGCTGCTGCATCAGACCAGGCTATGTAAGAAACCTTTTTTACAGTTTATTACTATTTTTTAAGCCTCAATTAACATAAAAAATCACATAAAGAAACAGGCTAACAGCTGTTTTTTCTAAGGTAAATGAGAACCTTTACAGATCGAAACCTTTCGGGTAATGGGCTGTTTTTAGATCCTTCAGCGCAAACGTACATTTGGATATAAACCCTAACAAAACAAATATATAATTTCATAACCCTGGAAATACATATTTATTTTACTAAAAACAGTGAAAAAGAAAACTGAAAAAAGTGGATAAATATTTCAAATACATATATTTTCCCAATTTTATTTGGTCGGTGGTTTCCAGTCCATCTTTTATCAGCAAGTCACACATTGAATCAGTAAATAAAAAATATAACAGCCAATTGTGATAGTAAGTAAGCAGAAGTGACACAATAGTTAACACATAAAAAGTGTGTTTGTTGGGTTAAATAGATTTTTCTAGTGAACATAACGTCGTAAAGTAAGATTAACTCATCTTTTTTTGCTTTAACTAACAAAATACAATTATGTGTTTTTATATAAAACGTGTTTTATACATTTGTTTCATACTGGCTCTATAAGCACTGTGCTTCAATGGATCTCTTATAAGTGTATTAAGTTTTTTGTTTATATAAAAGCAGAAAAAGGAAAACATTCAAACAATGAACAACCTGAACGTAGCACATCTGCATTTAATATATCTATAATAATCCATATTCATAAAATACTTTAGAAGGACACAACAATAAAAGTGGAATAATTATAAAAAGAATAAAAAATTTGCAGATACTTAGTACTTTAGTAGATGGGGGTTCACATAGTGAAGACCGCAAGTCCTCCCCTTTAAGGTGTTTCAACAGAGGGTCCCATGTCATATCAAACTCTGCGCCTCTATATTTGTTATGTAGTCTCAGTTTCTCTAGATGCAACTTGTGAGACATTTCTTCTAACCACAAAGCATTTATAGACACAAGTCCAGTTTGACATGTGTAGGATCAATTTTTGACATAATCTTTAATATAATGAAAACAAAAACATATTAATCTTTTTTTCAAAATTGATTTAGCATTTATCCTGGTACTTTATCTTTTGAGAGATGACTGTCTCATTGTTAATCGTAAACGAAAGGAGGCAAGACTTTAAAGCTGTCATTGTAATTAGTGCTGTATGGCTGGACTGTTTTTTTAACAAGTCTGTTGTTTCAACGATATTGAAGTTAATATGTTGACAGAGATTCAGGAGCAGGGCCACGCCCTCTAATTACCAAGCAGTCTATTTTTTACCCAGTTTACACATCCGTTACAGTCTGTCATATTCTTTAAATCGCACCCTCCCTTATCCTCAACCGGATCACCTCAACTCATCCCGTCACCTTCATCCCTCTCCCTGCTTTTATCTCATCACCCTCAACCCTCCTTTCCATTCTTCATTAACTCCTTTGTTGCCGGCGCCATCTGGGGGGCTCCTAAGTGGGCTCAGGAAAAGGCATTCATGAAAACTCCACTGCACACTGAGTCACCTCCTGTCAAACCTTCATCAGCAAGTCTCCCCACATGACCCATCCTCACACTCAATTCATACATCACCTCAACCTCTTCCTTTGATAAATCTTTTAAATACACTTATATCTTTGTGGTGTGGTCCTTGCTAGTGAACATAGCTCCAAAGAAAAACTTGAAAAGTGTTACCCAAAAAGTATTTATGCTAACATTTTATGCTAACATTTTTACAGAGTGTTTAAGAAAGGATATGTACTGTTCCCTCACTGCTGGTTAAAATTTAGCAAGCGGCTCTCTCCAGGATCTCCTAAAGTCCAAAAGTATTCATGTTAGGATAACTGGGGAACGTATATTGTCCTAGTTTAAGTGGGGCTGTATGTGTGGGTGTACAGTTATTTGGCTCTGTGCCTTTGTGTACAGTAGGCACTGTGGTAGACTACTAACCTGTCTGGGGGTCTTTCTTCCATTATGCACGCTGAATCCTGACAAAGGCTCCAGCCACCAGTCCCCCCCAAAATATAAGTGATTGTTTTTGAGCACAAGTCTTCTCTTTAATCTTGTTAATGTTTTTTTTTCTTTATATTTTCAATATTTTTTTGAAGATTAATGTGCTTAGGCTTTGTGGTTTGGCACAAAATGTTTGCCTATTTTCTTGAGCTAGTATTTTCCTTAGCTTGCAAATAAACATTAAACTTTTAGGTTAAAGTATAATCCAAACACTCTAAACAAAATCTTATAATCCACCTCATAAAATTAAAATATGCATATATACTAATGCTACACAGGAATTATAATGCTTCTAAGCCAGTTACAGTCAGGCAAACTTACCTTCTGTTATTTTGAATTTTTTTATTTTATTTTTTTGCTCAGTAAGTAAAAAATGTAAAAAAAATAAATAAATAAAAAAGACATTAAGCAGCTGTGACTTACAATACTCTCATACTATTATTTTATGAAAAAATATGAAGTTGTTCAAGAATACGTGAGAAGCTTCACAGCCTCATGTGAATAAGACTCAAATGAAAAGTTTGTGGTTATGACTCATTGTACTTAGTTCTTTGATGGCACTTGTCATGTGAGCCTGTTTCATTGTGGTTATGTGCTGCAGAGTTTGCGCACTGGCTCTTTGTACCATTACAACAAGTGGGGGGGGATAAACCATGAAGTGGTGGGAAACTTTTCTGTAATTTCCTATCTTGTACAGTCTTTAAGCTGGAATAAAGCGGCTTACAGTGTACGTCTAAAATTGGTGTTGTTTTTGACATGACAGAAGAAAGTCGGGGTGGAAAATGTTGCTTGTGATGCTAGAATAAATTAATGGTTTTCCGGGGGGCTCCAAAACAACATGTCATTAAGACATCATTTCACAGTCTGAATGTAACAAACATTTTCTGTTTAAAGTCTGTTAAAAAAAAAAACTCTTATGCTTTATGGCGTGGTGGACTTAGCAGTGCTGGATGTGGTTCCTATGTTCTGATTATGACTTTAGAAAGTTATGTATGATGGGAAGACAGTTTGTGAAATTTAGTGTTTTTAGTGCTCTGACTTTGATAAAATATTAGTGATGTGATATGCATCTCAAGATATGCTGATTTGGTTAAAAATAACTCTATTGCAAATCAGAAGAAGTTCAGATGGTGTGAACAACCTTAAAGACATCAGTAATGTAACTCCAAAGTAAAGTCATTTGGACTTTCACCACACATATACAATTTATATTCCCTTACAGACCATTTGTAACAAAGATATTGAATGTTAAGTATATTAAAACAATTTTGGTATGTTAACAGACTTACATTGATTCATTTCAGATGTGAAACTAATTTTTAAAATGGGAAAAAGAAATGAGTGCCACCTTTATAAATATTGCCAGTGTAACTCACGGAACACCCATGTTCTTTACGTTTTTGATTTGCATGTGATTATTAAAGGTAGA
The DNA here is from genome assembly GCF_021462225.1 of Girardinichthys multiradiatus. Taxonomy (NCBI): domain Eukaryota; kingdom Metazoa; phylum Chordata; class Actinopteri; order Cyprinodontiformes; family Goodeidae; genus Girardinichthys; species Girardinichthys multiradiatus. The sequence goes on along the minus strand of NC_061810.1, from coordinate 24,594,904 downwards.
CTGTAAAGGTGTAAATTTAACACAAAAGTAAGAGTATCATGTTGATAACATTTGCAGATTTGCCTGAAGCATTGACCTCAAATATAATATAATATAATATAATATAATATAATATAATATAATATAATATAATATAATAAACCGTTATTTGGTAGGGCTGGGTCTTAACTCAGAACTCATTTGTGACCCTTGTTTTCATTGAAGATTTACATTTAAATGTTTCTGCTTAGGCAGTAATGAAGCGGTATAGCAGTAATGAAGTGTGATAGCGGCAATACTTTTCCCTGAAACATTTGCAGAAACAGACTTGTAGAATAATGAGAGGAGCAGTAAGTAGTAAGAGTATATTTTTAAACTCAGGAGATAATTTCCTAAAACTACTGACCAGCACTCCTCGCCTACTCCACGTTATCTATGTATCTGTCAAGGTTTTTGGTGATTCACCGTCTGCAATTAAGAAAAAAATGCAGTCAGAGGTAAAAACTATCCTCCCCTGCACATTTGTAACTCTTTCACGTTTTGTCAACAAGTTCTGCAAACTGGTCCAGGCAGCGTGTTTGAGAGAATTACTTATGATGGATCAATTCTGACAAGTATACAACCTCTGGGTTTGAATGCTAATAACATTATGAATAAGCCTCATTTCTGTCAGCAGGGTTCAGTCAGCAATATGTCACAAGTTTTTTTGTTTTGTCTTTATAGAATGCTGTGGTGTGTAACTTGCCTTGCCAAAGCATTGATAGCCTTAAACCAGTTCACATTTTCACATTATTCACATCCCATAACCAACTTATTTTATTGGGTTCTTGGTTGATAGACCAAGAACCCAATAGTGCATAATTGTGGGTAGAATTAAAAGATGTGGTTTTTGATATTTCTTTCAGAATAAAAAACCTTAAAATCGTGGTGCAGTCTTCCGCCTCCTTCATTACAATATCCTTAAATACCATTGCAACCAACTATCTTTAGAAGTTACCTGATTTGGAAATTAGTCTAATTTATTTTCTTTATAAACACAGCTGTTCTGTGAAGGTCAAAGAGACTTGTAGGACAACATTAAAACAATAACCCAACCTTATAACATCTTACAGAGCAATGCATCCACTGTCACGTAGGAAAGTGTACGGCACAACTCCAAACCTACAATCAAATGGTTTATATCAAAGCTCCAGTCAAAGTCGACTTAAATCCACATTGAAAATGCGTTGCAGAACTGAACAATACTTTTCACAGACACACTCGTTCCAATCTATCTACTGAGCTTAATCCATTTAAAAGAGACTGGGCAGAGATTTCGGTCTCTAGATGTTCAAAACTGGTAGAGAGGGATACCCTAAAAGATTTGCAGCTCTAAATGCAGCAAAAGGTGGTTCTACAAAAGTGGGTGGACATAGATATATGCCACCTCTTTCAGATATTTATTTGCTAAAAAAAGAAAAAAACTACCTATAAAAACCTTCCTTATCCTTTCACTCCACAATTATGCACTAATCAGTGTTGCTTTATAACATTGTGTCACCCAAAAATATATAGAGGTTTGTAGTCATATTTAACTTGTCATATTTTTTTTACTTTTTATATATATGATAAATCCAGCATCAGCTGTGCTGTATAAATGAAAATAATGAAGAGTTTGAACATTACAGCATTTACTGAGCAAAACTGAGTCTAATCAAACGTCGAAACAATGTCACAAACCTTTACAGACATAATGGCAATAAAAACATAAATAATGACATGGAACAAACTGAAATATAGCTTACATTTTTACTATCTGTTAAGTTCTGATAGATGTAAGAGACTATTTTGGTTTTATTGGTACATAAATACCCCTTTTTGGGAAAAATGGAGATATCAAAAAATTGAATGTGGCATTTTTAAGCATTTTAAGTGTCCCAAAAAAAGCTTTCTTCGATCTGGTATTAGGTTTATTACAATTACCTTTAGTTTTATTCCTCACGTCTGCACTTAAAATGTAGTAGCAAAGATTTTATCCAACTCAGTTCAGCTGACTTCTGCTCAGTTGCCTAAGACATTAATAAACCAAACCCATAAAATCATGTATTTTGACATGTGCAACCTCAGAATCGGATTTTTCAAATCTCAGAGGGGGCAGATTCTAAAGCTTAAACGTGGTTAATTGTCTGTCAGCTCCACATTGTACATGAAAGGGATTTAATACGCAAGTTTTCATTGGCAAGGAATGGAAGATTCTTTATAGCTCGTCAAGCACCAGCATGAAGGGTCCCAACAGCTGTCTTCATGCTGCTCTGCTCTGCTCAGGCCGACATAGCTCACATTCCTCACTGACTCACAAGCTTGGAGAGTGTGTGCTTGAACGTGTGTGTGTTTGTGTATCTTCACAACTTTTGGTTTAGCTCTCATACCCTCACTCTCATAGTGTAGGCAAGCACAACCAAGTGTATCCTGTGATATAAAAGAGGGACTGAGTCAGAGTGTGTTATATAAGGCTGGCCTGATCTCTAACTGCCATTCAAAACACATCTGGTGCCTATGAGGCGGAAGAACCACGGTGTCGTTAAAGTTCAGCCTACATCCAGAATGAGTAATTTTTTTCATGTGTGTGTGTGTTTTGTTAATGCAGCATTTGTCAGCTTGTAGATACACTGTTTTAACCTGCAAAGCCTTCATGAACATAAAAGGGATTGTTTTGACTCTGTGCCCACATAACAAACAGACACTGGTACCTGCATCACTTCCTGCCAGAAACAGCAAACCGGTTTCACCTGCTAATGTCATACTGCCTCACCTTTTTTCAGACTTAAGCAACATCATGTCACACCCTGTTTCCAGGCTTAATAAACAAACGCAAAGATGTCTATGAGAACTGATCTCTCGATATCAGTACAATTCAACCGATATTTTTGATCTATGGCTGTTCTGTTTACTTTTTTGGAAATATAAATGGTTTAGTCGTTGTGTTATGACTATTCTAACTTTACAGAATAAATGGGTTGTCACTCTGACAATAGTGACCTGGTTTTTCAAATACCCAAAAACGAAACTCTTTCACAATGTTAAACTTCCACAGAAAAATTGTAAAGGTAACATTTTTGTAACTAGATATTTGTCAGGCACCAAAAACATTCTTAAATATAAAGTGTCTCCATATTTAGACCAATTGCATCTAAAGATGTAAAACACTACAGGTCATTTTTTTTTAATATTCACACTAAAAACGAAAAGGAAGTAAGTAAAGGAAATTAATCTGGACAATAAAAAGAGAACGTCTCACAAGCAATGTTTTACAAAACTGGTTAGATCACAAGATACAGCAATATGTCCAGCCCCATAAAAAAACAAACTAGGTGAAAAATGTTTAAAACATCTGACAGAAAATAAGACCAAGACTTTCTACACCAATTCTTAAGACAAAATTATCAGTCAGGCAGTTGCCTACTTTATCTTGTTTTGTCTGTCTTTCTTTCTATCTGAAAAAACCCTGATCATAAATAAGCATGAGCAATTGAGCTCAGGAAATTATCTGGAATTCTTAAATATGTGGCTTCACACAGAAACTGGAAGGAGGACGATTGTGAAGGTGAACTCCACACCTGAGCGCCTTTTTTGTAAACATGCTAACTGCTTCCAGTTTAATTTGAAGGTGAATTATGTGAACTAATCATCATATTCTGAATAACCTGTCAGTCTTTCACGTCTTTCTGAGAAATTACTCGCACGTATCAAGTTTATTTGAGTTGATTTGCTTTTGCTCAGCTTGCTTGAGCCCAAATCACTGCATTTTGACAAAATATGGCTATTAAACTGGCAATTAATTAATTTTTCTTGGTAAGTAACTTTGCCATGGATTCACTTGTGTGCTTGAGATTATGTTTTGTATTGTAAATTTGCCACTCTTATGACTCAAGGTTGACTCAGTGACTGGAAAGTGTCCAATTACTGTGAAAGTAAATCAAGTCAAAATCATAAATCAAAATCATGCTTGACAGTTGATAGAAGTGGGTCAGGCGTCTCAAACATCACCACTTTGCTCCCACAAGGAACACACAATTGCCTATTTTCTGAAGATAGATGCAACCTTGCTAAACTCAGAAGACATATTTGTTCAGCCTTTATCTGATCTCAATTAAATTTTACTGTCATGAATTCAGGGTTTAACATACTAAGCGAGGTCTGTAGATTCTCAGCCTTGAGTGTTTTAGAAATCCTTTTTTTGTTTGTTTTGTTTTTTGAGTCCCTAGTGGCTATTATTTTTGTAAGGTGATCAACAGGAAATGGGGTGGCGAGAGAGAAGGGAAGACATACAGCAAAGGTCAACAAGCCGGGACGCGAACACATGACAGCTCTGTTAAGAACTGTAGCCTCCTTATATGGGTCGCAAGCTTTACCCCTGTTCTTGTGCCCTTTTAGAAATTATTTGAGCATTAGATAGTTTAATGTTGGATTGAGCTTTCTAAAACGTTCACTAAGAAGTAAAATACCTGTTTGTCTTCTGCTGTGGTATACAATTATTACTTTTTAACGTCTTCTTCCTTTTTTGTGAGACATGTTTAAACAGCTTATAATCTTATTCTATTAATCTTTACTTTCTATCCCATGAATTAAAATCTAAATAGCACTGTAACTCTTCTCAGCTAGAAATTGCTCCTCTAAGATCCTTCTGTATGTGCTTTTTTCTGGCTAAAAGTGTCTTCACAAACAGCAACAGCATGCTCCAGACAAGCAAACTGCCAAAACACTTTCAAAGGTGTCCATAAAGGTGCTTCTTTTAGATCACTTAATGAACATTTAATTATTTTTATAAGCAGCACTTATCAACTTATCTTTTTTTAATTACCACTGAAACTGTAGAGCATATGACTTTTAATTTGTCTCAATGAGTAAAAGCTTATTGTCATCATCATCATTTAGAGATGACAATAAAAATGCATTATAATTAAACTGTGAATAACAACAACGAGTGGTGCAAATATAATTAGCATCAGTGCATATGGTGTCACTGTCAAATTGTGGTTTTCGGGTGGACCGAAGCGCAGACAAGACCTTGGCAGCAGCATTGTGAATCGTCTTCAGTTTAATTCACAGGTTTCAGGGCGAAGCAAAACGTAACAAAACTCATTGCAGGTACAAGCATGAAAATGGTTCAGAACTTACTCAAGTATCACTGCAGGAATGTAGCAATGCTGAACTTAATCAGGGATTGTGATCGGGAGGAACCAGCAAAGGACAATGAAACAAAACCAACTAATATACTGAGGGAGAACAAAGGCAGGTAATCAAAGGAACTAAGAACAGGTGAGACAAGGAGGCAGGGAGGCAGAAGGAGCAGGTGAACCTAATAAAACTAAGCATGAGGAAAGGGACTAATTAACACAACAGTGAACAGACCTAATTAAAATTATAGACCAAGATAAATAGAGCATAAAAATCAAGAATAAACATGAACTAAAGGAAACTGAGAAAACGGAGGGAACACAACAACCTAAGAACTAGCAACACCATAAAGAAGCCCTGACTACAAAAGTAAACAAACCTAAAGCACACTGACTGAATAGACTGGAAGGGAAGCAGAGAACATGAGGACCAGAATGTAAACAAACAAAATATGAACAATAAACAAACACAACCTAACCAGAGGGGCTAGAGAATAAAGCTAAACTAGAGGAACTAAACGAGAAAGGACTACAACTAGGAAAGAAACTAACACAGAGAAAATAAGATTAGTAACCTAGTAGAATATAAAAGAGGACAAATACCAAACCATAAATAAGCACAAAGATACTAAATGGGAAACTGAACTAGGAAATACAAGGAAACCAGAGCACTACAATAAATAATAATAATAGTAATAATAATAATACAGAGAAAACCATACTAAGTCAAAACTAAGAAAGCAACAATAACCAAAGGAGCAATGAACGAGGAGAGTGACAACACTAAGGGGGAAATAAACAATCAGGAGTGAGAGGAAGTAACCAAAACAACCACGACTACCAAAATACTAAATATAAACATAAAAAGTGACTAAACACAAACAAAGTCCAAACACTGACCATCACACCTGTTTCAAAGCATACTCTGGTCTAAAGTTTAACTCTGGGTACAAACTATTTAAATGTGGAGGGGATTTTTAAATAGAAAGTTGCAGACAGTGTTAGTTTTGGTCTGCTCCGAATGTGGCAAATGTAACCATGATTCTGACACATGTAAGAAATTAAACATACAGTGAATTAAACATCTTTGCTATAATTACCTGTCTTTTATTTTTATCTGCATATCCATATGTCTTCCTGGGTGTTGAGATAAGAGCCAGAGTGTCTGTTCAAGTGTTTGAAACTATGAAATCTTCACTAATCGCCTGTTTGCTCCATGTGGGTTTACACAGAGGAGCTGGAATGTAACGCACAAACATGACCCTGTGTTTTCAGCAACCATCTGTAATCACACACTCACAGACACACACACACGCAACCTTCCTGCCGCATCTTTACACTTCTATATTGTCTCACACACCTCATAAGACCATCTTTCAAATATGAGGAATGAGTGTTGCGCACAGTCTATGTGAGAGGGTTGCATGCAAGGTTAAGTGTGTGTGTGTGTGTGTGTGTGTGTGTGTGTGTGTGTGTGTGTGTTCCTGTCTTGGCATCACAGTGAGAACCATTTTCCCAATTTCACCATCAAATTGAGGACCGTTTGTACCAAAGTGAGGACATTTTGCTGGTCCTCATGACCTATTTTGCTAACGGTTAGGTTTAGGACTAAGATGTGAATTGAGTTTAGGTTAAGGTCAGGGTTAGGCATGAACTGGTAATGGTTAGGTTTAGGGTTATTGTCAGGGTTAAGGCATAGAAAGGGTTGAAAATAACTGAAAATCAATGGAAGTCAATGGAAGTCAACACATGGTCCTCACTACATATAGCAAAACAAGAGTGTGTGTGTGTGTGTGTGTGTGTGTGTGTGTGTGTGTGTGTGTGTCAGTAGTGGTGTAGTGGGAAATACAAAGTGTACCTGACAGAGACGGAGACAGCTGTGGGAGCTGAACAGAGGACAGAGGAGTTTCAGTGTTTCAGCCTTTATTTCATCTCCTTGGTAGCCTTATTTATTTAGGTGTGATTCTGTGAAAACATATGCTTGTGTGTTAAATGTGTTTGAATCTTTCCATCTGTTCAAACACTATTTATGGCTTTTCTAAATTAATTTAAAAGGGGAAAATCCTAACATTGTGGATTTTAGCATCATATGTAGTTTATGGTTTGATATACTGTTGATGTGCCTCTGGGCAAGGCACATTAACCCCAAGTTGTATGTGTGTGGGATGGCTTGGGATGGGAGGAACAATCATATTGGGAAAAAAAATAAAATGATTGTGAACAATTGGTCAGAAACTACACCTCTATTGGTTTAACCTATTAGTGCAGGTCTGTCACCTTGTAATTAGACTACAACTGAGAACTGGGATTTATTTCCGGAAAGATTGCACTCCTCTCTCTGTGTTTCAAATATCTAAACCAGAGGAGCCATTGGTGGCCCTTGGCAGTATTTTGTTGGGCCTAAAACCATTAATTACCTTTCTGAGATTACGTTTTAGAATGAAAAATTTTCACTGATGCAAGCCCTTCAAAAATATGCAGTCAAATCTTCTAAAAATGGGAAATTATAGGTATTTTTTTTGTTTTCCAGTGACATCCACTGTGGTGCATTCATTAAACATGGTTAAATAAAGAAAGCATTTTCAAAGAAAGAGTAACCCATACCAACTTTTTCGTTGCTGAGAAAACTTTAACCCAATCCAGAACCCCAATCCAGATTTAGGACATGATATGCCTTGTACTTTTAATGGGCAGACATGCAAAATGCTTTCTACAGTATGTCTCAGTTCAGCAATGATTTCCAGATCTTGCATCTACAAAAAAAAAAAAAAAAAAGAAATGTGTTTAGTATTTTTTTGTTGAGCATGTAAAAATATACCATCCATTCATCCCTATTCTATACCCGTTTCTTCCGTACTGGGTTGCAGGGGAGCTGGTGTCTATCTCCAGAGAGATAGGCGGGGTGCAACCTGGACACACAGGACACATAAGGGTAATTTAGAGAGACCAGTTGACCTAACAGTTATGTTTTTGAAATGTGGCAGAAAGCTGGAGTACCCGGAGACCGCCCGCGCCTGCACAGGGAGAACATGCAAACTCCCTGCAGAAAGAATATCTCTGCAAGGAGTTTGCATGTTCGAACCCAGGACCTTTTCGCTGCAAAGCAACAGTGCCACCAACTGTGCCATAGTCCAGCCCGGTAAAAATTATAAATAACAATGCTTTTGTGTTTTTAATTTTTAAACAAATTTAAATTTTTGTGGCCCATGACTTGTTGATTTTGGCTTGCATGGCAGAAACTTTGGATGCCACAGCTACAGAAAGTAAACCAGTTATTTACAGAACAGCTGGAAACATAGCTTTAATGTAACTTAAATGTAGAGATTGTGAAACATCTGGGGTGTTTAGCAACCTAACAAGATGATGCCTGCTAACTTGTAACTATGGTGACCGACAAGTAGCAACTGATATTTTTATTTTTTTATCTATTACAGCAAAAATGTTAACAATCTAAACCAGGATCTAAATCAAATCCAGTCTCAGCAAGCTGCTGTGCATGCATGTACTCTGAGGAAAAAAATTGCTTGAGTGACGCAAATAGACAAACATTCTAACTTTGTTAACTTCTGCATATTACTACTTCTGTGTCTGATGTACGCCTGCAAAACTCCCCTTTTCTCTATTTTGGCACGTCTTTGCGTGAGTGTGTGTGTGCTGTTCCAGCCAGGAACATACTTTTCCTTTTAAAGAAAAAGGAAAGAGGCAGCAGAGTCAGGGAACGTGTAGGGCAGAGTGCTTTCTTTGGCACAAGCTTAGAGGGGCAGGGCCTGGTTAAAGGTTAGAAACGTAATGGGTTTTATGCAGGAAGATAAAAGATATGAGATCAAGATGAACGGAGCCGGTTTTTTATGACATCAAAGAGGATTATAAAGTATCAAGTGGAGTTACTTGAATTATCTGAGTTTCAATGGAATACATGCATTACCTTTTGTATTTCAAACTACAACCCCAACAAAACAACTACACTGATTTTTTGCAGTAGTGTAAAAGGTTTGCATTTTTCAATGGCTTTCCTGAAGAGGCTTTTGACAAGCATACAAAAGAATAAGTTAATAATTGATAAAAAATAAAAAAAACAACATTTTAAAAGTAATAAATGACTTTCAAAATTCTATTATGACTTCCTACAGTGTAAAGTGCAAGGGTCTAAGTCAAACCATTACAGTAGGACTTTATCTCCACAAGCTTTTCAGCTTAATATTTAAGACCAAAGTTGTAAATTTAGTCCTTCAGTTACAAATTCTCCGAATCTGAGATGTGTTTAAATGATAACAAAAGATGTTTAAATATAATAAAGATGAATGGTGTAGTTGATTAGTGCCGATTTATTGTATGAACTTACTTTACCAGAACATGATTATTATGGAATTACACTGAAAAAGCATTTTCCAAAACAGATATTAGCACATTAAATGCTTATTAGAAAAAAGAAGCTTATTATATTTAGGTTCAACGCTTAACTAGTTTCTGAGAAGTAATGTTTAAACCGAAAAAAACCTTCCAACATACTATTCTGACAGGTCTTTTTTATGAGATTTCAAAGAAAGTGCTTTCACCAGCTGTATGAAGTAATGCAGTGGTTTCCTTTCCCCATCTGTTCATGCGCAATGTCGGTGTTATTGTCTGAACGTACTTATTTTCAGTGAATTAGAATCACAGAGCTTTCTGAAGACATATTTACAAAAGGTATTAGAAAGGAACGTTAAAATAAAATTAGAAAACAGTTATATTTTAGCATGAACCAGCTACTGGTACCAAGGTGTACCAAAAGTTTAACCTCCTAAAGTTTTCCCTCATACATTTTCTATGGTGTAAAGTCCTTTTAATAAGTTGCCAGACAATGTGGCAGAGTAACCAAAGTTTGCAGGTGAATAGAGCACAACTGCTGCCTGTCCCCCACTTGTTACTGTGCAGTATCAGCATTTCACTTCTCACTTACTTACAGGAAATACATATTTGACTGTTAGGAAATATTTTCAGCCGCACAAATTACTGACATTCTTGATGTAAAACCTAAAGAAGTGTCTCATATCTTTTTTATCATGCAGCCAACTCTAGATAGCCTGACTAATTAACTAGCTAATGTTTAGAACAGAATGCCGCTATTATTCTTTTAAGTAAACACATTAAATTTTTTTCTGTTTATAGATTCTAGTCTGTGCAGCAAAATCAAAATAACAGTAAATAAATGTTATAGACAGCAGTAATTATAACTGTAATAAATATGTTATATTGTTTTAGTAGAAATAATCTTTGCTCTTCTGATTCTAATAACAGCAACTATATAATATATCATGTGATGTTATTATTTCCATAGTGTTTCTATGCCAGAGTAAAAGTAGCTGTTGCATTACAAATAAAAATTTGTGTTGATCTGCTTTTTAGCACAATTATGGAAAATTACTTTTTTTGTTACATTTCTGTGGTTTTCCGTGTGGGATTATCACAACTTTGTCTCTCGTCATTGTTATCCTTACAACCTAATTTTCAGACATAATTACAGTTATTTGTTGTTGCTGTAGCTACAAAATTTGTCTCTAGAAGAAATATTAAGTTTGAATGGACCACCAACAGTCTGTAGCCAGAAATATATTTTTTTTCTCCAGGCTTTGAGTTTCTTCTATCTCCTCCATCGCTGCTATTCTTCACTTATCATCTTTTTATAGCTCACAGAGCACATCTGCATTGTTGGTGTACTTCCATTAAAGTTAAAACACCATCCAGAATATAACCAGTATGCCATTTCTGAATACACAACTGGGGCGTTATTTATGATTTTAGAAATGTTTTTCACTGACTTTCGGGGTAAGTTTCGCCACTACTCCAAGCTCATTTCCTGGCAGCCACTCCAGCCTGCAGTTGAGAACATTATGTTTCATTTTCCTACTGTGGCTTCCCGTCATTCCCTCCCACCCTCATTCTTCTGGCTTTCTACACCCTGATACACTCCCGATTTCCGTGTGAGAAGGAAGAGGGTTGCTCTACTCTTGAAAAACCCAAAGGGAAATATAGGGAGAAAAGAGGTTTTGAGAAACAGATGTTTTTCTTAGAATTCAAGCTATTAAGAGATTTACTGTAAGCAACTAAATAAAGAAAAGAGATGCACTGAAAAGAAAAAAAAACATGCTTAGCTCTATCTTTCTTGTTTATTATACTCCCATCTACTGTATTCCTCCACATTTCTTAAAATATCAAGGTGTGTGAGAGCTCAACTCTGACTATTTACACAAACAAACTGTAAGCCAGTGATTTCCTGTAAGTAAGAGATTTGGAAATCTGAAATGCTCTTTTAGCTTTGTAGAAACCAAAAATGCACAGCACTTCAACCAACCCAAAAGTTGAAATCCAAAACAGCTGTTCGACTTTTGGAGCAAAATGACGTGCTCAGTGGACACTGAGATTCCTTAGTCACTGCCCCATGGTAATGTAGCAGCAAAGGTACACAACACCTTAAAAACCCACACCAGTGACCTTGAACCACAGGAGAACACCCAGCTGATACACAAATATGCACAAAAGGGGGACTGGGTCCAGAACTTGCTGAGGAAGCACTTACACTGCCCATTTCAATGTTTTACCAGGATGGGTGAGTATTAAAGGAATATTCACTGACCTGACAGAAAGTCTAGACTGTTCATTTGTTTAACTAGAGTACATGTGAGGAAGCACTTTTGGAACACATACAGTCCCTTTGACAGAACATACCCATTGAACCCTTTTCACATTTTATCACTATTAAACCACAAGGTAAAATCTATATTTTTTGAGTTTTATGTAATAGATCAACACAGAATAGTTTACAGTGTTTAGCAGAAGAACAAGCATACATGGTTTTCAACAACAGAACCACTTTTCCACACAATTACAGTTTTGGAGGTCAGTCAGTCAGTCAGTCATTTTCTACCGCTTCTTCCATAGTGGGTCGCGGGGGAGCTGGTGCCTATCTCCAGCAGTCTATGGGCAAGAGGTGGGGTACACCCTGGACAGGTCACCAGTCCATCACAGGGCAACACACAAACAACCATGCACACACTCATTCATACACCTAAGGGCAATTTAGAGTTACCAATTAACCTAACAGGCATGTCTTTGGACTGTGGGAGGAAGCCAGAGTACCTGGTGAGAACCCACACATGCACGGGGAGAACATGCAAACTCCATGCAGAAAGACCCCTGGCTGGGAATTGAACCCAGGACCTTCTTGCTGCAAGGCAACAGTGCTACCAACTGTGCCACCGTGCAGCCCAATATCCAAACCATCCCTTTAAAATCATAGATTCCTAATCTTTTTGTCAAAGTCAACGGTATGACATCAAACTTATCTTAGCATTGGGTTCAGGGTCAATTTATCACAAAGGACTTTATGATTATGAGTCTATTAAGCCTGAGCAAGGATTAACCCACATTTCAGTTTTGGAGGTATGTTTCTGAAATTATTGCCCATTTTTCTTTGCAAATTAAATAAAACTGTGAGAATCTGTGGTAAGGTTTGAAACATTTGACTCATATATTTAAGTCTTTACTTTGTGTCATTCTAACACATGAAAAGGATTTGATCTAAGCCTTGAGACGATGTGTTATGAATTGGCGGTATATAAATAAACTGAATTGAATTGAATTGAATTAAATTGAATTCCATTAGGGTCTCATGTGACCGGATTATTCCACACATTTGCTGTGTCCTCTGTCAGTTCTGTTAGAAATGGCATTCTTCTTGCCATGCTTCTATAAAGTCCAGATTTGTGAAATACATCACTATTTGTCATTTCCATAGTTTCTCTCACCTAAGCTGTGGAACTCTGCGAATCCTCCAGAGTACCACAGGCATTTTGGCTGATTCTCTAATTTTACTCATTTGGTCATTTCTAAATGTTTTTGGGATTTTTTTGCACTGGCTTTTATCAGCTGGTGTCAGAATATGGGAGCTACATAAAATGTAAAAACGAATAAAACATTTTATAAATTCTTAAAAGCATGTATTATTTTAGTTTTACTTTATAATTATACTTTACATTTTTGTTGGTTTATGTCTATCTAATAAAATCTCAAAAAAAACCTATGAAGTTTGTGGTTGCAACAAAACAAAAGATTTAAGCAATTTGACTACTTTTTCTAGGCACTGTACTTGTACAGTCAAAGCAGCTTATGAGCTCTGCATATCTGAGTACACATTTGATATCACTTTGTAGAGTTTAAAATTGCATAGATTTCTAATTTCCAAGTATTTCTTAGCACTGTGGGTTTGCCTTGGTTGTAGAAAATGCCAAATTCAACTCGTTATCAAAAGGGAAATAACTTCTACGTAATAATTTAGGTCACCGGTCACAGAATATGGAACATAAAATTGCATTTAATCCAGAGCTACTGTAGGTCCTTTTCAGTCACTCTAAACATACTATGTTGTCTAACAATTGCATGCATTTTAACAAAACTCATAATTTTCTCCTGCAGAAGTGCTTGACTATGATTTCTCTGTCCCTCCCAGTTTCATATCAAAAAACCCAAGAGGCTCTATTGCCCATTGTCAGTTTTTATTTTTTATTTTAGTGTGTTTAAAACCTCACAATCTTTGCTATAGAGTAGACATACTGTGCAGCAACTACTCCCATTGAGCTACTTTGGTTTAAAGTGAGTGAAAGAGCCATTATTGGGTATGTGACAGTTTGTTTTTTAGGGTGATAAAAACATTCATTAGTGGAAATTTATGTGGGACATGTATCAAATCTAGTTCGGAACAGAGGCACAAACGCATATGTTATGGGTTTAGCTCTTTTATGGAAAACCACAACTTCTCACTGGCAAAAAAAAAAAGAAGTCAGATAAACAACTCTTAAGCTACACGCTGGAAAACCTCAGCATTAATTGTGTGTGGTATCAACCAAGATTACAGTCAAAGCTGTTTCAGTAATATAATTACTGCTATTTTGCACACAGAAGAAATTCCTCCAAAACCACTCTTCGTAGCTGATACAGGAAGCATGGCAGAAAGGCCTTTGTGCTTCCAGAATACACAAATAAAACTGCTTTGGCACTATTTTTAAACTTGAAGTTCTGTTCTTGGCCTTAAAATTTTATTTCTGCAACTGACAAACGACTGAACAACCATCTCTTATTTTGGTCTCTTAAAATTTTGCTTTTGAGCTCTTATCACCTTGATGCCTTGTGAACAAAAGCTGGAGAAGCAAGTTTAACCACTCGGGCCGCACACTAATCTCAGTCACATGCTAAGTGACCTCTCTAACCTTTCTTTTCTTTATGGAAAGGTTTGACATTTTCACTGGCCTATTATTGAAGGATGAAATTATGACTGGGTTAATTTTCAGAAATGTTTTTAAAAGAAATTAGTGATTTTTTTGTTCCCATTTTCCGCTGCTAATACTTTCTTTCTGTCATCCTTCCCTACTTTGCCCATCTTCTGAACTTTCTGAACCCATCATATTATACTAATGGATTAAAGATTACTTTGAAACATGGTTTTGAAAGATAAAAAATGATCAATAGTCATATATATGTGTCCCCCAAACCAGTGGGAGAGAGAAAAAGTTGAAGTTAGCAGTTATTGTTGTCCTCTGTTGTCTAATCATGTAGACAACAGCTTTGGCCTTACCTGACCAGCCTACATTCTAAGAATGTTTTACAGGCTTGTCCAAATCTTCTGCAGCAAACTTTAAGCAAATCTCAACATGCTTTTTTCCAGCAGTGGAATTTTGTGCTGTAAGAATACATAGAGGTGATTGTGTACAAGTGCATTACTAATTATTTTCATAAGAGAAGCTGTAACTGTTATTTCCAGATTTTTCTTAAACACTCAGTGAGTTCTTCATGGTTCTTAAACAACTATTTTGACTCCTCTGTCAGAAATTGTATGTTGGTCACCTTACTTTTGCAGGTTTATGCTGAAATTATGTAATTTCCACTGCTGGATTATGGTGTCAACTAGCTCACTGGACAGTTCAGATGATTAGAAATGCAGCTATAACCATTGCAATTTGCAACTATTTTGCAGAACATTTTTGTGAAAGTCTCTTTGCTTTCACCAATCATACCAATCTGTACAATACTTTCATTATAGGAAACCTTTTTATAGACCATCAGTTATTAAAACTGCACATAGTAGCAGGAATTATTTCTAAATGATGATTTTGGCTGATTTGTTTGCTTTCAATACCTTTTTGAACACGCATTGAACTGCATTGCCACCAATCATAACATACCGGAATTTTATTGCATACAATTTGATGACAAAGGACTTGAAAATGGAAAAATGCATGGCAAAAGATCAAAGGTTGGACTGAAGAGCTAAGGACCGATTTATTTTTTTCAAAAGTACAAAGCTTCATAGATGAAACAAGCTGTTTACGCACAATGTATAAAAAGATAAATAATCTGTTTTTACTGACATTTAATCCAACTCAATTTTGCCTCTTATTGGGCATTTAGGATAACAACATTATCCCTACTTTACTTTCATTGTCAGAAGTTTGCATACGGTAAGGTTACAACACCTTTAAACAATTAGGGAAGGCCCAGATGATGGTATGGCTTTATAAGCATCTGATTGGTTGATCTATAACATTTAAATTAATTTGAGGTAAACCTTTTGAATTTATTTTAGGCAACAGCTCAAACACATTGGTTCCTTGTTTGAGATCATAGAAAAGAATCAGCCAAGGTATTTGCAAGAGAATTCTGAACCTCAATAAGTTCAGACGCAGCCTGGAGCGATGAAGGTGCGTAGTGTAGATATTTTAATAAAAAGGATGATGAACTTACAAACACAAACCAGGGAACAGACCAACAGTTACATTTCTGTTTCCGACACAGAAACAGAAAACAGGAACTTAAATACAAACAAGAAGAAACAGAAATCAGGTAATCAGAGTGTAATCAACAGAAACACAAACAGGTGTGGCTCATGACACAAGTCTGGTTCATCCATAGGATAACTGAAGATGCCATGTTTAAACAATTATCCTGAAGTATACACTCCATAAGACTGTCCAGCCATTGTCTAATTTAGAAAGTAGATGGTTTTGTGTCCCAGATGTGAGCATGTTTTGGTTCAGAATATGTGAATTAAACCCAATACAAAAACAAAAGACCTTGTGAAGATGCTGGCTGAATCTGGTGAGAAGGTACCATTATAATAAATGAATCCTGTACTGGCATGGGCTGGAAGGCCTCTACTAGGAAGAAGACGTTAATCCAAAAGCAACGCAAAAAAGTCAGATTATAGATTACAAATACACTTATAGACCTCAATCTTTGAAGAGATGTCCTGTTGTCTCTCAAAATAAAAATGTATGTGGCCATAACACCATCCTAACTGTGAGTATGAATGTGGCAGCATCATGTTGTATGAGTCTTTTGCTGCAGGGTGGACTGGAGCTCTTCACAAAATAGAAGACATCATTGTGGAATTACTGAAGCAGCATTTCAAACATCAGCCAGGAAGTCAAAGCTTGGGCGCAAATGGGTCTTCGAAATGAACAATGACCTAACACTCATACTTGTTGTCTTCATTTCATCCGGGACTGGGTCTCAGGTTGCAGCAGACTCAGTAGAGAAGCTCAGACTCCCCTCTTCCCCAGACACCTCCTCCATCTCCTCTAGGGGGAGCCCAAACCGTTCCCAGGCAAGCTGAGAGACAAAGTCCCTCGAGCATGTCCTGGGCCAGCCCCTGGACCTCCTCCTGGTGAGACATGCCTGGAACACCTACTGAGGGAGGCGTCTAGGAGGCATCTGATCTGGATGCCCAAGTCACCTCAATTGACTCCTCTTGATGTGGAGGAGCAGGGGCTCTACTCCCGAGCTCCTTCCGGATGGCTGAGCTCCTCACCCTATGTCTAAAGGAATGCCCTGCCGTCCTGCGGAGGAAGCTCATTTCAGCCTGTTGTATCCGGGATCTTGTTCTTACGGTCATGAACAAAGCCACCCTTTTACAGTCGAGAACCATGGCCAACTTGGAGGAGCTGATCCTCATCCCCAAAATAATACACCGTTTGGGTTGAGATCAGGTAGGCCATTCCTCCCAGTCACACCCCTCTCAGTGTCACATCTCATTTACCAAGTGGACGTTGAAGTCCCCCAGCAGAATGACGAAGTCCCAGAGAGGGGCATTATCCAGCACCCCCTGTCAGGGGTCAGGAGGACTCTGCACCACCGCTCGTCCCGTAGGCTGAAACGACAGTCAGACCCCTGTCCCCGACACAAAGGCGCAGGAATGCGACCCTCTCATCCAGCGGGGTAAACCCCAACACGAGACGGCTGAGCTGAGGGGTGACAAGCAAACACACCCCAGCCCACAACCCTTCCCCGTGGGCCACTTCAGAGTAGAAAAGAGTCCAACCTCTCTCAATGAGCTGGGTTCCAGAGCCCACACTGTTCTTGGAGGTGAGCCAGACTATTTCTAGACGATATCTCTCGACCTCCCGCACAGGTTCAGGCTCCTTCCCACCCAGGGAGGTGACATTCCATAGATAGGGTCGTCAAGGTCTCCACCTTCGTCCGCTGCCTGATCCTCTTTGCACCGGTCCCTCACGGTTCCCCGCTGCAGGTGGTGGGCCTGCTCGAGGATGGCCACACGTCTCTCATTTTGGCTTGGTACAGCCGGGCTTGGCCCAGCTCTAGGGTGGGACCCCGGCTCCACCGTACCAGGCGACGTCACGTACCACGTCCTTGTGGTCCTCTTGAAGGCGTCTGAACCGCTCTTTGTCTGACCCGTCACCCAGAGCCTGTTTGCCATAAGAGACCCTACCAGGGGCATTTAAGCCCCGGACAGCATGATCTTGGATATTTCGAAGCCCTGAACTCAAGCCCATGGAAAATTTGTAGGCAGAGCTGAAAAGTTGCATGAGCATGGCGACTTACAAGTCTGACTTAATTCTGTCAGAAGAAATGGCAAACTATTATGAAAATCTTGTGGGAGGATACCTAAAAGGTGTGATCTAAATCATACGGTTTAAAGGCAATTTTACTAAATATTGAGAAAACTTCTGAAATAAAAAAGTTTTCTAAAAAATAATTTATCTTATTATTCTGGCATTTATTGCATAAAAAGTATTTTGCTCACCCTGAATGACCCAGAGCATTAAAGATTGCATGAGATTTAGTGTCAGACTTTAAGGAAAAAAATGCTAATGAATTATTTTTACAGAGTATGTAAATATCTGGTTTATCTGGCTGCAACTGACAGCCTAAAGGTTGATAAACTTTAAACACTACCGTTGATGGTGTTTGTTTGTTAGCATGTTTCCAGTCAAAACATAAAACCATTGTTACAGTAAAGTTCCTTTGACAAAAGAGCCTCATTGGAACATATATTCTAATTTATTGAATATTAATATACTTTTATGTGTACACATAATACTACTAATCTATGGCTCTACCATTGTATTGTTAAAAAAAATTGCATTTAATCAGTTTTGTGGAAGCTTCTCAACACTGATGTCTTTAGAAATATTAAATTCTTTCATTTATGTGCAGAAATAAAAAACAATCTTGTATTTATTGAGTTTTTTCATGTAGTAAGAACAAAACAGTTTTTTATAAAATCAAACATGTAAGTGTGGATATTTTGAACATACAAAATGAAAATTGGATCCCATTGCAGCCCACCTGTTAAATTATTCCACATAGAAGCCTCCATATCGGTTTCGTCTCATTTAAGTTTGCCAGAAGTCTGGGGAGGAAGGTACTTTCCCCCACTTCTAATGTCAACACAGGCTGTTCACCACTGACTCACTTACCCTATTTGGCAGTAAGAATAAAAACTATCCTTCAACCTTCCCTCTGTTTCTTTTGCTGAATCATCCTGTAAATTCAAGTGTATTAGCAACTCAGGCTAATCATATTTCTGACATCTTTATTAGCTGGACAAACCTGCTCCACAGGGGTTGCTAAGTAACTGTTTAACCTGTGCTCATTTAGGTGTTCGGTGTTTGGCATGTCACCATAGCAATGCTATGCAGTGTGTGGTTAAATATTTGCAAAGTATTAGTTAATGTAGGTACCGGCTGGCCCAACTGTATTATCAGGGTCTTTAGGTTAGAGATTTGAAGGAGACGACAAACCAAAAGAAATCCTAAAAGTCAACCTTAAAACTGTTAATAAGTCTAAAACCAGGATGATTGATTTGTTCTGTAAAAAATATGATACGATAGGTAAAATAATATCTTTAAGCTGCAATGCAAAAAATTATCAGCAGCACCATTTTGCTTTGACAGGAAAGGAACCTCAGTGACTATTAAACGTTTTCTTCAATGTTGACTACACCTGCCTGTCATCAAGTGTCATGTGATGATGACTTGGCAGTTTAGACCATGTAATGGTGAGTCAGAGTCCTAAAATGTTTCCCTGAGTTCCCCTTATATAAGTGCACATCTTACATGTTTGCAGAAGAGACTAGGGATGAAAATATATCAAAATAGTTTGTTTCACTTGAGCTCTATTATAAATGCATACAGGTCCTTCTCAAAATATTAGCATATTGTGATAAAGTTCATTATTTTCCATAATGTCGTGATGAAAATTTAACATTCATATATTTTAGATTCATTGCACACTAACTGAAATATTTCAGGTCTTTTATTGTCTTAATACGGATGATTTTGGCATACAGCTCATGAAAACCCAAAATTCCTATCTCACAAAATTAGCATGTTTCATCCGTCCAATAAAAGAAAAGTGTTTTTAATACAAAAAACGTCAACCTTCAAATAATCATGTACAGTTATGCACTCAATACTTGGTCGGGAATCCTTTTGCAGAAATGACTGCTTCAATGCAGCGTGGCATGGAGGCAATCAGCCTGTGGCACTGCTGAGGTCTTATGGAGGCCCAGGATGCTTCGATAGCAGCCTTTAGCTCATCCAGAGTGTTGGGTCTTGAGTCTCTCAACGTTCTCTTCACAATATCCCACAGATTCTCTATGGGGTTCAGGTCAGGAGAGTTGGCAGGCCAATTGAGCACAGTGATACCATGGTCAGTAAACCATTTACCAGTGGTTTTGGCACTGTGAGCAGGTGCCAGGTCGTGCTGAAAAATGAAATCTTCATCTCCATAAAGCTTTTCAGCAGATGGAAGCATGAAGTGCTCCAAAATCTCCTGATAGCTAGCTGCATGGACCCTGCCCTTGATAAAACACAGTGGACCAACATCAGCAGCTGACACAGCACCCCAGACCATAACTGACTGTGGGTACTTGACACTGGACTTCTGGCATTTTGGCATTTCCTTCTCCCCAGTCTTACTCCAGACTCTGGCACCTTGATTTCCGAATGACATGCAGAATTTGATTTCATCCGAAAAAAGTACTTTGGACCACTGAGCAACAGTCCAGTGCTGCTTCTCTGTAGCCCAGGTCAGGCGCTTCTGCCGCTGTTTCTGGTTCAAAAGTGGCTTGACCTGGGGAATGCGGCACCTGTAGCCCATTTCCTGCACACGCCTGTGCACGGTGGCTCTGGATGTTTCTACTCCAGACTCAGTCCACTGCTTCCGCAGGTCCCCCAAGGTCTGGAATCGGCCCTTCTCCACAATCTTCCTCAGGGTCCGGTCACCTCTTCTCGTTGTGCAGCGTTTTCTGCCACACTTTTTCTTTCCCACAAACTTCCCACTGAGGTGCCTTGATACAGCACTCTGGGAACAGCCTATTCGTTCAGAAATTTCTTTCTGTGTCTTACCCTCTTGCTTGAGGGTGTCAATAGTGGCCTTCTGGACAGCAGTCAGGTTGGCAGTCTTACCCATGATTGGGGTTTTGAGTGATGAACCAGGCTGGGAGTTTTAAAGGCCTCAGGAATCTTTTGCAGGTGTTTAGAGTTAACTCGTTGATTCAGATGATTAGGTTCATAGCTCGTTTAGAGACCCTTTTAATGATATGCTAATTTTGTGAGATAGGAATTTTGGGTTTTCATGAGCTGTATGCCAAAATCATCCGTATTAAGACAATAAAAGACCTGAAATATTTCAGTTAGTGTGCAATGAATCTAAAATATATGAATGTTAAATTTTCATCATGACATTATGGAAAATAATGAACTTTATCACAATATGCTAATATTTTGAGAAGGACCTGTATTAACTGCAGTTTAGCTTTGAGATACTAACAGTTAAGCCCGATGCTATCTACAGCTCTGGCAGATTTAGATTTAGTTATGTTCATTCATCAAAGAAGTTTGTATATATTAGAAAATAATACTAAATGCCTTATCAAAGTTTGTTCATTGCCTTTACTATTTTATCTTATTTCATTAAAATGTCAAAAAAATCATCCCCACAAATATTCAAGATGATTGTTAGATATAAATGGTTCAAAGTGACTAAATTTTTACTAAAAAATAAACAAATTGCAAACTCACCAAAGCAAGTTGCGATCAGATACACCTCTGATCAATATTTTAGCAAACTGTATTGATCAACTTGCGCTTTTAACCCAGGCCATTTGATTCATTAAAATCCATTCAGTGGGATCATTTCCTTTGCTGTAAAACACACTATAGCACAATATACAATAAATTTAGTTAACAGCTGCTTTTTTTGAATGTGCAGTATGATGTAGTGTTTCATAGTGGGATTACTGTTGGTAGAGTAGTCCTCTTGCAATCAGAAGGTCGTGGGTTCGATTGCAGCTTCCCTCTGTCACAAGTGGATGTGCTCCTGGGCAAGCCACTTAACCCCAGGTTGCTTACAGATTTGAATATTGGTGTATGAATGTGTGTGCGTTAGTGACTGCATTTGGGTGAATGTGGCTCTAGTGTAGCATTGTGTGTTAAGTCCTTTAAGCAGAAGCACAACATCTAAATAACCACTTACCTTCACTGGCTCTGGGATCAGATGGCAGGAATGAGCTGGGGGATAGCATCATAGCTTTCTGTATAATGTATAGACCTCATACTGCTGGTAAATGGCTGTTAAATGCAAAGTATATTGTACCACTTACCACAAATACAAAGACCTTAAACCTAATTAGAAGTTTAAATCACAAGTTAGTGGTTGGTTAGTGATCTAACTAGAGATGAGTTGAATGTGTACTGAACTGCCCCAGGTACAGTGCCTTGTATCCGGCCCCTTGAACTTTTCAACCTCTTGCAACATTTCAGGCTTCAAACATAAAGATATAAAATTCAAATTTTTTGTGAAGAATCAACAAGTGGGACACAATCGTGAAGTGGAATGAAATTTATTGGATGTGTCAAACCTTTTTAACAAATAAAACACTGAAAAGTGGGGCGTGCAATATTATTTGGCCCCCTTGCATTAATACTTTGTAGCACCACCCTTTGCTGCAATTACAGCTGCAAGTCACTTGGGGTATGTCTCTATCAGTTTTGCACATCGAGAGACTGAAATTCTTGCCCATTCTTCCTTGCAAAACAGCTGGAGCTCAGTGAGGTTGGATGGAGAGCGTTCGTGAACAGCAGTCTTCAGCTCTTTCCACAGATTCTCGATTGGATTCAGGTCTGGACTTTGACTTGGCCATTCCAACACCTGGATACGTTTATTTGTGAACCATTCCATTGTAGATTTGGCTTTATGTTTTGGATTATTGTCTTGTTGGAAGATAAATCTCTGTCCCAGTCTCAGGTCTCTTGCAGACTCCAACAGGTTTTCTTCCAGAATGGTCCTGTATTTGGCCCCATCCATCTTCCCATCAATTTTGACCATCTTCCCTGTCCCTCCTGATGAAAAGAAGGCCCAAACCATGATGCTGCCACCGCCATGTTTGACAGTGGGGATGGTGTGTTCAGGGTGATGAGCTGTGTTGCTTTTACACCAAACATATCGTTTTGCATTGTGGCCAAACAGTTGGATTTTGGTTTCATCTGACCAGAGCACCTTCTTCCACATGTTTGGTGTGTCTCCCAGGTGGCTTGTGGCAAACTTTAAACGAGACATTTTATAGATATCTTTGAGAAATGGCTTTCTTCTTGCCACTCTTCCATAAAGGCCAGATTTGTGCATTGTACCACTGATTGTTGTCCTATGGACAGACTCTCCCACCTCAGCTGTAGATCTCTGCAGTTCATCCAGAGTGATCATGGGCCTCTTGGCTGCATCTCTGATCAGTCTTCTCCTTGTTCGAGATGAAAGTTTAGAGGGACGGCCGGGTCTTGGTAGATTTGCAGTGGTCTGATACTCCTTCCATTTCAATATGATTGCTTGCACAGTGCTCCTTGGGATGTTTAAAGCTTGGGAAATCTTTTTTGTATCCAAATCCGGCTTTAAACTTCTCCACAACAGTATCTCGGACCTGCCTGGTGTGTTCCTTGGTCTTCATGATGCTCTCTGCACTTTGAATAGAACCCTGAGACTATCACAGAGCAGGTGCATTCATACGGAGACTTGATTACACACAGGTGGATTCTATTTATCATCATCGGTCATTTGGGACAACATTGGATCATTCAGAGATCCTCACTGAACTTCTGGAGTGAGTTTGCTGCACTGAAAGTAAAGGAGCCGAATAATATTGCACGCCCCACTTTTCAGTTTTTTTATTTGTTAAAGAAGTTTGACACATCCAATAAATTTAATTCCACTTCACGATTGTGTCCCACTTGTTGTTGATTCTTCACAAAAACTTAGAATTTTATATCTTTATGTTTGAAGCCTGAAATGTGGCAAGAGGTTGAAAAGTTCAAGGGGGCCGAGTACTTTCGCAAGGCACTGTACATTTTTAACCACGGATTTTTAGACATTTGACTCAATTCTGTGTAAGAGCAGATACCACGTGATTGACGAGGCTGAACAAAGGCCTTCTGGTTAATGATCCAACCATACAGCTTTATCAAAGTACACAGTCAGAGTACACTGATAAAGGTGCATGAAAATTGGGTACATTCTGAAACACAATTAGAATGTCTAGACAGCCTATGATAATGTTTATTCTTATTATTTTACTTAAATATTTATTAGGGCAAATAGGCATACAAATTTAATTTCAATCAGCTTTTCTGGAAATTACGTATATTTTTTCCTTCATTCAATCAAATGTAGAAGTAAAAAAAAAACTATACATTAAAAAATATGGTTTGTTTGGTATTTCATCTCATCAAATAATAAGCTTTTGGTTGAGAAGAAAAGTAGACCTTAAAATATATTTACATATTTACTATAAATAAATAAAAGACCATATCTCACATTACACATCAGTTCGTTTCTGTCGTCATGACCCAACACTTCTTAGTGTATAAACTGAGACGTCCTAAGAAAAAGCCCTGTGGGAAATTTGGAAACTGAGCACTCACTTGCTTAGTCACAGATGAAAGAAAAACACACACATACACACTGAGCAACCTGCAAGTCACCGTCAGCAAAAACACTCTCTTAAGCTTGCGTTTCTATGCATATGCGTGTGCCACTCCCTATTTTGGAGATACTCCCTGCAACTGCAGCAAGAGACAGAGTATATCCAAGCAGATTACAGTAACCACACAACCATGTAAATACACATACATGCATATGAATGTCATTTTGCTTCCCAAGTATCCATGCCAATTTTCTTGTCTAGTGATTAGGGAATGTAAAATGTCTAAAGAATGGGTCAGATTTTTCCACACACTGTTGACAGGCCCAAATAATCCGTCAAGTTTATAATAAACAGCATTATTTATATCTAGCTGAAGATATAATTAGCTGAACATGAGAAGCTAGTCTGGCCTCGGCCATGATCTCAGTACATTATCATGTCAGTGTAAAGAGCATGTGACGTCATTATATTTATTAATTTAACTACGCATAAACTGTCGCAAATAAAACAATCTCTCTAGTAAAAATAAATCTCTATAAATGGAATAAAAATAAAAGTCCTTGAAGTGCGCATTTAAAACATGAACTGCTCCTGATTAATACTGTTCTTATATTTCAATTAGCATTACTATCAGCAGTGAAGGCATCAGTTCAAGGTCTGGATAGGTAGCAGACAACTAAAGCTTGTGCCTTCTTTAAGTACAACTTGCATAATTTGCAAGCTAAAAAAGGTGATCAGAGTGAATTTTGTAGTGGGGCTCTGTTACTTTCAGCATGTGTTTAAAACCAGTGTTTTCAACAACAATATGGTGGCATGCCTGCTGCTATAAATACCCTGAAGATGTTTGTTATGGCTGCCTGAATTCTACAGGCAGCTGGGTTTCCACTTCAGCTGTTTGGCTTTTGCTTAGTACAAGGTTTGTTTACATTCAGATATTGTTTTAGGTGGGTAATTAAGTTTGATGTAAAGCCTGATACATGGCTTATCCTCGTTGAACAATGGCAATATAAACATGCAAAGCTTTCTTTCAATCTACCGTTCATTCTCCGTTGTCACTGTAGTTGACTGAGAACTCACAATGTTACCAAACCGTAGACTTTAAAGATTGTTGGGTGGAGAGTAAGGGAGGTCTTCAAGCCCTGGTTTTTGCCTGTGCTTTTCATTCTATTTCACTGTGGAGTTACTGTTTGTGGTACATTTTACATTTTAGACGTTGCAAGGTGGAACCTACACTTCTGCAGTTTTGTTCCTAACATAAATGCTCTGCAGGTGTACAAAATTAAAACCAGGTTGCTTTTGAACCAAAACTTCTGTATCAGAATTGGTTGGCCACTTGAAGTAGACTGCCAGAAAGCACTGTATAATAATTTTATTCTGCGTACACAATGGATAAGGATAAAATGCTTCATGTGCCGTTTCTGGTTGATCCATTTCATAAATTGAATGATGAGTCTTGACTAATAGCAAAACGTCTTCAATAACTATTTGAATGGTTACCATTTATTTGGTAAACATACACTATTTATTTGCTAATGTACTACCAGTCAGTTTGAGTTTTTAAAAGTTGTGTGAAACTTGACTAGCTTACACCTAAGATCCTTATTGCAAACTCTATTGAGACGATGTGTGTATGTGAAACTATGAGGAACGTTTGACTCAAGCTTAAGAAATCTCAATATTTGAGTAACCTGTGTGTTTTTTTTATTGTTTTGACTGACTTGCCCCCACCAATATTATTGAGACTTCTACACTTACACAACAATGATTAGAATATACGTGCCGTCATTGCCAGTACTCAGGATGACTAATTCGAGTGGGTGACACATCCAAGAGCAGCACCAGCAGTGCAGGGAGAAAACAAAGTGTCATAATTATCTGATATGAACTTCATGAAAATTAGAGAAAACTGACAGCTCCACTAAAAGTTATCATATTTGATTCTGTTCCTGTTGTGCCCTTTCGCAACAGTAAAAGGGCTAACGTATATTTGATTACTCAAGTATTGTAGCAGAACCCATGGCAAAACTGTCTGCGTTTCTTATCATCACATTTTATAAAAGGAAAACTCAGATAATTAGAGATAAATTAGCTGATCAAGAATTCTGAAAGGCTTCAAGAAAATGACATTGACTACAACATCAGGTAACACTGTAGAGTAAAGCCCAACATTATTTATACTCATGCTAGATTTAGATTTAAAGTAATCCTTTAAACTTAACAACATCTTTCTCCTGACTGGAAGTGATATTAATTTCTGGAGTGGCCCAGCCAGAGTAATGAATCTCAGAGAAAACGTTTGGAGACATCTAAAGATTAGGGTGATGGCAAGGAGGCTTTAAAATCTCAAAGACTTGAAGCTAAGCACAAAATATAAATTGTCAAATATAAGAACAGGGATTTGATTGCTGTAATGTCATTGAAGAGTTTTCCATTGATTATTGAGAAGTATATAAAAAACATTTACATTTACATTATTTAATAAAGTATAGATATTTTTTGTTTACCAAAACCTATATAATTACCTTTTATATTGTCTTTTGAGATATGTCACATTTCGTTTCAGAAATAAACTTATTCACTGAATAAAAACTAAGATAAAATTAATCTACCAGCGGTGTGAATAATTTTAGGTTTCACTGTATATATAAAAGAAAAAATTCAAAAAAGCTTTTGGACAGTTGTCATTTTAAATGTAAAAATAAGTTTAAAACAACACCTCCAAACACAATGTTTGTGGTGAATACATTATCTTTTTTGTGACAGCTAAACACAAAGACTAACACGTTTCCAGTGTGGGCCCTGAGCTTCAAAGCGGGACTTGTTCCGTATTAACAACTAAGAAACTGATCTGACATGAGAAGGCTGGAAAAAATATGATTAGTATTGACCTTTTTTATTAAATTTGATTTTAAATCAAAATTATTTTTAAATTTTTACAAGCATTGTAATAAAAAGGCTTACAATACCACTAAACAGTCTAAAATGTAAACATTTTTAGACATCAGTCTTCAAGAAAGCTCTAATTAGATTTTTCTTTTTCTACCCTGGTCTTTGCTGCTATTTTAACCTCACTTGTATCTTGTTTGCATCCAAAGGTTTCTCCTTTCGACCAATCAATACCGTAATTTGTACTTCTGATGTAATCATCACTGAAACCAGAAAATAAAGTGGGGGGAACAAATTCTGGTAAACACAAATGTACAGTAATAGGTTCTGCTCACTATGTGAGTAAAAGATGCTTAGAAACCATACATTCTGCGATCATTTACCACACTTCCCGCAAGTGTAGTATTAGTCACTGGAATATACGGGGTCACATACTGTACACATATGATTGAGTGCATGTATAGAGGTTTAGATATGCTCAGAATAGAAAGGTTCTTAACAGTCTTTTTTTGGCACTTTCCTGAAGTTTGAATGCTTCAGATTGCTAAATATCTGACAAGAGTTGGGAGTATTTATCTTCCTACAGGACGTTTGTGGTCATTCACTTTATGCATGAGAGCATAAACACATTTGGTTTGCTCTATGCCTTGAAGGAGAGTCTCTACGAGAGCTATGTAAATAAGCCACTTTGCCGTCACATGCCTACAAAACTGAAACTTTTCACACAGCTGGCTAAAAATACTCAGTTTTCTTTCGACTTTCTCTCTCTCTCTTTTCTTGTTTTTTTTCTGGAAGGGGAGGAGAAGGGGGTTGTCAGAAGGAGGATCATCCGGGAACATGGCCGATGGAAACCCCTCCCAAAGCCAAGGGAGGGGCACTGGTTTATAAAAGGCTATGATTCAGAGTTAAGCCAAGTCTACACGCAGGCATTTAACACTGAACCGAGGATCAGAGCTCAGTTTTCTTGGTGTAGCCAAAGGGATACAGCATGTCCGATATGCTTGACGACATTTTGGCAAAAGTAAGTAAAAGCACAAGTTGTTTTTTTCTTTTCTTTATTTTTGGTAGTCCTTCTGAAGTTCTAAAAGTATATCTATAAGTTTGTTTATTTCTACCAGCCTCTATGTGAGACACAGCCAAATATAAATTTTTTTTTGCTTCACAGGCTGTCTATATTCTTTGCAGTAATTATTTAAACTATCTGTTACAGAACTTTCTGAACCTGGCCTTGAATGAGGACCCGCAGCTGTCACAGTCACAGCTTAAAATCCCAGGGCAAAACCGACTGAGCCGATCTGCCTCCTTCTTCTCCCCCTCCTCCCAAGCTGCCTCCTCAATCCTCAATTCAAGTTCTGAGCATGTTAACAACGATGACAATGGCAGCTCTATCTGGTCATCCAACATATGGAGTCAAGCACCGGTTTCCAACAAAAAACAATTCTCCTTCCGGCCTGACCGCTCCATGAGCCTGACCGAGCCCAGCAGCCTGCTTCCTTCAATCGGACACTTTAAAGGCCTGGAGCCTTTTCCCCCGAGCCCTGCTACTACAGTAGCCCCCCCACCAGGGTTTCCTCCCTCATCTAATCTCCCACCTCAGGTACCACCAATGCTTTCCTCTAACCGTTACAAGACTGAGTTGTGTCGTGGCTACCAGGAAAGCGGCACTTGCAAGTATGGCAGCAAGTGTCAGTTTGCCCACGGCGAAGCCGAACTGAGAGGACTGTACCGCCACCCTAAGTATAAGACCGAGCCCTGCAGAACCTTCTACAACTTTGGCTACTGTCCATATGGCTCACGCTGTCACTTCATCCATGAGGAGAAAATCACTGGTGGTCCCTTACCATCTGCCAAATTCCAGAAGCAACTAAATCCCTCTGCATCTGGCGACCACAACCCACGCCACCAGCTCCGCCAGAGTGTCAGCTTCGCTGGCTTCATGGGCCCTTCCCGCAGCACCTCTCCTCCATCATTCACTGCACTCTTCAATGATCCCAACATGGCATTCACCCGCGCTCCTTCAGTTTCCCCTCCTCCTGCAGATCTCCTCTCACCCGTGTTTGGAGACTCCATGCAGAGGGAAACATCAGCATTCCAGTTTGGCAGTCATCAGACCTGCACTAGCACCGGAGACATTCCTCTAATCCTGGAGCCAAAACCCACACGCTGTGTGTGCGGCCACGGAAATAACTTTACCAGCAACAAAACTAGACCCTTCCCCAACACTGTGGACCAGGACAGCAGCATGCTGTGTCCTAGTCTCAGCAGTACTGGGGTTTTCACAAGACCCACCGGACTGCAGCGCTTTTCCTCCGAGGACTCCCTGGAGGACAGCTACAGCAGCAGCAGCTCCAGTGGGACTGAGTCTCCAACCTTTGATGGGTCAGCCACCAAGCGGCTCACTGTGTTTGAGCGTTTATCCCTGTCTGATTAAAGAGAGTGTCAGATGGGACGAAACAATCCAAAGAGAAAGAACTGTGACACTTAAATAGCTTTTCTATTTTCTGACTATTTCTAAAACTGTTCAGAACAAGACAACTTAATAACACTTGTAGAAATATAATGTATCCTTTACAAACTACACATACTAAGATGATTTTAGAACTCAAATGTTATCAGACTTTATTTTTATACTCAGAAACATGGATTAGTTTATTAGGCCTTTGTATGTGGTCTTCCATGAGAATTACCTCTGCAGGTCTTGACCGTACCAGCACATATCTTGGCTCACTACAATCAGTAGTGAATATAAGTGGCTTATCTTTTAGTGATAATCATTAACGCCTGTGCCTTAAAGACTTTGTCATCTTTGTGCCGCAAGCAGTATGTTTGATTCAGTAGCCTTAATCAGCTAGACCTGACATGTGTCTATTGTATGCACTTTACAGCTAATTCAGATGGGGAAAAAGTCCCAGTAGCATTCAACCAAAGCTTCGTTCGTAAATCTGCTTAGTGTGAATGGAAAAAGAGTGACTGTACAAGAATGCATGTGAGGATGTTTAGGTTTATTTTTCTTTTATCAAAACTTGGTGTGCAAGTAAATATTGCAGAATGCTGAAGGATCAAAGTGTGCTAATAGATTGTTGAGTTGTGAACTGAGTATCTGTATCCTGACATTCTTTCATGGTGTTTGATTCTGTAAAACATCTGTTGTATTTGCTCATTTTTTAATTGCACACCATCTATTGTTTTTTTTTTTTTTCTCCCCTGTTTGTTTGACAGCCTGGTTCAGGGAACACCACAGTATTCCATTTGGTTATTGGTTGGCTCTTGTTGTTTAACTTAAACTAATGTATTTATTGTATTTATTCATGGTTTAAAAAGAAACCATATGTTTTGTACATTTATTTATGGAGAGATATTTCCAACTCTGTGAAATACCAATGTGAGAAAAAAAATTTAAAAAGAGAATACTATATTTTTAATTTCCTGAAAAGAAAACAATAAATTCCTAAATAAATGAAAACTTTCTGTTGAGTTTTTATTACATTTTATTTTTAGATGTATCTCTGTTGCACCTGACAATTAAATACATACATAAACCAAAGAATTTAGATAAGATACAGACAGAAGGAAAACATAGGTGAATTTTTCTGAACCAGTTTTTTTCTGGACCAGTTTTTCTGGACCAGTTCCATTAAATGTCCTGAAATTAAGTAGACTTTTTATAGATAAAAACACCTGATCCAAACTATGTCAAAGAAAAGCAATAAAGTTTGTCTTTCAAGAAATATTGTGCTTTTTTGTCAGAATCCATCTTTAAAGTTTTTACACCACTTTAATAAAGCTTAGGGTTATTTCAAGAAAGTTTACAACATGATCTTTTCATAAAAACATTTGAAAACCTTGTATAACTATTAGGTTTTTTGTTGGTTTCCTATCACAAGATTTAGTAAAGGTTTGCAAAATTTTGCAAATGCAACTGACACTAAAACTCATGGTCAGGTTTAACAAGCTCTGATGGGGGAAATTAGGGTGTACATTTTAAAAAAGGTGTTTAACTGCTGACCTTTCTGTTCATATTCAGTAGTTGTGCAACACTGCACTTGTCAAGGAAAGCAGCAGCAACCGCCCTCCACCCATGAGGCAGGAACTGTTCCTTTTGACAAAAATTATTCAGGAAACTGAAGAAATTTCCTAACTGCATATAAAGGTGATTTATCAAACACACTAAATGCAGCAGCAAAACACCTATTTGTTTTAATGCTTAGAAATGTCCTTAAACCTAGTTTTAATATCTTAAACAACATACTGAGAAAGTATCTGGATTACACAACATGCTGTTTTCCCAGGAAACAAGTTAGCTGCTGCCATTTCCAGCTTCCAACCTTGATTGATCTGTTTTGCCTCATGAGCAGAATGTTCTCTGGATTGTGCAAGACTCATTCAGATGTTAAGCAGAAGTTCACAAAAGTACCCTGTTGCAACTTCCACTTTATAATCCATGTGAGATGCTGTGTTGTGCAACAAACACGCCACCTCCATTGCAGAGTTTGGGCAGCTGGTCAACGAAACAAAGGCTGTGAGCTGGAAAGATTAGGCACCAAAACACTTTGGAAAGTGGGCAGATGACATTACACCATTTTTGAAATGGTCTAAGATTTTCTGTGTTGCACTTAGAAGTCACAGTGTTGTGTGCACAGCGTATAAGATATGTAATGTATGCGCATTTATCTATCCCCGGGAGATATATTCTTGACAGAGATTTGAGGATAACTTTTGTATGATACAGTGTGGACAGATAAGTCGTTTCCGTGGATATTTTCTGAATTTTTCTAAAGAAAATAAAAGACGATTTTCTTTTAGGAGGTCAAGGAAATCACCTTTGTAATGTGAATTCTTCTAATCCTATTATGTAACCTTATTCCACACCTGTCAAGAGAGTTATTTTACTATGGTTCAGCCATTTTTACAGTTCAATTACCTTTTAATGCTCAATTTAGGCTAGTCAGTGCTCACTTTTACACATTGTTATAACAAAACAGAGCCTTGAGAATGTATTCATAACATTGAACCTTTTCACATTTTATTATATGCCCTGCGATGGACTGGCGACCTGTCCAGGGTGTACCCCGCCTCTCGCCCATAGACTGCTGGAGATAGGCACTAGCTCCCCCGCGACCCACTATGGAATAAGCGGTAGAAAATGACTGACTGACTGACATTTTATTATGTTGTTACTACAATCTCCCATTTAGGATTGTTTGTTAGGATTTTAGGTCATAGACCAACACCAAGTAGTTTTTATAGGAAGGAAATGGTTACAAGGTTTTCCAGATTTTTAACAGATGAAGCCTCAGATGTTTGGTTTGTACTTGTTTTACTCCTTTATCTGGATACCCTTCATAACATGCTGTGCAACCGGTTGTCTTCAGAAGTAAATAGAGACCACCTGTGCATAAATTAATCTCATTATAACTACAGCAGTTCTCTGAAGGTCTCTAGGAAGGCCACATTATGAAGACCAAATAACATGGAAGAAGGGTCAGGGATAAACGTGATGAAGTTTTAAGCAGGTTTAGGTCATAAAACAATGTCCCTAAGCTTTGAACATAGAGCACTGATCAGTCCATTATCTGAAAAAAATAGAGTCTGGCACAACAACAAAACTATCCAGACTGGCCCACCACCAAAACTGACAGGTTGGACAAGGAGAGCATTTATCAGAGAAGAAGTCCATGATTACTCCGGAGCAGCTGCAAAGATCCACAGCTCAGATGAGAGAACCTACCACCATGAATCTGGGCTGCATGGTAAAGTGTCAAGAAGAAGGCCATTGTTGAAGGAAAGCTATAAAAACACAGCCATGCAATGTGCTGTGTGGTTGCAAACTAACACTACACATCACCCTGAATACACTATCTCTAATATGAAACATTGTGGTACCAGTATCATGCTGCGTGGATCTGTTTTTTTAATAGGGACAGGGAAGCTGGACAGAACTCATGGGAAGACGGAATGAGTTAAACTCAGAGAAATCCTGGAAGAAAGCCTGTTAGAAACTGCAAATGACCCTAGACTGGGGTAGAGGTCTTTCTTCCACCAGAACAATGACCCTGAACATACATTCAGAGCTAAAGTGGAATGGATGATATCCACATACATGCATGTGTGAGAATGACCAAGTTCCTACATAAATATATTGTCACATGAACGCTGGAAAACATGTGAACATGTGAAAGTTTTGCCCAGCATTGATGGTATAAAGAGGTTAATGTGCTTTGCAAGAAAGTAAAACAAAGAACTCCTAAAAACATATAACAGTGGATAAACAAGATAAACAGTGAGGTAAAGTAAATTAAATGTGCAAAGCAATCTAATTATATTTGAATGATTCCATTAGTGCTTTTATTTACACAAACCACAAATTTCCATTCTGTCATTGCACTTGCTCCAACTTGTCTCTTTACTCTGTTGCTCTTTGCTAGCAAAGGGAATAATAACATTAAGTTAAATAAAACCTTTAAGCACATCTGACTGAAGCTGCATCATCCTCTGAACAATGCTGAGACAGGTTATGAGTCTAAATTGATTTTTTTCCATCGTCTACACGTCTCAAATACATGAGGAAAGCAGATTTTCCGAAGAAACCGATTGAAAGTGGACCCTGAGTAAACCTCAGCTTGAGCCACAATTGCGCATTGTGTCTTTAAACCCAGTTTCCCTTCGAGCAATAGCAGGATGTGTTACCATGGTGATGGACAATGACCACATAGTGTAAACAGCAAAGCCAGAAAGAAAAAAAACTGGCATGTGTTTGTTTGTTCGCAAACATTAACTTACCAGCCAGTTCACGGGACCAGACTGGTTAAAAGCCCTGTGGAACAAAGAGCAAATGTCTGAAAGCTCCACAAAGCTGGAAACTGATGACAGCAAACTGGTCAAAAGAAGCACTCTTTCTCAAAGTGTATCCATGTCCACAACATGAATATTTTCCCCCTAAAAGTGTTTTAACTATTGATTGACTTCAGCTTTTTCCGTATCAATTTTTGTACCATATAATTTTTTTAACACAAACCTTTTATCACCTCCCTCTGAGAAACTGTTAATAATCAACCACAAAGCTGCTTCTGTCAAAACAGTCTTTACCCAAGTCACCTGATCTTAAGCACTGTACACGCTCTCAGACAGGCCTGTCAAAGCAATTGGCTTTTATGGAGTCTAATGTTAAAAATTTTACTACATTACAGGCAAAAGCAAAAGTTTGAAACAAACAGAAAGGGCATTGATACACTTGAATTTAAAACCAGCGACCTGAGAGGTTAAACACAGGTTTCATGAGGCATAAAATCTCTAAATTGTGAGGGATTAACATTTTTTTCTTCTCCCAAGGGATAAAGAGGAGATTTTCAATCAGCAGTTTTTTTCAGGCTTTGTTGTTTATTGGTTCCAGGTTAGAACCTAGTAACCAAGCATGTTTGTGTCTGTGTACATGCAGCGTTTTCCTAGCATTTACTTCCTCTCCAGTCCTCCCACCATGTCTGTCACAACCTGCGGATTAAACATTGTGGTTAAGAAATCCTTTAACCCTAAAACTTCGTCAGCCATTCAGAGTGTGACGGAGTCCGTTATGTAAGTTTTAGCCCTCGCTATCTAGGTCATTGGAAAACACCACAATTTTTCTTAGAAAAGAAAAACACTGAAGCGGTCAAAGCATGCTAAAATACTAAGAAACTGTTCAGTTTGTAAGGGCACTTTTCGGTCAGGATAAAACAGCAATTTTTAAGAGTGATAAACTAATATAAAACATTACCACAGGAAGGAGAAACCATGCTATTTTGTCAGATGGAAATGTGGCAGAAATGACAGAATCTGACATGTGATCGGGTCACGTTATTTCTTTAGTTTTGATGTTAGAATTTAATCCTGTTTTACTGCTTTGTTGTGCCTCAGTAAAACAAATGCAAGTAGTGGCAAGTGTTGAGTCACTAAAACAGGTTGGGTTAAGACGTGTCAATAAGTGGGTCAACGTTTATAAAAGAGAGGGGAACAGATAAAGGTAGAAAGATCAGCATCAGCATTCGGGAGTGTAACAACTAGGTCCCAGGCCTGAATCTCCTCAATCTGCCGATTTATGAAAAGGAATCCTGACTCAAAAACCTCTAATGTTCTAGTTTAATGTTTTTTATCAGTTCAATCTGCTATAATCAGAAAGCGGCAGCGGAAATCATCACACAGTGAGCAATGGTAAGCTTTAGATTGTGTGCACAATTAAATTACTTTTAATTCATTCATGTGGCAACAATGGTTTCAGCATATAAAAATACATGTAATTAAATGGTGACACACATGATAAGAACAGTTTGTAAGCACTTCAAGAAAATACTGTCATACATAGAGACTGTCTAAGGTCACTGTAATTAGCTGAATCATAGCTTTCAGTTCGTAGTTAAAATTCTGCAATTCTTAAGCAAAAAAGGAGAAATTTAGAATGAATTAATTTGTAATATATGTAATACTGAATGCCCTAACAACTGTTTGGAAATCACTTCCTAAAATTGTTTAATGTAATTAAAACTGGTTAATGTTTTTATCGTAAAGGGTCTTTTTTTGCCTGAATGGTTGATATGGTCGAATTGTGATGAAAATATTCATAAAATGAGTGAAAAAAGTTGCCAAAGTCCAGGTCTTTCATCAGGACCACTTCAAACATTGTAAGAAACTCTGGGAAAGTCTAGGAAATTGTTTTAGACATTTTTTCACAACTCATATGTAAACATAAATAAATACAAAGACTAACCTACTTTGAGATTTGCAGAGCACGGTTTTGCCCCACTTTTGCACCACTTATGTGATTCTGTCGTGTATATTGCAGAAACGTCAATGATAACAGCCATACCAAAGGTCCACGTTATGTTGAAGCCTATAAGCTTCAGAACCCCTGATGAAAGGCATGACGCTTTAAGCACTATGTCAAATGACGTGGACACAATACATAGACCGTATTCTGCAAATGTAATTTAGCAAACAACAAAACCTTTTTCCCTTATAATAAATCCTGACCTATTTAGCAAGAAAGGGAGAGGGACTGCATGTGGGAAGTTGGGGATAACAGGTGGCAATGTCAATAACTGAGAACTGGAGAAGGAAGGAGGAAATGTTTGTGTTGTGACATCACAGCAACCTAGGGGAAGTGCAATCCTTTTATAGCCATGTTCTCTTACTTAGCCACATTCCTCAGCTACAGGCTTTCAGTCCACTCCTCCTCCTGTGCTGTCCTCCAGCTCCACTTCTGTGACGCAAACACAACAGAGAGCAGACAGAGGAGGAGGTGGAAGAAGGAAGAAGACAGAGGAGGGGGAGAGTAGTTTGTGAGGGATAAGGCAGAGCAAAAATCCCCTAACTCCCCCTGCCTTCCTGACTTTCTTCATTACTTCTCCTTTCCTGATAATCCACTCTTCCTCTCTCAAACGTTACTTTCACTAGTGGGTCTCTTTGGCACTAAAGGTAGCCTTGGAGGAATTTGTGACAACCGCCCATTCCCAGTAACATGTTTTTTTAACGCATTAAATGTGTCTTAAAGCATGGCCTCGGGAAATATTTTGACATGTTAATGATAACGTATCACTTTGCTGAAGGCTCACTGCTGCGCTTTGCTTTTACCGTACAGGATGATGGGTCAATGATCACATACAGGTAGGCTAAAAAAAAACAACAAAACGTGTAAAAGTAGAAAGTTATAAGCACCAGCATTAACTGTACATGGTGTACTTGACTTAAGTTGCTTCCCTATTTTAAAAGAAGCAGAAGTAAATCTAAAACGTTTGCTTGAGGCACTGTGAAAAGCAGCCAACAATACTTTTGTGGGCTTTGGAGGAAACTTAAAAACCCAGATTTGTACCTTGAGTTACAACCTTACAGTGGCCTGCTGGGTTATAAATGGATGGGTTTTATGGAGATCATATAATCAAGAACAGGTTTTATTCCACTCCTCTATGAGTTTATTCCCTGTAAATCAGAAATGTGGGTTAATCCTTGCTCAGGCTTAATAGACTCATAATCATAAAGTCCTTTGTGATAAATTGACCCTGAACCCAATGCCAAGATAAGTTTGATGTCATACCGTTGACTTTGACAAAAAGATTAGGAATCTATGAATTTAAAGGGATGGTTTGGATATTGGGCTGCACGGTGGTGCAGTTGGTAGCACTGTTGCCTTACAGCAAGAAGGTCCTGGGTTCAATTCCCAGCCTGGAGTCTTTCTGCATAGAGTTTGCATGTTCTCCCCATGCATGCATGGGTTCTCACCGGGTACTCCAGCTTCCTCCCACAGTCCAAAGACATGCCTGTTAGGTTAATTGGTCACTCTAAATTGACCTTAGGTGTATGAATGAGTGTGTGCTTGGTTGTTTGTGTGTTGCCCTGTGATGGACTGGCGACGTGTCCAGGGTGTACCCTGCCTCTTGCCCTTAGACTGCTGGAGATAGGCACCAGCTCTCCCGTGGCCATTTTTGTAGTTTGATAGCAGAGATACAATTATCTAGCGGCGCAGAAACAAAACAAAAACAGAAAAACATTGCAAAACTTTTTATGTATTAATACTATTCAAAACACACAGTATGGGTCGGTCCTCAAGGAGCTAAAAGCAGCACACAGCACTAACATAAGCAGAAAGCATTATGCTGCTGCTATCAAAACAATGGCCAGGACGTCATAGGTCTGTCTGTCTGACTAGCTTTTAGCCTTCCAGCACTCAGAGAATTACCTCTGTTTTCTACAAACTTAGCAGGGTAGAGACTCTAAGTAGATTCTAAGTAGAGTAGGAAAATTATTACACTTATTTAATAGGTTTATGTCTCTGTTTATTACCCCCCCTCCCCTCCCCTCCCCCCACCTCCACCCCCAGAATCTCCTCTGTCTTTTCAATGTTTAGCCTTTCTGAGCCTGTGTTTCTTCTAGGTGTTGGGCAGATAAAGAAAGTCCCGTCAGCCAGTTTCACATCTATTTCTGTAA
Organism: Girardinichthys multiradiatus; assembly: GCF_021462225.1. Lineage (NCBI taxonomy): Eukaryota > Metazoa > Chordata > Actinopteri > Cyprinodontiformes > Goodeidae > Girardinichthys > Girardinichthys multiradiatus. The sequence goes on along the minus strand of NC_061810.1, from coordinate 24,556,687 downwards.
TTAAAACGGCTCTTTCAAAACACTCCAGCCCATACATGTTCACAGTACACTTCCTGTTCATGCTACAGCCTCAGCAGCCGCTTCTCTTTTTAGACTCACGCTTCCTGTTTTTATTTCCTTTTCATAAGAGCACATGAAAATAAATTAGAACCGTTTTGGTGGGTTTATAGACAGCAGATGTGTGACACACCAGAATTAAAAACAGCTTTCTGTGTTAAAGAGGACATGACTAAATGCTATAAACATTAGTGGAGGACAGGCCTGTTTTGATCATAGAATATAGTGTGCTTTTTTGTCACAGGTTTGTGGTTTGAAGACCTGAAATTTAAGATTTTAAATATTTTTCAATGTAAATCTAGAATGGAAACAATGTTACAAAGATGGACAATGTGTAAAGAAAGGATTTTTTTTAACAATATTGATTATTATTATTTTTTTTATTTAAAAGAAGATAGTTTTGAATCAATTACCATTTGTCCAGCTACATCCTACTTAGTCTATCAGAGCATGGCTGAATTGCAGTAAATTTAGAAAATCTTTTTGTGTGAAATCAAACATGTTAGTCCTTACTAAAAAGGTTTCTCCATGCAATGTTCAACATCCCTGAGACACTTTCCTGGGCCCCAGCCTTATGAAATCATCAGTACCTTACCATGTTGATCCTACCACATATGCCTATGTTAAACAAGTACAAGGCCCCGCATTGGCATGACTCTTCTGGACCCATTGAGGTTACAAATCGGCCCTAGAAGTTCATACCACACCGGCACCATGTTACCACTACACGTATACTGTTACCAACCAAGGCAGGCCGGAGCAAGCAGTCCACACCTCATGGACACCTTGGCCACCAATCAGCCTTTGGAGTTTGGTTATTACTAAAAGCACTCAGGGAACTCTCATGATCTGTCAAGGGAATTTACCCTCTGCATTCTGCAACATGTCCCAGAACACCTTGCCTAGACCCTAAATAGACTGTCCATATTCTAATTTTTTACATTATAGCATGCATGGTGGCCCCTTTCAATGTCCTAACAATCTTAACATGTTCACTTTAGTTTCCATGGAAAGCATTCTATTCTCATTTGTTATCTTCAGTGCAGTGCACTACCACTTTTAAATGTGCATTTTTATGAATAGCATAAATGTTTCTTGTAAACTTTAAATTAAGAAGGCAGTATTTCAGCTGAGGAATGTGAACTGAGATCTGCTTATGCAGGCAACACATAAAAGAAGTTATTTTTGGGAGTGACACCTTCCTTAAAATTAGATATTTTGGACAAACTTGTTTTTTCTAAAAGGTTGCTATATGGTGGGAACTATTTGTTTTTCTGAGCATAGTTCCTCTCATACTGAGGACCCATTGTTAATAAAAGGTATGCCTTTCTCCTTGCATGGTTAAGGCCCAAGACCTAACCTTGGAAGTTGAAAGGATATGTTGAGCAGTGCCTACTTACCAACTCACATGAACACACTCTACTCCTGATCTCGGCTTGAAAACAGGAGAGAAAATTGAAGGAAAGACTTTGGAACGGTTTAGTCATCTATTTTTATGCCTAAATAAACTCAATCAATCCTTCCATCGTCTTCCATTTATCCAAGATTGAGTCACAAGAGCAACAGGTTAAATGGTTAATGAACTAAATTCATAAAGCACTTTTCCAGTCTTGCCGACCACTCATAGCGCTTTACACTAGAGCCACATTCACCCAGCTGCACTCGCAAACATGCACAGATTCATACCCCAATACGCAGAACAGTAGGTAACTTGAGGTTAAGTGCCTTGCCTAGGGGAACATCGACATGTAGCAGGAGGAAGCTGGAATCAAACCCACAAATTTCTAGACAACCACTCATCCCATTTTAACTGCATTTTGTGAACATCCTAATAGTAAAGAATTACAATAGTCCAGCTTTGAAGTAACAAATGCATGGACTAGTTTTTCAGTGTCACTCCTGGACAGGATATTTTTAATTTTGGCAATGTTCTGGAGGTGAAATAATAAAAACATAGACAACTGTTTATTATGGGATTTAAATGACATGTCCTGGTCAATAATAATGTCAAGGTTCTTCACTTTATTACCGGAGGTCAATTTAATGCCATTCAGCTTAAGTGATTGACTAAGCTGTTTCTTTTTCAAAGACTCTGGTAAGAAGACAACAACTTCTATCTTATTCGTTATTCAGTGGCAGAATATTTTAAGTCATTAAAGGTTATTATTCCTTCAGAAACAGTTTTTTTAATATTTCTGGACTGCATTTCATCATCTTTAGCTCAAACCTCTATAATACTTAAACTGATCATTGGGATGATCATTTTCTTAAAAAGTCGGTTTGAGATTTAAGAAACATTTACTTTATGAGGCAAAACATGAAAAGGAAAATTATCCATGCTTGTTTGGCATTAGGACCCCCTTAGATTTAGACAAGCATAAAAACTATCAATCCGTTTATCCATCCATTCATCCATGCATAGATGTGTAAGGTTATGGGTAGGATTCTTGTGACGTGTCGACTTGAGCTGTATTGGCTTCTTGATAACCCTAAGCAGCACAGAGAGAGTTGATAATAAAACATTGAAAACAATAAAGCTTGTAAGAGATAACATTTGTAATCAATTTAAGTCTGAAAATGAGCAGATGGAGGATTTCAATTTGAATGGGTTGATAAATATCCCAAAATGTACCCGTTGACTTCGAATTTCAATTCAAATAAATGTTTTGTTTTCCCAGATCGGTCACTAAACTGGTTTGGTGAAGGAGGAGGATCCAACTATAGAATGAGTTGGCAGAAAACAGAAGGAAAATAATACCTGAATGTTTAACCCTCAAGTACAAGCTAAACTTCAAAATGGCTGAAGAAGCAGGAAAAACCAGCATTCACCTAAAAAGCTATTTAGGTCAAACAGCTAGGAAAAAATGGAGAACTGAAAACCAGGAACAATAAGTAGTCTCACAAGCTCAATTGTTTGGTACTAAACAAAGGAAACTGGGCTGCATATTTACCAAGGGAATGAAACATTTACACACAGCTCAGCCATGGTGGTTAGCAAATCAGAACCAGTGGTTAAACGAGAGTATACAGAAATATGGGGAAAGACAAAGAATTTACAATACATAAAGCCATAGAGATTGTAAAAATACCCTGAAGATTAAATATTCGGAAAGCACATGTAACTGTTTAACACCTTAAAAGTAATTTCAGGTCTGCTTCCTCCAACAGACCACTGTATCAGTTTTGGCAAGTTTGTTATGCTATAGAATCTTGCCATGTTCATTACATGTAAATGTGCCACAACTATACACCACTAATGCGTGCAACACACGCCACTGTCACACTGTTTTTATCTCCCTGTGCATATTGGCATGTCTAAAAGAGCCAGGTCTTATATAGTCTAAATACAGAGAAATGTACTGCATTTTGTGACACATTAAGTCTCGTGACTGCTATGAAGTATGTATGAAGTATTTTGCACCAGTGTAGGGATGAAGAATGTACAGTGGCAAAATAGAAGAGGAGTAAGTTACTTTTTACTTTAATAATCTATGCCCCAAAGAGGTACATGTTTTACACACGAGCGCCAGAGAGTGTCCCTAAATGGCCACTCACATGACATTATCGGTGTAAGATGAAATCCCACAGCACATGATGAGATGCACTCTGCAGTCGTATAATTAGCACTTGCTGTTTCTTGAATTTGCCCAGTTATATCATCTTAGGAACAACAGAGATAGCAACAGCTGTGAAATATCCACACAAAATTATTTAGAAAGTCACATATTTTGTATATAGTCATGTTGCTAACATCTAAAATAGATTAGACTTTCAGTGCCCCTTTGACGTAAAGCTTTCCTTTTTCTTGTTTCTTTCTTTACCATTAAGATCTCAAGCTTCATAATTTAAGTCCTTTCTTTAAGACAGAATGCTGATGGGGCAGAAGTTTGTCTCAGTTGCTTTTTTTGTCCAGGGCTATGTTATTTTAGTCCCGTATTTTATATTTCGGCTAAAATCAGCAAGGGCTTGTGGCTGCCCACTCAATTCATGACGCAGCATGAACATCGAAGACAGGAGCACAATAGGCCTCTTGTAAGCTTACACGTGTATGGACATAAACCCAGTGCTATGTTTAAACAGGTGGGCAGAAAAAAGTGAGTGGCGAGCCCTGTGTGTGTGCGTGTGTGTGTGTGTGTGTGTGTGTGTGTGTGTGTGTGTGCGCATGTGTGTGTGTGTACAAGTGTGTTCCTGGGGGGTTTGGTTATAAGGAATGAATACAGCATGTGTGTATTTAGCCTCGGCTGACCTCCCAGGATTACATACCACAGTGACACTAGCAGTGCTGACACCAGCAGAATTTCCTTCTTATGAAAATAAGCATCGTGAAAACGGAGAAGAGAGGACGAAAAAAAAAAAACAGGAAAGGAGACAAACATGGAGGAAATGGTGAGCAAATAAGACGGACATGAAACAATGAATTGTTATGCATGTATGCAAAAAAAAAAAACATGATGTACTAGCTGGACTCTCAATAAGACCACAGTATTTTTATGAGGCCAGAGTTTGTCATCAGATGCCAAAACAGGATCGTCACGTATCTGATAAACGTATTTGATGAAGACAATTTTCTAAGTTGCCAGTCTGCACAAGCCTCATAATTTTCCTCCTCCCCACTGTTATCAACCTTTACTGATTTGATGTTATTGTTAGGTCAGCTTCATTGTTAGAAACTCCTCAATTGCTAAACATGCTCTGCTGATTAAAGTCCTATTCATAGTTTCCTACCTTCGACCACTGGTTTCCAACTGGTATTTACAATCTCTTTGATCACAAGACAACAGTGGTCAAGAAATTACAGTTTTGTGCAAACCCAAGCTCTTGTTGCAGGTATTGACCAAACGTGTTTCTGATCTGTCACATTCCACATCGGGAACTTTACATCTACTGCTAGACACATATACGGACAAACATGGGCTGATCTTTTGGGAAGTGACTGGCTGAGAGAGGTGGATCACAATTACAGGTTGTGACGGCTGTAAAAAGAGGAAGCAATGGATTTTATGACGCTGGGCCGAGCCCAACCACAATGTAGCAGGGTGCCTGTTCACAGCAAAAAAGGCTAATGGGATAGATGGGGCTTTTCATGACAGTTGTTTCCCGGGTGGACCCATCTTTCTGTTTGCCATCAGCAAAATGTTGCCTTTGCGTGGGTCTTTCAGTACACTTTTAATGCAGCTTCACATTTTCACAGCTCACACAATTCAGCATGACTTCTGTTTGCTACTCTCCTTATTGTTGTTCTAAAAGCAACAGACAGACACATCCCATGTACAAACTCAGAAATTAGAAAAGGGTTTAGTCATTGTGGTCACAATAAAGTAAATAAATGAGTACAAGTGTCGCTAAAGAAGTAAGACCTCGACATCTGACTTCATTTTTCAGTAAAAGAAAATAAAGGCAGGTTTCATTATAAAAATGGGGGAATTGCATACATTACCAAAGGCTAACTAATGGCTGTCTGAGTTATATTCCAAAGTTTTGTTGAGCATCCCTGGGCCTTGACCTCACTGAATATATTTAGAGTACTGATTCCAAAAATCTGACTTGAAATGGGGCCATTAGGAACAAATCCTCTGCTAGCGGGAATCCTTTTGTGTGGTTGTGGTCAATTAATCATGTTTGGAGGTCACACCAGACTTTTAATTACTCTAAGGTCACTCAAAAGCTTCAGTAAGGTAAAATGAAGATGCGTTCATTACAAAATTTACATTGTTTGACTGTTTTAGTGCAAGCAGAAGGTAAATTCTGGATCTCTAACTCTATGTTCAGACTACATGTAAAAGACTTTTTGGCCCTTACAGGTCTCTTTTGTTTGTACTTTTGTATCAGACTCAAATGTTAACATTAAAGATAATTTTGTAAGTATAATAGGCAATTTTCAAATAATGATCTTACTTAATAAGGAAAAAACAGCAATCCAAATCAATTAATTGTGGTTAACCAATTTATTGGTTTAGTTTCACTAGCTACACCCAGGCCTGTTTCCGACCTGTACAATAAATTAAAAAATCACTTAAACAGAACCTGACAACATGAAGTTGTTAAAAAAATAAGAACAGATGAGAAACATTGTAATTGTTATACTATATTGCCAAACGTATTCCCTTACCTGCCTTGACTCACATATGAACTTAAGTGACATCCCATTCTTGGTCAATAGGGTTCAATATGAGATTGGTCCACCATTTGCAGCTATAACATCTTCAACTCTTCTGGGAAAGCTGTCCATAAGGTCTAGGACTGTATTCATGGGACTTTTTGACTATTCTTCCAGAAGCACATTTGTGAGGTCATAGACTGATGTTGGACAAGAAGGCCTGGCTCTCAGTCTCTGCTCTAATTCCTCCCAAAGGTTCTATCGGACTCTGTGCAGACTACTCGAGCTCATTCACATCAAACTCCCTCATTCATGTCTTTATAGACCTTTATTGACCACTTTTGCACAGTTATGTTGAAAGAGGAAAAGACCATCTCCAAACTGTTCTCACAAAGTTGGGTCCATGGAACTGTCCAAAATCCCTTGATATGCTGAAGCATTCAGAGTTCCTTCCCATTCCCAGCTACTAAAATACAACCCCACAGAATAATTCCCCCTCCACCAAACTTTACACTTGGCACAATTTTGCCAGACAAGTATTGTTCACCTGGCAACCTCCAAACCCAGCCTCGTCCATCAGTTTGCCAGCTGAAGAAGCGTGATCCCAGAGAATGTGCCTCCGCTGCTCTAGAGTCCAGTAACGACTAACTGATAAGTATCAGTCCCTGACTAAACTCAACTCTTGATACCTGTTGTTTTTGATTATGTGTTTTTAATACTTTACAATGATGAAAAACCATTGTAAAGTATAACAACTAAAAACTGTTAAAGAACAGGCAGCTGCAGGTTCCTGCCTCTCTATAACTTTTTGATGTTCAACATTTATGTAACAGGAGAATGTCTTTTCATTTAAGTGCTGTCAGTATACAGTTAACTGGAACCTCACTAAAATATGTAACCACCTGAATTATCAAAAAATCATGTAAAACTGAGATGATGGCAAAACAGGATGGCATTAGCAAAGCATTCAACAAACTGTTACATGTCAAAATATGTAAGCAGGGGCAAGACCTCAATTTATTCAACATTGTAGCCTCGTGTGTCGTGAGAAATATTCTTAGAAACAAATCATAAAGCTATGCAAGTGTCACTAAAGAAACTAATCATAAAGCTATGCATGTTTTAGGTAACATGTCAGATCTTTACTGTAGCTGAGTTAGATGTGTTTCAGCCTCAGGAAAATGTGGTTGGAAAGGCTGCAGCTTCCTGAATGTCATTGGTGAATGAGTTAATTTGGACATAGTCACAATACTAATGCTAAACATGTAATGCTAATGAAATGTAGTGTGTTATTTTTCTGCACTTTATAGCTGTTTAGTTTTCAGGCATAGCATTGATTTTATTAAATTTAATGCAAGACAGATTTTACAAAATCATGATTGGCTTATCACTCTGTGTTTCCATGGCTTAACCATGTTTTTGTTTTGTTTTGTAAAAGCATATAGTCAGTATTTATGAATCACCCTTTTTCAACCAGGCAATTTTCTACATTTTAAAACACTTTAAGACTGAAATTAAGAAACAAAGTCATTCCAATAATTTAGGCACACAATAACAGACTCGTAGGCTAGTACACAGTATGGAAACTACTGAAGGAAGTTGCCACAGGAAACAGTGTAGCAGCAACACTTCCTATAACACATTCAATACATTTTGAATCCACCCATACAGACTGGTTTGTACCATCTGACTCCTATATAGATTCATATCCAAGAGAGAGCCCAAGGAAGTGAAATAGAATTTCTCCAAAATGCATATGCAAAACAGACACAGATGCACACAGCTCATGCATTTTTTCAACAAGTTGTCTTGATACCAGTGTACAAAAATAAGCAAGCAGATCACTTTGGCTCTAGATCTGAGGATGTGAGGATACACAGTCCAGGTCTCATCTTTGAGGGACATTTTCAGCTTCATGGAGACACTTGCTCGCTCTGCAGGATTACCTGACTTCAAACGTCGGACAAGCAGCAGACTTAAGCTCCTTACAGCTGACACTAGACTAAAGATGAATCATGAATAAGAGGTAATATTTCAGAGGTCGTATTTCAGTATGGATACAGAAACAGGGTCAGATATGGGGAAATACTCTAAAAACATTAAGAAAAGCCACCTATGGACAAAACTGTTAAAATTACAAAAATATGCAGCAAACAAACAAAAATAGAACATATGGTGTTCTCACACTTCATCCATAAATTTTATTCTAACATAAAAAGCTTTGTAATGCACTAGCTTGTCCCTTTTGATGTGTATCCGTTAAACTTATAAAATGAGCACACAACAGCAGAAAAACAGTGTTCAGATAATAGAAAGAACATTGACTTATGTACTAAGATATCTTTGTTCATTCAATGCTGACTTTTATCTGTTGAAAGGTGCTTCATTTCATCCCCAGAAACTATTGCAGTTTATTCTCATAATATTACCAAAGAAAGTTGTTCCGGTACCAAAGAAAACTCACCCATCAGTCCTCAATGACTATAGACCTGTTGCCCTGACATCCCACATCATGAAGGTCCTAGAGAGACTCCTGTTGGCCCACCTGAGTAAACAAACAATAAACCATCAGGACACCCTTCAGTTTGCTTATCGCTGTGGAGTTGGAGTTGAAGATGCCATCATTCACCTGCTTCAACAAACCCACTGTCATCTGGACAAAGCCAGTAGCATTGTGAAGATCATGTTCTTTGATTTCTCCAGTGCATTTAATACAATCCAACCTGATTTGCTTTGTCAGAAACTTCAGAAGACTCAGGTGGAGCCTCAACAATCTCCTGGATCAAAGACTACCTGACAAACAGACCACAGTTTGTGAGACTGAAGGGTTGTGAGTCTAACCAGGTAGTCAGCAGCACAAGAGCACCACAGGGGACTGTACTCTCACCATTCCTTTTCACTCTGTACACCTCAGACTTCCAGTACAAGACAGACTCCTGTCATCTGCAGAAATACTCAGATGATTCTGCAGTCGTGGGGTGAATCAGAGATGGACAAGAAGCTGAGTACAGGAAGGTGGTGGACCTCTTTGTGGCATGGTGTGGAAACAATCATCTCATTTTGAACGTGACTAAAACAAAGGAGATGATTGTAGATTTTAAGAGAAACAGGAATAAGTCAAAAACTATTTCTATCATGGGAGAAGAAGTGGAGGTGGTGGAGGAGTATAAATACCTCGGTGTTCACCTGGACAACAGACTAGAGTGGAGATGCAACTGTGAAGCCATCTACAAGAAGGGACAGAGCAGACTGTACTTCTTGAGGAAGCTTAGGTCCTTTGGTGTTTGCAGCAAGATGCTGCATATCTTCTATAAGTCTGTAGTGGAAAGTGTGATCTCTTCTATCATCATCTGCTGGGGAAGCAACATCAGAGCCAGGGACTTAAAAAAGCTCAACAAGTTGATAAAAAAGGGTGGCTCTGTTCTGGGGACTCCTCTGGAACCTCTGGAGATCATTGTGGAAAGACGGATTCTTCATAAAATGAAGAACATTATGGAGAACCCTGAGAATCCTCTTCATGAGACTGTCCTACAACAACAGTGTCTTCAGTCAGAGGCTTCTTCAGATCTGCTGTAAGACGGAGCGCTACAGGAGATCCTTCCTGCCCACAGCCATCAGCATCTACAACAGCTCTTTGAGGAAACCTTCATAATATGAGCTACAACAACATTTAATTTCCCCTTGGGATTAATAACGTATTTTTGAATTGAATTGAATTGAACAGCCCACAATACATTTCATGTAAAAGAAATTCTATACTAGATAATATACTGTAATTAGTTATATGTGTGGTTTAAGTTTCTTTGTGGATACACTAACTTTGAGCATAGGTTCACTATCTTCTTTTTTTATTTCTGGTCTAGATAATCAGATCACCATACCACATAATCTTGTCAAAAGATAAAATGCTTCCCACAAGCCTGCATATTGTCAATCTGATTCAGGTCCGGTTTCTGGCTGGGCCATTCTTCTTCTTGTGAAGCCATTCTTTTTTTGATTTGATGTTTGATTTGAGACGCTGAAGATTTAGAACAGAGGCCTAAATGTTTTTGAGCTTACATTGGCTGGAATTTGAAACTGTTTTTAGTTTCCTCCGTCTTGACAAAGGGGTCAGTTGCAGCTAAAACAAATAGCCACAAACCATGTTGCTCGCATGACCATGCTTCAATGTAGGTATTGTGTGCTTTTTGTGTAAATAATATCTTTTGGAATAATGGCCAAAACGTTCAACCTTGGTTTCATCAGACTATAATATCTTTTGGAATAATGGCCAAAACGTTCAACCTTGGTTTCATCAGACTATAATATCTTTTGGAATAATGGCCAAAACGTTCAACCTTGGTTTCATCAGACTATAATATCTTTTGGAATAATGGCCAAAACGTTCAACCTTGGTTTCATCAGACCATAATATCTTTTCCCACATGTTTTAGGGAGACTTCAAATGTTTTTAAGCCGAATATGCACACGTGGTAATGTTTTAGTTCGAACGAAATGGATTGTGTCTTGCCACCCTACTCAGTAGTCCAGACAAATTAAGCGCATGGGAGACCATCACATGGACCACACTGCCATTTCTTGTTGGAAATTTCTGCAGTTCCTTTAAAGTTGCTAAAGGGCTTTTGTTATCCTCCCTAGCCATTTTTCTTCTCTTCTCATCACTTTTGGAGGGAGAGCCAGTTGTTCATAATATCTCTGTTTCATAATATTTTCTTTGCTTGCTATGGTCTGTCTCCATGATGCTTTGTGGTATATGTAATGCCTTGGACATTTTTTCACACCCTTCTCCTTATTGATTCTTTTTGAGAAGGAAATGCCACAGGTGTTTTGGAAGCTCTGAGCGAACAATGGTATTTGCTTTTAGATGCGAGTAAGAAAATACAAGAAAAAGGCGACTAGGACAGCTTAACTTTATTTGGGATTAATCAGAGGCATTTTAAATAGGGCAGGTATGTACTGAGACCTATTTGACGCGAGTTTGAATGTGGTGGTTAATTGTGAACACAGTTACAATGTATTCACATTTATGTTTGAGTTTTCTGATTGTTTGGTTGTTTTTAGTTGCCTAATTATTTTACATCACATAACCTGGCATTTTAACAGGGGTGTGATGATTTTTCATTTCCACTGTTCGTACATAATCTAAAGTAATTATGATGGCTCTTAAACTGATTCATATAAATAGAGCCGTGGTGCTAATACCTTACGCTGTGGTACTTCCACATTTAACAAAATAGTTCTAAGAAACCTTTTTGAGGATAGCCTATTCAAAGCATCTTATTTAAGGAGATACACCTACATCCTCAAGTCTCTATAGCTTAAACATGTAGTTTCATAAAGTCATAGACAGGTGTTAAATTTAAAAACAGCACTCTGGCATAACTTGCAGATTCTTGGCTACAGTGTTAAACTGTACACTGTTGCATTAACTGTAACCCTGTTTAACAACATAGTTAAGCATTGGCAAAATGAAGAATATACAACAATAAAAAACTACAAAATTAAAAAAATATATAAAAAACTTAAATGTATCTTGTAAAAATTGTTGTGTGCACTAACTGTCGTCCATATTTGGCAATTTTTCTTGACTGATGATGTGAGTTAGTCTTTTCCTCATCTGCAACAGTCCTGACAAGAAATCAGTAAACCAGCAGTAAAATGTTTTGGAAAGCATCCCACATAAAAATGATTGACAGTGCAGATTTGCACAGTGATGGTATTATTTTCTCATCTGTTTTCCTCTTCTTTAAATACAAGCATTGCAACATGGCTTCTTGTGACGCTTGTTCTACATTTGGCCACTCCTTGATATGCAAATGCCTTACATCACTTCTCACTCTTTATACATTAATGATAATTTCCTCTCTCATTCTGCCAAAGATGCGAACTACTGATAAAAAAAAATAGATCTTGGACTTTACGGGGATACATTTTGCAGTTTCATAGCAGAAAGTTCAAGATGTTTTTATATACATTTGCCAGGAGAACATGGAGACAAACAGCTCATGCTACATTCCTTTTGTCTTTCATAACACCCTTAAGGTTCTCTCACGCATACAGCCTCAGTTTTTGACTGAAGTTTCATAACACACACAGCTATTATTTGATCAATTCTAAGCTTCTTATTTTTTGCATCCCTCTTTCCACATTTTCCCTCTTTCCTCTGCTTAAATTGGTCTTCCATTGTTATCGCACAGATTTTCAGTGTATCCCACTTTTTCAGAAAAATCAAATGGAAGTAAACTACAGTTTGGTTACATGGTGTCTGTATGTTTCTTTGTTTCCCGAGCGTTGCATTCTGGGAAGATGACAACGTAATGTAATAATTCATTCCTGCATTGTCTGTTTTGTTGTGACTTTAACTGGATCTCTAAGAACTTCAAACATTAGCTGGCAGCCTTCCAGCTTCTAAAGTTGCACAAGTCCCCCATATATGCCAGAGTTTCCTTTGCAACTCTGGCTGTCAGCCTGAAGCTCCGTCGATTTTACATAAAGTGAGCCAATAAAGGTTGGTCTGTTAGGTGACAAAGAATGGGTATAGGCATGAAGTGGTGAAGCACCTGTAGCTAAATGATACTCTTAAGGGAAACCAAACTGACCTAATCAGTTTTACTGAGTCCCACCAAAGTGATACAGTGGTAATGGAGCAGCAGCTCCCTCTGCTGGAAACTTAGTCAAGATTGAGGTGTAAGATTTTTTTTACAGATATGGCTTTCTAGGTTCATGGTTTTAATTAGACACACACATCACCCGTTCATAGTTTACAGTGTATATCTGAGTGAAAGATGTAACTGGGAGAATTGACCATATATCTGTGCAACAGGGTGTTCTCAAAATACAGCAACCTCTAAAAAGAATATAAAAGCAGAGAAGCCCTTTGTAAAGCAAAAATTAAATGGCTCCAAAGCCACAGTAAATCAGCAGGAACAAATGACCTTGGTTTAACAGGCCAACGATTTAGGTTCAACATTTCTTTGTGGAGCTAAGAAAGTCACCTTTAGAAATGTATTGTACACAAGCTAGACATAATTTATTACCCTCCTGAAGGCAAATAACAGCCCACTCACAGTTTCACTAATAAAATATTTTACCTCAAATTCCAATGGACTGTGTTAAAGAAACCTGAGACTATACTCTAACTGGATTAAAACAACTCTGTGGTCAAACCTGGATGTCACAGTATTACATTGCAGTGATATTCTTCTGCAAAGGGGACAAGGCCAGTCATGGTAGATGGGAAAGTGGATGAAGAGAAATGCAGGCAAAAATACACAAAGAGAATAGAATCCTGAATTATAAAGACATAAAAGAAACTAGATTCTCGAAAACCTTTTTAAGAAGTGATAAAGTAGCAGACTGTCACATTTCCTTGGAAAAGTATTTAAACCTCTTAAACTTTTTCACATTTTGTCACGTTACAACCACAAACTTCAGTGTATTTCAGTAAGACGTAATAAACTAACACATAGTTGAACATAACTTTAAAGTAAAGGAAAAATGAAATATTTTAAATGTAAAAAAACTTAAAAGTATGGTGTGCATTTGTATTTAGCAGCATTTACTCTGATACCCATAAATAAAATTCATGCATTCAGATTTAGTTAGTTTATAAAGTTCACATTGGTGTAATTTTACCTCAGTATAAATCCAGCTGTTCCGTGAAGGCCTCCGAGGTTTGTTATAGAACATAATGAACAAACAGAGTCATTAAGACCAAGGAAAGCTGCAGAAAAGTCTGGAATAGAGGAGAAGTTTGGACATCTGATGGAGCAATGTTCAATCCGTCTTTTAAATCTGGAAATAGCATGGCACAACTGCAAACATGGCTGTCTACTTAAATTGAAAGGTTGGACAAGGATAGCAATATTAATATGGTAACTCTGGAGGAGCTGCAGAGATCAAAAGCTCAGGTGGAAGAATTTGTTGACAAAATGATGATCAGTTGTGCTCTCCACAAATCTGGCCTTTGTGTAAAAGTTGCATGAAGAAAGTCATAAGAAATCCCAGTTACAGTTTGTAACAATTTATGTAGGGGACACTGCAAACATGTGGTAGGAGGTGTTCTGGTCAGATGAGACTAAAACAGATTATTTAACCTACCTAGGAACACTAGCTTGAATATTTCCCTTAACAAACTATAAAACATGGCGGTAGCAAAATCATGTTATGGGGATGCTTCTCTTCAGGGGGCAGGGAAATGTTCAGATTGATTAGCAGATGGATGGAGTTAAAGACAGGGCAATCTTGTCAAGGTCCTTCAAAAGACTTGAGACTTGGGTGATGATTTATCTTACAGAAAGACAACAACCCTAATTTTACAGCCACAACAATAGGATGGTTAAGATTAAAGCATATTCATGTGTTAGAATGGCCCAGTCAAAGTCAAGACCTAAACTGATTTGAGAATCAGTAGCATGACTTGAAAATTGATGTCAACATAAGATGTGCATCTAATCTGACTTTGCTTGAACTATTTTACAAAATAGAATGGGCAAAACCTCAAGATATGCAAAACTGGCAGAGACATAAACCGGTCTTGGGCAGACATGCAGCTGTAATTACAACAAATGCTGGTTGTAAAGGGTGTTGATGCTAGGGTTCTGAATACAAATATGCAGCTCACTCTACAGGTTATACTTTGTACACATTTTAAAAGCTATGTAACATTTTGTTGGTCTATCAAAAAATATATATATATATATTCAATATATTTTGTATTTTGTAGTTGTTTGAAGATACAATTTCAAAATGTTCATGGGGTATGGATACTTTTGCGAGGCACTGGAGCTAAGCGCTGATTGACTTTGAATAACTATGCTGCATTTAAATCAGGCTAATAGTGACCAATTATGGTTAGACATTCAGAGAAAGATTTAGCCAAACATGCATGATCATCCCAAAATAAGACATATACAACATAAAAGGAAAGTCTGACATATTGGATTAAGATCATTTTGACAATAATAATAATAATTTTATTTATAGGCGCCTTTAAAAACTCTTATGGTCACCTTGCATTATAAACAGCACATAAAAGCAAAATAATTAGTAAACAAAAACACAAATAAGATTTAAAATATATATATTTTTATGTTTTGTAAAATAATTTAAGAATGCAACTATTTACTTCAGGTTGAATTCAATTTATTTCACATGAGACAAAAACAAAATAGAAAAGCAAAAGGATTAAAATATTTTCACTCTGATTCAGATCTGATTTGTTGAGTTTCAAATCCACTTTAATCCAGCAGAGGGCAGAAATGCACAGCAAGTACCAGAAAGCTCACACCGTCATTATAGAAGACAAGGATGCGTTGCAATATGCAAATTATAATTTGCATATTACAGTTTAACATCTAAAAGCATTCATTTATTCTTAACATTGGCCTTTATTGTTTACATGTTAAATTTATTCATTACAACCTCGGAGCTATGGCCTCAAACAGCATCTTACTGTAACAGGTTGGTACAGTTGGTCAGGTCACAAAAGCAGGTCAGGTTTTCTGCCTAATCTTACACTAAATTGTGTGTTAGTATTTGCATATTTACATCATAAATATCACCACATTAACTAAGGTATTCAATAAAGGAAAATGGTGTGTGTTTTAGTGCCACAAAGATTAAATGTGTGAGGAACATATTTTAAAAATACATCAGGCAAACCATCTTAAAGACAAATACAGGACTGAAGAAGAGTGGTGAAGGAGTTTGATAAAGAGTAAACGTCAGCTAGAGCCCAATGCAAAACATTAAAATGAGGAAATATGTGTTAAAAATAATAATGTATAAATTAAAAGATCCTTCAGATGTGATATACAGTGTAGTGAAATAGTGTTAGCCCCTGGCAGATTTCTTCTGTGTGTGCTTTTTTTGTCACACTTATGTTTCAGATCATCATACAAATTATATTATCAAACAAAGATAATGTGATAAAAGAAAGTATAGTTTTCAACTAATGATTTATTTAATAAGGGATGAAACTATCCAAACCTCATGGGGAAGTAGCTGCCCCCTATTATTATAAGATTATGATGATTATGATTTCAAGAAATTCAAGAACAGATTAGAAATACAGTACATGGCATTTATCACCCTTAAAAGGTTTTTTAAAAAAAACTTCTCAAGCAACTGGACCCCAAGGAACCACAGTGAGAGTCATTATACACAAATGGAGAAAACAGTGGTGGACCTTCTCAGAAATAACTGGCAAAACTACCAAAATTACTCTAGAAGCACATCAACAGTCCATCCAAGAGGTCACAAAAAAGAACCCAGAACAAAATCTAAAGCACTTCAGACCTTGCTTGCCTCAGCTGAGGTCAGTGATTCAACAAGTAAGAAGCGATTGGGCAAAATTGCATCCATGGTTTCAAGGCCGAAACCACTGCTACCAAAAATAATAAAAAGCTGTTTCACATTTGCCAAAATCCTCATGATGATCCCCAAGACTTTTGAAAATATTCTGTAAACTGATGAAAGAAAAGTGGAACTTTTTGGAAAGTGTGTTTCATGTTTCATCTGACGCAATACTAACACAGCAGTGATTGGGCGGTGGTTATCTCGGGCTGCCTTCCTAAAGGAAAATCTCACAAGTCATAGTAAAAGCTCAGCCAGTAGCTATGTATAGCAAAGAAACAGGGTAAAACACTGACAGACAGGGCAAAGTGTAGTCCAGCCTTGAAGTAACATATGCATGGTCTAGTTTTTCAGTGTCACTCCTGGATAGAATATTTCCAATTTTGGCAATACTGCGAAGGTGAAATGAGGAAAGCATAGGAAATTGTTTAATATGGTATTTAAATTACATGTCCTGGTCAAAAATAACACCGAGGTTTTTTACTTTATTGCTGGAGGCCAGCTTAATGCCATCCACACTAAGCCTTCTTTCTTTTTTCAAAGACACTGGACCAAAGATGACAACTTCTGTCTTGTCTGAATTTAGAAGCAGAAATTTTTAAGTCATCCAGGATTTTATGTCTTCAAGACATGCCTGTAGTCTAACTTGTTACTCATCAAGATGTATGGATAAATAAAGCTGAGTATCATAAGCATAACAGTGGAACTTGATCCCATGTTGCCTGATAATTTTACCAACTGGAAGCATATATATAGATTTATATACCTATATATCTATATATAGATATATATAGTAAAGAGAACCGGCTCAAGCACTGAACCCTGTGGTACTCCAAAAGTAACCCTGGAGTTTGGAGATGATTTATCATTTACACGAACAAACTGGAATCTGTCAGACAAATAAGATTTAAACCAGCAGCGCTGTTCCCATGATCCCTACAATATGATCCAGAGTGGCTGACTGTGTCAAATGCAGCACTGAGATCTAACAGAACAACTACAGACACAAGTCCATTATCTGAGGCTGTGAGAATATAAAACTTGTTTCACCTGATAGAAATTCTCTTAAAGATTTGATGTTTTTTTGTCTCTTACAAATAAAGCAGGTAGTAGTCTAGAATCGCTGCAGTGTCTGTTTTTGTTTTTTGTTTGTTTAAGCCATTAATTTAAAGCAAGCCTGGAGCACATCCAAAACACGATGATTCAACTGAATCTGCATCAGGTCCCTTATTGAGAAAGTTCATTCTGATTGGCTGTGCAGGATACAGAATCAACTGCCTTTCTCTTTACCATCAAAACATTAACTCGGCCTCAATGGCAACCTTTTAACAGACATTTGTCACTGTTATTTCACTTTCTAAGGTGTCTCGCTTCTTTTGCTTCTTAATTGAATCCACAGGACTGAATTCCAACAGCAGGAAACCAGAAGAGCAAAGAGGTTATGTCAGAGGTCTAAGGTTGGTTTCTGACCTTCGACCTTGGAGCAGAATCCTACTGTGTGTGGCTTTTGGAGGTTCATGTGTATTTGGGACAGAGGGCAGTGTATACTAGATGAAAAAACAAGAAGGTATTTGGCTTCATATAGATGCATATAAATAAAAAATATTTTTGGGTGTAAGTGTTCTGCTCTATAGCAGAAAGTTCTGGAGGATCTGAATCTGGACCATCATAAGGGGACCTTAAGCTCAAGTGCACTTGGGTTATGCAGCCAAACAACGATCAGAACCACACCAGCAATTCCACCTCTTAATGGTTCAAAACAAAAACTAACTTAAAAAAGGCCTAGACAAAGTCTGGATTAAAATCTAATTCAGATGGCATGACCTTCAACAGGTCATTTTTGCTAGAAAACCATTTAAAGGGGCAGAATTACATCAATTCTATAAAAAAAAGAGTGGTCCAAAATTTTTCTGATTTCTTACAGTTATTGCAAACACTTGATGTCAGTTTTTCCAGCCAGCGCCACACAACCAGTTATTATTATTTAGGGGGTAATTACATTTTTACCTAGGGCCAGCTCTTTCCCCGTTGTAAATGGAAAAAACATCTAAAAACTGAATTTTGTATTCACATAAAATATTATTTGATGACCTGAAACATAGTGTGGCAAATAGCAAAAACAGGAGAAATCTGTATACATAGCAACAAGTGAGCAAGTGGTGAATAGTGTAGAAAGTAGAGAGGGGTGGGGAGCAAAGAAGCAGATGTTCAACAGGTCGACCACCCCCTCCTTCATCCTTTCCATTATTTCACTGGTACTAACAGCCACTTATCTGAAGAACGATGTGCTTGGCTGTGAAGGAATGACTTCATTTGATAAATGTTGTTCCAAAGGGCTTTGACTAACACGCTACTTGGTCTAACATGGGGAATTTATTCATTATTAAAAGTTTAGTCAAATGTGTTTAAAAAAATTATGTTTCTACAATAAAATCCAATTCCTACAAGATTCTATTGTTGTGCTTATTTGCAGAATTTTGATCTTTAAGGCTTACCAAACAACAAACATGTATCAGCACATCCCTTCTCTAATGACTTGGTCACTCATTTCAGGTTGTATGTTTAAATAACTAAATGTGTTCCAGGGTACAGACCTAAGCATTTGGTTTAATCATTTGAAATAATGGCAGAAACCTTTTTTCCGATCAGGTTCTAAAGAAACCTCACTCATTCCTATAATAATAATTCAATACCTTTCTCTTTATCTTTCTCTCATTCTCCTAAATAGCCCCAATCTCTGTCCTCCTAACAAGCCCAACCATCCCACCCACCTCCTGTCATTTATACTGTGTGTGTGGGTGTGTGTGCAAAGGGACAGAGTCTCAGAAGGCGGGCCAGTGGTTTGTTAGTTGATTCAGCAGCTCATTGCATTGTGCTCCAAAGGCCCTCCAGCCCAGCTGGACTCAACAAGAAGCAAGAACTCTCTTTCAAATCTCTCACCTCCTCTCTCATCCCCTCCCCCTTATTGTTCCTCTCCACTCTACTCCAAGTAATCCCCAACTCACCCAACTTTTCTCCTACAAACGTAAACCCACTTACCTTGTTTGCAGCCAAAGTTTGTTGATCCAACCAAATTAACACATGGGACAGATTTTTATAAGGAACTAATAGCATGTTGAGTAGAATGACAGTTTAAAAAAAGTATTCACAAAACTCTACAACTAAAATCATCCTCTTTAAAAGGTAAACTCTAATTGCTAATGTGGGAAGGCAATTAAACATTATTTGTGATATGATTAAGCATTGTTCATAGAACACACAACAAAACTAACCCACTAACTAGTAAACGTATGGTTTATTAGCGACCTTTGACCCCCTTACTGCCGGAATTTATTTACACTTATATTTTAAAAAAAAGTTATTTTGTTCTAGGAGTCAAGCAGATTGCAAATAAGGTACGTTGATCTCACAACTGAAACTAGCAGTTTTACTTTCTTTCTCTTAAACCAAATAAGAGTTCAATTGGCTGAATGTTTCAGAATAAGGTCTTGCTTGGAAATCCACACCTATTCAATTTTCAAATTCTTATCAAGAATTTACTGCTACATTTTTCATCGGATATGAATTTCTTGTCAATAGAAATATCAGAAATATATTTACGGACAAATGTTGATGTGTTCATCACTTATTTTACCCACTGCATAATAAACTAGTCTTCGATTTTTGACACTAAAATACCCCTTAACTTGTTTTCCATTTCAAAATAAAGTTATAAAGCCTGTTAAGCTTCCAAAGTCAAAAGAAAGATGGCACACAATCTACAGGCTGTGTAGATTTGACCAATTGCATCACACACACTGGCCTACGGGAGGGTTAAACTCATACACTCACAAACCCAAGTACACTCACAGAAACACACACACTCAACAAGAACCAGTTGGCTGGGTCAAAAGAAAGCTTTTTGGCTGGCTTTGTTCTCAGCTGATCACATCTTTCTGAGGTGGCAGAGCTTTGAGTTGGATTCAAGTACTTACAGACTTTTTCAGGAGAGAGAGCATTTAAACACTTTTTTTTCCTTTTCCAATGCCTAAAAAAATTTAAACCAAAATCTTAAAACATTGGTGGGAGGATTTAATTTTCTTTTCAGGGTCCTGTGCTGTTTTTTCTAGCCTGGATGGTAGGTTTATAGCCAGCTGCAGCTACTACATACAGTGATCTTGTAAAGTTACAGCTTGCGATAATACATTTTTCCTCTAGCGACTTTGCAAGATAGAGAAACACACTCGTCTGTGAGTGAAAGTGGAAATTTTCACACACCTGCCTTTACATTTGAAATTGAAGCAATTTCTCCTCTTTTTTCTCAGTTTCTCTCTCCAGAGACTGTTCTTCTTAACCATTTGTCCAGGCATCCTCTTATCTACCTGTTTTCCTCTGTTTCTGGTGTAATACTACACACTTCTACATTTGTTTAGTCTGTTTCGTGTAGCTCTTTGTGTTCAGGCTGTTTCTTGGGGTGTCAATACTGTTACCTGTATAGGGCACAGACTTTAAGAGAAAAACTTCAAAAAGTTGGAATTTTCACAAATATTTTTAGACAATTTGAAAAAAAAAACCTGATTTTGACAGCACAAATCTTTGGTTTTGTTATGCAAACAGAATCATAGGAAGGACCACCAACTCGACAGTCAATTAAACTCTCAACAAGGAGATAATCTGGCCAAACAAGCTTCGTGACATCGTGCCATTGGTACCTTTAGTCGTGTGAACAAGTCCTACTGGAAGATGAAATCAGCATCTCCATAATACTTGTCATTAGCAGAAAGCATAAAGTGCAATCAAATTTCCCTGGTTGATGGCTGCACAATGGACGTCAAACGACTTGGATTGTCCCCCTCCACTCATACCTACACAATCTGAGATCTTGATTTCCAAATGCTAAATTGTATTATATCTAAAATAAGCAACATCTACGTCCTAGTTCTCATTAGCTTGGGTAAGACACTTCTGTTGTCTGGTTCAGGAGCGGCTTAAACACAGGGAATGCAAAAGTTGTAGCCCATGTGCTGGATACATCTATTTTGTGGTGGCTCTTGAAGCACTGACTCTAGCCACATTCCTCGCCTTGTGAATCTCTCAAATGGCCTTTTCTTCAAAATCATTTGAAGATATCGCTGCTGATATCGCTGTTGCTTGTGACCCTTTTCATCCACATTTTTTCCTTCCACCCAACTTTCAGTTAATATTCTTGCTAGCTTCTTTATCAATGATCATATGGCTTACCCTCCTTGTCAAGACGAAGATGAGAGACACCAAACCTAACAATGCAGATGAGCCGAAGGTTCGTATTAAAGCAAAACGTGCTTCTTTAACACCTACGCAGTGCCATAGGCTGATCTCCTTCAAATGAGCTATTTCACTCTGTGTTAAAGTAATGTTCGTATAAGTTTCGTGAAGTGAGTTGTTTTGGAGCTGTGCATACTTTCAGATTTCTGTGGGAGGAGCCATGTTAGGTTTTAAATCCACACGTGGTCTGCGTCTCAGCGCTTGTTTAGCAGCAGCTCCTGCACGGCCAGAAACTTCTGACCAAACTCATGCCAGCGCACTGCACACGTCTGCCGCGGCAGGGGTAAACTGGACCAGTCCGAGGCTCTGATTACTCGGCAAAAATGCCATCTCATCCTCTCAACCAGTTTTCCGAACTGGAAGACCTAATGAGCAAGGTAAACGGAACCGGGGGCGGAAAAGCGCAAAAGAAAAGTTGAGCGGAGGGACAAGTTGGTTAGCTACAGCTCTGGAAGGTGTTAACGTTAGCTTGTTAGCTGTTCCCTGAACTCTACAAATAGTTTACGGTCTTGTTGTTTTCACGTTTTATAGCCTTGTGTTACGAATAAGGTCGTCTTTCAGGTTCGAGGCCCAGTTTTATTTCTGTTGCTACTGTGTTTTGCCTGCTAATTTAAAGCTAATTTGTAACTCGGAGCGGTGTGGCGCCTGTTGACCAACTTCTTCATAACAGCGGCCTATCTGCAAACTATTTGGGCAACATTCTTACAACTTTTTACCCTCCGAGTGTAAAAAGTTGCCTATTACAGCGGCCGAACTACTATTTCCTGCCTTTTCGTGCTACATTTGATCTAAGTGGCCGACTTGAAGAAGCAAAGTTGAATCAAAACGGCTGACTGTGGTTTAAGAGGCAAAGTCAATATAGGTTGTTCCTAAGGATTTTCCCTTCATTTTCTCCTAGTTTAGGCTACAGTCATTATGTGACAGCTCCTATTTCTGTTGCTTTATACTGTAGCTTGTTTTAGCTTTATACCCAGGTTGGTTTAGGTTTAAACTTCTTTGGAGAGCAGCAGCTGTTATCCATGTGGATGACACTGGACTCTAAACGTGCTTTTTTGTTTGGCATTAGTTGCTTGTACTAGCTTTGTTTGTTTGTTTGTGATTATGAAAACAAAAGTACCCGTTATAGTTCTCCCATGTACATTTATTTTATGTTGACATAACTGGGATCAGCAAAACACTAGAGAAGCACTAATCAGGATTGTGTGGCTAATTTTTGATTTTCAGGTTTAGTGTAGCTTTGACCGATTCTGATTTCTCATTAAAAAGAGGTATATTTACAGCATTTTCCATAAAGTGTTTTCATTGATGAGAAAAAAGATCAGATTTCTTAGGATCCAACCAGCCAGTCACTGGTCAGCATGGATCAAGCCGAAAATCATCCACTTCAGGACATGAGCCAGTTTCTTGGTGCATCTCAGCAAATGACTTAAGTAAAATCAGTGTGAGCCCAATAAGGGGTTTTCTTTATGCTAACCTTTTAAACAAATGAGCCATCTATGGTTGATATGTCACAGGTATTAAAGTTTATTTGGCTGCGATTTCATTTATTTATTTTTTCTCTCTCTCAAACAATTGTCAATGTTTTTGGTCTGGTATCAACATTTTACTATTTTCTTACTAACAAACTGAAATCAACCTGCTGTAGTTTCTTTCTCATTTTCTGCTCCCCTTTGCATTAAACTACTGTATTGGGGCCATTGTAAGTCAAAGCATACAAGTAGTGTGGCCACTGAGGAGTAGATTTCCACAAAAAACGTAGACATTTCTGCATTTATTTTACATATTTACAAGAAACAACTTGAATATGCTGTCACAAAATAGTAAATTCACAAGAAAAAAAGGACAATTTTCTATGATTTTAAAGGCATAAATTTAGCCTTTTTAAAACTATGATATTCTGACATTGTGAAGTCATAAGTTTGCATTAAAAAGAAGTGGTAAATTTATAATCTGTGCATCTGGATATTTTCCAAAGTGTACATGGACATCTGGGCTCTTTCCCTGTATCAGAACATCTACTAGGGGGAAGATCGCAATAAGCGCCTCGACCGGGATCTGGAATACACGCCTGACACTTTTGACCGAGAAGCTACAACATGGCCACACAGAGTCTGCACCTGAGAGAAGTCAGTCTGATAAAGGAAGAGCCCGAAAGTACCGCTAACTCTGGAAAAATATCCACATGAGCATCTGATAAAATTACCACTTCAACCTTAGTGAACATCTAGCATTTTTTTGCCTTAATTGTCTGACTTTATAATCTTAGTAAACTTATGAGTTTTTTTCATGCAAATTTCCGACTTCATAATGTCAGAATATCCCTAGTTTTAATGTTATAAAATGATGCCTTTAATCACTGAAAACTATCCTTTTTTTCTTGTAAATATGTGAAAGTTTTGTTGGTGTAAATTTACTCCTCTTTGGCCACATTATGTATATCTATTTCTTTTTTTTTTTTTTTCTAAAATAGCTCTAATACTCGGTAGCATTAAACTGGGGCAATTTTTGGTGTTTCCAAGTTGGCAAGCACCAGTAAACTGGTGATTGTTTGGCTCCAGGAAAGAGGAAATAACTTTTCATCAGAAGCTGGGGGATGGGCTCATGGAGACAAGCAACCAATAAAAATGTTTGAGTGACATGTTTAAAATACCAACTTGGTGCTGCATAATTTAAGACGAAAGACGGTAAAAATATAAAGCTTAATGTAGGAAAACATTAGCTCATTGTCGCTCATCTTGGAGGAGTTAAGTTTGGTATCAACCATTACAGAGTTTGAGTGTATCCACTGCTTTGAGCTGCACCTGCAGTGGTTATTTTCTCCAGAGACGCCATTTTTAACTCCGTTCTTAAAGCTGCTCACTTGTGTTTAAAACGCCATCAATACATTGAGGTGCTTGATATTAGGGCATCCATCTGCAAGAATGCAGAGATAAATTGTGATGTGTTGGGTAAACTAACTGCCTGCACTGTGATCCTTCATGAAAAATATAAAATGCATGATCAAACATCTATTAGACGAGGCATGGATATGGTTGCTCCAAGCCAACTCCCTTGCTGTACAAAACTGAAATAATTGAACTAGTGGGGAACTGGCTCTACCATCAGCCCTAGTTAGTCACTGGAACGGCTGTGTTGGAGAAAAAAAAAAAACTTTTTTTGGAGATCTGGAGGTGGAGCCTTTTTAGCTCGCACCCATGTATTCTTTACACATCTCATACTTTACATCCTCTAAAGGTGAGAGATCCTTAGACGGATAGTTACAGCAGAGCTACGTGCTCTCCTATTGTTAGTTGTAAATTATTGTGCACTAAATTTCAGATGACGGGACACTAGCTATTAGCTGCATAATTCATGTGGCTGTGGTGCCTTTTCATGTCTAACATCTACCCTGTCACAGCAGCACTATGCTGCTCGCTCTACACAGTGATATATGTAAAGCTTTCTAAAACTCTTCAAATCTACAGCAATTAATAGCTTTGTTTCTAAATAAAAGATGTCCAGCCCCTAAAATTCAAGTGAGAACTGTTAATATTTAACTGTATGAGTTTTTAGATTAAAGTACCGGCGCATCTTGACAAATGCAATGTTGATTTTTAGCATTTCAATTAAAAAGTACATGGTGATACATTTGTTCCTGTTTATTTTGCTCTTTGTGGCTTACAGCTAACGAAAAGCCAAACTTCAGTTTCTCCAAAAATTAGAAAAGGATCTATGACCAATAGAGATTTTTAACATGTGCACCGAAGCAAAGAAGGTAAGCACTGAAAGGTCATTGCTAAGCATACTGGCTGTTAAGAGTACTGGATGCAAGCATAATAATGGAAAGTTAAGTGGAAGGGAAAAGTGTAGTAGCCAAAGGGTTAGATACCTTTTACATCAAGACAGAATCTCATATTTTATGTGATAAGCAAATACACATTATTTTCTAGGATGTTGTATATTTCAAGTGTCATGCATTCACACTCTGCATTTGCCTAGCTGGATGGGCTCGAACTGCCCTTAGTGCCCACAGCTGTTGTATGTTTTCTGTGGTGTTATGTCAAATGCATACTTTTATCTTTCTGTTTTGCACAAAATGAAAGGAAACACATTTTTAACTTCGTTGTTAGTAGTAGTTAGCCTGGTTACTGATCAAAACGACTGGCAGATCCCAACAGGATAATAGAATAATGTTGCACAAATCTAATGCTGACTTTCAAAGTAACTCAAACAGTTCAGAATATTATTGGTTCAGAATAAATCGTTCGATTTTAAGTTTAGGTCCGACTTCTTTAGTAGCGCAAAACCACTTTGGGTTAAAAGGTGCTATTATGATACAAAAGTGTCACATAAAACACAGTTGTAAGGATCTCAGGTCCGTTAGCATGCTGATTGTGACCAAAAACTGAAACATTTCTATTCTAAAGAGGGTGAAAGAAGTCATGTTGTGGTTCAAGTTAAACAAGTTTTTTTTTTTTTTTTCCTTTTTACAGAATTTTCTCAGTCTTGACCTCGGAGAGCAGAACAGACCGCCTCCCCCTCTGAATCTGGCCATGAGTCCTCCAGGCTACGTCAGCGAGCTGTCCAGAGGCGCCTCGTTTTCTCTGTCCTGCCTGCTTGCTGATTGTTCAGAGGACCCGGTTCCGACCTCCAGCCAGTGGGGACAGCCATCAGAAAGCCCTGTCCCCTCCCAGCTTGCTGCTAATTCTAACCAGTGGGGAAAGTTTGGTTTTCTCTCTCAGCGCTCCATCAGCCTGGTGGAGACGAGGAACATACTGGGAGCAAGTCTAGACTGGTCCAGGGCTGAACTGAAGACGCCACAAAGTGAGATGAGCCCCACTTTACAGGCTGCCACATCTTCATCCAGCTCCTCATCACGCTACAAAACCGAACTCTGCAGATCTTTTACAGAGAACGGCCTGTGCAAGTACGGCGGGAAGTGTCAGTTCGCTCACGGCCCACAAGAGCTGCGCGATCTTAACAGACACCCAAAATACAAGACTGAGCCTTGTCGCACCTTTCACACCATCGGCTTCTGCCCATACGGGATCCGCTGTCACTTTATCCACAACAGTGAGGAGGAAAAGAAACCCACGTTCTCTCGTTCTTCCTCATCATTCTCCTCCTCCCTCAACATTCCTCACCAACCAGCAGGTTCCTCCTCTACCTTGCGCTCACACAGGCCTCCTCTCGTCAGGCAGAGCTTTAGCTTTGCTGGATTTCCTTCAGCTCCTCAGTATGTCCTCCAGTCTGTCTTGAGCGACCACACTCCTCCCCCTCCTGCTGGAGGCACTTTTCCATCCAGCTCATTCGGTTCTCCTACATCCTGCACTGACCTCTCTAGCGCCTTTCTGGAGATGGATTCTGCCTTTGAGGCGTCCGGTGTTCAACAGTGCCAGCCCTCCGCAGCTCACGTCACCCAGGCCCACCTGCGATCTCCCTTCCTGCCTTCCCCTGACTCCGGCTACTCCCCCAGCGGACTGTCTCCTACCAGTTCGCCCCCCCTTCGACAGAGCCCCAGCGCCAACGATGTCCTCTTGGAGTCGTTGGGCACCCGCTCCCTCTCCTACACCTCTCTGTCAGACCAGGACGGAGGCAGCTCCACAAGCTCGCTCAGTGGATCCGAATCCTGCGGTGGGAGTAACGACAGCAACGGGAAACGCTTGGCAGTGTTCAGCCAGCTGTCTGTTCCTTAAGATGCAGCTACTTGCTGCCTATAAGCCTCGGAGCGCTTTAAAATGAAAACACGCGCCTGTTCTCACCTTTTTAACCTCAGTGTATTTCAACCTGACCGACACATAAGACATTCTTTGCACCCTGTGTGGCATAAAGCAAAACGAGGACTTTACGGCAGACTCAAAACACTTTACAGCTTTCTCTGTGTAGATTTATGTGGCTAAATTATCACTCCAGCGCACACGAGCCACACTGATGCCTAAACTAGAGAATACATATCACAGAAGTTTTTTTACATTGAAAAATAGGCTTTTATTCTTTATCTAAATAGTTTATGTGGCATAAAGGCAAACTGCCAAAAAAGAATTGTGATCAGTGTGACCAGCTTGATTCGAGCGCAACCATAAAATCCTTCATTTACTTGTTTAAATGTCTTATGAACGGTTTGTAGTACGAGACGAAGCCAAAGATGACATGTTTTTGTAGTTCAGACCTCTTGATTACGGTGGAACAAATGCAGAGCAGCCAGCGTTCAGGAGTTTGTTCAGTGTTGTTTATAAGCTTGTGAAATAGTTTTTGGTCGATGTTTTCTTTTTTTTGTTGTAAATGTGCAGTCTGAGGTGATGTTTAGATTACTGGCTTCAAGCCTGAACGTTGGAGGTTTTTTTTTTTCTTTTAAACAATGTGCCTATAGCGTTGTTTTTATCGGGTCCTGTTACATTGTTGAGCCAAGATTCTAATGTGTTTGGAGAGATGGAAATGGAGGCGAGGCTCAGCTTTTTTTTTTTTTTCTCCTATCAAGCATTAATTTAAACTATCTTGGTGTTTTCTGGGCACCAGCCAGTAGGCACTGGTAACATGTCTAATCAGCAAATGTAAGCTACACTTTCAAGCATATATGAGATGCCAATTATTGGCACTTGGCTTTGAAAGTTTCAAGTGAATCCTTAACAGCTTTTTTCGCCCCCATTTTAGGTGATAACGGTGTATTTAAATAGTTTTTTTTTTGGTTTTACTCTCTCCCATCCACAGGTGTACCATTACATCTTCATCAGATGTTTTATTTATATTCGCCTTGTTGCATTTCTCTGTCATTCAGCATTAATCCTTGTTGTTACGGCTCCTACTGTTCTGATAAGATCCACTCGAAATGTGTCCGTTGCCTTACTGAATTAGATCTGGCATACTGTAGAGGTTTAGGGTACGTATGCTTAGTGTTCTAGATACATTACTCGGCTGTTTATTTTGTGTGCGTGTTTACAGTGTAGTTTGTTAGACGAACGGGAGTCATGATGTTCCTGGTCTGTTTAAGAATTGCCTTTTTCGTCGACAAGTTCGAGACCTGTTTAGAGATAAAGGTGATCATCTTTAGTAAATTAATTTCTTTAATTTATTTTAACGTATTTATAGAGGACTTCTCAGTTGATGCTTGTATTGAGTTTAATATATTTGGATTTCTGCTGCCTTTTTTTTTGTACTGAAAATAAAGTTTTTCTTTTTTAAACATAGGTTGTGACTTTTTTTTTTTTTTTTTTTTTTTGGTGCCTTCTCAGTTAACCGACCTCAGTTAATGAGGCAGAATATGTGATTTCCTTTTGCTTCATCTTTTTGCATAGTTTTTGCAGGTGTTGGCTTTGCTGCAGCCTGTATGCAACAGTTGCCATTCACAGGGTTTAGGGTGCAGGAAGGAAGGAAACAGGAAATGAGTGAACCGTCATATCTGGTTTACTGTTGACTGCATTTCCCCAGTGACCGAGAACGGTTTAGGTTAACAGTATACACATGAAAATTATTTTAACACCAACCTTATGTCTGATTACAAATTTTACATTTAAAGTTGAGCTTTTTTTTTATTTATTAAAAATATATAGTTGCAGCACTTTTCACTCTTGCAATAGGAGTTCGTTTTTAAGAGTAATCAGAAGATGTCTAGCACAGAACCGGGCTGTTTATTAAAAAGCTGTCCCTTTTTTAAATTGAAAGATTTCTTAATTTTTATATAGATGGATATATTTCTCTCAAGATTAATACATTAAGAGAAAATATGCATGTTTAATCCATCAAGGACAACTGGTGGAAAGGATGACTGGTAATTTTAAAAGAAAAACTAAGTACACAATCTTGGTGTCCACTGTTAAGTTGTAGGTATTAATAAGTCGGAGGACACCTGCTCAACATAAACAGGTTAACAGGTTACAATTACATCAGTTTGGCCTGCCTACAATGATGCTGGATCCAGTCTTGACTTTTGATCCCTGCTGTTGGGATTCTGTCTTGAGATATCCTTGTAGAGCAAATCTGTCCTGGCTCATGTAGGCAACCAGCTTCTTTACATCGTATGCCTGAAGAAAAACAAAATCATATATGGATAAATTTATAGTTAAAGGTTATTACCCATAAACTAAGCTATGAAACATACTAATGATCCCAATAATCTGGATATTTTGTTTGAAATAAAATATGATTTTTTTTTTTTTCCAACTTTATTTTTTGTCAAAACACCAGAAAAGTTGTGAATGAGACCTTTTGATATTGAATTCTTTGCAATATAGAGAGAACTGAATGTATAGTACTTTTTGTATTTTTAGATACATATATGATTTGTTTTGATTAAAGTACATTAAAAGAAAACTAGACTAAACCACTGCAGAATAATTTCTAAATCAGCATTAGCTTAGACATTATTGCCAAGGAAAATTAAATGAGAATAAAATAAATTGCTTTAATCAGCAAGAAGCACCGGAAACCGAGACTTGAGCATCAGGCAGCTGTTTTTATACTGAGTTAAATTACACACAGACTATATGGACTATATATTAATTAGTTAACTTCTGAATGCACTGATTTTATATAGGGGTATCAGAATAAAAGGGGCTCAATATGAATGCATGCCACACCTTTCAGATTTGTACTTGTAAAAACTTTGGAGAGCTATGTAATATGGTCCTTACAGTTTACACTTATGCATTACTTTCTGCTGGTTTCTAACATCCCAATATAACACACTGAAGCTTGTAGTTGTGTCGTTATAAAATGGGTATTGATACTTTTTGAAGGCTCAGAATGTCTTTCTAGTATTAATGCTACTGACACCTTATGTAAAGATAAAACAGAACAAAGGTGTTAGTCAGCTTCTACCTTCTTCCTGTGCTTAGCAGACTGAGGTGTGACCTAGTTTAGTCTTCTGTAGTCGAGGGGTGAAAACATGGTTGTAAAGGCATGTTTTTCTTTAGTTTTCAAGTTTTTATTGCTAATAACATAACATATTTACCCTGTATGACGCCTCAGTGTCTGCACAAAATGTATAAAATGTTAAATTGCCTGTTTTGCGGTTAAAATAGAAGCCTGGTCTTCTTAAGGATCCTCATTACTGATTCAAGATATCTTTTAATTTGTTCCTGATAAATGCACACACACGAGCCCAGTTATCTTGTCTCTACAACACAAGAAGGGCAGGCTCTTTGGGGACTGATTGGTTAGCTGTGCAGGCTTTAGAGGCATGTGTGTGCTTGTATGGGTATGTGGCATTGTTTCCTAGGGACATTATCCCACACCCTGGCCCTGCTGGACATGGGAAAAGCAGGCAGATGGCTGCATTCAGGTCCACCGCAGGTCAACATATGGGCCGTGGAGACAAAGTTTGTGTTTGTGTCTTTGAGACTGAGCATCCTGCCATGCATGAGTGAAAGAAGCTGAATGAATGAAGTAGGGAAAAAAAGGTAAGGGTGGGGAAAATGAAAAGAGTTGTGGGAGAATTTGAGAGGAAGAAATGTTGGGTCTTCCCATGGGATACTGCAAATTAAACAAATGTGTGCTTGTTAGTGTTTTAGAAGCTAAATGTGTCTTCATTTTCAGCTTTCTAGAAGACACCTGAAGGTTTTCTTTTTGTTGTTTTTGTCAAAGCTTATTTGTGTTTAGACCTGTTCATGATTTTACACACCTTGACACAAACCACAGTTCCATATGAAGAAAAGTAATCCCAGATCATGATACTGCCACCAGCCTAGTTCACTGTGCGCTTTTGGTAATGTTCACAGTTGTTTTGTGTCAAACTTGTCTTTTGGATATGGTGCCCAGGTTTCATATTATCAGTCCAATAACACTTTCCCATAAGGTTTTGGGGGAGATTTTAGCCTGGCTTGGATGTTTTGTTTGAAGGCAAGGCTTCTGTCTTGCAGTTATACTCCTTAGTCCAGATATTTGGAGAATACATAAAGTAGTTTGACTTCAGCTTCATTATCACTATAATTGATGGTAGGTATTAACACAAAAAATCTGAATGCTAAACATGATTTAATTAGGTGGTACAACAGAGTACTAAGTGTAAGTACACTCGTGCAACAAGGTTTTGTTTTTTCTTTCTTTTAATAGATTATTTGTTTTTTATTGAATTGCACAGGAAAAACATATTTTTTGCAGAAATCATTTTTTTTTTTTATCATTGTCTCATTTTAGGGTATGCTTACTGTTTAACGGCACTCTGGTTAACGCAATGTTGAATTTTAAAAATTTGTAATTTCTGTGAGAAACCCAGCACTCTTGGATGCCCCCTGCTGGCCTGGCAAAAGTTAAGTTCACTTGTACCTTGGACCGACCAATTCCGGGCTTTAGACTTTATTTTGTTAGCCTCGGTGTATAATTACCTAAGTCATATGAGTTAGGTAATTATGGTATGAGGCTAACGATTTTACAATCTTTCTCATATTGCCAAACCTCCTCTTAATTCTTGAAAAATTTGGCACTCAGAAGCTATCACAGCAAAGCCTTTCTTCTTAGTGGGGAAATTCTTTCATAATTCTCCTTTAATGTACTCAATAGCCAGTCATTACATAATTTCTGATCTAAATTTATCAAACAAGAGATTTAAGAAAGTTTAAGAGAACCCATGAGGAGAAACCTCTACTCAGTATAAGGTTCTCAGCTAAGATGTAACCTAAAATTCTTACTGCCTTGATGCAGTCAAAAAACAACAAATGTTTTAAAGAGACAGTTATGTGCCCTTTGTTGTTCCAAATAATGTGGGGCTTTTACAGTTAAACAGTAATCTGTAGTCAAAAGACCATATATTTTTCTGCACGTCTTGTCAACTGTATGTTTTGGTTGCAGAAACATGACCGGTTCTGAGAGCAGCTCTTGGGCCTCCACCTCCCGCCCTCTGTTCATGCTCCACTCTATTGGATGTCACAGTGGAGGGGAGCAAAGACGTGTAGAAAAGGAGACAAAATGCCCCTGCTGAACTGTAACTATTGTCCCTGTGCTTCACTGGAAGAATCAGCCTCCATATAACCCTACTTCTTAACAGAAGAATTTGCTTGTAGGTGAAAGGGAACACCCCCTGAAGACCACTTCCTCGTAACCCTCTGCTTTCAAGAACCTCCAGTGAAACTCTCTTTTCTTCTTCCTACAGCCTCCTTTCCAGGCTCTCCATTCTCTCCATCTAATTTTCTTTTTTGCCCACTCTCCTAATCTCCTCCTCCACCAACTTTCTAAAAACTCAACCCCCACTCAGTCTTTCTCTAATCCCTCCTCTCAAGAGAGGATTTAGGTTGTTTAATGGGTTACAACAAACAGGAAAAGAGTGAGCCTATCTGCATGGTTATACAGATGCCTAACTTTCCTAGACTGTTTTTCTTCTTCCTTAGCACTCCTATGGTTGGATACAAGTTTTAAAAGGACAGCTTTCCATTGTGCAGATTGACAGGTAAAAAAAATAACTATCCGTCCATCCATTTTCTATACCCACTTCTTCCTTACTGGGTCGCGGGGGAGCTTGTGCCTATCTCCAGTGGTCTACGGGTGAGAGACGGGGTACACCCTGGACAGGTCGCCAGTCCATCGCAGGGCAACATACAGGACAAACAACCATGCACGCACTCATTCACACCTAAGGGCAATTTAGAGAAACCAATTAACCTAACAGTCATGTTTCTAGACTGTGGGAGGAAGCCAGAGAACCCATGCAGACCATGAAGACCCCTGGTCAAAATATCCTAAATTCAGTCACTAGAGTGGCTTTCAAAACTCTGAATCATGGGGGCTGACACCTGATGTAAAGATAAAACAGAAAAAAAAAACTTACACCAGATGCTTCTAAATGTGGTTTTTACAATTTTGGAAGGTCTACCTAACATACAAAGATTTCCCAGTATGTAATACAGTTTGCAAATGATATGTGGATGCACAGAAGGGCAGGGTATTTCCTGGATGCATCTTTTTTATCAGTTTGGTGAGGCCATCAATTTTCAGGCCTGAAACTATTTATTTTGCCCTGGGAACTTACTGTGGAAGACCACTTTAAAAGATCACAATTCCCTTTTTGGGGGGACATTATTTAACCTCCTTTAGTTTCCTCACTGTGTTTAAAGCAACATTTTCATTAGTTTTTTATTTCTAGCTCTGACTGTAGAGATGCACACGTTTATGGGAGTAGATATTATCCTGTAACCATTTCAAATTAGCCTTATTTGAATGCCATGTTCTCCTGTCTTTTCTGTTTAGAAAGTAGAAATATTTAATTTACATTGATTTTATAACAATTAGGGTTGCCACGAACTGCCCTAGGAATTGATTTTATTAAAGAAATAGATTGCTTATTTAACAGGGAATTATCATTTCCTCTGGTAAATAAGGATTTTCATTGTTAGATTATGCTACAGCAAAAAAACAACTAGAAAACCTTTACTAGGTGCGCCAACAATAGGGTATGCTGTCTTGGTCATGAAATTAGTTTTATGGGCTTCATTATGAGATGAAAACAAATAATAAATATTATTGCTACCATCTATCTCCTATAGGTATATTATTAATGCAAATTTCAACTATTATATAGTTGAAATTAAATAATACTGTTAGTGGACGCTGGGTGAGGATAAAAACCTTACAGGTAAAGATTTGTTTTAAATATCTAGTAAGAGAAAGTATAAATTTGAAATCCTGAGAGAAATGTGAATAATAAAATCAATATCAAATCAAAATCAAATATATTAATTCAAATGAAGACCACTGTTTCACAAGTTATTTTTATTGTGAAGAAATAGTAAAATATTATTGTACAAGTTATAACTATAAATAATAGATAACTGTTCACTAAAGCACTGTAAATGGGTTTCTAGATGTTATTCCTTCTACAACTAACTGAATTTCCTTTAGGGAATGTTTATGTTGTTGACCAAAAACCTGACATAAGAACACATGGTGTTTATCAAAGTCTTTCAATAAAAGATCACTGTTAAAATAAAACAAACATATGCACTAGTAATGCTTTAAACAAGTAATAATTGCCTCATGTGTTCCTCCTGGTGGTTTCAGGAGGCAACTGCCTTCTGGAGTGGGAGGGTCTTTTTTGAATTAAGTTTAAGTTGCTCTGTCAAACATGACAAGATTTTAATGATGGAGTGTAGCATTATTTATGACCTCCCAGTTTATTAAATGTACATAACGAAAATTAAACTAAGAAAAGTCTTAAGACCCTATTTTGTACAAAGAATATATTTATTAAATCTAATCCACCTCAAAAAGGCATTTGAATGAACTGCCTACTGTGAGTAAAGATTTACTGATCAGAACAGTAGAAACAAAAGTGTATCATGTCAGTTTTGTAAAACTAGTACTTGTATAATAATGGTCATTCTTCTTAAAGGGCCACGGTGACCCATGAAGTTTAAATTCTGATTTGACATTTGCATGCAAGCTGGGCTTGGGAACAACATCTGCGTAACCACTAAATGACAGCAGTGAAAGTTAGAACAAAACACTAGAACTTGACACAATTCCTCCGTTCTAGCTTTTTCAGTAATCAAAACTTTTTTTTTTTTTTTACTACCCGTTCTGTTCACAAACTTCAAGATCACTGCCTGCAAACACTACGGCATCAAAAAGGTGGCAGTTTGCTTTTCAAGCTCTAAATTCAAGTGATGCCCCAAACTGGCATCAGGTTTGCATTTATTTTGACAATCAGGGAGCAGAATACTTCACCCTTTTGCTTGTTTGTTCACAAGAATTTCTTACACTCCAGTTATGGCATTTGCTTAATTTTTTGTTTGTATTTGTTTGTTTCTCAGTTCCTTTATAAAAAGCCTCCACTGAGTCTGACGTTTTCCACACTAAAGATTTATTTTCTTACCAAACATCCAGCGGACTTAAATAACAAATTATGAAAAATACCCACGTGTTTTTAACAAGTTTACTTAGATGTTTACATTGGATAAATGTTTCCAACATTAAGCCGAGGGAGCTCAATCAGGGACAGCCACCTCTAACATACTTTAGACAAGAACAGATAACTTCATGTTTTACACAGTATAAATGAGCAAGTATCTTGATCACAATTAAAAATAAAACAAAAAAAAGCTGCAAAAAACAAACAAGTGAACTAAAAAAAGCCTTGTTAGTCCCGTAGTTCGAGTTCATCCATCTGTGATGTTTTACTCTTTCTGTGTCCACTATACTCCTTGGAAATTCAGGTACAACCCTCCCATATGTTGGCACCATTTATGTGTACCAGGCAAACCAAGACAACCGGGTCACAGCTTCTGGATGACCACCTGAAACTTACCTGGCAAAACAAGAGGCAGAAAGAAGGGAACCATTACTATAAATCACACAAAATAAAGTGTAAAATAGACAGCATATTTCATTAGATGTTCTGGTCTGAATGATCGGTCAAGGTATTATTTTTTTCATTGATACACATACCCAAACACCAGTGGCTCATTAAAACTGTTATATTTATGTATCCTGGTTATGTAGGTTGCAGATTCTGAGCCTTTTCAGTCAGGCCTTGTAAAAGAAGCACTCCACTGAGACTGCTTTAGTGGACAATGATCCGTTTATGGCTGCTAATGCAGGAGAATGTTCTGGGATAGTTACTAGTTGATCTCAGTGCAGCATCTGATACTGTTGACCTCAAGGTTCTACTGAACAGGCTGAACATTCTGGCTAGTTTCTCTGCATCTGCATTCTCCATAAACAAAACAGTCTCTTCTAAATCTATTTCTATAACCTGTGGTGTTCAACAAGATTCAGTTCTTGGTCCATTAATATATTCTTTTTACATCACTTTTTTAACTGGGGTCATACAAACTTTTATCAGATATTTACGTTTTTGACATTTAGTTATATCAGTCTATTAACCTAGTCCATTGTTAATCATACAGTTAATGACCGCCTCTCCCGTAATGTTCTTATTTTAAATGTCAAAACAGAGACCCTGATCATACCTCCTACTGAATTTCATTCAACCACGCAATTGTTTTTTTTGTTGCCTAGACGCCAAATCCAGTGTACAAATTCTAGAGGTTATGTTTTCTTTTGCTTTAGGTTTTGATGTGCATATTAGATTTATAAATTTTAACATATGGTTTTCCTTGCAAATCTACATTTGTGCCATTGTGCTTGGATTGCTATAATGACCTGTCGACTGGTATGGACAAATCATCAATTTCTCACTTTCCAGCCATTTAAAATACAGCAACCAGACTCCTGACTACACCTAGCTAACACACAAACTAATTTTACACTTTAAACTGACTCCCAGCAGATTTTAGAACTGGTTTTAAAGTCATGCTCACCTATAGAGCTCTAAATGAACAGGCTCATGAATGTCTATGTCATCTTATAAATAAACATACTGCTGCTCGTTGCCTTCGATCCCTGGCCCAGGATCTGCTGGGTGTTCCTCATGCAAGGCTGAAACCTAATGGGCAGACAGCCTTTTAGGCTAAAGCAGTTGACTGGTTTGCTAACTCTCTGGACACTTTATAACCTTTTTGTTATATCAGGTTTTTATGTAATAATTTTTCCATGTAAAACTTTTATTTAGTTTTATACAGTTTGTATTTTGATTTTACCTCTGTTTTACATCACTTTATGACTTGTAGCTGAGATAGTTGCCTTACAAATGTTACTTGATTGCTAGCTTAAAATTAGCCCATCCAAGTAAAACCTCACAGGGTACAAGTAAAATATTTGTTACTATTATAAACCTGTGAACATGTTATACCCAAGTCCTACATATAGGAGAAGAAATCATGTATTGGTACTCCGGTGGCACTTACAAGACGGCATAATGGAGACCTCAGCAGTCACCACACTCTCCAGACCAAGGTTAGACAGAGCTCCTCTTACCACACCACAAGAAAAAGCAAGATACTGGGAAAAAGAAAAGACAAATCAGCTACAGCTTTTTTCAGACAAACTCGGATTTCTTAGGCTGTATGTTCGAAACATTTTATCTGACTGACTATTTCAGATCTAAAGCTAACAGCTGTGCATACATCTACTTGAGTGTTTTGGATGATAATTCTGTACCTTTGGGGCCTGATCCAAATACTGTTTGCCACCGGAGAACTGAGTCAGTAAAGAAAACTTGTTATCCTGTAGTACATAGGTCCCCTGTGGAGCAAAATACATGTTTAGATTTTTCATTCATCTTCTATACCGCTTCTTCCATAGTGGGTCACGGGGGAGCATGGAGCCTATCTCCAGCAGTCTATGGGCGAGAGGCGGGGTACACCTTGGACAGGTCCCCAATCCATGTTTAGATTGTGCCGCATTTAATTCCAGACAATAATGTTTGCTAAAGTACACACATTTCTAGAATTGTTGCAATTTAACTGTAGAGTTTTTGACTTCCTGTAACAGACTGCCTAGAGATGAGAAGTCAGTCAGGAGCAACATTTGCAGAGGCTGTTATAGGGTTTTGGTTTCAGTTTAAATGCTGTAATTTATAGGAACC
Source organism: Girardinichthys multiradiatus (assembly GCF_021462225.1). Taxonomy (NCBI): domain Eukaryota; kingdom Metazoa; phylum Chordata; class Actinopteri; order Cyprinodontiformes; family Goodeidae; genus Girardinichthys; species Girardinichthys multiradiatus. The sequence goes on along the minus strand of NC_061810.1, from coordinate 24,518,504 downwards.
TTGGTCAGAATTGGTAGCTTTCCCTTAAAGTTGCACAAGGTTTATCAATTTGGGCGCAAAATGTTATTTATTCCTCCCGGATAATACATGTAAATAACTCAGAATATCATCAAAAAATTAGTAAATTAATTCATAGGGGGAAAATGCTGCCCTCACAATTGTTCAGTAAACAGTCAGTGATACCCTCCACAAGGAGGGGAAGCCACAAAAAGATATTACTTAATAAGCTGGCTGTTCACAGAGGGCTGTATCCAAGAATATTAACAAAAAGCTGAGTAGTAGAAAATGTAACTGCAGCCTAGAGAGGGTGAGGAGGAAGAGTGGAAAAAGTGCAGAATTAAAAGGTGCCTGAGATCCAGTGGGACGTTTCCAGTCAGTGATGATTTGGGGGGGAGGAGGAATGTCATCTGCTGGTGTTGGGCCACTTTTTTTTCTCCAAAGTCAGCACAGTTGTCTCCCAGGAAATTCTGGAGCACTTACTGAACAGTACATGGATATTTTTCAGTATGTTGACATTTCTGTTGTAAAAAATACTATTTTTTCAACGATCTTATGTGAAGTTTTCATGAACTGTAAACATAATTACCAAAATGTACATAAATAAAAGCCTAATATATATTACTTTGTGTGTAATGACTCTCTATATGAGTTTCCCTTTTTACATTGAATTACTTATATAAATTTATGTTTCAGTTATATGCTTATTTAATCTGATATACGTTTATTTCTTTGACACTGACTGGTAACATTAAAATGGTGTGTTGTTGCACCGCAGCTGGGACTGCAGCAGTCCAGTGCTACACACACCTTTGTTAAGAATGTGTCAACAATGTAAAGGAAACTGACCTTCATTTGCCAGTATGTTAAATCACTCCTTATATTGCTCCAGATTAAAACTATGTATAAGGATGCACTCACGGTAACACCAGAGAACTCTGGTGGCTGCCTCTTCAACATTTTCACAGCACCATAAATCAAATGCACTTTTTCATACATCAATCATTGCACTTCTCTGTCAACCACATTTTTCCACTAATATTTTACCTGATGGTTTGTTCGGAGGTTGTCCACTTGTCTCCTGAACACCTTGGTCCAGAAGTCCTTACAAATAAACTTCATTATATCCAACTCATCCTTAAAGCTGGGGGTGTCCCGTGTCAACCTGCAAACAAACATCAAATCAGATTCACATTTGAAGGGACACTGACAGTCAGATATGCATCTGCTATTAAACATCGGCGAACATCACCTACCTTTCGATGAGTCCCTGTCCCACCCTGAAGCCCATGGCTTCTAAGAGAGAAATGCATGCCGCTCTGTCCTTGGGTACAAAAACATGCAACAAAACCGTAACATCATATTCAGGCACAGAATGTACTGTAATGTGGTTGTATAAATGCTAAAACAGCTACTAAGCACCTGGCAACAGTTTTGTCTCGAATATGCCCAGAAGTTTTTGAAGTAACACAATTGTTGTGTTTTGCTAATTTTGCAGCTGTATTTGTTTTTTTGACAGGATATTTTATGTATGTTAATAAATAAGGGATATGCAATTGCTTAAAGGCTTTCTTCGTATCAAAGAACAAATTTAACAACCAAGTTTCAATATCATACTAAACAAAAAGCACTGAAGAGGCAAGAGGGTCCAGCTTTAAATGTTCTATTAACTTGACAAGCAAAGTGATTAATATAAGACACTTAAAATCACTATCTTCGTGTGTTAGCACCGGTTACCTTTAAAAAAGGGTGTGTAGCCATCTACCCCTTGCATTACAATTTGCCTCACATCTAGGGTGTTTTATGGTAGGAAAACTGCTCCATGAAGAACAGTTGTCCTAAATCACAAAATAAGTCAAGACAAGAGGTTCAGCTGATGTGAAGAAGGCTTCAGGTTTGCCAGGAATGTTCAGCAAGACCATCTCCTATTGTGTTGCCCACACTGCTGAGCTTGCTTAGCATTGGTGGGTATGAGGCTAAATGTACACTCAATTAGACTTTGGACCAAAAGACCTGATGACAAGAGCTGCAGACAAATATCTGCCTATGTCCCAAGAAAAACCATCTACGACAGGCAGGTATTACAACGACTGAGGCGCGATTTGCAGAGCCTTTTCCATGTGAGGGAGTAACAAGAAAAAAATATTATGAATTTTCAAACATGTGGCCAGATCTTGAACAAGTTAAAAACTTGAAAAAAACAGGTTGATAAACAAAACCCAGCAACTTGTGAATAACTCCAAGCACTAAAATATAAGAATGGGTGACAATCAATCAGGATTTGGCTTAGAAGTTGATGTCAGCATATCAGATTAAATTGCAAAAGTTACACAGAACACCTTCTATTTGAATTGAAAGATAAACCTAACCCCGTTTTGAAACCAATTAAATACTTTTTAACAGGGATAATACCCATTTTCGTCAATTTTAAAACCCCATTTTTTATTAGCCCGAAATGTCCCACCCTCTGTCCTTTCCCCTACTTTTAAAATCTGAATTCAAACTTTAACTGTTAATTTATGTCCCTGGAAGAAATACACAACACACAATCATTTATGAATATATAGATATTGTAGCTATAATGAAATTAGTCATTAGTCTGTTTAAATAAAGGGTAAATGTTTTACTGTTTAATATGCTAACCTTAAAGATACTTTTGCTTGAAAGGTAAGGTAAATTAGATCATATAATTGTGGAGAACAGGCTCTAAATAAGTAGCATCTGGTACATACATTGTGCATATGCACACCTTGCATTTCGGTATTTTCAAAGCATCAGTTGTCTACAATTGTTTTAAATTACTAACTAAAGAGTAGTGTGTGGAAAATGTGTTTTCCTTTCAGCGGATGTGTTTTACTTTTTTGTAGAGAGATTTATGTGGGTGGATTGAGAGTGTGAGAAAAAGATTAAAAAATTGAGCCAAACTCGAGGAGCGAGAGTTGGGGAAGATACTTCAGTTCCACACCTTTCCAGACTGTAGGAACCTTGGTTTTATTGTCACAGAGAATACATTTGTAATAAGCAAATAAATAAATAAACAATCAGTCATAAAATATGTCACCATGGAAACTGTTGGCCGTTGTATGCAAACCAATAGTATTGCAATTAGAAACCTGATATGATTTAAAGATTTCAGCAAAGGTGCAAATTGATTAATTTAAGCTTATAATGTACAAACCTTGTTGTCCATCTCTCCTTTACTCGACTGTTGCTCGTTGAAAATGTGCGAAACAATCTCCATATGCAGAAACTCAAACAAGGACTCGTCTGCCATTCTGTAAAACATTACAAAATATCATAAAGCTCTACAGAGGTTGAGGACAGGTTGGAAATCAGCTGTAAACATTAAAACTCTGTTCCTGTGTTTAGCATTAGCAAGCAAGATATGGTTGGCATCCTGTTGTTACTTGGTTTTTAGCAAAGCACAATGAGCTATAAGAAAACTTTGTAGAGAAAAGAAAACAATAAAACTAGCAATTATTGAGATTAACCACAGAAATTCGCCTAAAGTTCATTTTAGCACAACATTAGCCTACCTGTCAAACCTCCCGTACACTACTAGCCTACTTCTGCTTGTCCGGTTGCACTCGATATTGACGCGAGGGCACCCCGTAATATGACTGTAGGCAAAGTTAAAGATACTTGGATGGATGATTAACATGAGAAGGACCCTGCTTGCGCTGCCAAATGCAAAGTAAACGCAAGCGTCTACAATCAATAAGCTAAACAGCCTCCCTGATATCAGATAAACAGGGGTTTTACAGCTAGCTGTATCTTCGATGTACGCCGGCGTACATACACAAACTCATACAACAGGGAACCAATCAAGATGCATAACGTATTTATCATGTGGCTTCACAGGTCCATTTTGATTGGATCTTGGAAAGCAAGCTACTTCCTCGCTCATGTGATTTGTTTTCGACAGAAAAGGTTTTATATTTTCTGCTTTCAGTTGAGCTCCTATGTCCATTTTATAATGTAAAACGCTTCTTCTTTTAATTCACAGTTTGGTGATAGTTTCTAGTCGGGTCCTTGTTTTGTTGTGTTGTGTTTTCAGTCATGTCCAGCAGCAGATACCCGATAGTGGTGCAGGGGGAGGCGTCTGAAACCGACTCTGATGATGAAGTCTACATCACCTCTCTGACTTCTCACCAAACGGCCACAAGAGGAATCAAGGTTAGCAAATTGATGTGAATATGAAAATAAATAAACGTTGAGCTCTGAATCAATCTTTCGAAATGCGTTTCTGGACGCTGTCAGGTTCCTGGGGAAGCCTCTGAGACGGACAGTGAGGATGATCCGCAGCAGGCGGTTAGAGCCTCGGTAGTGGCTCAGGAGAGTGCTCACATACTCAGGAGAGAGTTGCCCCCTCTTATTGTGGTCAAAGACAATCCTGATGTTCAGTCCATAGTGGAGGACAGGCCGAGCCCTTCACACAAGCCCCATGGTGAGGACACACAGAAACAGTACGGATGATCGGCTAGATAAACCTACTAATTGACACAGAAGCTAAAATATAACATATATAGCTCACTTAGCATCTTTGCTAATCTGTTTAGTAGATATCCACCAATCCGATCTCTGGGTTTTGTTGCTGATGCTATTTGTAGCAAAATTCTATTATAAACAGTCATTTTGCACAATATTATAAAAACATGCCTTTGTGAAATAATTATTTTCAGTTCAGTTATCAGAAAAGAAAACTTTTTTGAATTTCCAGCTGGCCAGGTCACGGGTTTGGGCTGGTCAATCTGACAATTGTCAGTGCAACATTTAGTATTAGATTGTTGCCTTGCATTAAAAGAAAACATTTTCATGTGCACTGATGGCATGTGCTACCTTCTGTAATGGTGCTGATCCAGTGATTTTTTGGGTTTGTACACAACTCCAAAATGAAAGAAATCTCACTACACTTATTGAAGAAGGTGAAATATGAAATGTATCCTAAAGACAATATTTTGATCTGATACCACCATATAGGTGGCATTGTATAGAGAAGGCCAATTTAAAAAGACATAAATATCAGATTTATTATGAGCTAAAGTTTCGTGTTTGGTTGTTTTTATCGATAGGGCAACCTGTCCAGTTTTAGTACCAGCTCAGTCTGTTTATAATTCTGTTAGTAGGTGACACCCTTCTACAGCAGAAGCTGCAGGAGTCCAATAGCCGGCTGTATACCGATGTGGGGCAGATGGTTCGGCAGGTTTACAGCAGTGCCAGTAAGGAGGTATGCTGTGTTTCACTCTGAACAATTACTCTGTCAATATATGAGTTATTAGGTATCTAGTGTTCTCTCACTACTGCACCACTTCTGGAGAACTCAGGGATCTAATTTAAGTGAAATGGTTCTGGACATATATAATTAAGCCCAACATTTTTCATACCCTTGTAGACTTAAGTGTAAAATTATTTTTATTTAACCAAGACATTTGTTTCTGATAGGAAATGTGACACACCTCTCAAAAGGAATATCAGTTTAAAGGAAATCCTGTTTTATGTTACATTTAAAAATGGCCTATCAAAAGTTATTTATCATCTCAAAAATTACTGGAAAAATATTTTATTGGCATTACAACAACTACACCTTTCTTAAAATTGCTGACCAGCTTTTTCATGTTTCCAGTGGTATTTTGATCACTATTCTTACGTGATAAGCTCAAAAAGTGGGATGGAAGGTCTCCTTGCCATTACCTTAATCTTTAGCTTAGATCAGATTCATGTCGGGACTCTGTCAACCTAGTTCTCCCAGGTGTAGGAATATGTTGGGCTTATGTAAGTAAAAGTACAGTAAGAAATATTTTCTGTGTTTGTGAATAAGGTCCACAGTGTAACGTCTCAGCTGAATACATCCCAGACCGCCATCATCAATGCTTCCCACAACATCAGATTAATCCTGGACGATCTGAAGGCCGTGTCCGAGAAGATCGACATCATCACCAGCTGTCAAATACTGCCTGATATTAACATCAATAATTCTGGTTCTTTAACTTCCTCTAAACACCAGTGAAGATATTAAAACTGACTGAAATAAACAGAATATTTTAACAGCATCATATGTATACATTTATTAATTGCAGAGCAAGACTTAAGGATGAATCGCATATTGCTCTTCTTAAATGGATACAAACTTTCCTTATGCATAAAAATAAAATGTATATTTGTAAGTTGCCACCTATTGTTTTTGACTGTCAGTGATTTAAGTGTAACTTTCTGTTAATAAAAATTTAACTGAACATCTTCCTCCGCTGGTCAACAATATAATGGGTCAACGAGTTTATGCATTGTAATTATATCATTTGTTTACATGTATCTTATTAGTTTAACAAGTAAAATCCAACATTTTAAAAATAAATTGTATATTTAAAACCTGAATGCTTCGCTGCTTGTGTGAAGTTCTGTCTATAATTGAAATGTTAGCCTTTGATCACTGTGGTTGGTGTCTATGTTTTTGTTTATAGTTTTAGTGAATCAATTATTTATTTTTATTGTTTTTAGGAAGGGGCTTCCTTACTAAATAGTTTCCTACTGTTTGAGTGAATACCATAAAACAGACAAAACATTTGAAATTTATTGACCACAAGAAGTGTTGTCATTGTACAAAATTACAGTAAATGAGCAGGAAACATCCATACAAAATGACACATTAAAGTAAAACTCAGTACAAATTAATCAGTTTGTAGAACAAACTTCTTACAAAACAGTGCTCTTGCAAAGATTATTATATACATTATTAGCCATTACTGCAGCATAATGCCATGTTCATGGCTTTTGAATCTACATAAAATTAACAATACATCTCAAAAATATGTTAAACTGCTGTTGGAATGAAATACAATGTAATAAAAGGACCAGTCACAACTAAAAACATCAATAAAGGTCAGCTGCAGAACAAACTATTGTTGACTTTCAGATAATACCACAAGCGATCAGGGTATTTATTCAAACATCTCCTTGTACACTTTAAACAGGAGTGTAGATATACACCAACACCACTACCAGCAGGTTGAGAACGGTGCCTACAATACCCACAATCCCAAGTAAATGGTCAGGGTCAACTCTGCACTTCTCCAGTTTGTGATGCAGACTCTGAGCTTCAGCTGCCTGAAAAAGAGAGAATATAGATGAACATTTTAAATGTTGTGGTGCCATGGATCAGAATCAGCTTCATTGGCAAAGTTTGTATGCACAATGAATTTGACTTTACTCACATCATCCAGACATTAAATATAAATATATAAACTTTAGACAACAAATAAGTACATATATGTGTATGTACTCCCAAAACTGTTTTCTTAAAGGCAGGTTTTAACAGCAAATATGCTTATTTTGTCTCACAACATAGCTGACCACTCATGCTGTGAGGTGTTCATTGTGTTCATCAGAGAGACAGCCTGGGTGAAGAAACTGACTCCTGACTCTGTTGTGGCTGGTTTTGTGAATGGCGGTCTGTAGCTCTGACTTGAAGGTAAAGGTTAAAACAATTTCCATCTATTCACCTATCAGTTGTCTATACCTGCTTAAGGGTCATTGGAGGGCTGGTGCCCTCATTGGGCAAGAGGTAGGGTACACCCTGGAAAGATTGCCAGCCTATCACAGGGCAACACAGACACACAGACAAACAACCATGTGCACATACACACACACCTAAGGCCAATTTAGAGAGACTAATTAACCATGCCAGTCATGCTTTTCTACTCTGACAGGAAGCTGAAGTATCCAGAGAGAACCCATTTATTCTTATTGCATACAATTGCAGAAAAGACCCAAGCTGGGACTCAAAGCCTATACCTTCTTGCTTCAAGGCAAAAATGCCAAACAAAAATCTAAAGATGATACAAAATTTAGAGCTTTTATCAAGGCATATACAGTGAAGCCAAATATACAGTGAAAATATGAGACATTTTTGACAATTGTATTTCTAAAAGATACTTAGGGTGGGTGAACATTTTCAGGCTTTTTAAAATGTATTTTTGTTTCACTTTGGCTATGTTGATGCAAATTAAATAAAATGTCACCAGGTTCTGTGTATGAGGGGGAAATTTAGTTTCATCCAAATGCTAAAATATGCCTTTCAAACTAAATAGAGCAATCTGTGTCACTATGGCAATTTTTGTGCCATTGACTCAACACTCATTTTAATACACTGCCGTTGCATCTGCTTGCATTCCCTGGAGGTGTCCTTTTAAATCTTAATGTTGTTTTGATTTTTCATACAATGGAAATCTACCAATTTCAAAACAAGTGATTGGGAAAAAAACAACTGCTCTTTGATTACTTTGGACAAAAAAAAAAGAAATGAATATTGCTACCAATGTTTTACACTCAGGTTAGATTACCTTCTGCTGGTGCCAGAAGACGGTTAACTTATACTTGCAGGTGATTATCAAATATACTTTGAAATGTTGTGCTCCGCCAGGCCCTCAAAATCAGGCACAGTTGCTAATGTGGCCCTTCAGGAAAATAACTGCCCACACCTGATTCAGATATAATCTGCTTACATTTTTTCTTGAATAATCAAGTGGCAAATCCTCAGCTTCCTCCAAATGCCTCCCTTTCTGGGAGACTTTCATTTTCCATTTCTTCAAACTCATCGAACAAGATGTTTGCACCACTTCAGTACCAACAAGTCTTATCTCATGTTCTGCACTTCAGGCTTACAAAATATGAATAGAAGAATGCTTCTTTGACAATTGAACTCATTTGAAAAAAATCTATTGTTTTACTTGCATTGAAGTATTTTCCAGGAAAGCACATTTTCAGCATTGGTAAATAAAAAAGAAAAGAAAAATGTAGGTAGAATATAAGCAGTGGTGCGTGATGTCCACTTTGTCTTTGTCCATCTCAGTGTGGTTTGGCACATCCACAAAATAGGAAAGGTCCAGACAGCAACAAATGATCAGGGCTGCAGAGAGAATCATCAGGGCTGACCTTCAGGTCTAGGGTCAGGAAAAGGGCAGTTAAAATCTCTGAAGACCCCACACACCTTGGGCTGCCCTTTGTCACCGGTCCTGTTCATATTTATATTAAAAGAAAAATCTTCATGGAGAGCAAATATGTAAGAAAAAATAATTTACTCGCATTTTTTCTGGCCAATAAACTTTAAAGGGGAAATACATTCTTTAAAAAATGTATGTAGTGGCGTGGTGCTGGTGGTGTAGGGGTTAAGCGCACGACCATGTGCAGAGGCTGTAGTCCTTGATGCGGTTCTCCCGGGTTTGAGTCCCGGATCTGGCGACCTCTGCCAAATGTCTCTCCCTCTCTTTCCTGTCTACCTACTGTTGAAAAGTAAAGCCCTCTAGTGTTACAAAAAATGTATCTAGTACTGTTTAAATTTTCTTTTTTTTTGTGAGATTTAACATTTTAAGTTTACCTGAGTGGTGTTTTTCTGTCTTCTGTCATCTCTTGGCGCCGCTGTGGGGTCCATTTGTTTGTCTGCAAACCTTTCCAGCTTGAAAGCAGTGAAACAAAGAATCCTGCAATTCCTAATAGAAAAAGGTATGATTGTTCATGCAGATTGTGCTGGGCTAGAGTGAGTGCACCTCTCGTAGATGTTGGAGTTTATTTCTTCTGTTTTCTCTCCTCCCGGGGCTAAGGAGGCTCACAGGTCTGTGATAAATGAGTGTTATAAAGGGATGCTGGTTTGTTTTACTGTGCAGCTAACTGCACAGAGTGTTGCACAGTGCAAAGGCACTTCTCAGCTGCCCTCCAACAGTTTTGGCATAAGGTCACATAAATGTTGGCTCATAATTGCCTGTGCACATCTGTGTATGGATGGTGTTATAGAAGGGGGTCAAAAGGCCTCCAGATTCACAAGGACTCTTCTGGATGTGTGTGTTTATGTTTAATAGTTACTAAAGAATATGATGAGTCAATTTGTCTCTGAGGGCATAGAAACATATTTGAAAATCTGCAAGGGAATTTAGTGGGAATTCTTTGATTCACATCTATCATGTTTAAAGCACAAAGACGAAGGGAGGGAGGGAGGGAGGGATGGATGGATCAGCTTCTCTACCCTGGTGAAGGAAAGCATCCCACAGCATGATACTGTCATCACCATGTTTCACTGTGAGAATGGTGTGCTCAGGGTGATATGTCTCCCCACACACACAGAGTGTTTTGGATGTAGGCTAAAAATCACTTTTCTACAATGGATCCCTTGTTTGAGTTGTGCAAATGGGAGTTCTCATGGCTTTCTTTCAACAAATGCTTACCTTGTTGATACTCTTCTATTGAGGCCAAGTTTGCTGAATTTATAAATATTAAATTCTCCTACCTGAGCTGTGGATTTCCTCTGCTTCTGCTGAGGTACTCTGGGGCTCTTGGGCGCTTTGCTGATTAATCATCTCTTTGCATTGCCTGTCAGAGATAGGGGGCGGCCATGTCTTGGAAGGATGGCACTTGGTTTTTATGATGCTGTTTGTTCTCTAATGTTCTCCAAAAAAAAACTCCTGAGGCCTTCACAGAACAGCTTTATTTCTATTGTGATTAAATAACATCGAAGTGGGCTCGTTTTACCACTACCTCTACTACTCAGAAGGTTGCATTGGTTACAAATGCATGCTACACTTTTCAGAATTGTATTTGTAACAAAAAAAAGCCATGCACCTATTATCTTTCTCTTTACAGTCATGAACTACATCGTGTTGGTTCGTCATTCGAAATCCACATTACCGGATACTGTAGACATGACTGAAGATCATCTATCCTTTTTTATGAATAAAGTTTAGCAAAATAAGCATATATTGCATCATATATATTTTAAATTGTGTGACACTAGTGGCCTTTATTTTGATAGTTGACCAACAGGAAACGGGTGGAGAGAGAGAGAGAGAGAGGGGAAGACATGCTGCAAAGGTCAACTGGCTGGGGCTCGAACCCGTGATTGCTGCACCGAGGACTGTAGCCTCCATGTATGGGGCCCACTCTTTACCCCTGCACCACCACAACCCTGGCATCATATTTTTAAAATCTCACTCCAATGTGTGTGTTTGTGTGTGTTTATACATCAGTCCCAGCTGTACTGATGGAGCTTCAGGCTTTAACAGCTTTATGAGTGACTAAGAAAAACATTCAGAGAAAAACTAAACTAATGACTGACAGAGAAAAACACCACACTGTAATTTTTTTGCTGTGTGGTGATGAAATAAAAAATGTGACTCTTACCTGAAATTCAGATTTAAGGGAGACATGCCGTGATAAATCACAAGTAATTTTTCACCTTTCATTTCAAATCTGATATTACATTTTCTCAGTTTTAATGTGAATATTTAAAATAAATGCTTAAAATAAATAAATAAAGTGAAATATAAAAATACACTTCATTTCCAGGTAAGTGTATAACTCAATATAATTCAAATTTATCTACAGCTCAATTCCAGCATGGAATGAACAAAAACAAAGTAAAGCACTGAGGACAGTCTATGCTATAACAATTTTGTTTTTGTAAACAGAGAGACACAATCAGACTGTGGTCCTCAGAAAACTTCTTGGAGAGCCTGGACATTAAAATAAGCATAATTGCTTTTTTTGACCGTAAGCCCTTTTTTAATCCAGTAATCCAAAAGTTGCAATTTAATTGCTATACAGCACTCTCTTCGATTATTGCCATCCCTGGCGAGGATATGTAAGAACCTTAATATAAATAAATCAGTTATTATAGTACCAAAGTCTTAAACAAAAAAACAAAAAATACTGCAGCTCTCTATGCATGAGCTTTGTAGATTTATTTTTCCCTTACACCCTCCCCACTGTGTGTTGTGTCAGGACTAATTTTACAAGGATGACCTTTATCCATCCTTGTTTGCCATTGTTTTTTTTTTTTTTCTTTAATTGCTGTTCTGACTATAGATATAGGAAAGTTTAGACAATTAGCTGTTTTTGGAGCCATTTCCTTCATTGTGAAGATCAACACACCTCTACTCTACTTGAATATGTTCTCGTCTTTCCCATTTTGAAGAGTGGCTTAGAAAAAAAAGGCCTAAAAAAAGGCATATTTATGTCAACATGACAGATGGAAATACGTTTTTTCCATGACTGTTTAAAAAAAACAAAAAGTCAAAAACGGAAAATATTCAGTTAACGCGACCCCTGATTAATCCAATATCTAAGGAAAACAGGAAGGAGCCAAGTCGCCTGGGCCAGCCACTCCTTTTTTTCAGATGCACACACAAGGTCCTCCTTGTCATGTCCTCCATGACACCTCCATGTCCATGTGCCACGATGACACCTTCAGATCAGGCAACGTAATGTGGGCCCTCCCATTGCCTCCAGATGGTAAGTATTGATCAATTGGCATTTTTATCTTATCTGCTGTATTAATAAAAAATACAGAAGCTGATTACAAAACACAATAACAATTGACCAGCTTGGTAGCCTTGCTATTTTAGGTAGTGATAGCCATCTTAATCAACAAATGTGTTTTATTTCACTGTTCCAGAAAAAGATGTTAAACTTACTGATTGATCTCCGCAATCAGCATAAACATCCACAACCCACCTCTTCAGCCGAACATGTTGAGAGAATAGAGACCATGGAGGATTTAGAGAGAGAAGGAATGTCTTTGTGATCCAAAAGTCTTTGATGCCTTGGTAGGTTTTAGAAGTCTTGAAAAAATGGAAAGCCTATCATAACGATGTACAGTGCACTCACACACTGTTAGGTCCTCTTGGGATTGTCAGTCAACTGTTTCATGGAATTATTCCAACAGGTGCTGCAAATTGCCAGAGTCGGAGATAAGAACACAAAGGACTGTGTCCAAAAAGTTCTTGATAGGTACGCTATGCCTCTACACACATACACGCAGTCCTCACAATTCCCCCAACTTACTAACCATTAGCAAGCCCTTCCCCACTAGCATAACATTCTGTGCACTTTAGTCCCATTCCTCCCATCAAGGTAGTAAAATTGTTGTCTGACATGTATAATATTATATGTTTTATAATTGTAATTTATTATTCTTCAGGCTCTTCACCAATGCACTGATGGCTAAATTCAATATGAAGGGAAAGGGAAATCAAAATCTTTCGAGAAGACAAAGGTTTACAAAGCAATAAAAGGTAAGCTTATGTGCTCAGATGTGTTGGTAAAGCAAACAAAGAGTTTTCAAAGACAAGTGTGAAAATGATTGGCAAAACTGAAAAATCAAAGCCTAAAAATCAAAGCCTCTTAACAACTGCATTAATCCAGTATTGCTAGGGGAGGCCACAGCAACATATTTTTGGGTACTTTCCAGATTGCGTTTTGCATATTACAAATTTGTTTTTCTACAAATGCAGATGGAATCATGGATGGTGATGAAGCAGCCACAGAAGACTTCATTAGGATACATGCTGCAGAGCATCTCAAACATGCACCACAAAGAAGTGGAGATGGAGAACACAAAGCCATCACTCAGGACTGATGAGGGTTGTCGAGCTTTGGAATTTTATATATTTTCTTGTAAATATTTTTGTTGTAACACCAGTGTTAATATTCTACGTGTTCAGCTGTGAATCCAATAAAAAAAGTTGAAAAGTGATGTTTTTTTTATATTTGATGTGAGGTAAATGTGTAATGTATTATTTATAGATTTTTTGTAGTACATCTTGTTTTGTAAGCTAACTGTTATAGCAATAACAAAAATGATGGTGACAACTTTAAGTGAGAGGTGATTTATTTGTAAACCTCTAAGTCCATATGTTTCTAGAGGGTGGAGAACCAGTTTCCACAATGGTCAAATGGATACTATTTTCCTAGCTTTGCTTGGCTCAGCAGCAGGTTTAAACTGGAAACGCCTTACACCTTTAGTATGTGTTTCCAGTTATCTGCCGATGGGATAATTAAATAAAGCTATGGGTAAATTATATAGAACCCTATGCACCTTAATGAAATGGAATTATGAGCATAGAAGTAGCATCGCACAGTCTGAAGCGCATTTAAATTTGACGTAGAAAAGACTTATTACAGCGACCACATTTGCACTACAATTGGCGGTCCTAGGGACGTCAAAACTACACGTTTGGTAAATGTCGGAGAAAGACGTCGTCGTTCAGGGGACCAAAATTAGACATGCAAAAATGACTTGGGAGGGATGCCGTTTCGACGTCTCTTTGCGCAGTGGGGTAAATCCCATTTCTGTGATAAACTGAAAACATGTAAAAATAGTAATCTAATGTGTTTTTTTTCTTTTCACAGAAAATGTTAGATATAACATATTGTGAATGTAGGAATAAGCATGCCAAGATCCTTGCCCCCACCTGCCACCCAGAGTTCAATACACCCAACCTGGACTTCTGTTCTCTCAGATAGTGGGCTCAAGTGGAGGTGTCTTCCTGTTGCCTTTTCAGACGACCCCCAAGAGCTAAAGCTTGACCACCTGGCACACACTGATGAGCTCTCCCTCGCCCCCAAGCCCCTTTTGGGACATTGAGGACTGTCTTGTGTTGTTGCTTTTTTTCTTTTATTGTGAAAATAAATACTTATAGGGATCAGTGGGGTCACATTCACAGTGGGCAGTTGCGTTATGACTGGTACATAAATTTTTACTGTGATGTCAACGTCCCATTTTATTTTTTTTTATTATAAAGAATCAACATGGAAATTAAATGTAAGTGCTATATGAGTCACCTTAAATAGTCTGATAATTATTAGTGATGGCTTAACTTTCACATTCAATTTCATTCACGGCACTTCTAAGGTAAGTAACATTTAAGTAGCAGTTGTTTCTGTAGCATTGGTGCATATGTTGGGTTTACGTGGCATATGAGAGCTGTGGTGCTCATGTGGCTCAATTTCTGGAAATGTTTAAAATATCTTTGGAAGGCTGTTTTATATGGTGATAAAATTGCATTGTATTGTACTATTGTACAATAGTTTAATGTGAAGCAAGATGATGTCGGAGCGTCATTTTCTCTTTCCAGTGCCACTGAAACAAAAGGCTGATAGCAATAGCATGACAAGGGTATTTAATATAGCAATATGCCAATTTTTTTCTTACAAAGATTAAGCTTGCATTGTAAGATGAATTTATTTAATGCTTTCTACACATTTTTAACAGGGGTGACTATGAGATCGAACAATGCTGTACGTTCTTGCACTGTATTAAGGTAGTGTAAAATGGGCCATATTTGGCTAGATTTGTGATGTAGGTAAACATAGAAATTGGCAACCTCAGAGTAAAGAAATGAGGGCACAACCCAGGGAATGACCTATAATGATAAGAATGAGAAGATTAATGCTTTCCAGCCGACATAAGTCATAAAACTAATGAGCAACCAATATGAAATGCTACAGGATCAGACCTTGTTGCTGCTTGAGTCACATCTGACTGATTTTCATCAGCACAAGTGAAATAAACTCCGCATCACTACTAAACTGTTTGTTAATGTTTTAAACATGTTTTTCACCTCCGGAACATTGCCAGAATTAGAAACATCCTATCCAGGAGTGACGCTGAAAAACTAGTCCATGCATTTGTTATTTCAAGGCTGGACTATTGTAATTCTTTACTATCAGGATGTCCACAAAATGCAGTTAAAAGCCTTCAGCTGATTCAAAATGCTGCAGCAAGAGTTCTGATGAAAATTAAAAAGATAGATCATATTTCTCCTATTTTAGCTTCCCTTCATTGGCTCCCTGTTAAATCCAGAATAGAATTTAAAATTCTCCTCCTCACATATAAAGTCCTTAATGATTTAGCTCCATCATACATCAGAGATCTGATTGTTCCATATGTTCCTAACAGAGCACTTCATTCTCAGACTGCAGGTTTACTGGTGGTTCCTAGAGTCTCTAGAAGTAGAATGGGAGGCAGATCCTTTAGTTATCAGGCTCCTCTCCTGTGGAACCAGCTCCCAGTTTTAGTCCGTGAGGCAGACACCCTGTCTACTTTTAAGGCTAGGCTTAAAACTTTCCTTTTTGATAAAGCTAATAGTTAGAGTGGCTTAGGTTATCAGTGAGGGAGCCTTCCTCCCTCCCTGTTGGATGGAGTAAGGGGGAGTCAGGTTTAGCCTAAACCGGCTCAGTTATGGTTGAGGTGCAAACACACCCTCCATTTCTGCTACCTGTATGACCCCTTCTCTTTTCCAATGGTTATAATCAGTCTGACAGAGGGAGGTATCCCAATCATTGTGGTTTTTAGTATAACAATGACCATCAGTGGGACCCTTTGTGAGGTGCCTTGAGACGACATTGTTGTAAATAAGCGCCGTTTAACTAAATAATCTGAACTGAAACTATCTGTGTAGTTATGCTGCTATAGGCTTAGGCTGCTGGAGGACATAACGACCACTTTCACCCTCTTTGCTACATTCTCACACTACTCTCCAATTTTGCATTATTTGCTGTTATTTCAGCTTTTAACTTTGTTCTCTCTATTCTCTTCCTAGAAGCTACACCTGGTCTGACTCTGTGTCTACCTGTGACACCTTTCTGGAGAGGGGAATCGTCCGAGCTTCTGCTGGCAACAACTTAATGCTCACCCTCTACCGATGATCCACATGGCCCTGTCTTTTAGTGTTTAACCCTTTCTCTCTCCTAGACATGGCAATTGACTGAGCTTAACTGTGACTAACTCTATGTGCTCTCTTTCAGACTCTAACCTTAAAAACTGGCTCAGAGTTTATCTGTTCTTTCTTTCTAGGTGAAACGACTAAAGGAGCTACATCCATTAACATTTACTTTTCCTTCCCATAGAAAGTACTCCTGGATCAGTGCTTCTTTGTTCTCTTTGTGTCTCTGCTCTGTTCTCTCAAACCCCCAGTCGGTCGTGACAGATGGCCGCTCACACTGAGCCTGGTTCTGCTGGAGGTTTCTTCCTGTTAAAAGGGAGTTTTTCCTCTCCACTGTCGCTGCATGCATGCTCAGTATGACGGATTGCTGCAAAGTCAACGCCAGTGACTGTCCACTGTCTCTACATGCTCATCCGGGAGGAGGGAATGCTGCAAGTCACTGACTGGATGCAATCTGCTGGGTTTCCTTAGACAGAAAAACTTTTTATCCAATTTGAATAAAAAGCTAACTCCGACTGCACTGTTCAATGGTTAGGATTAATTGAATCGTATGTACCTGACTGTTGTGAAGTGCCTTGAGACGACATGTGTTGTGAATTGGTGCTATATAAATAAAACTGAATTTAATTGAATTGAATTGAAATGAGGCACGCATACCAGTTCTGTTTGTTTAATAAATTTTTTTAATGAAAATGTAAAGTCAAACATTAAGTATTGTAGCATAAAGTTCAGTCTTCTTAAAGTTTGAAAGAATGAACAAATAAAAGGGTTTGTTTGTTCTTTTAAGGCTGGCTGCACTTCCGGGCTAAATTCTTACACTCAACAGGCAAGTAGGACATAACATCTTACTGTTTATATAAAACATCTTGTCTTGTTTTGTTGACAGTGGCTTTAGGCACACAGATAAGGATGGAGTTCATGCTTGAGATGGCAATTTAACCAAAGTCTAAAATAGTAACAGAGCAAATGCACCAGGGCATAGAGGAGGAAACATAAATGTTTGTGGTACATAGTCATAGGAGGCCAACACAGAGCAGATAGGGAGGACACCAAGTTGTCAAATCAGACTGGATTATGTTTGATTCAGGTCTTTTCTTGAGAGCCTAGTATGATGTCTATAGGTCTGTGTGTGTTTATGGTGCACTGAGGGCGGCCTCCATATTAGCCAGGTCAGTGTCCCTCTCATGGGGATCCTTAGGACACACTGTTAGTCTATATGGCTGGCTGAACATGGCTGCAAACAACAACTCAGGTTTACCAAAGCAACTTCTTTAAGCTATGTTTCCACTTTGGGTTAGAATCTTGTTTTCTGCTGTCTGTCTTGAATACAGAAAGCAAAGGTAAAATGGGGATTTAACAAACAAGAAGAACAATGAAGCAGGGATCAACCTGGTTGAGCTGAGGGAACATTTATTAACAAATCAAGCTGACAAAAATGAGAGGATGATTTTTGTCGACAATCATTCTGTTTTAAGCCAAAGCATGTCTTGTGCAACAAATCTGTCAGTGGATCACAGCCCTTCTGATTTCTTATTTTTAAACAGCTAAAATTGGCCCACATCTTTTCTCTGACTGAGCAGCTGTTCTCCTGCAGGGCTTTGTGCTGAGACCTCTCCTCAACACCTTTTACACACATCACTGCTGCTCCACCTACTCTCACTATGCTATAATCAAGTTTGCAGGCAAATCATCTGTGAGTAGGATGTATTTTAAACAAAAAAAGACCTATGCTATGACAGTCCAAGTGCTAAATTGTCTCTGTATGGCCTCAACAGCAGAGAAAATAATAAATTGTAGTCCTATCTCCATCTAGGAGATTCACAGCTCTTTGAGCTTTCTCTGTGCTATGAACTTCACCCAAGATACATCTCACGTTAGAAATGTTCAGGCAGTAGCCTTTGGATGGCTATACCTATGAAATAAAGAACAGACAATATGAAACAGATTTTATTCCAATGTCTCCATTTTATGAGATCATCTCCATGTATTATTTGCTTGTTGAAAATGTCAGGATCTGGATTGTGTTTGTGTTTTGTGCTTGCTACATGTGTTCAGTGTTTTCAGACGGTGCTGGAGTTCTCAGGTGTGCTGGGTGACAGGTGCGACTTATTCTACTGATTACTTTGAGGAGTACTTAAGCATGAGGCTCCCAGCACTTTAATGCCAGAGTGTTTTGCCCACAGTGGTAACAAGCTCAAGCCAAACATTAAATCTATGCTTTGTTCTTCAACCTCGTAGTAACTCTGTTTATTCTCCTTCGCAGGCTAAGTAAACCTGAACCCTGGGTTTATGTCACTGAATAGTGACTACGCGTCCGGAAGTCTTTCTGGATGATTAAGGCTATCTACGTTCTGAGGATTTCATTTCCTATCTACTGTCTTCGTTTGGATTTTGCATCTAACTGGCAGTTTCGTGCTACCTTCGCCTCCTGGACCAAGCCGCAAGCGTACCCTGTCCACCCTCCAACGTAAACATCTGCACACCGAACTCATTCCTGTTTTGCTCCGAGCTCACACTGAACAGCACCTAAAGAACCTTCTACAAACCTGGATCCTGAATGCCTCTTTCCCTGGCGACCTGACCACACCTATTTAGTAAGCTGTTCTCTTGTTGGCATTCATTCCTTGTTCTTAGTTCGTTATTATTCAGTCCCCTATTTTTCCCATACAGTTGGAGAATCATCTGTTACGTTTCTGATGATCTTTGTCACAATAAACATCCTCTACATATTCTGTTCTCCGGAATATTCTCTGTATGTGGGTCAGATCTATTGCAAACAAAATGACAGCAATGCTAATTTATTTAAATTTAATAAAAAGACTCATGTAGATTCGTTAGACACAGATGTATTTCAAGCATTTATTTCTGTTAATTTTGGAGATCAAGACTTGCAGCTAATGAAAACCCAAAATTAAATTTCTCAGAATATTGCATTAAACCAATAAAGTGTTTTTTGTTTTGTTTTTTTTAAACAAATGTTGACCTACTGAAAAGTGTGTCAGTCTACAGTATATTCACTCACCTCTGCTGACATGGACAGGGAAGTATGATTTTTGTTCTTGGTAAAACACAATGGAGCACCAGCTACAGTTGACATGGCTCCCAAAATCATCCCTGACTGAAGAACTTCACACCGAACCTCAAGCCATTTGGATTCTGCTCTTCATCCAGACTCTGGGACATTCTTTTCCAAATGAAATGCAAAACTTTCATCTGGAAAAAAAGGACTCTGCAATTTAGCAAAAGTCCAGTCTTTTCTCCTAAGCCCTACTGCTTCTGACATCTGTTTCAGTAGAGTATAAACACAAAGAATCAGTTTCAGTCCAAGTCTGGACTGAAACTGAGTCTTGGTGAATCCCACCATTGTCTACACCTTTTGAAGTTCCACCAAAAGTCATGTTTTCCTTCCAGTTAACTTTCCATTAATGTGCTTGGACAGACTGCTTTGTGAACTTGCAGCTTCTTTTTCAATTACCTTTTAGTGGCTTACCTTTCGAGGGTGTTAATGATTATCTGCTGATTGCACTATTAAGTCGGCTGCTTAACCATATATTGTGTTGAACATAAGATAAAATATGTGTCAGTGATCTTTAAGTTTGAGTTTTTATTTAAATTACTGAGGTTGCATAACTTTGAGAAGACACATTACCTTTAGATACAGCTGTATAAGGAGTGTGAATATACATATAATGAAGCTATGAGTGCATGTTTGAATGAAGTACATTGTAAAGCAATTTCTAGAATTTAGATAAGATTAAAAAGGTGAGAAAAGTGACTAAATAGATGGAAACTGATGAAAACAACTTGTGTTCTTTTAATGTGATTTTCTTTCTTTTTAAATCTTGATGTAGAACTGAAGTCAGGTCTCTTAATATTGTATGTCTTTTTAGAAAAATGTACACTGAAGTTCTACAGTCGGTGTTACCATTGACCAGGGCCTACTGTAGTATTTAAAGTATTTGTAATTTGGTTCAAAACAAATATATATATAAAAAAAAAGAAATCTTCATGAAAACTAAAAAAGGAACATAAAAGGAGCCTTGAACAATGAATGTAAACTATAAGAATGGAAGTATGGGTTGATGTAACACTTTATGAAATAAAGTAGCTGAAAAATGATGAGTGTAAAACCTGACAGCTCCAAAAAGGAAAGACCTAAAATGACCCTCCTTTTGAAATTTCAGGTGGAAAGTTATTGCAGGTCTTTTCTATTTGGAGCCTTTCTGCTCCAGATACAAAAACGTCTGCAAAGACTTCACATTTGAGGCAGAGCAGTCTGACAAAAAAAGCGTTTTAAAACTGCTAGGCAGAGAGACTATTTTGGGTGTTTTTAGTTTTATCATCAATTTTGTCAACTTTTGGTTAGTTGGTTTAAAATATCCTTATGCAGCCAAATCTGTTTTCTATTTTCTTTGGTTTTCTTCCTATGATCATTATTCTCAATCGGTCTACTGTTTCATTCCATTCATCCCTGTTTCATGCTTTGGAGGTTTTCCGTTTTCTTTTTTTAGGAAAGTCATTATTTGTTGTTACAAAACAGTTTTGGTTTTTGACATGGGAAAAATGGTTCTCTCTCTTGAAACTGAAAGAGAAATCCAACACAGTCCCGGTGGACTTTTCTCACAGAATAGAATGTAGCTGTGGGTGGTGTCATTGTTCTTCACATTTGTCGTAACAGCCCCTCTGAGCTTCTTCTTTCTCCACAGACCACCTCACCACTGCTTACAGTTGGGTTTCTTTGCACAAGGGCTTTTACACACATCTGAGATGATTTAGGGTTTGACCTAAACCTCCCAGGGCTGGAAGTGGTGATGCCATAAGCGTTGGAACTGTCTCTATTGTGGCACATGTCATACTGGGTGAGTGTGAGCAGAAGAGATGCATGACTACAGTCCCCAGAGGGAATATCGGTATGCTTGAAAGTGCAGTGTCTGCAGCCTGACTGTGATAGAATGGAGGAGATAACAGGCCATGCTTGGGAAGGTGTTTACATAGTTGTGACAGCAACATGCAGGAATTGATTCAGACTAGCCTTAGCATTTTTTATTTATACTGTCTGCTCCAAAAACTGAACAGTCTGAAGCTCAAACTGTTCTGTTTTCAGAGTAACAAGTGGAAGGTGACCATTCCAGGAAACTCTGGATATGGACAAACTGCACCCTTTCTTTCACTGATGTCCAATTCCAGTCCTCGGATCTTGGTGTCTTATATGTTTTAGACGTTTCCCTGGTTGAATATCTTTGATTAAGAGGTGTATCATAACCAGGCCCTTGCAAACCTTAATGACCTGTTTAGGACTTAAGTCAGCGACTCAACTGTGTTAGAGTAGGGACACAGCTGAAACCTGTAGGACACCTACCCTTGAAGGCCAGACAGGGAGACTACTAAGTTAACCTGTTTAAGGGCAGCCGCCTACACAAAAGTACAGTAAGCACTGAAAAAATGAAGATTTCTTTAAACTAAAAGGATGTAAATAGAACTAAAAACACTGAGTGACGTACAAGGGTTGGACAATGAAACTGAAACAGCTGTCATTTTAGTGTGGGAGGTTTCAAGGCTAAATTGGACCAGCCTGGTAGCCAGTCTTCATTGATTGCACATTGCACCAGTAAGAGCAGAGTGTGAAGGTTCAATTAGCAGGGTAAGAGCACAGTTTTGCTCAAAATATTGAAATGCACACAACATTATGGGTGACATACCAGAGTTCAAAAGAGGACAAATTGTTGGTGCACATCTTGCTGGCGCATCTGTGACCAAGACAGCAAGTCTTTGTGATTTATCAAGAGCCACGGTATCCAGGGTAATGTCAGCATACCACCAAGAAGGACGAACCACATCCAACAGGATTAATTGTGGACGCGAGAGGAAGCTGTCTGAAAGGGATGTTCGGGTGCTAACCCGGATTGTATCCAAAAAACTTGAAACCACGGCTGCCCAAATCACGGCACAATTAAACGTGCATCTCAACTCTCCTGTTTCCACCAGAACTGTCCGTTGGGAGCTCCACAGGGTCAATATACATGGCCGGACTGCTATAGCCAAACCTTTGGTCACTTATGCCAATGCCAAACGTCAGTTTCAATGGTGCACAGAGCACAAATCTTGGGCTGTGGACAATGTGAAACATGTATTGATCTCTGATGAGTCCACCTTTACTGTTTTCCCCACATCCAGGAGAGTTACGCTGTGGAGAAGCCCCAAAGAAGCGTACCACCCAGACTGTTGCATGCCCAGAGTGAAGCATGGGGGTGGATCAGTGATGGTTTGAGCTGCCATATCATGGCATTCCCTTGGCCCACTACTTGTGCTAGATGGGCGCGTCACTGCCAAGGACTACCGAACCATTCTTGAGGACCATGTGCATCCAATGGTTCAAACATTGTATCCTGAATGCGGTGCCTGTATCCGGATGACAATGCACCAATACACACAGCAAGACTGGTGAAAGATTGGTTTGATGAACATGAAAGTGAAGTTGAACATCTCCCATGGCCTGCACAGTCACAAGATCTAAATATTATTGAGCCACTTTGGGGTGTTTTGGAGGAGCGAGTCAGGAAACGTTTTCCTCCACCAGTATCACGTAGTGACCTGGCCACTATCCTGCAAGAAGAATGGCTTAAAATCCCTCTGACCACTGTGCAGGACTTGTATATGTTATTCCCAAGACGAATTGACGCTGTATTGGCCGCAAAAGGAAGCCCTACACCATACTAATAAATTATTGTGGTCTAAAACCAAGTGTTTCAGTTTTATCGTCCAACCCCTGTATGTGCTCTTAGATGGCATATGAGTCTATCTGGTTGGTATTTTGCAAAACACTTATGTTCACAAGTTATTTTTCCTAAGTCCAAGTGAAGCCTCAAGTGTTTTAAAGGTCAATCTGTGGAAAATTCTAATTTCAGAGGAGAAATTCTACTAAACACTTTATGGCCAAATAACCTTTTATCTGTAAACGGTCATACAACAGTTACTGTGCGTTTTGGTTTAGACTCATTTAAGACTGGTTGCATTACATAACATAACAAAGTCCAAGTCACGTCTCAAGCTTTAAGAAGCAGGTCCACATTAAATCTCAAGTCTTTAAGAGAAAGATCCAAGCCAGTTCTCAATTCCATTGCCCCCTAAGCTAGATGCTAACTCTCTAAAATCACATTCTCTTGAATGCATGACATTGCCATGATCCACAGGTGTCTGAGTTTTAGGTTTTCACTTGATTGTATTTAGATCATTTTAAATGTTACTGTCCTGAGGGCCATTCCACAATTGTTCATTCCTTTGTGTTAAATTTCTTAGTTCTTTCTTGTGTCCTGTTCTGCACATTTGGCTTAGACTCTTTGGCTGGTATTAGTCCCTAACTTTAGTTCCCTTACATTCCCCCTCAGCTGTTCTGCGTTCTGTTGATTGTATTCTCATGTTACTCACCGCTTCTTCTCAGTACCTAAACTGTTTATTGGTTTCTTTGTCTCACTACTGGATTGTACCGTTGCTTTCACCCTGGTTCCCGTGGGAGAGTTTTCTCGTGATTAATAAGTTATTCCGTTTTTTCATTAAACCTCGTCTCAGCCAAGTGCCTGCCTCTCTCATTCTGTCAGTTGTGTCCTCAAAAAAAAAAAAAAACATGACAGACATCTAGTCTGCCTAAAACCCTTAATGCTGTAGGTTATGAATCCAAATGTATTCTGTTTGTCTTTAGGTCCAACTCAATACACAAATCAAGCCTTTTAATCTTTTAACATTATTCAGCAATTATCTATTAATCTTTTAAGATGTAATTCATCATGCAAATGACTATTAGGAGCTGTGTTGATTTATTTTGATAATTTATAAAACGTAATATTTACCCCAATAGAAATATAACCCCTTTTTATCTTAGAAAACATATTTAAAAAAGCAGGAAGTGTATTTGTAGCTAGCTTAACAGTCAGAGAGCAAGATGTTAGAGGTAAGTTGACTTTATTTTGTTCTAAAAAAACAACCTGAAGTCATTTAATGTAGTGAATATTATGAAACTACAGCTAACGTAAACAAATTGTTGTAAACTTATAATAACATATTGTCCATGATTATCAACAGCTAACACATTAAGCACTTTTACAGGAAAAAATGTCTATTCAGCCTGTCAGAACTGCAGTCTGTAGCCTACATATATGAGACTAAAGTCTCGAGTGCAAGCAAAATTCTTTAAAGCACAAGTCAAGTCTTAAGTCTTTGCTTTTGCAACTCGAATCCAAGTCTTGAACCCATGTCACCGTATCTGCCACTTTCTGAACAGTATAACACCAACTAGTATACATGTTTCAAATTAAATCAAAACTGGGTGAACTTCTAATTCAGATTATACACAAGTTGTCCCGAGTCCATCTTGGTACACAAGAATGACGAAAGTGTCTGGTCTGAGTATCATCCTGCACTGTTTAAGCAGCTAAAATAGTTTGAGGTTAGATATTTTTTTTTTATTCTGTAATGAGCCCCAAATGTGAGGTGGTTCAATCGTTCTCGAGTTGTCATGTCAGCTAAATATTGTCAGAGAAATAATGAAATATGTCAGAGAAAGGAAAATGAAATAGCAATAAATTTGATGTATTAAAACGAGCTGTTTTGACAAAAGATTTTTTATTTTTCATGGACATCTCTATAACTCTACATGTATGTATTTACACCTCTGCATATGAAAGTACATCAGATAATAAAACATATTTGTTCTTTTTTAGCTTCATCTTAAAACAGCATCATGTTGTCATGTCTTCTGATAGATTCATCTTTTGTTTGATAATATAGCTTTTATCACTTATTCATAGAAGCAAACATGAACAATCTGGTAGTCATTTCAGACATCTTTCATTTTTACTTTCATCTTTCATCCTTTGCTTCACCAGCAAAAGTTTCTTTCTGAAAATCAGATTATTATACAAAATTTTGACAAATGAATCATTTTCTCTGCCTCCATTTGTTAATAATTTCTGGTAAACTAACAAAAGTTTTATTAATTTGAATTTAAATGAAAAATTACAAATATGAAACAAATCCCTATCATCCATATCATAAGAAACAAATCCCTAAAAGCTATCATTCATATCAAGGCTTTTCACAGGCTTTTCCTCTCGGTGGAGATGTGCTGCTAAATGCAGAAAATACTATTTATTTTAAAAAGGACTCTGCTATGGCCAAATAGAGGAAAAAAGTTAATCCTCCTCTGCTGTTTCTTCCACCAGGCACTTATTTTGGCCAGATTCTAACTTGAATACATATTATAAAACCTTGTTGTCTGAATTCTCTCATGAACAGAGTGCTCTGAAAATGAAAATCAGCTCGTGCATCAAGAGAAAGCTTGCTTAGCCAAAGAAATTCAGAATCCTTTTTGGTTCCAGATTTCTTTTCACGTCTAAAATTCAGCTACATGAGGAAATGTTTCATGCATAGAAAAAAATCACTGACGAGTGAAGGTTTAAGCTAATAAAAAAAACAAAAACATGCTGTGTGTGTGTGTGTGTGTGTGTGTGTGTGTGTGTGTGTGTGTGCGTATAAGCACGTGTGTTCATGTGTGTGATTGCGTGTGTTTTCACACACAGTCTATTTGGACAGCAGATGGTCAGGATTCACCCTCAGGGCTCTCTGTTCTGTTATTGGTTCACACAGCTCACATTAAACTGGTCCCAAGCAAAAACTTCATTGCATTTAGATACAGCTTGGATGTGACCATGGCAATACATCAGCTTATCAAAAGTGATCAATATACCGAATGTTTGCAGTATTAGTCCACACTCAATATGTGCAAGGATTCTTTTTTAATTAGTCTCAATAAATATAACATGGAATTTTTGCTGGATTTATTTTTATCCATTACTGTGCTGCTATCAGTGTTTTAAGCTGAATTGTTCTGCGCTTCTGATAAATCAAGTACAGAGGGTTCAAAGTGCTCAAGGTGAAACATCAATATTGTGTTAGCTGATATGTAATGCAATAACTTAAGGAGACTTAATGTTTTTAAGTCCCTTGGAAGATCTTAAATCTAGTCATTTACTATTGCTTTATGTATCATATAGAAATATTATTGGAAGTGTGCTGTTCCTACTCATGAATAGGTTGTGTTATGGTTATGACATTTTGAAAAAAGTGCTTTGTTACAAAGGGATCCAAAAAGATAAACAGTTAACCTAAGATAAAATTGATAATGGTTTCTAATTGAACTCTAAAACATTAGTAAATAAGGGATGAACTATTAGCTTATCTTTAAAGGCAGTATATTGACCAAATAAAGCTGATAATCTCATAGTGTGAACCAGTTTGACCTCAGTTATATTGAAAGACTGCATAAAAATAAAACCCATAATGTAAAACGATGGTGAACTGCTGAGGTCTGAAGTCTGAAGTTGTTGTTGATTTTCTGTAATCCACATAAGGTCAAAATGACACATAATAGCTTAAATGAACATACACACCCACACACACACATTTGGGCAAATTTCCCCTAGAAAGTTGCAGAACAAAAACACGTTTCTTTGTATTCAAAAACAAACTTCTAGCATAACTGGCGGATTGTTTGACCTTTTAACTATGAAGAGGAATTTGAAGAATTTGTAGAGTGGATTTAAAGTATTTTGTTTCCTGGCATGGATCCAGTTTTGAGGTCCACAAACTGTCAATAGTGTTGAGATCTGGGCAATTCAAAATGGTTAATGTTTGCTTGATAGTAGGATAGTAGGGATGATGATCCCAAACAAACATAACAAAGAACGTTTTGATTGTGTGTTTGGGATCATCATCCTGTTTGCAGAGTTTCAAGTGTTTTTCTGTAGGTTTCAGGTGAAGTAAAAAAAAAATCTGTGGTAGTCCTCCTTTTTTATTGCTCCACAGACTTTGTGCAGTGCATTGGTACCATTTTCAGCTAAACAGACCCTCAGTGTGAGGCTATCCTCATCATTTAGCTTCCTGAATGGTAATCCCCAAAAGTCCTTACATCAACACTGTTGAACATTTCTGGACTATGCTAAAAAACCAACTAATTTAAATCAGCTTTCCTAATTTTACCAAGAAGAGTGGTCAAATATCTGGCAAGAATGATGCCACAGGCCATGGCTACAAAGTGTGTGTGCGTTACTAAAGTACATTTTTAAATTCAAAAATGTACATCCAATCTTTAGTTTTATAAAATAATTGATTTTGTATGTATAATAACTTTAGGTTGGTTAAAGAGTGGTTTAAGTTATCAGTAAAAGCCTGAAATTACGAGGACATTCATGCCGATTATTAGTAAATGTAAACATCTAAATGAAACTGTATGATTTAAGTTTTTTAGGCATTTCTCAGCTTTAAAAACAAAAGAGTAAAATGAAAACATTTGTATCTTTCTGTAATTTATGTTTATCATCACAGCCATGAATCTGCCGCTACAGATTTAACACTGAACAGAGCAGTAAACAGCGGTAAATATACAAATAGTAAACATGCCTCAAGTTGATTAAATGAGGCATAGGCAGTTTATCTGTGAGGGTCTCCCAGAATTTGAAAACGTGGAAGAAATCTTTAGAAATTTTCCTGTGAATATTCTGAAAGTTTTAATCTATAAAAATGGATGCATTTCTTTAGTTTTTTAAACAAAATTAAACTACTGAATGTATATTTTCTGATCTTTCACATGAATATTTGTAGTGTTCTTCATCCATGGCATTCTCATCTGAACCTTTAACATCTTATAAAAATATATTGTGGTCGCCAGAAACACATCAGCTTAGTTTCAGTTGAAACATTGTCCAACACTGGTGTTCTGGTTTCTGGCTTTGTTCACAAACCAAAGAAACCCAAAGAAGAAATTAAAGATATACAGTACACTGTGGAACAACAATTTAACAGAATTAACCAAAAATCTTAACACTTTTCCATATGGGCCAACATGTTAAATTACACATAGACACCTGGGCTGTTTCCTTTACAACAGTTTGTAAAGCTGCAGCTGGGACTGATGGGCTACTATGTCTTCTCTGGTTTTAGTTTGTTGGTGGAGAAAAGAATGACCAGGATGAAATGCAGATTAAGCCCGGTCTGTGCTTCTCTCCTGTCAGCTGTATTTTGGTCTACTCCAACATAAGGTTTACGCTGCCTAAACCTAAACTCACATCCGTTTAGATATGCAGCTCCAGTATATTGAAGAGGGTTCTGTGCCCCCTCATTAGTTTTGCAACAGATGGTGAACCTCTTTAGAACGTTATTCTGTCCTCCATTTTTAGACATAACACGGCGCTCCTCTTCGATTTCGTTATAGCTGCTATTTGAGCTCAGCTGCAAAAGTCTACTGTCTAAATCCAAGCGGCTTTGTCTCAATTTCAGGGTCTGCTCTCTCTGAAGCTGCTCCTCTGTGTCTGGCTCCAATATCCAATCAAACAAACATGACAGCATAAAAGAAACCATTACTCGGTGGCACCAAACTTTAACAGAGGGATCGTTGCTGAAACGCAGGATTTCTGCACGGATCAAACCACGTTCAGAACCCTGTTCCATTTCTTTAATGTTTTCAATGTAAGTAAGCATGTATCAGAAATAGAAAGCCAACAGGACCGGCAGCATTTACTTTGATTTTGTTCCAAATTGTGTGAAACAATATTTCACTGAGGCAATGCAAACACAGGTGAACAGCTTTACACCCTTACTTAAACTCTGTATATCATTGCTTTTTCCTTCAAATGCCCAATACTTTCATTTTATCTTACACACAAGCCCACCTAAAGTTTACTTTATATATTTAAGGAACCAAATTTTAATATTTACAAATGTGTTAACAATATGAAAATTAGAGTTACCAAGATGCCCAGTTATCTCATTACCCAACATATTGGGAAGAACTGGAGTATATAACAAAAAGCTCCATCAGATGGAGGTGTATATATACACAAAGACAAGCAGCAGTAAGTTTAGGATGATACCAATAATTCCCAGCACAGCCAGGAATCTCTCCTCAGGTATGCTCAGGTGTGGACATGTCAGTTCCATGTAAAACCTTTTTTAGGAACACCACAAAATAAAAAGAAATGGTTAATAAGGAATGGTTATGCTTTTTTAAATACACAAATGTAGATTTCAAGAACATATATAGGTGCTATTTGACTCAAAGTGTTCTGCTACCAGTTTACTTTTTGGTTAGAAGTGATGGTGTTAGTTTTGCTTTTATCCACTAATTTTCTCCAGTTAGCTAAAAGCTCTCCTGTTGCTCATATGGGCTTGTAACATCGGCTGGCAGTGCTAGTGGCAGTGACAATCTTAAATTTTGTAAAAACAAACACAAATAACAAAAGAACACAAAACTAGCATTTTAACAGCAAGGTTTAAGCTTTACACTCAAAAATATAAGAATAAAAATCTTTGAAGTCAACAATTTTCAATAATCACAAATCACAGAGAGTCTTAATTATTGGGGTATTGTTAGAGAAGTGAATATTTATAAAATGTGAAAACACAGTTGAGTATGAGCAGCACAGAAAGACAGACTAGTTCCTCTACATGTTGCAGAAGAATTTACATTCCTGCAGACAACTGAACATTGCAGGTCAACATCCAGTGGAACAAACCCCTTAAAGTATGTGACCACTTCAAGGGGTGGCAGTATAAGCATGTATTGGCACCAGCATCTCTCATTGCAGTCTTGTGGGAAACCTCAGGTGACGGTGGTGTATATGTAGACGAATATGACCACTAACAGATTTAGGACGGTCCCAATGATGCCTAGCACAGCTAAAATTCGCTCTTCGCGGTCATTAGTTGAGTCATCCTCTCTGGAGTGAGCGCTGCAGACATAGTGGCTGCCGGGGATCATGGTTACCATCACAGAATCCCACCACCAGAGGGCACAGTGCCTGTGGGGACAGTGGAATGGAGGGTTTAAAAGAAGGGATAGTGGGCAGCAAAGAAAGTGGAGGATGTAGATGGAATAAAGAGAAGCAAAGTGATGAGAAAAGAGGGAGAAGGAGAAATCAGGTTAAATATTTCTGAGAAAAAATGGCTTTCATTAACAGACATATCCATCTGAAATCATTAACCCCTGAAACTATTGCCTTTGTAGGTGGACACTTCTGATCTGGAAAAAAAGCTTAAATAAAAATTTCTTCATGTGTCATCGTCATGATTCTCTCAGGTTTCAGCCTTTAAGAGACACTGTACCAACTGAATTCTACTATCTTGATTCAGTATTTTCAGCTGTTCAGCTTATTTTGGCTATGAGAGCCAAGTTAAGTAATACCGTGAACAAATACTGAATATACATGTAACTTTTTTTTTTAAAGAAGTTATACACTCTGGAGGAGTGTTGACAATTGTTTGACTTTTGAAGGTTTTGTTTATGATGCAGCACCGCAGTTGACCTCATCCATAGCTGGTAGAACAATGGGGCAAGTGGAGCAGCAGAGTGGGGGTGCAAACCTATGGGGTGGTAAATATTTAGTTTATAAACTAACAAATACAAACTAAATATTTAGGTCCAAGCAAAATATTTAGCTTGCTAACTAAATATGTAGTGTGGAGCCAAATATTTAGTTGCCAACTAAATATTTAATTAGCCAGTTAAATATTTAGTCAGTAAACTAAATATTTGACTGGCTAATTAAATATTTAGGCAGGAACTGTGACATTTATAAACATATGAGTGACGTGGTGAAAATATGACTTTGAAAAATAAACCCTCATTTCTTTTTCTCTTATGACAGGCTAAGTAACTCAAAATATTGCTGTCAATTTTTGACTGTGTATCTCTACAAACACCACTCCATGCAAACTTATGTTTATGTTGTTTTTTGACCTCAAAAAAATCTGATCACTCCGTGCAGTCAGACAAACTGGCAAAGTCTCATCACTTCTCAATGTGTTTTTTTAATTAGCCTGGAAAAACAAATAGAAACAATGCTGTATAATTTTTCTGCCCTCCTTCACCTCAAAGTAGGTTTGATTCAACTCATTGCATAAATGTTGCTTTGTCTCAATGCAGTGTAGTTTATGGTGATGGGGAAGAAACGTAAAATGAACAGACTATGTTAACATTTTAATGTTGTAACATTGCTGACACTGTCTCATTCAGCATAAATCTGATAAAATACAGCAAAAACAATTGTGTAAGTATTGATTGCAGGCTTCATAATTTTCAAAAAATCTGCTATTCTATTTGACAACTAATCAGGCGCCAATAGAAATTATATACTAAATCATTGATATAAGATACTAATCAGCTAGAAGGATATTGTGTTGTTAAAATAAGTGTTGAACACATCTGAGTTTTCAGCAACCCAAGTAATCAAAAAAGAAATCAAAGCAAATCAAAGCAAATTAATGTATTTGTAGGACATTTGACTGACACAGGAAAAAGGTACTGAACACATGACGAAAAAGATGTACAAGAAGGCAGAGAAAGGTAGGTAATCAGCTGAAATCAGTCAGTATTTAGATGAAATGACTGTCGATTTCAAAGCAAGACAATACTCCCCAACATACAACCAAGGAAACCAAATTGGTTTCAGAGAACAAAAGTAAAACTACTAAAATGGCCCAGACAGTCATCTGATTTGCATCCAATTCAAAAACTATTGAAAGAACTAATGATCAGAGAGCATAGAAAAGTCCCCCAGGACATTGCAGATTTGTAGATAGTTTGTGCAAAGAATGGGTCAAATTCACATCAAAGCAGTGCATGTGGCTAGTTTCATCATACAGGAGACACCTTAACGTTGTAATCAATAAACAAGGCTTTTGACAAAGTTTTAACATTCATTTCTGTAGTGTTCAATATTTATTTTTGGTTTCATAAAACCTTTTTTTACCTATAACTTCATTTGTGGACTAATTGGCAAAGATTTTTTGTGTGTGTGGATAGAAACAAAACAATCGATCACATATTTTATAATATGGTCACTGTGGCTTTCTGCCCACACCACAGGGGGCCGCAATGAAAAAACACACGGTTTGAGTTTTCTGTTGCTTATTTGCATGCCCAGTCTATTCCATTATTTTTCAGTTTGTTTAAAAAGGACCAATTCGAAACACAAATCGTCACAAGGCAATCTACAAACAAAAGAAGAGAGAACTCCCCTTTAACAGGAAGAAACCTCCAGCAGAACCTGGATCAGTGTAAGGGGGCATCTGCCCATCTGTACATTATGTGTATCTGACCATGTTTTATCGTAATATCTTATTCACAACTTAAGTATTGATTGGGCGAATGTGGCTCCATTTTAAAGTGTTTTGAGTTGTCAGGATAACTCGAAAAGCACTTTATAAATTTAAGTCATTTATTATTAAGTCCATCCACTGACTGTAAATTTTATAGATTTATTCTCCAAATCCTTTCTCTTACTCTGTTTTTTTCTTCCCTCTTCACATCGATCCTGATATATATTTTCCTCTTGTCGGTCCTTATGGAAACCATCTCAGCACCCAGCAGCTGTTCTCTGACTCTGGGGTTGTGTGTCTGTGTGTGTCTTTGTCAGTGTGTTCATTTGAATGTAGTAGGAAACATGACACAATCCTTTGATGCAGATTAGTCATTCAGCAGTATAACAATTATTATTTCCAACCCACTTAGAAGGATTTCTCAGCACAACTCAAGAATCACAGTTGTAAAGTATAGAAAAGTGTCTGACTGTCTGTTGTTTTACGATACAGAAAAATAACTGTTTTTAGTTTTTTTTCCAAACGGGTGCTCAACATCGCATCAATCGCGGGTTTCGCTTCACTTTCGCTTTGCTCTATTTGCCCTAATGGCACCTCTCACATTGCGTCCTTCGCAAAAACATTCTAAACTGACATGCAGCACAGGTTGCCGGGGCCAGGACCCAAACCTGGGACAGCTGCATCGAGGACTGAATCTGTATATGGGTCACACACTCCACCCCATCTCCACACGACATGCCCTGACAGTTTAAAGTACTTTTCTATTTTCTATTTTCAGCTCATAGCCCACCTGGAAAAGGAAATTTTCTACAAGTCTAATAAATAATATCTACCAGCAGGAGGAGTTATGTTGGTTTGATTAGGGTCCTAATCTGTCAAACCCTATGAGACTTAACCAGGTTAAATGGGGATCAGATCCATAATAAATGGGAACGGAGTGTAATATAAAGTTGTGAGATAATAATGTACCATTGAAATAAATTTTACCGTGAGATCTCAGCCTTTTCATGAAAATCCATCTCCATAATTTGTAATAAAACTGTGAAAAACTATGAAAAATAAACTCATATGCTACAGCTTAAGAACATGGGTACACAATGGGAGTAAGATGGGAGGGAATGACAATATGTGGGTATGAAATAGGGGTTCAAATTAGTGAAGAGGCACACTGACCCATAACCAGTAGACAGTCAGAACTTTCTATCTCCTGCCCATTAGACTTGATCCTTCAGCTTCAATCAAGGTTTTGCTTTTGTAGATTAAATGATTACATGACCTGTAATAATATTGTTTTAGAAATGAAATTCTTTAATTACCTTCACTTGCTGTTTTTGTCTCATTTTTTGAATGAGTTGTCTTTGCCTCACTTAGGTCATTCATGTGCAAGGATTTCTTTACATTCCTTTGAAAAACACACTATTTTAAAATTTTAATGCAAATCTACGACACATAGACTGCATAATGTGCATACATCTTGACTTCTACAAGCTACAAGACTGGACCGCTGCTGCATCAAATATGTATCACGATATCGGATGAACACACTGTCTTTCCTCTCTTACTTTCTCCCCTCTCGCTCCTTTTAAGGGATAGACATCATAATGAATTGAAGCAACTCGAGCGTTAAGTCAGTTCTAATTAATATTTGAAGACATCCCATATAGTCAAGCCTCTACGACTCATCTTCATTACTGTAATTAGGAACAGTCACATGTGATAATTCAGCTCCAACCTACTTTCTTTTTGTTCTTTTTTAATTATTAAAATCTACTATAAAACAAAAAATGGCAGACTTTTAAGAGGTTTTTCTACAAATAGACTGAAGCATTTGTAAGCAGATATCGGGTGTGCCTTTTGTCCTGAGGTGTTGGTTTACATGAATTCCTTCCAGTATGACTAAAAACATAAAGACCAACGGTTATCTGAGTTCAGGATGTTTTCTACTGAAATAATGTTCCTTCAGGACAACATATAAGCGGAGCTATCACAAGATTGCTTATTAGGATCTACTGCTGCATAATTTTGCCTGTTTATGACAAACTAGAAATATTATTTGCTCTCATGTTTAGTTTTGAACTAAACATTAGAGCAGTGTGCAGTGCAGTAGACGAGGGAATTCCCGATTAGCTTTCACACTGACTAAGCAAAGCAAAGCATTCTGCCCCATGAAACGCATGCATGTTATTCATCATGGTTGGTGCAGATAGCCACTCTGCCTCTTCTTCCTGTCAGATTGCATTATGCCTAATATGATTTCCCCAACATCATCTAGTTGTGGTGCAGTGTGTGTGGAACTGTGAAACATCATGAATGCAAGTCTTGCAGCTTGTCCAACGCATATCTGTTATTACTATATAATTGTTTAATTTATGATCATACAGATAAAACAGGAAGTTGTATTATTTTAAATCACATTTTGTGCAGGTGCAATCAATCATCTGAAGTTGTAAAATGATCTCAACAAGCTTCACGAATAAAGCAGTTGGCTTTATGTATTATTAGTGATGGCATACTGAGTCTTAAGTTTGTGGATCTACTCGCAGCGTGATGCAAATCTACAGTAGTATAGTAAGTGAGGCATGATAAGTCTGCCTCAGGGTAAAGAAAACTTCACAGGCTTAAATATATTTCTATAGAAATGCAGCTTTTTAGTGGGGAGTTTGGGCTTTCTATGAGATTTGGACTGAACTATTAATTGCTGTCTAAATATTTCATATACGTTTCATTTTGTTTGATGTTTTTTTTTATTTTAAATGGCTTTATAAAAAATACTGACGCACAGGCAGTTTAATGGAGATTCGTGCTAAAAGTTAGTTTTGCCTGCAGCAGTAAACAGGTTTTAAGATCTGCCTTTGCTGAAATATCTACAATTGTCCTGAGGTACCAAATGTGTCAACAGAATCTCTGAGAAGCATAACATTTCAGACAAGAACTTTTGAACTATCATGTTTGGAGATTTATTTTTTCTTTTGTTTGTGATTGTCGTTTGTAACAATTAGAAATACTACAGGAAACCTTACAAAAACATAGTTACTTGATAGAAAGTCTTAATAAAATAGCCCTTTCAGACAGCTATAAAAGATTTTGGATCCTCTGGAATCCTGCACCTTTCTGCTTCATCAAGTACCATTAAAACGTGAACCGCACTCTTACTTCCAAATCTTTAACCACATTCCCATCTCTGATGTGTTTGTGTTGCATTTCTTCGTGTCTTGGTCATCTTTGCTAATAGCGTTAGTGTATGTCTGGCTCCCTCCCTTGCTCTTAGCCCACGTCTGGTTGGCACAGATGGCTGCTCAAGCTGAACCTAGTTAAGCTGGAGCATTTTGGTCAACAGGGAGGGTTTCCTCTCAACTATCTCCCCATGCCTGCTCAGGATGAGTTATTGCATTGGAACGGAGATTCAATAAAATCTTCGGGTTTCCTTTGAAATCTTTTTACTTATTGATCTAAATCTGATTGTTTGGAATTTCATTTTAATTGGACCTGACCTGGGCCTTTTTATTTTTATGGATTATTTCCTGAGATTATTTCTGTTGTGATTTAATGTTATATAAATAATTTAATTATAAACAATTCAATAAATTTAATACAATTTATGACAGTTGACTATGCAGTCAATGCTGATAACCTGCACGCTTATCTCTCTGAGAAACTGGGGAAATCAGTGACCTGCAATAGTTGCATCCCATAGCAGATTTGGATTGTTCCATGTGATGGCAGTGTGAGATACAGTAGCTGAATTGTATGATGCACAACTCTGACCAGCAGGAATTTATGTCCGCCAGTATTACGAGGCTCGCAAATAGAGAGTGTGTGGCAGCATACCCAAAGAATGGAAGGGGAGGTGGAAAGCATCTCTGTATCTGGCATTACACCTGCTGTGCATGCAGCACTTGAGGCTAGCAGCGAGGCAAGCGCTCGTGGTAAATCCCATTAGTCATCATGGCCCTTAAAATCGGCTCATATAATGTAAAGGGATTACGTGTTGGGCATGATGAAGCTGATAAAGCCTGCTGCCTTGTTGTAAACAAACGTTTGGAAACCTGCGGTATCCTGTGTGTGCAGGAGACTTTTTTTCTAAGCAGGATTCTATGCAGCAGGGGACCACTGACTGCTCTACTAGGATACTCCGTGGAAGAATTCCTGGTGGTGTTGGGGGCTATGGCAGAAGAAGCTTGACCAGCAAATTAAAGTATTCTGAATGTTGACTGGGATATAGGACTTGATTTCTGTTGTCAGGATAAAACAGTCACCATAATGAACATATATACTCATCATGAGAATGAATTTGAGTACCTCAGCAGACTGGCCTATAATATGGCCTATATACAGGACCATGTATTCAGTAGCATTTACATTGTTTACATTGATTTGAATGCTGATCTCTTAGATCATAGGTCTAGATTTGCTAATCATTTAAAGTACGTTTGTTCAAATAATGGTCTCTCACTCTCCAGTGAAATACTCCCACCAAAGGACAGCTATGCCTACATTATTGAGGCGTGGAACACCACCTTCTGGTTAGATCATTGCATCTGTACCGGGGATGCTCATAATGCCTTTGATGGTATTAGAATTAATTGAGTTTTTCACATATGATCATGTGCCCCTTTCATTTTCTATAAATATGGGCAATGTGCCATCTTTTACATCTGTAAAATATGATATGCCTGAAGAAAGAATTAGGTGCTCCACCTTGATAAAAGACAATATTTGTACATATTTCACTCAGTGTGAGACCAGGCTGAGTAACATTGAACTGCCTATAAATGCTGTAACTTGCAATGATCCTGTCAGAATTTGCAGCAAAGAGCTGAATTGTGCTTATTTTATGACAAAATTGTGGACTCTTTATTTGTCTCGGGTAGACCTCTGTGAAAGAACAAGAAGTACAAAGCATCAGGTTGGAAAGAGTATATGGAGGAGACTCATGCAGTGGCAAGAAGGGCCTTCAAAGCCTAGATTAAATCAGGCACACCCAGGTGTGGCCCTTTTATTGTGGATAGGAAAAAAGCAAATTCAAGCTTTAAATATGCTCCACGGTTTATTAAGAGAAATGAGAATACCCTTAGGGCTGATTCTCTGGCAAGGAAATTACAAAGCAATAGTCCTACAGACTTTTGGAAATAAATGAAAACATTGAATGGTAATAAAACTCCCATATCACATATTGATAGTGTGAACAGAGCCGAGCAGATTATGCAGTTGTGGCAGAAACAGCACCGTGACATTTTCAATGCTGTTAAAAGTAATTTGTTTTTTGTTGGCATTATTGATAAGGATGAAAATGTGATTGTCTCTCCACAAGAAGTCTATGAGCTTGTGATTAAGCTAGATAACAACAAGGCATGTGGTCCAGATAGGGTATTCGCTGAAATCGACTTAAAATATGCGAGCAGGAAACTGAACCCTTTGCTTGCCATTTGTTTTTCTTAATTCATGGTTCGTCACCTGACACATTATTGTCTGTTGTTTTAGTACCAATTGTGACAGATAAGGCTGGTACAATTAACAGCAAACACAACTATAGACCTTCAGATCTGGCCAACACTGCCTGAAATGCATAGAGAGAGAGAGGGCCATTTTGAACAAACTGGAAAGGTTTTTGACAACTACTGACCATCAGTTTGGTTTTAGACGTAAACATGAAATTGACATGTGCATTTTTGCTTTCAAATAAATTTTAGATCTATATACAATACCACAATTTTTAAGTGTTTTATTGATGCGTCAAAGGATGTTGATTATGTTAACCATGAAAAACAATTTTATAAGTTGTATTAGAGGGGTGTTCCCAAATGTTTGGTGAGGATTCTTGCTTTTTGCTACGTTAAACAGTCAATGTATGTAAAATGGAAAACTCTATCAATTTCAGTGTTTCAAATGGTGTGAGACAGGACAGTATTTTGTCTCCCTTTTTATTCAATGTATACTTAGTCAGGGCTTTTAAATGACAACAGGAACATCAACCACTTAATGTATGCTGATGACTTAAGTCATTTTCTGTCCTTAAAGTGCTGACCTACAGGAGCTGCTGCAGGTGTGCTGTGGTTATGAAAGTGAGTTTGATGTAAAATATAATTCCAACAAAAGCACCATAATGATTGTGCTGAGCAGAGAGGACTCCAAGCTGATGTTTTGTGATTTCTTTCTGTCAGGCAACAGGCTGAATGTTAGTGACATACGTAAATATTTGGGGCACTACGTAACTGCAGACCTGTCAGATGATAGAGACATCGACAGACAATGTCGCACACTCTATGGTATAGCCAATATGCTGATCTGTTGATTTGGGATGTGCTTAGCACCTGTCAAGTCTAAACTCTTCAAGGCCTTCTGCACTCCAGTGTTTACGGCTCACCTGTGGAGGCGCTATAAAATGAGCAGAATACAAAGGCTAATAATGGCATATTGTGATGACATGCGGATGCTGCTCAGGGTCCCATGATGGAGTAGTGCAGGCAAAATGTTTGTAGACGCAGGTGTGCCTACCTGCCCTGCAGTACTGCGTAACCTCATGTACAGGTGGATGTGTAGGCTGTCTGAATCTGTACATTCCATCATTGCCACACTGACCAACCCTGAACTGACCTCAGTGCGATAGTTTTCTATTTTATGGATCATTGGCGTTTGAGCCTTTTTACAAAGGCTTTTTAATTGTCTGTGTTTCTGTGTTTTTTGTCTTTCTATGCACCACATCTTGTGTCAGAAATAAATAACAAATAAATAATAATATTTGTCCACTTACATATTTCTTCTCTTTTTGTTTTTCGTAATACGTAAATGGTTCAAATTATCAAAACTACTTTTCACATTAGACTAAGATATCCTGAGTTATTTCAAAATGCATTTTCTAAATGGTGATTTCATTGACTAAGGGAAACCAACCTGAATCTATGTGGAAAAACTATTCGCCCCTCTTATCAAATCTTAAATTAACTGTGATTGACCACATTTTTTGGAAACCTAAGTTCAATTTCATTAGCCACACAGAGGGCAGAATCAATAAATCACCTAAACAGAACCTGTCTGACAACAGGAAGTAGGCTAAAGAAAATCAAGAACACCCAAGAAACAAAGTTACATTTTGTTGTTTAGTCTGAATATAAATAAATGACCTGCCCTCCTGATGTCACATGCCAGTTATATGTAGATGACACAGTAATTTATTTAAATGCAAAAACCAAGCAACAGGTTGCATCAGTAATGGTGTCAGTTTACCATTGGTTAAAATAGTAGTCTGCATATTCTTTTGTATTCTGTGCAAGTATAGAGCCTGGCTCTATCATTACAGGTGCTGGGCAAACTTTAACACCCGTGGTATAAATATTTAGGCATTATAATGGACTCACAACTTTGCCTGTGTAGAGGGTTGAAAACATGTAGTTATAAGTGAATGAAAAGACCAATTAAATCTATAGTGGGAAAATAGACACCCCAACTTTATTTTTTTCTTTTTCTATCCTGAATTTCTCTAGTAGTACATCCTTTAGTGTTATTTCAGTTAGTTTGCACTATTCCACATCCAGCCACTAGGAGGCATCTGCCGCATTGGTGGCAACGTCTCCCCATCATGTCTGAAAGCCTGTGCACATCAATTTGCCTCGATCTTCACCCGGATCTTCAACAAGTCACTGGAGATGTGTGAGGTCCCCTCCTGCTTCAAACGATCCACCATCATCCCAATGCCCAAGAAACCCACCATCCTAAGATTAAATGACTACAGGCCTGTAGCCCTGACGTCTGTGGTTATGAAATCCTTTGAGCGGCAGGTGTTGAAGCACCTGAAAGACATCACAGGCCCCCTGCTGGACCCCCTGCAATTTGCTTACCGAGCAAACAGGTCGGCAGATGATGCTGTCAACTTAGGTCTACACTTCATCCTGCAACACCTCGACCGTCCAGGGACATACGCCAGGATCCGGTTTGTAGACTTCGGCTCGGCCTTCAACACCATCATACCAGACATCTTCCACCAGACGCTCACCCAGCTCAATGTCCCAGTCTCCACCTGTCAGTGGATCAACAGCTTCCTGACGGACAGACAGCAGCAGGTGAGACTGGGGAGCATATTCTCCCGCAGCAGATCAATAAGTACTGGGGCCCCCCAGGGGTGTGTTCTATCTCCACTCCTCTTCTCCCTGTACACAAATGACTGCACCTCACCGGACTCGTCCGTGAAATTCCTGAAGTTTGCAGATAACACCACTGTCATTGGTCTGATCCAGGACGGTGATGAGTCTGCATACAGACAGGAGGTGGATCGGCTGGTACACTGGTGCGGTCAGAACTACCTGGAGCTCAACCCACTCAAGACTGTGGAAATGGTGGTGGACTTTTGGAGAACACCACCTTCACCATCCTCAACAACACCGTGTCAGCTGTGGACCACTTCAGGTTCCTAGGAACCACCATCTCTGAGGACTTGAGATGGTCCTCACACATAGACAATGTTCGGAAGAAGGCCTAGCAGAGACTGTACATCCTGAGGCAACTCAAGAAGTTCAACCTTCCACAGGAGCTACTGGTCATCTTCTACACTGCCATCATTCAGTCTGTCCTGTCCTCATCCATCTCATTGTAGTTTGGTTCATCCACCAAACAGGACAGGTCCAGACTGCAATGAATAATCAGGAATGCAGAGAGAATATTCAGGGCTGACCTTCCCTCCATCCAGGACTTATACAGGTCAAGGGTCAGGAAAAGAGCTGGAAAAATCTCTGCAGACCCCACACACCCTGTACATAATCTGTTTAAAGTACTACCCTCAGGCCGTCGTTACAGAGCACTGTTTACAAAAACCAGCCGCCACAGAGAGTTTCTTCCCCCAGGCTGTCTCTCTTATGAACATTTAATAGACTACCAAACATCCTCATACTAAAGTTACAAATCCACCTTTGTATATGTGTATATTGTATACATGTATTTATGGACATAAGGATATATGCAGAATATATCTTATAACACAAAAAAACAAAAAAGAAACCCAGAGAGCAAAGTGTACCGGAGTCAAATTCCTTGTTTGTTGTATGTACGAACTTGGTAATAAAGCTGATTCTGATTCTGATAGAGAAGGTTTATGGGCACACAGAAGAATAAATCTTCCTGTTGAATGCTAACAGAAGCTCAACGTGTGTGTCTCATCTTTTCTGTGTCACCGGTCAGTGAAGAGGTATTGTATGTATTGTTGACTTTTAAGAGTTGAAGAGATTATTAAATCACAAGTCAACCTGTTAGTCACGTTCTGTGGTTTCGGATGAGTATTTAATAGAAAACCGGACATATTTCTGTATGCTAACAAATGCTAATGCTAGCGGACTTTGAACATATGTGTTAAGCTAACTGAGAAACAACTAAAAGACTGGAGAATTCACTTTGAATTTACTGTACTATGCACTTTTGGGTTCTCACACTAGTAACATTGTTTTTTTGTAAAATGCATTTATGGTTTATGGCCAAAACTAGAGACATTATATTGTTGTGGGATTAAGGGAACAAGTAATGGCTGCCTGTGTGTGAAGCTTAGTAAAAGGACACAACATTAGAGGAGCATTACACCTTTCAGTTTTATAGTAGTTTTTATTTTGGTTTTTTTTGTGTGTGTTAAGAGACAAACTGTTGGCATTCTGTTTGAGCAATGGAAACAGTTAAAAACTTCAAAGTTCATTTGACTTGTGCAAAATAAAAATAGTAAAAGCTATCAAAGAGTTAAAAGAAATTCATATTTTATCTTGTTAGTTTAAAATACAAAAGGTCTGTGAAAAAGAGACAAGGCATCGTATAACAACTTAATGCTCACCTTCTACAGATGATCCACATGGCCCTGTCTTTCAGTGTTTAACCCTTTCTCTCTCCTAGACATAGCTACTGAATGAGCTTTTACTGTAACTAATTATATGTGCATTCTTTCAGACTCTAACCTTGAAAACTGGCTCAGAGTTTATCTGTTCTTTCTTTCTAGATGAAACGACTAAAGGAGCTACATCCATTAACATTTACTTTTCCTTCCCATAGAAAGTACTCCTGGATCAGTGCTTCTGTGTTCTTTTTGTGTCTCTGCTATGTTCTCTCAAACCCCCAGTCGGTCGTGGCAGATGGCTGCTCACACTGAGCCTGGTTCTGCTGGAGGTTCCTTCCTGTTAAAAGGGAGTTTTTCCTCTCCACTGTCGCTACATGCATGCTCAGTAAGAGGGATTGCTGCAAAGTCAACGCCAGTGACTGTCCATTGTCTCTACATGCTCATCCAGGAGGAGTGACTGCTACAAATCTCTGACTTGATGCAATCTGCTGGGTTTCCTTAGATAGAAAAACCTTTAATCCAATTTGAATAAATAACTGAATCTGACTGCACTGTTCAATGGTTAGGATTAATTGGAATGTATGAACCTGACTTTTGTGAAGTGCCTTGAGACGACATGTGTTGTGAATTGGCGCTATATAAATAAACTGAATTGAATTGAATTATGTTCACTACACAGAAGAAGAATAAATCTTCCTGTTGAATGCTAACAGAAGCTCAACGTGTGTCTCATCTTTTCTGTGTCACAGCATCACACATTGAGAGGACTTTAACCACATTACCCTCAGCCCCTCCATGGTTGCTGGGTAATACCTGGACTCACAACTCATTTAAAACACATGTAAAAAAAAAAGTAACAAAATCAAATATAATTTATGGAATTTTGAACTTATTAAAAATAATCTGACAGCAGAAGCTTCAAAATTATGCCTAAGCGCTACAATTCTCTCTCACATAAATTATTACACGATGAGCTGGACCAAAACGAGTAGGACCACAACACAGCAAATAGAAAGACTCTACAAGCAGACCTTGAAACTTTGGATAAAAAATAAAATTCATATTATCACTGTAAAATATTAAGTAAATATAAGTTTCTGAATTGGGACAATATGAGGTACCATATTCGTGTCTGATGTGCTACATGGACAGGCTTCTCCACCCTTACAAGACTTCATTCAATTAAAGTCAAATAGAAATACAAGAGCAGATAATAGAGGAGACTGTAAGATACCATTTAAGAAGATCTCTGTTGGTCAGTCAGCCTTTTCAGTTCAGGCATCGCACCCTTGGAACACAGTACCATTGGAACTGAGGAACATTTTATCACTGTACATTTTCAGTAAAACCCTTAAACAGTGGCTTTTGAATAATTAATACAGTGCCTTGCGAAAGTATTCGGCCCCCTTGAACTTTTCAACCTCTTGCAACATTTCAGGCTTCAAATATAAAGATATAAAATTCAAATTTTTTGTGAAGAATCAACAACAAGTGGGACACAATCGTGAAGTGGAATGAAATTTATTGGGTGTGTCAAACGTTTTTAACAAATAAAAAACTGAAAAGTGGGGCATGCAATATTATTCGGCCCCCTTGTGTTAATACTTTGTAGCGCCACCCTTTGCTGCAATTACAGCTGCAAGTTGCTTGGGGTATGTCTCTATCAGTTTTGCACATCGAGAGACTGAAATTCTTGCCCATTCTTCCTTGCAAAACAGCTCAAGCTCAGTGAGGTTGGATGGAGAGCGTTCATGAACAGCAGTCTTCAGCTCTTTCCACAGATTCTCGATTGGATTCAGGTCTGGACTTTGACTTGGCCATTCCAACACCTGGATACGTTTATTTGTGAACTATTCCATTGTAGATTTGGCTTTATGTTTTGGATCATTGTCTTGTTGGAAGATAAATCTCCGTCCCAGTCTCAGGTCTCTTGCAGACTCCAACAGGTTTTCTTCCAGAATGGTCCTGTATTTGGCCCCATCCATCTTCCCATCAATTTTGACCATCTTCCCTGTCCCTGCTGATGAAAAGCAGGCCCAAACCATGATGCTGCCACCACCATGTTTGACAGTGGGGATGGTGTGTTCAGGGTGATGAGCTGTGTTGCTTTTACACCAAACATATCGTTTTGCATTGTGGTCAAACAGTTTGATTTTGGTTTCATCTGACCAGAGCACCTTCTTCCACATGTTTGGTGTGTCTCCCAGGTGGCTTGTGGCAAACTTTAAACGAGACTTTTGGATATCTTTGAGAAATGGCTTTCTTCTTGCCACTCTTCCGTAAAGGCCAGATTTGTGCAGTGTATGACTGATTGTTGTCCTATGGACAGACTCTCCCACCTCAGCTGTAGATCTCTGCAGTTCATCCAGAGAGATCATGGGCCTCTTGGCTGCATCTCTGATCAG
Organism: Girardinichthys multiradiatus; assembly: GCF_021462225.1. NCBI lineage: Eukaryota > Metazoa > Chordata > Actinopteri > Cyprinodontiformes > Goodeidae > Girardinichthys > Girardinichthys multiradiatus. Next base: position 24,473,667 of record NC_061810.1, on the reverse strand, counting down.
TCTTCTCCTTGTTCGAGATGAAAGTTTAGAGGGACGGCCGGGTCTTGGTAGATTTGCAGTGGTCTGATACTCCTTCCATTTCAATATGATTGCTTGCACAGTGCTCCTTTGGATGTTTAAAGCTTGGGAAATCTTTTTGTATCCACATCCAGCTTTTAACTTCTCCACAACAGTATCTCGGACCTGCCTGGTGTGTTCCTTGGTCTTCATGATGCTCTCTGCGCTTTGAACAGAACCCTGAGACTATCACAGAGCAGGTGCATTTATACGGAGACTTGATTACACACAGGTGGATTCTATTTATCATCATCAGTCATTTGGGACAACATTGGATCGTTCAGAGATCCTCACTGAACGTCTGGAGTGAGTTTGCTGCACTGAAAGTTAAGGGGCCGAATAATATTACACGCCCCACTTTTCAGTTTTTTATTTGTTAAAAAAGTTTGACACATCCAATAAATTTCATTCCACTTCACGATTGTGTCCCACTTGTTGTTGATTCTTAACAAAAAATTTGAATTTTATATCTTTATGTTTGAAGCCTGAAATGTGTCAAGAGGTTGAATAGTTCAAGGGGTCCGAATACTTTCGCAAGACACTGTGTGTTTAATGAATTAACAAATGTTGTATCTAAATTCTACTTGTATTTGTTCTGTTTTTGTGGATCTGATGTTGTTTGGAGTTTATACAATCTTCTTATAATTGCTAACCTGGTTTAATGTTAACTAACCTTGTTATCTTTGGTAAATGTTATGTCCTGTTGTATATGTGTGTCCATGTTCTTGCCATTTGTCATCAGAAAATAAAATAAACATAAACATAAGCTTAATTTAAATTTTTTTCAATAATTCAAGTCAGTGTTGGAGTAAATAAGTATTTAAAGGCTGAAATAAATTGTTTAACCAAAACAATACATATTTGATTTTCACAAAAACAAATTATTAAAATCATCATCTAAAAACAATCTAAAAATTAATTACGCTAATCTCTTTACTCCTTGTTAGTTTATAGTTTTTCCAGATAAATAAAAATATCTCAGGACAGATCCCTGCAGTATTAGACCTTGGCTGTTTCAGGAATCCTACATTGTCTTCATCTTGAAGCAATGCATTCCTCCTAAGAGTGGCATGGTGAGATCACAATTTTAAAAAGTCAGATCACAACTTTTGCAAATACCTGACCAAGTAGTAGACACACTGCTAACTACTCTCCATAGAGCTGAAGGTGACATTTTTCTGCACAAGCAGAGTGGCTAGTTGGACCCATGCCCTAAATACTTTTGAATAGATAATGTCCCGTAGCCTAACAGAAGTAAGTGGTAACTTAAAAATATTGCATAATAGTGTCATCTGAAACAAGTCCAGTATTACCACACACTGATAAAATGTGTGGTATAAATAAATTGATTTGCTTGTTAACGTTTAGCATTTAATCAAATGCTAAAAGAAATATTGTTTTCTAGGAGTTTCAGCAAAGGGGGAGCTGCTGACATTTAAGCTAATTATGAAATCTTCAAAGCTCCATGTTTGCTGCAAGTCTGTCAAGTCAGTCTGCCTTTAAAGTTGTAATGAGCCACTTTGTGTGTGTTGCCTCATATTCTACTGGGAAGATCCACTCTCTAATCAGTGCTGTTCTTGATGTTACTGCTACCATTTTTCAACAAATACTGGTTGCTCTGCCTGCTCACTTATTTGAACTTTTAAGAAGAAACTGACTTTAACTGGACACGTGCACGTCTGGTTGCGCTGAAGGCTGCAAGTCAGAATTATCTGCAGCAGCGGCAATGGATGCAACACCTGTGATGGTAGGGGGTGCTTCCATGTGTACAAATGTTTTCAGGTCTTTCTTTCATTTCAATCAACACGACAGCCAAAATCAGTTCTTTGGAAGAATTAGAAGAACGGTGTTTTTTTATGTTTTTTTTCTTTATGGTGACTTTGTTATCCATTATTTATGACTTAGATGCAATATTACAACAATTTCAGAGTGTTTCGGCAAATGATCCTTGCTTCCTTTTGTTCCCATTGGCAAGGCAAGCAATAACATTTCTTTTAGCACAAGACAGAGCCATGTTTGTAACTGGCAACAAAGTACAGAAACTGAGACCTTTATCAACACTGACAAACAAAACTATTTGCTGAATGTATTTTTAGAACTCCGCCCTATTTTTGCTGTACACCCTGACCAACTTTGACCAACACTGAATCCAGCAGCTAGCCCAGCGCTTGTACTAGACATCTAATCTATTACAGTCTGCTGCTGCTGGTCTTGATTCAGGGTTCCTGAAACTGAAGTCTTGAAATAATGGTCTCCATTACTGCAGACACCAAGTTCTGGAATTAAAATAAATTACAAAAACATACACTGCCTTTTAAAAATATCCCTGTCTCTTGAACATTTCCATGTTTAGTATACAAACAAACCACAAACTTCAGTGTATTTTATTTGATAGAGCTAAAATAATGTGCGATTGTGAATAGGAAGGAAAAGGATATATAATTTTTAACAATATCTAGAAGTTTAAATCTAACACCTCCCTCTCTCTGATACACCTGACTAAAATACAGTGCAACTAATTGCCATCAGAGCATACAAAATCAAAAGAGCCCACCCCCACATCTCATACAGAACTGTTCAAACCATCATCAAATAGTGGAAAACAGCCGAGAGGCCCATTGTTACTCTGGATGAGTTGCATAGCTCAGTTTCTGTCAATGGATTCTCCAACTACTGGCAAAAAGAAAATCTATTAATAGAAAAGAGGTCATAAGAAGTTCTGTTTAAAGTTTGCCAAAAGTCATAGAGGACACAACAAACATACCAGAAGAATGTGCTCTGGTCAGATAAGACCAAAAAGGACAGCTAAGGCCAACATGTAGAATGCTGTGTGGTGAGGGAGCACATCATCTGGTATTTACTATCCCCCACTGTGAAACATAGTGGTGATAGCATTATGCTGTGGAAATGTTTTTCAGGTAAACTGAAGAACAGAAGATGGATGGAGCTAAAAAAAAAAAACAATGGAAAATCCGGGACAAAAACCTGCAACAGACTTGTGCCTCGGGCAGAGGTTCACCTTCCATCAGGACAACCTTCTCATACAACCAGAGCTGCAATGGTGTGCCTTAACTTTATGCATATTTCTGTGTGGCACAAAGTATGAATCTAAATTAAACTGAGAATCAGTGGTAAGGCTTAAAAGAGTTAAAAGTAGACACTCTTCATCCCATCTGAAAGAGCTTAGATGTACTAAGCTGGTAGAAACATACCCCAAAGGACTAGCAGCCATAATCACAGTAAAGGCTGGCTCTAGTATTGACCCAGAGGGGGTGAATAGGAAGGAAATATTGTTTTTTCAAGAAAATAATCAAGAGACAATCATATTCCATTCTGAAGTTTATTGAAACCACAGGGAGTGTCACCAGGGTGTGTGCTGTACTCTGCCATGAGACTCAAAGGACCTTCTCCCAGCTTTTTATAGCACGCAGGGTATGTTGGTTGTATGACAGTTTGTTGCAAAAACATAGAGACAACATTTACAGAAACTACTAATGGCACCTTTGCTAGAGGCCTGAACATACTCTGCAGGAACAAAACTATTTGTTCAGTCAAACGGGGCTGCAGAGATCTTTCTAGCCAGGACACCTTTCCCACTGCAGCAGACCCATTTCATAATTCTTGGACACCACACAGAATATGCATGAAGAACCAACAGAAGGAATTCCCAAAAAAGAGTTGTGGGAACAGTTTTGTTTCTTCACATCAGGAAGAGCAAATGTATTTCTCTGTTTTTGCAGAGCGTATACTGGCCTGTAAAACCTGAATCTGTGAATGTAAAAGGGAACTTGTATGCTCTCTTGGTTAAATAGAAAGTGCTATCACCCTTGCCCAGATCCCAGATTTCTACTTACAGAAGTAGAAAAAAAAGCTCCACATGTGCACATAAGCACATCTGGTTACATGAAAAAAGTAACACAGAAAATATACATGTCACCACACTAAGACAAATCTTCACCAAACAAATGTACATTAAAGGGCACGGTGGTGGCGCAGGGGTTAGGCTTGCGACTTATGTATGCAGGCTTTGGTCCTCGACCTAACTGTTGCAGGTTCGAGTTCCAGCCCGCTGATGTTTCACACTTCTTTCCCCTCTCTCTGCCCCATTTCCTGTCGGGTCACTTTCGAAAGACAATCTGAGAAAAATAAAGGCCACTACTGCCAATTTTGAATGAAATATGCCGTAGTTTGTGGTTTTAACATCATGAAATGTAAAATAAAAAGTTCAAAGAGTGAGAATACAAGTGCAAGGCAATGTATGCCCATATTCACTGTCTGACTTTTTCTATAAAGAACCCTGACCTCGTCAACCCTGGCCACGCTCCAGGGTACACAATGCCACTACAGCTCTGCCAGAAGACCGAATGTTAAGGTCGAACACAAACAAACTGAGTCCCAGTGAGCTGCTTATTAAGTTGTACATGAGTCAATGATCCGGGAGAGGACGTACTGTCTGCAGTCATTGATTGCTACTGTTATTGAGTTCACAGAAAGTCTCGACAATACAGTGGAGTCTTCACAGAGATCACTGCAACAAGCCATGTCTAAGATCCAGTAACCCTCAGCTTCTTCAGCAGAGAGATAGCAGCTTTTATGTTCATCTTCCTCAAAAACACATAGAAGCACACACTGAATTGATTTAGATAGTGATGGTGTGGCAGCCAGATCCTTATGATACTAGAATGTTCCACATCCTCATTACGAGCTCGGCTGGCCAGCTCTATGAGCATCTTAGGGCCAGCGGCCATCAAGCAACTGTCACTTCTCTTCAGCCACACTTATGCATGCTCCATGTCAGTGCATGTGTGTGTGTTTTGTTGCATTTCTAAGAGCCTGTGAGTCGGAAAGGGGCAGTAAAGGGTGGAAAATGTGTCTAGCGTAAGATCAAGTAATTTCCCAATGGACTGAGAAAGGAGAAAGTACATATTTGAGGTAAAAACTGAATTTTAAGGTTTTGCCACCATCTTGCTATGTATTTCTGCATTCATTAGTGAATACTTCCAGGAATCCTCCTGCTCTGACTCTCTAATGTTTGGTCTTCATTTTGCTCCCAGGAATGAGTCATGTGACCCACGGACACAACCGTCATGTGACCTAGATTAAACAGTTTGAATCACAAGGTGGAAACAGATTGTGTCACACTCCAGACCCTGACATCCTGCGGGTCTCTGCAGGATCACCTGACCTCCATTCAAAAACCCCCCTGAGCTCTGTGGTCTCTAACAGGCCTGATGGAAAATAATTCAGATTGACACCAATGAAGGACACTGATATCAAAGTGTGGCATTCAGGTAGTAATGCATACTCACCACACATTGCACCGCAGTGGCAGCCAAAGACTCCTTTGCTTCTTCTCTTTATCCAAGCATCTTTTTAGTGTTTCCCCCCTCTTTGTCCTGCGTGTTCCTGTCACCTCCTCCTCCTCCTTCCCCTTTTCCCTCACCTCCCTTTCCCCTTTCCCACTGCTGCTGTTCAGGTCCAGCTCTGTCACTGGTGAGGAGAATCCATGCACACGTTCACACAATCTGACACAGTGGCTTCAAAGCTCAGTGCGAACACACTAATCGATAGTCACACCCACATATGTGCAAAAAGGAACCATGACGGCTCCCCCACATTAACACACAGCTGGTCCTTCCACAGCTGGATGGAGAGTGTGGCACTGTGTTGTCCTGCGCAGTCGTCTTGAGATGAGAGTGATTCAAGTCAGAGAGAAGGCAGTTTCTAACTTAATGCCCCGATGATGTTAACTGCCTTAGAAACAGAAGCAAAGAGAGCATATTTGCCACCAGTCCAGCGACCCTATGTGCCAAGGCTCATTAAAGAATCTCCTCGCGTGCTTTCTCAAGAGGTCCAACACTGGCCAAATTTCTGTAATGAGACCATTTTCGGACACCAGGAACTGCTCCACGAGTCCAAGACAAGATATTATTATATAAGCCTCAGGGATGTTGGTTAATCTCACCCGACAGAGATTCAGAGTAATGTTTCAGTCCAGCACATTCCTCACTATTGTTCTCGAAGAAAAAAGATAATCACATAATCTCATTAAAATGGATTCCTCCTTTCGTTTTTGTTGGTCCACTTCAACGTCCAGCTTTTCTCCTTTTAGTCATTCCAGTGTCTCCAAGTGGTTTCATAGCTGGCCAAAGGTCATCCAGGAAGCCAGCTCTGGCTACTTTTTTGGCATCTTGTGTCAATGTGAGGCAGCAGCATCCCTTGTGGCCCTTATGTGACGCAGGTTGTCTGTTGAGATGTGAAAATCCTGTAGAATAGAAAATCAGTCGCACAAGTTCTTTCCAGAGTGGGTTTTCAGCACAAATCTTTAACAGGTACCTTGTGATGTGTTTGTATCACAGTTGAGGTTTCCAATCTTTATACAATGAATTATCCTCCTTCCTATTTTTTCTCCACAGTTTCTGTATCCTTGCTTGAATTATTAAGTTTGGTGTCACATATGTCACTTTTTCTGCTCTATACCTTTGTCTTCAGTGGTCAACCCTGTTCAAGCTTTCTCTCTCATTTGCAGACCTCCGTTTTGCCCTCTCCTTAAAGCTAAGAGACAGTCACTCAGGACTTTTTTTCTCCAGTAGGTAATGGAGCGATTGTCCAATAATGCAGACTTCTGACCGTTGAAGCTCCCCTTCCACAGTCTTTGCAGCAAACCTTCACTTAACCTTCCCTCAGCCACCTTCCGTCATACTAAACACCTAAGTTCCTAAACTGGCCCTCCAGCAAGCTGATTCAGTCGGCCTATTTCTCACTGCCTGCCAGTGTGGCAGCCTCCTGCCTCATCCCGTCCTTTGCATGCCCGGTGACAGCTCACTACTGCTCGACTGTATTTGCTCCATATTCCTTCTCAGTGTTCTTCCAGCACTGCTTCTGCTGCTCCTCTTGCATGCAGAATACAGCGTCTCCTCGCTGCTGAGCTCTGAGTCATACAGCTCACTCTCCACCCTTTTCCTTCCAGAAGCTTGCAAATATCCCCCACCACCCTCCCCCAAACCCCAGAATCACCTCCCCTACCCTCCTTTTTTGTCTTGTTTTTATGGTGGTGCCTCATCTCTCTAAGAACCCATCAGGATTCGTTCAGCATGTATTTCCATCCCTGACACCAGAGGAATGCCCTTGCATCATCCGGCTGAGGGTTGCCTGTAGACAGACAATAAAGCAGAAAGACAAAATACAAAAATCTTCAGCCAGAAGAAGCGGGAGTTTGAATTAATATTTTTTCTGTCTTTGATGTTGCTAATTGTCTTACTTTGATTCCTCCTCTTGTTGGAGAAATGTCTTTTGTGTGTTGTGGTCTCTGGTGCAGGTTTGTTTTTGATTTCCTCCTATCTGTTTAAAGCCTGCTGATAGCTCTTCAAGTGGCTGTCAGGGGAAAATAATTCAGAAAAGGAAATATTGCCTGAAAAAACAACAAGATTGCAGAGAGGTGCTCTGGAAGGAAAACATAGGAACTGGAGAAGAAGGATGTACATAAAAAAAGGTGCCCTCAGGAAGTGTGGAAGTGACAGCAAAGGAGATACAAACGGAGAGAGGAAAGAGGGAAGTTGAGGAGGTGGCTGAGGAAGGAGACAAGGAAGAGGGTGGAGGAGGACGGAGCTTCTGTGTGGGTGGAATGGAGACAAGATTGTGGATAGATGGAGAGTTAAGGGAACATGGAACTTTGCAGGGTAATGAGGAGATGAGAGGATGAGTTGACAGAGGTACATGGGCAAAATGAAAGGAGAGATGAATATATGAATAGAGGTAGGGAAACACAGGCATATGCATGAGATTGTGGGTGGCTTGCTCCTCAACTATGGAATCTTTCATGCACCTGTTCTGAAGAGGCCCTTTTGACATTATATGCATCAATACTGTAATGAAAATATGTTTAAGAAATATTAGATTTATTGGTTGCTGGTTGATGTTTTACCTGTGTGGGATCCCTGTCCTCTCTTTGACAGCTGCTCCATCCTCTGCTGCCCGTGCTACGTCACTGAAACGCAGCGTCCCCCTTCCCTCTCTCCCCCTCCTCTCTGTCTCTCTCATTTCCCTCCCTTCTTTTCCCTCCATGTTCCTCTTCCCTCTGTATTTGTCCTCCTCTGCCTGCACCTCTGTCTCCACATCTCGTATGCTCAACCCACCCCCCAACCCATATTCCATCAGTGCCTCTCCACCTCCCTCTCATCTAGTCTTCAATTCTACTCTGGCTGTTACACCACCTCTCTCTGAGGGAAGCTTCGAGAACACAGTGGACAGACTTGGAGAGACTCTCAGGACCTGTGAAACAGCATTCACAACTCTGTCTTATGAATAAAACACACACAAATACATTAATGTCTTCTCATATGCATTCCTGTCTTCATCGGGTTGAACATCCTGAGAAGTGAAGCACAGGTTTTGTGATGCATGTATACCTGAGCTATTACTGTGGCGCAGCTTCACATGCTCAGTGGATTTTTCCCCTGAATATAAATGGAATATTTAATAGAAATAGATTTCAATAATGTTCACAAAAAAATGACATCTGTAGACGTTCTGATGTCTATTTAAAAGAGACATTTTAAATCCTTTGAATTCCGAGGGCTTTTTATGAGTTATCAGGGAATCACAGTCGGATTAAGCCAATGAAGCTTACAGTTTCCCTCACAGTTGATGCTGGAAAAAGAATGTGTGCTTATGAAAGATCTCTGTCAGTTTCCATAAAACTTTTTCTGTTGCCACCCATTTCAACATGGTTTGGTCACAAAACATTTGCAAACCTCACTTCAATTTCAAGCCAGGGCTGCATGGTGGAGCAGTTTCTGTTGTCTTCTACCAAGAGGTTCCTGCATTTGACAGAAGCATTTCTGTGTAGTATGCATATTCTTTTGGGGACTCTGGTTACCTATCACAATCTCGAAAACATGCATGTTAGGTGAATTATTCTCTAAATTGCATATGTGTGTGAGTGTTTGCTGAGTGATGAAATTACAACAAGCACCCGTCCCCCATGATCTTCAAGGATTAAAAACTGGATAAATGGCAATTATGATGTTGCAACAATCTTACTGTTTGCCAAATTGTGCTGTTCTCAAAGAATCATGCAACTATTTTACAGCCACGGGTACTATGTCTGCTGTAGGATGTTTTGATGACCTTTTCATTATATGCAGAATTTTCTTATTTTTATTGGAGGTCTCTGCATACTGACCATTAGTATCATCCTTGTATTTTTATCAGCTGCATGAGAGGATGTAGGTGAGGGGTTTTCTGTGTAGAGATTCTGAAGCTCCATTTTGTTTTTATACGTTGTGCTGTGACTATTTTAAAATTATATTATAAACCTTATCTACTGCTTCTTGTGCTTTTCCACTCGCTTCTTTCTCCTCTTTTCTCCTCTACACTAGCGCCAAAGCTTATTTTTATGGGAGGTCTCCGCACACTGACCATTGGGGCTTGGCCTATAACAAGTAAACAAACAACAACTTGTTTTTATGAGCTTGTTTCATGTGGTGGCATTCCGTTTTTTCCATAATGGGTCAGTGAAGCTGGTGCCTATCTCCAGCAGTCTGTGGGTGGGAGGCGAGGTACACCCCAGACAGGTAGCCAGTGTATTGCAGGGTAACACACAAACAACCACACACATACTCATTCACACACCTAAGGGCAATTTAGAGAGACCAATTAACCTAACAGGCTTGTCGTTGGACCGTGGGAGGAAACCAGAGTACCTGGTGAGAACCCACGCATGCACGGGGAGAACATGCAAAATCCATGCAGAAAGATCCCCGGCCGGGAGTCAAACCCAGGACCTTCTTGCTGCAAGACAACAGTGCTACCAACTGTGCCACCATGCAGCCCTCCATGTAAAACACACACACAATAATTTGTTAGCATAAATTAAAGAACCAAGAGTTGAGAGAACAAGAACCTTGTCCTAAATAGAAAAAAAATCCTAATTATTATTAAGGATGTTTTAAAGAAAAAAGATAATTACAAAGGCACAACAACAGAAAATGGGCTGGCAAAGTAGGCCTTCAAGCCACCCCGTAGGTCCAAATTAGACACAAGCAATCTGGAAATATGAACACAGGAATTAAAACAACAAACAGAAAATCATTTTTCTCTTCTATTTCAATTCAATTCAGTTCAATTCAATTCAATTCAATTCAGTTTTATTTATACAGTGCCAATTCACAACACATGTCATCTCAAGGTACTTTTCAAAGTCAATTCAATTGAATCAAAACCATTTCAAGTCAGGCACATACATTCAAATTAATCCTAACTATCAAAGAGTGCAGTCGGGTTTAGTTTATTATTCAAATTGGTTAAAAAATTTTCTATCTAAGGGAACAAAGCAGATTCATCGAGTCAGTGACTTCCGGCATTCACTCCTCCTGGATGAGCATGTGGAGACAGTGGACAGTCGCTTGCATTGACTTTGCAGCAATTCCTCATACTGAGCATGCATGTAGCGACAGTGGAGAGGAAAAACTCCCTTTTAACAGGAAGAGACCTCCAGCAGAACCAGGCGCAGTGTGAGCGGCCATCTGCCATGACCGACTGAGAACAGAGCAGAGACACAAAAAGAACACAGAAGCACTGATCCAGTAGTACTTTCTATTGGAAAGAAAAGAGAAACATTAATGGTTACAGCTCCTTTAGTGGCTTCATCTAGGATAGAAACACAGCTAAGCAGATTAACTTTGAGGCAGTTTTCAAGCCAGGAGTATGAAAGAGAACACATACAGTTAGTCACAGTTGAAGCTCAGCCAGTAGCTATGTCTAGGAGAGACAGAGTTAAACACTGAAAGACAGGGCCAAGTGGATCATTTGTAAAAGGTGAGCATTAAGCTGTTGGCAGTAGCAGCTTGGCCAATGTCCCCCTCCAGAAAGGTGCCACAGCTAAACACAGAGCCAGGTCAGATGTAGCTTCTAGAAAGAGAAAAAACAGAGAGAGAACATAAAGTTAAAAGTTGAAAACAGCAAATAATACAAAATTGTAAATTAGTATGAGAATTTAGCAGAGAGAGTGAAAGTGGTCATTATGTCCTCCAGCAGTCTGAGCCTATAGAAGATAGCACAGGATAACCTAAGCCACTCTAACTATAAGCTTTCTCAAAAAGGAAAGTTTTAAGCCTAGCCTTAAAAGTAGACAGGGTGTCTGCCTCACGGACTAAAACTGGGAGCTGGTTCCACAGGAGAGGAGCCTGATAACTAAAAGATCTGCCTCCCATTCTACTTCTAGAGACTCTAGGAACCACCAGTAAACCTGCAGTCTGAGAACGAAGTGCTCTGTTAGGAACATATGGAACAATCAGATCTCTGATGTATGATGGAGCTAAATCATTAAGGGCTTTATATGTGAGGAGGAGAATTTTTAATTATATTCTGGATTTAACAGGGAGCCAATGAAAGGAAGCTAAAATAGGAGAAATATGATCTCTCTTTTTAATTTTCATCAGAACATTTATTTCTATTATATTTAATCCACGGTGTACATTTGAACCTACTGAGTGAAGTTTAGGAGGGCATAACTAACACTGTGGGTAATCCTACTAAATACTTTAAAACATGCGGCCAGTCTAATGCAGAAGTCCTTTTACTGTGCTTTTTAAGATTTTACTTGGAAAAAAAGAGAGCTAGACTAACAGGTTAACCACAGACAGATAAAGGAACAAAATGTTTATTCTTTCTCAGATCAGACATACAGACAGGCATAAAGCACGATCACACTTATTTTGCCTATTTTTGTGCTGCATCTCTGATCTGACTTTGTTGTCTTGATTCCATCTGTCTTCTATTTTCACACTGATTTTACAAACCCAACCTTCCCTTATTAATAAGGATCCACTGTACACAGCAGGACAGTGAAACACAAAAAGAGGAGACGTGGAGTGAGTGATAGAAAAGAGAAGAAAGTGGTTGAGCCAAATGAGGAGAGAAACACACCCAGAAGATGCACAAGTCTGCATACCACTATTCTAATAAAGACAATTAGGAATATGGATTATATCAGATTAGAAACTTCAAAGTGATGGTAACTAAGGGACGCAGGATGTGTATGTGTATATGTGTGCATTCATGCATGCAACAACACAAAAACATCACATTCTAAAGCAACATGAGAAAGTAGGATAATTGGATTAATGAGCGGATTTTAAGATTATAAAGAAGTACAAAAATGTTGGTTATCCCAGTGTAAAAATTGTCTGTAAAAAGTTTTCCTTTTCATCTTGAGTCTGTCTCTATGAGTGATGAGGTAGATCTATAAAGACATCCATTCCGTTCATTTATCCATGCCTATGATTCTTTATATTTAGTCTCATGGAGATCAGGGATATCTACTGTCTTAAACAGACAGACATACATTAGAGATAATTAAGGTCACATTTAAATCATCTTCTGCAAAGATTATTGTCACTTCTGCTCCATCATTTGCTGCTCTTACTTCCGCAGTTTCTAATTCACTTCCTGACATTAATGACTTTTTAATTAACAATGCAGCTTTTCTGACACAAATTAACTAGATCTTGCCGTCAAGCAATCCTACTAATTTATACTCCTAGTGACATATAAAGAAATTTTAGATGAAAAAAATATTTTAACATATATACTGTACTATTTTCCCTCTTCAGATCACGGCTAACCATGTGGTAAATAACCTCCACATGAGCATGTGACTCTCTTGTGTTGATTTCAGGAATTGCAGGATGGTCTACAAAGCAGATATGCTTGTGTGCTTTGCTGCATGCAGGACAGGCCTAATGTACACTAAATGCCCAATCTGCAGCTGTTTGCAGCCTTTTGTTGGCTTAGTAGACCCAAGAGAACTTAAAATCACCAAGGAAATGTCGATAAATGCAGCAATGGAACTCATATAGAGGGAAACATTCATTCATAAGGTAAACTTATAATTTCTGCTGCTTTTGTTTAAGCTGACACAATATTCCAGGCACATTTTAACCTATTTGTAAATTGATCAGCAAATATTACCCTTTCTTTAATTAAATATTGAAAAAAAAATAAAAAAAAGATGTTAAATATCTAAAGTGCTATGCATGTTACAAACTATAGTGACTGGTGTGATAGTCAAGCACAACCCAATCTGCCATGAATGCAGTTTAATTAATTGTTGTCTCTTTGTTTGTAACTGCTGTAAAACAGCTTTGTTAAAGCTGGGTGCGTGAAAAATATTAGAGGGAGGTCAGTGGTGCTGAGGTGCCTTGTGGACCTAACTTGAGGTAGAAATTCTGCTCAAGACCTCATAGAACTTTGAAACGGCTCTGGTTCAATAAATACATTGCAATGAGCTTAAGTCTGAGTGCTCTATTTTTTCCACTCAGTTTATCTCTTAGATGTGCCTTTGAAATAACCAGAGCCAGCAAGCTTTTCTTGCTATAAAATGTCCTGTGTTAATGATTGCAGTCTATATTCCACATGTAAATTGAATTTGGTATCAAATATTTATTATTTTTACTATGCTAATATAGACTATAAGATTATAATTCATTATTGGTCTACTTTAACAATATGGGAAATATGTGGCGATACTGCATTTAAATGAGAAATTCTATGTGCAAACCACATTTCACATTTTTGTTATGGAATTTCAGTAATGTTTTTGAAAATAATGTTTGAAAATATTTTTGGGTGTAAATTTATTCATTTGTTGCTTGGATGAATGAACCAAATCATTCCAGATGAAGAGACAAGACTGAGTTTCAAATGTAATTGTAGGAATGTTGTATTAGAGTTTTGTAAATATGTGACAGAATTTTACCCACAATGTGCATATGATTTGCTGTATTCATGCTGTATATTCATTTATCATTATTTTCAAGACAGAGCCAGCACAAAGGGAAGTAGTTGAGGCTAAATTTAGTACGTCCAGCAGGTGGCGCACTAGGCAACCACCTAAATGGCTTATGTGCCAAAAGCTGGCTGTGGGGATAACGCATGTTTATAAGGCCTGAAAGGCAACATTGAGCTCAATGGATGCAGTTGAATGAAGCTCGTCAGGTGTAAACGGCTGTGAACAACTGTGCAACAAGGAAAATCCATCTCAAGGCCCTAGATAAAAGTGTGCTCAGTAGCTTTGCTTGAATAAACAAATGCATAAAATGTTTCCCTGAGGCTTTTATCAGCACAACATAGCAAGCCGATAAGCTAAGAAAGCCAACAGCTTGTTTACACTGCAATCTTGTAAAAAGACAAATCTATGAAAAATAATACAATTTGCTGATATTCAGCCTTTAAGATAGAATGAAAACAATTTCTTTCAGCTTCACCATAGCCCTTATCTCTTGGTTACTAATGTCCCCCCTCCACCATATAATTACAATATACTGTATTGTATTTTCCAATATACATTATACACTGCTCAAAAATAATTAAAGGACAATTTTTAATCAGAGTATCAAGTCAGGGAAATCTCTGGAATCTGGTCAGTTCAGTAGAGGGGGTTGTTAATCAGTGTTTGCTGTCTTGGTGTTAATGAAATTAACAATAGGTGCACTGAAGGGGCAACAATGAGATGCCCCCTATAAACAGGAATAGTTTTGCAGGTGGTGTCCACAGACAGGTTTTTCCCTCCTCATTTTTTTGACTGTTTTTCAGTAGTTTTGTATTTGACAAGGCCTGTGGTAGAGGACCTGAGCTGAGCAGCCACCTACCCAACCCAGGAGAACAGGGGTGGGTGAAAGAAGAGTTTTTTTAATATCCTATATATAAATCAAAAATGTATTTTCATTATCTCTTAAATGAAAAAAAAAAGCTTTTTGTCAAGCTTTTTTAAAGTGGTTGTGATATCACAATTTCACCAATTTGTGAATGACAAAGCAGTGTTAAAATATTTAATATAAAAATTAAGAAATACAGAATTAAGAAACATTCAATGTAACAAGAGGCCTTATTTGTTATGAAAATTAGATTTTTATTTTATTTTATGTGACCTTTATTTAACCAGCAAAAGCCTCAATGAATTTCAAAATTTCCTTTACAACAGTGCCTTAGCCTAGACAGACGCACAATATTAAAGAAGACATATTAACACACACAGTCAAATTCAACAAATTAAAATATTTTTGACAAGCTCATTTATTTCGGTCACTCAATTCACTACATGAACACATTATATACATTAATATCAACCTTGTAGTTACTCTAATTTATTGATTATGACTGTACATTCAAACTGACAGACATATATATATATATATATAATAAATGAAATTTAACAACATTTTTAAATTGTAATGCAGAATATTTCCTGGTTGTTTAAAAAACATCATTATAATTTTTTTGGGATAAATGTTGACGAGAACAAAAAGCCAAAGCTTAACTTAAGAGTAATTGTGTGAATAAAAATGTGTTGCCCGGATATATTTGGACATCTGGTAAATCATTGCTGCAAAGTGTAAACAACATTGGTATAACAATAGAGCCCTGTGGGACCCCTAAAGGGGTTTAAGCATAGCGTTTTCAGAAAAGCTAAAATGTGTCAGTTAGGATAAGAAAATATTATGATCGAAAGTATCAAATACCTTTTGTAAACCTAACAAAGCAACAAGCCTTGTCAAGCAGGAAAATAACTGTTTTTCATCCAGTTAGAGTACGAGGCAGCAAACAGAATACGGTTTAATTACCTAGGAAAAGAACCAAACGCTTAACTAGATTTTCTTTACAGCAATAAAATTGTGTCAAACTGATTTAAACTTTCCTGCCAAGTTTTCTCTTCCCAACTTTCACTTGTTATGAGGAGATACATGACTGCCTCCTTGTGGCTGGAAAGAAAACAAAATGCATTTAATTTCGATTCATTTTGTACATTTATGTAATGTTTCATACTAAACCTGAAACAAATAAGGTAAAATTATTCTGTAATAAAAAACATAATAGACTAACAATGAAATGACTATTTCACTAGACCTTTTAATGACACATATGAAAAAATAACATTATGCCTGCTGACAAACAATATATTATTGGTTTCCACTGAACTGAGACTCCTTTTGAACTACATTTAGTGCTGACACATTTATAGTCGTATTGTCTGGATAACTATAAAAAGCATTGATCATAAACTGGACAGCTAAGGAAAAACAAACGCAATCATTCAAATCTTGTTTTTTTTAAATCATCAAGAACCTTTAACGGTCCTAAAGACCTAAAAGCTGCGTCCTGAAAGAATGTGTGACTTTCCTTTGATTCTTACCACAACACGTTTGAATGGGTGACTGGGCCTGTCTCGATCCAGAAGATAAGTCTGGAAGCCACATTGATAGTTCACATTTTATGATTAATGGACACTGAAAGCATTCCTTTTACTTCCTGTTGAGACTGATACAAAATTAACCGCAGACCTTAATAGCATAAGAACAGACCCTGAGACACTACTGTGTGCAAGAGAAGCAACAGCAAACAGTCTGTTTCAATCTTTGTTTCCCTTTATAAAAACACATTTATGTATTTATTTAAAAAAGGAGAATGAGAAGATAATGTTTTGCAAAAACCTTTATTCATACAATAGGCATCCTGTGCCCACTTTAGGAAATCTGACTCCTGTAACTACTGACATTTCAGGTAAAGATGTGAAAAAGCCCTAAGAGTAAATGCATCTTTTATTGCAGATGCATAAACTTTCAAAGAAAATAATTAGTTAGACTTTATTTAATTAGTGTGGAAAACAAAATCTCCATTTTTCTCTTTCCCGTCTGACCCCAGGAAAGTATACTGTTATTGATTACTGAGTACAAGTATACATTTAAAACAGAAATGTTTCAGTAAAATTAGTTTTAAGTGTTAGAACACCCACCAGTGATTTTGTGACAGAAACCATTATTTTGTAATGATTGTTTTTCTCTCCACTGAAAATAGTTGGGTTTTTCTTCACTGTGAGATTATGCGACTGAAATAAAATAATTTTTTTCACATCTTCACGAGAGGTGGCAATAATTATTCAAATCATTATTCCATTACCATTATTCCATTCACTGTACAAAATGTCCAGCATTTCTGGGTTAAAATTACATTCAAAATGTTTATTAAAATGATTTACAACTTGAGTTTAAAAAAAAGTCTGAAAACATAAAAATACATATTTTGCAACACATAGATGTGATTTTGAATAACAAAACAATTTTATTCATTCTCATCTTCTATTTAAAATACTAATTTGGTTGGTTGGCTCCTTCATTAATCAGGGGTAAGGAATGGAGCTGAATGGTGCAAAAAAAATCTGCAGATTCTGCAGCAGTGTATGTATGTTTGTTGTTCCTTTGACAAGTAGTTAGCTTGGTGAACAGCAAATCTATTCCACAATTCAAAGGAGGCCAACAGAAAAGCTGAATATAAAAAAACTGGTGGTAATTGGAAAAAGAAAACTGTATGTGAGCAATGGAATGTGAAAAACAATAACTATGGAAATCATGTAATCTTGTGGAGAATAATGGAGCATTTTATCACCGCTGTGTTTTCATATTAGCTTCTCTGACTGGTTTGCTTGTTGTTGTTTTTTATCTCTCAGTAATCCGGAAAAACGTCCAAACCAGTAAGCAGAAAAGTATTTTGACAGAACTTGCCAAGTTTCTGGAACCCAGATTTACATATGTTTTCTATAATGTGTTTGACCATTTTTAACAACACACACACACATCTCATATTGGTGAATCATGTGCAAACATAGCCTTATTTTGAAGTAGCTTCTGGTGTTCTGGTTAGTGTAAAAGAAAAAGATACAGGAAATAACACTTGCCTGTTGGGAAACCTTCTTAAACACATCAGGTCATTTCTAGTTTTCAGAAACAGAAAGGACAGTTAACTTTCCAGAAAATTGAAAGTAAAACTTTGTGTGTGTCATAGCACATTATTCCAGTCTTCTCCTTCTTCTTAATGTTTGCTAAACGCAGATCACCCCCACATCTTCTTCATGAGAACAGTTGTGTTTCCCCACCTTTGACCTCTTGCATTCCAGCAGGGATCTTTCCCCACCCTCACACTCCACATCATCCAGCAGGATCCTAACCCTGCTGCTGGCCTCACCCAGTGCGGCCCTCTTCATCACCGCCACCGCAGTTGTGAAGCCAAGCTGTCGACACACAACTGTACCCGCCTTCCTTGTGAACAGGTCGTCGCACACCGTTCCCCACTCTCCCCGGATGAAGATCTCCACCCTGCCTCGATCTGACAAACCGTCAGCACTCACAAGCCGCACAGAGCCAGAAGTAAGCCTTTTCCCTCCTCTTCCCCTCTTAGAGCCACGTCCTTGACCTCTCAGCCCTTTGTTGACTTGGTTGCTCTCCCCAGCACTTTGCTGCTTCTCTCGAGGTAACAATTTCTCGTCCCGGACTTTAGGTAATGTGGTGCTGACTGGTGTTTTCTGGAGCTTGTTGGGTTTCTGGCTTGCATAAGGTGCCCATGTTGTTGTCAGCAAAGCACCTTGAGGCCTTTTCAGAGACAGTGAGGGAGTAGGAGATGGGGACGGTGGTGAGTTTAAAGGTAGGGAGGTGGTACCAGCAGGGTATGGAGGTGGTCTCCAATATCTTTTTGTTGAGGTTGTGCTGTTGATTGAGGTTTGAGCAATCCTAGAGTAGACTGCAGTCATGATGGTTGCACGATAACCTGAGGGAAAGACAGAATCACCCTCTTTATTTGAATATATTTTAGTCTTGTGCTAAAGCTGACAGTTAGACATGCAGGGAAATTTTATTATCTTATCTCAATGATTGATACAAAGCCACTGATAAGGGCAACACACATTGAGGGAAAAAGGCAAAATACACCCAATTACTTTCCATTAAATACATCACACCAGCAATGCCGGGTTGGTGGCAAGCACTGCTCCTTTCCAAAGCATAAGAGCCTCTGATAAAACTATTCTCAGCTGCAGTCCAGAAATATGTTTTGGCTCTGCCCACTTGAGGCCAATGAGAATCTTGAAGAAATTTGTTCTAAAGTGGCAGGAATACAGGCGAAGCTCTCTTGGCATAACATGTCATACTTCACAAGAACTCAAGTGAAGTCCTCATAGCTGCCTCCTACTTCAACATTCATCTGTGTAGTAACCACATCCATTTCAAATTTCTGACCAATCTAAATTGTTGGACACAACTCAAGGAAAACCTTCTGCCCAGATGATGTGTCAGAAACAAGCTGCTAGAACTCTCCAACAGGGCTGCAGGAACATTCTTGCAGGGAGAACAGATTCCTTGGATCTTTCAGGGTGTGTTCAGCACGGTGCATTCAATCGGTATTAAAAGGTGCAAACTGACGCGTATCATTTCACATAATGCACTACAGCACTCCCGATGTGCGTTCACCTTTAGCAGTGAGCTAGCTTGTTAGCGCTAAGAGTTAGCTTGAGTGTGGTAACAGCATCTTACCTATTGGCTATCTTAAAATGCAATTATCTTTGGCCTAAAAACCCTATAAAAAATTGTATAAAATCACTTGAGATTGACCAATGCCCATTAGAAGAGTTTCATATGTATGTTACTTAATTCAGTTTTGAAAAATATATATTAAAAAAATCATTTGGGAAAACTTTGGGAAACTTACAAGTTATTTTAACATTTATTATCATACAAGCTTTTCTTCCTGATCCAGGGATTTAACTCTCTGTTCACCACTATTACATAAGTGGTCAGCGGATTGATGGAAGGATAAAATCAAATTGTTTTCTGGTGAATTTCAGACTTTTTTTCTTTTTAAACTTGAGTTTACAATATTCAGATTTTATTATGTAAAATATATTGTATTAACCTAAGATGTCTCTCTGAATTTTAGCCTTCCTCTGACCTTTTATTTTTTTACATTGGTCCTAATCCGTCATTGTAAAGCAACGAAATCTAATTTTTTATTTATTTATTTATATATTTTTTTTAATAAATGGTAGGTGCACTGCAGCATTGAGATTAAGGCTACACTCAGGAGTATTTACATCCAGTTTACAGCAGCTTGTTAATGAGCAACAAAATTATAAGTGAAGAGAAAAGGTAAGTTATGGGTTTATTTGTTCATGTGTGTCATCAGTTATGTGACAGACATCCAGGTACCTAATCGATTGTGCATGCACTTATATTACTGGTTTATTGGGGTGTTTAACTCCATAAATGTGTTTAAAATTTTGTGATATGTTTAATATGAAGTTTGTCTTTTTGCTCATTTGTTATCATGGTGTTTCGGCAAAGTCCAAGAGCAGATTTAAACAAGAAGTTCACAGTTTTCATAGATTGTGGGACTAAAATGAAATGACTGGATTGCAAGATAAACTACACACAGTACAAAGAAATATGTGAGTAATTTGTAAGTAATTGTGATTTTATTTACAGTGCCGAGAAAAAGTATTGACCCCCTTATAGAGTTCTCTGTGTTTGCTTTTCTGACACACTTAAGTTATGCAAATCATCAAACACATTTTAGCATCAAAGTGACCCTCAGTAAATATGGGATAATTTTGGCCCACTCTTCCTTTGCAGAATTGTTTTAATTCAACCACATTGGAGAATAATCCCTACACAACTGTTTTACCTATTAAACCAAATTATTAATTTCAAGGTTTTGAGAGAGATGTTATTGTGAAGAATCATAAACAGGAAACACAGACACAGACACACAAGGATGATTGTCCGAGCTGAAGCTGAAGAAGAAACATTTATTCAAAAATAAATTAGCCCGCAGTACTTGATTTAAAGTAGTGTAAACATCTGACATATAAATAAGAATTTGTCCTGCAACAAACATTCTTGTACCAGCCAAAGAAAAGCATGTTAGCAGGTTCGAAGCAGGAATTTATCGTCTTTCCACCTGAGTCTGACATAACTTTGTGCAACTGGCATGTTTCAAGTTAGTTTCGTTTACATATCCATATTAAAATAAGATCAGAGATCAACACGATCGTAGAGACAATGAAGGCATTTGTGATTATTTTGATTGATTTACCTTAATTAAACCTACTTTTTTCGACATTTAGACTTACAAATACTAAGATAATCTGTTAACCCCTTGAAAAACATGCAAAGTGCAAACATAAACTGCATCGAAGAGTATACTTATGAGAGTGTCTATTGTTTCAAAAAAATCACAGCAGGGGTAAATTAAGCTAACCTGCCACAATACCTAATAGGAAATTATTCATATAAAACAAATATAGAAAAAACAAATGAATAAAGGTTTAGTAGTATACTACTATAGTATACTACTATTTAGTAGTATAATGTTTATTGCATTTTTAATGAAAAAAACCCTCTAGACTATTTTATAAAATTAGATTTATTTTTCTGCCAACCTTTCTAGTCATCCTCAATATCTAGAGGGGAAAATAAAGTGTCAATATTTTAAAACATTTTCAGACAACAATGGCAAAGATCCTGCCAAGGTCTTCAAATGCTGTTCCTACACATAAGAGGATTTACCTGAATTTTACATTCCTGGATCTTAGCACGTTCTTAATTCCTAAAATTTCCCCCTATCCAGGAGACATACAGCAACGTCATACAAGTTGGCAGATAGTTAACTGTTTATATTTCCAAGGTTTTAGCCAACTGTTTACTACTCTAAAAGTGAGTCGAATGCGTGCATCAGCAATCAAGCTAGGCTTAGTCTAGCCAAGGATACGTGCGTAGATGGTGTAGTATGGTGAATTAGAAGTGATGTTTGTAGCCGAAATTAGCAGTATTTTATTTACTCAAGTTGTTTTTTTAGTATGAAATTTTGCAATTGCTTGGAAACGTTTGTCTGAAACAAAACAAAATCTAATTTACACAGGAAAGAAATAACGTTAGTATTATGACTTAACATGCAAACACATCGGCATAAACAACAATTTTAGCAAAGATGTACCTGGACAGAATGATAACTGCAAATCCTGGAAAAACGTTCCCTTTGGATTGCCTTAATCATTTTGTACTTTTTGTTCAGAAATCTATAAAAACGGCAGGTTTTGTTTTCCTTTGACAATTTGCACACCTTTTTGCCGACACAAGAAAACTGTTTATAGGATTTTATTTAGGAATTTCTTACTTTTAACCAGAACTACAGAAGGTGGTGATTGATTCGCCTTCACCAGGGAGACAAAAAAGACTGGATTCTGTGATATAAGCTGCATGGACTGTATGGCATTGAGTTTTGCTTTCTGTATCTTAAAAATATCTACTAAATCTATTGCCTATACAAAAAGTCCTAAATAAAGTAAAAAAGTGCAAAATCAAAATCTTGTGAAAACTTTCACAAAGCCACATAAGCGCATATATTCTTAGACTAAGATACTAAACAATGAAACAATTCTTATTTGACTCAATCCTATCACGCAAAAGAAAGCAAATATGTTCAGTCTTTTGGAACCCTGAAGCTGAAAGTTATGGGACCAAAAGCACAGTGTTGTCTAACATAGCATCCGTCTCCTTTAACGGGTTGTTTTTTCAACAGGACGGTAAGCTAATCACAATGTGGTTGTTTATTGAAAGGAACCACTCAGTCATTAAACTGATATAGCAAAAAGTAAGAACAGAGCGCAATATAGGAAAATACCACAGTTAATGTGGGTTGCCTCTCCCCGCACCTCGGTGTGAAATGGTCTATGTGTGGGTTTAGTAGATTTGTGAACAGCTGAACCAGAATGTGAATAGGCAGTTGAGCTAGGATGATAAACAGGTGCACCAGTGGGCCTACCAGTGGACGGAGTTGTGCCCCTCTGGACAGTTGTTGGTTTTACTGTTGTGGCTGACGTTGTTTTTATTGGTGCAAGTTGTGTCGTCTTTCTCGTCGTCTTTCTTGGTGTTGCTGTTGTGGGCTGTGGTCGTGCTATTTTTCTTGTTGGAATCGGAGGTTTTCTTATAATTATTGGTCTCCGTATTGTCTGTTTCTTTGTAGTTGTAGTTTTTGGAGTGGTCGTGGTGGGAACAGGTGTCGTGGTTGGTTTCTTGTTGATTACAAACTCTGCAAACGGAGACAAAGTGGTTATATTATTATAAAAAAACACAAACCTTATAAATGATAGAGGCCATTTTATTCTATCTTCAACACAAGAATGAATATACAAAGAACTGATTTTCTATGCTGAGAGAGAACAGACTACTCTATTTTGGTAGACCAATCTGAGACATGCCCATTCAAAATGAAGGTATTTCTTTAATCACCTGTATCTGTATTAGATAGCAAGCAAAAAATAACACTCATAATATATAAGGGTTTGAAAGGGAGCCTTTTATTTTGTTCATAGGTAACCATAAATAATAGGAAGACAGACTGAGGACAGTTGTAACACTTCTAATACATCCAATCAGGAACAGACTACAAAACAGTTTTTCAGGCAAAAACGTAAGCTATTTTTCTATTTTCTATATTGTTCTTTTTTCTGATGTGTTAGCTGTGTTAAGTCTGGGTTAGTTGTAACAACCATCAGAATGTTACAACTTATGCCAGGCTACAATTCATTTAAAATTTTTTGTTTGTCCGGGTCCTAGAAGAAAAAGACAGACATGGAGTGGACAGAGGGCATCAAATGATGTTAAAAGTCATGTCGAGTCCCAAAATGGAAAGAAAGTCTTTACAAATGAACAAGATAATGAATTAACAGAATGAGGGCTGCAGAAGCATATTATGTACTATGTTCCGTGTGGCAACCAGATATCAATTAATAAAATAGTGAGCTTACATTGCACATTAGTATTTCTAATGTACCAAATGAGTTATAACACATACGGAAAAATTTGAATATTTCCCTCCGTGAGACTATACTTTGCAATTTCAGTTTGGAGCGCAAAGATGGCAGCTGCACTATTTAATAGCAGCATATATGTAACTAGCTTGTGTAAAATTCTTTATTTGCTTGTTTAAAATAGCTTCAATCTGCATCTGGAAAAATTTAAAAAATGTTACAGATAAATCCCCAGTCCCTCCATTCCTTACCCTCTTTGGGGTAGAAATGAATGAGTTTTCCCTTTATCTTAACAGGCAGAGGCTTGATGCTGCATTTTCCTGGTGGTGCACGTCTGTAAAACAAAAGGAAACAAAATATTACACGTCCATTATATGGGATTACCTGTTTTTAAAGTTTACATCATTTACAATTTTCTTTTTTTTGTTCTTTTTTTTGGGGGGGGGGGGGTTGTTTTTTTTTTGCTGTCCAGAGATGCCACTGTACGTTGGTGCAACATAATTTCCATACCTGCTAAGTCAAACATCCACACAGTATGCAACAATAATTTTAACCTTGTTGAGGTGAGCTAACCTGCAACATATTTCTGACTTCCTATTCATGACAGTTTTCACTAATCCCTCTGTAAAATGCATACTCTTATTAATCCTGAACTGAGTTTTTTGTTTTATTGTCTCCACTAGAGGCATATACATAATGACAAGTATCTTAATTTACACACTAACTAAATTGTCAAAAGAGGAATACTGGAAGTGTAGCTGCAGTAGTTTGCTACCTGGAAGGATCCACTATTTTATAGATGACTCCAGATCTGGCTGTGGCACTCGGGACTCCTGTGGCTAAGAAATACAGTTCTCCTGGAAGATTTACAGAGGAAAGGTGGGGATGGGTGGTGCATTGACAGGCATACCAAGGGAAGACGAAAGAATGAAACAAAGCAAGAACATAGGAAGACAGAATAAAGAAGTCATATACATTAAGTACAGACATATGAAAAACCAAGATCATAAAAACAGATGGTGAAATAAGTAAAAAAAGGGACATTAAAGCTGAAAAAGTTAATTGAAACATAAATAACATTATAAATGGGAATATATTTAACAAAGGCATTCATAATTTGTTTACGCTCATTACTATAAACAGTTTAATGAAAAAGAAAACCGGAAAAAGTAGAAGCATGCATTTATCACCTTACCTCATGATTCGGCAGCTGATAATTCAAACCAGATTTTACAATAAACCTCTCCTTACCCATCAGAAACAAAGTTATTTAATTGTACAGTATGTTCTACGCTATGTGTGGGTTACAAGGATTTTTTTCTGGATATAAGGGTACCTTTTCCTTGTACTGATCATAAATAAATCCATTAATTACTGGAGAGCCTGGTAACATTGTGAATGTTCACATGCACAGTCATTACCTGCTTCGTCTTCAGCAAAGGAGATGACGTATCTGTAATAACTGTTGATGAGTTTAGGAAATTTGCAAGTCTGGTCTCTTCCCATGCAGATCTCATTATACTGCCATTCACCTGTAGCCTCATTCTCCTTTAAAGACATTAGACGCCTAAACAGAAAGGGATTCACTTTGATAAAGTCATAAAAACACAAATGTTGCCATGACTATCAATAGAGGCTAAGAAAACCAACAAAAAGTACACTCTACAGTTCTGTAAGTGTTAGAACCATCTTGAACAGCAGTATTTTGAACTAGTTCACGTCTATTTGTCCTTATCAGTTTGACATAACATTGTGGGGAAAGTTTGTTCCATTCTTCCTGCCAGCAATACTTCAGAGATGTGGGGATTTATTGATGCACAGCTCTTTTAGAGTTTTAGTTCAGGTATGGACTTTGATTACATCTTTGCTGCACCTTCAAATCATTTTCTTTCTGCCATTCTGTTGCAGATTTGCTGTTTTAACCCTAGAAGACATTGGTACACAGAAGGGTTCATGTTTGGCTCAGTGACTGCAATGTGCTCAGGAGGGGTTTTTGTTTCCACAAAAAATGGTGGTGTTCATGGTGGCCATATACTTTCTCCACCTACTTTTGTCCCATGTGTACAAATGACATAGCTTGCTGTTCATTCAAATGCAGTTAAAACTAAACTATGCTGTGCTGCCAAGAGTCTGTCTAATGACAAACCTTCTAAGTATTCGTAATGAGAGGGGAGGGGGAGGGTTGCAATTTTCTTAAGGTTTGTACATTCTGACTGCACTGATTTAAAATGGCAAAAACGTCAGTATATTTGTTTCCACTTTCAAACATTTTAATGAATGATGTTGAGATATACCCGCTCATGAAATCCCCAAAGACGTAAAGTCCATTTAGGTTTGGCATCTCGCAACCTCTGTAGATGTATCCACCAGTCACTGATTTTCCCAGCTTATGGGGGTAGTCAAAGATTGGCAAAATGTCATCTGCAAATTGAGAGACACAGAACAACAACATAACTCATCAACACAACACATTTTTAGTTTTTAGTCCTTATCAATGGTCCGGACAATGTTCTTCAATGCTGGGAATATTTTAACGATAATGTGATCTTTGAACAATGCAGAGTAACTCACCCAGAGATGAGTTTTGGCAGAGTTTGCGATCATAGCAGCTGAATCCTTCTTTGGCCCTCCAACCATAGTTACCTCCTTTAAATGAAAGTGTAAACAAAGTGAAGCTTCACAGGCAAAAGTCATTTTGTCTTTTAATTTTTTTTTACTTCTCTACTTAATTATTCAGTAAATATAATAATAAAAGTAACTTTGGACAATCAAACACACACACAACTATTATATACACTCACTGGTCACTTTATTAGGTACACCTTGCTAGTACTGGATTGGACCCCCTCTTGCCTTCAGAACTGCCTTTATCCTTTGTGGCATAGATTCAACAAGGTACTGGAAACTTTCCTCAGAGAGTTTGGTCCATATTGACATGATGGCATCACACAGATGCTGCAGATTTGTCGGCTGCACATCCATGATGCGAATCTCCTGTCACATCCCAAAGGTGCTCTATTGGATTGAGATCTGGTGACTGCGGAGGCCATTTGAGTACAGTGAACTCATTGTCATGTTCAAGTCTGAGATGATTCGTGCTTTATGACATGGCGCGATATCCTGCTGGAAGTAACCATCATAAGATGGGTACACTGTGGTCATAAAGGGATGGACATGGTCAACAACAATACTCAGGTACGCTGTGGCATTGACGCGATGATCAGTTGGTTCTAAGGGGGCCAAAGTGTGCCAAGAAAATATCCCCCACACGATTACACAACCACCACCAGCCTGAACCGTTGATGCAAGGCAGGATGGATCCATGCTTTCATGTTGTTGATTCCAAATTCTGACCCTACCATCCAAATGTTGCAGTAGAAATCGAGACCCATCAAACCAGGCAACGTTTTTCCAATCTTCTATTGTCCAATTTTGGTGAGCCTGTGCGAATTGTAGCCTCAGTTTTCTGTTCTTAGCTAACAGGAGTGGCACCTGGTGTAGTCTTCTGCTGCTATAGCCCATCCGCCTCAAGGTTCGACGTGTTGTGCGTTCAGAGATGCTCTTCTGCATGCCTTGGTTGTAATGAGTGGTTATTTGAGTTTCTGTTGCCTTTCTATCAGCTCGAAGCAGTCTGGCCATTCTCCTCTGACCTCTGGCATCAACAAGGCATTTGCGCCCACAGAACTGCCGCTCACTGGATATTTTCTCTTTTTCTGACCATTCTCTGTAAACCCTAGAGATGGTAGTGCGTGAAAATCCCAGTAGATCAGCAGTTTCTGAAATACTCAGACCAGCCTGTCTGGCACCAACAACCATTCCACGTTCAAAGTCACTTAAATCACCTTTCTTCCCCGTTCTGATGCTTGTTGAGATCATAAAATGATTATGGAGAGACTGAAATGTGTTGCATCTATTTTATGATAACATGAGGGAAACCTTTTGCTTCCTCTGGACTGTAAAATATTCAGATAGTTCTGACATTAAACAAAGCTTTGTTATTCTCTTGGGAATAATAGAGGATTCCTATTTTCAATTTCTGACACAAAGGACTTTCAACATTTACCACAAAGGAGTTCAAGGTGAAAAAAAGAAAAGGCAAATATCCTGTAACCTCCTACCTTTAACAATTAGGTCTATCTCCTCGTATTTGTTCTGGCCAACATCACCACAAAACATCCTGCCTCTGCCTGCACCTGTAGCAGGATCACCGCGGTCAATGGAGCATCGCCACATGTTACGAACTCCATAGGCATAAATCTCTGCAAAGAAAGGCGACAGGATCGTTACACACTTTGTATGGGCTGGGTAAAAAAGAAATGTATACAGAAAGCCAAACTATGCATCTGTGGAAAAACCGGGAGCTGCTTCTTCACACAATATAGGATGTTGCATATTTGAGCTGAAATCTATATCTGATATTCAGATATATAGGTAATCTTCTCTTCATCTCAGAATTGAAAGGATTTACCAGGCCTTGCTCCCAGCTCCCCTATGAATGGATTGTCAGAGGGAATGCCGTAGGGAACACCTTCATCATTGTTGTCAACATCAATGCGCAGCACTTTGCCAAGAAGTGCTGATCTGTTAATTACAAAGATAGCACAACAGGTTGAGATAAATATACTCTTGACTCTTGACAGGTGATGCCTGTTTCTTTCTGTAATTCATGTAAAAGTTTTTTTCCCATCAGGGTGACAATCTTTTTCCTGTTTTAAATTCTCTTCTCCATTGTTTTTGTTTTTCTCTACTCTTTCATGCTTATTAGTAGTTTTTTTCCTGATCACCACTTTCCAGTTTTTGTTTTTTGCCACACACTGGACTCTCTCTCCTTTGCTCTCTGTCTACATCTCTTTTCCTCTCCTCATACCAGTGCTTTGTACTCCACAATGTGTAGAGTCAATATTTTACTTTTCAAGGTACTTTATACCCTGTTCTCAAAGGAGTTCAAATATGATCAACCTTTTTTCTGGGTTCTATTCGAACCCAGAAAAAAGGAGTCTAATGGTTACTTTTAATTGTCAGAAAATCAAAATTGTGTTGAAACCTTTATGGGTAAAAGGGAAATAAAAATAACTTTTTTATGCAGTCAGTGCAAGTCTTCAAATGCAACTGTTCAGATATCAGTTATGTAACAAAAGTGAAAAAGCCTTAGTTAAATTTCACTGACTTGTTCTGTGAATTGCCAAACTTTCCAAATGGGTCCCCGGCTCGTCCGCCATCTCCAGTAAAGATGTAGAGATATCCATCATGGCCAAAAAGCAGCTGTCCACCATTATGATTTGATGCTGGCTCAACCACCTCCAGAATGGTTCTGTAAAAAGTAACATATGAAAATTATGAAAATCCATCTGTTATTGAAACAAGCATGTTGGTAAAGTTCTTACCTCTCAGAGGAATGATCTAGCTGGTTATCATCATGTTCTGAGAGGGAAAACTCGCTGATTCTTATTCTCTCCTCTTTCTTGACAGACACTGAGTAGTAAACGTAGGCTTTTCTGACTGTGGTGAACCTAAGAACAGAAGCAAAGCTCAACGTGAAGGTCTTATTTCTACTTCTCATGTAGTCATAGTTGCATTTTTATCTAAAAATGGCACTCTTTAACTATGGACATAACCTTCATGAAGAGCTAGAAGTAAGGACCTTGGATGCAAGGCTATGCAGAGGAATCCCCTCTCATCTCCAGTCCATGGAGATGAGAGTACAGCCTGGGTGAGGTTGAGGAAAGGACGGTCGATCCTGGAGCCGTTAGCCAAATACACCCAGACATAACCCAGCTGTTCTGCAACAAAGAAGCGATGGCTTCCATCATCTGCATGGATCATGGCCACGGGGTTACGGAGACCATTGGCAACTTCCTGCAAGCACACCTCCAGACAGCCTTTAGGATCTTCACGTACTAAGCCGAGGTTGGCATTTAGTTCTGGAGTCAGAATAACACAGCACTCGTTAACCAGATTTATATATTTAGGAATAATTAGCAGCAAACATTCTTTATTTACTGTTAAGACTATTAGGTGAACCCTTACCCGCATCTGTTAAAACATTTGGGTAGCAATACTGCTTGTCCTTGAGTTCCAGAAAGTCACAGAACCTTCTGCGGTCCTCTTCTATTGTGGCAGTCAAGTTGGCAAAGTGCTGTGGGCTCCCCAAATCCTCCAGGAGCAGGCTCAGCGTGTATCGACAGTGCAGCCAGTAGTCTGAGCAGTAATCTCCACAGAGTCCAGGCAGAACCCTCATTGGTGTGTTGGCATCCTCAGCATCATATAGGTGGGCAGCATATGGAGAACACTCCTGAAAAGGGAAATAAGCACTCATTAAATGTGGAAATCCAAGCTTGCAAAGTTTATTATCAGCACATTGTTTTTATTCAAAGGTAATTTTTAAAATCATGAAACGTCCAGTATCATTTGTTTTATCTCAGAAGTGGACATGATAAGCTTTATGAATACCATAAACTGGTAAGTGATTTTTGTAGAAACACTGCCACAGCTCATTCCTGCCTTACTTTTTACTGGTCAGGTCAGGGTTATATACAGCTACAGTATAAATGGATGCAAAGCAGGTCCACTCAGTTATTAAGTCACAACCACACTGTCCACACCCAGAATGGTGAGCAGATGCAGAGGGAGGTACGACACCCAAACCATCATGTGGTCAACATGGGCATTTTCCCTCAGTTGAGACTGTCACAGAGCCCAAAAAGGAAACTAAACAACAGGACAACAAATCTAGGAACATTGACAATGAAAGGTTGCAGATTTAAGCCAATAGCAATGTAGTGACAGTAGTAGAAAATATTAAACCATCTATTCCTTGATAATTGCTGAATGTATCATTAGTTGAGGCAAGTTAAACTTTAAAACAAGCAAATATTATGTACTAAATTTAAATTAAACTAAATAAAGAAAAGCGTACAAATAGAATACAGTAAAAATGAAACATCAGTAAGAATACCAGACATGAGGTAAAAAACAATTAAATAAATAAAAAACGGCCCTTCCTCTACCATGCTGAAAGGCAACCAAAAAAGATGGGTCTTAAGAGCAAATAAAAAAAAAATTTTCTAAGAGGATTTTGATATTGTAGCGGAATAGATTATATTATTTATCAGCTGTTGGATGAGAGGCAAAACATCTCCAAGAAACAAGATAAAAAGTCCAGTTCCCTTCTCTAGCTACAGTAGCTGTAGATACAGATACAAGATTGAAATTGGTTTATTCTGCAAGGTGGTCAAGGTCAGCCTCAGAAACAGGATGCAGAGGTATTTCATCCACTGCTCCTCTGCTTACAATGGAGTCAATTGAGGGGGTCTGGGAATCTGATCAGGGTGTCTCCTGGGCACCCTGGCTTTTGTTAAGTGACACCATGTGTTTAATAAATGCCTTGTGGCCCTACACATACAGGCCCCTCTCAAAATATTAGCATATTGTGATAAAGTTCATTATTTTCCATAATGTCATGATGAAAATTTAACATTCATATATTTTAGATTCATTGCACACTAACTGAAATATTTCAGGTCTTTTATTGTCTTAATACGGATGATTTTGGCAAACAGCTCATGAAAACCCAAAATTCCTATCTCACAAAATTAGCATATTTCATCCGACCAATAAAAGAAAAGTGTTTTTAATACAAAAAACGTCAACCTTCAAATAATCATGTACAGTTATGCACTCAATACTTGGTCGGGAATCCTTTTGCAGAAATGTCTGCTTCAATGCGGCGTGGCATGGAGGCAATCAGCCTTTGGCACTGCTGAGGTCTTATGGAGGCCCAGGATGCTTCGATAGCGGCCTTTAGCTCATCCAGAGTGTTGGGTCTTGAGTCTCTCAACGTTCTCTTCACAATATCCCACAGATTCTCTATGGGGTTCAGGTCAGGAGAGTTGGCAGGCCAATTGAGCACAGTGATACCATGGTCAGTAAACCATTTACCAGTGGTTTTGGCACTGTGAGCAGGTGCCAGGTCGTGCTGAAAAATGAAATCTTCATCTCCATAAAGCTTTTCAGCAGATGGAAGCATGAAGTGCTCCAAAATCTCCTGATAGCTAGCTGCATTGACCCTGCCCTTGATAAAACACAGTGGACCAACACCAGCAGCAGACCATCACTGACTGTGGGTACTTGACACTGGACTTCTGGCATTTTGGCATTTCCTTCTCCCCAGTCTTCCTCCAGACTCTGGCACCTTGATTTCCGAATGACATGCAGAATTTGCTTTCATCCAAAAAAAGTACTTTGGACCACTGAGCAACAGTCCAGTGCTGCTTCTCTGTAGCCCAGGTCAGGCGCTTCTTCCGCTGTTTCTGGTTCAAACGTGGCTTGACCTGGGGAATGCGGCACCTGTAACCCATTTCCTGCACACGCCTGTGCACGGTGGCTCTGGATGTTTCTACTCCAGACTCAGTCCACTGCTTCCGCAGGTCCCCCAAGGTCTGGAATCGGCCCTTCTCCACAATCTTCCTCAGGGTCCGGTCACCTCTTCTCGTTGTGCAGCGTTTTCTGACACACTTTTTCCTTCCCACAGACTTCCCACTGAGGTGCCTTGATACAGCACTCTGGAAACAGCCTATTTGTTCAGAAATTTCTTTCTGTGTCTTACCCTCTTGCTTGAGGGTGTCAATAGTGGCCTTCTGGACAGCAGTCAGGTCGGCAGTCTTACCCATGATTGGGGTTTTGAGTGATGAACCAGGCTGGGATTTTTAAAGGCCTCAGGAATCTTTTGCAGGTGTTTAAAGTTAACTCGTTGATTCAGATGATTAGGTTCATAGCTCGTTTAGAGACCCTTTTAATGATATGCTAATTTTGTGAGATAGGAATTTTGGGTTTTCATGAGCTGTATGCCAAAATCATCCGTATTAAGACAATAAAAGACCTGAAATATTTCAGTAAGTGTGCAATGAATCTAAAATATATGAATGTAAAATTTTCATCATGACATTATGGAAAATAATGAACTTTATCACAATATGCTAATATTTTGAGAAGGACCTGTATTTGAACTCTAGGTGGCACCTAAAAGGAATCTACTGGCGTTTATTATACATGTAGTGGTGCTAAATAAATTTGATGGCATTTACTGGAACCCAGGTGATGCTGGAAAGCATGTAATTAATGACCAAAGTAGGCCTGTCACAATAAGCAATAAATCAATTAATCGCATAAATAAAATTTATTGCATGATAAATTAAAATGAGTTATAATTTTGGTTTGCATTCTTGTTTGTTTTCCTTGTGAAAATTCACCCTGGACAGTTTGCCAGTTCATCAAATGGCAACACAGAGACACACAATACAAACAACCATGCACACATGTTTGTTGCCATGTGCCAGACGGCTCATGTCCACAGGAAAAGAAGCCGCTCACTTCTTTTCATTAAAATTTGAAGAAATGTAAGTGTCATCCCAGTTTTCAGTTCTTCAAGACAATCATTAAGTGCATGCATTTGTTATCCTTCTGTTTTAGGGGCACAAAACCTCTGCATAACAACTGAATGCAATTTTGTGTTTTCTAAGAATGGAAAAAAGAGGCTGCCCAGATGGAAAGAAAAAAACAGAGACCCAAACATCAAGCCCTGTGGGACCCCACATAACAATACAGCAGAGTAGGAAGATCATTTAGACAAACACAAAAAGTTATTGGAGCCAGGTACAATTTAAATGACTCCAGTGTGGTACCACAAATGCTGACACAATGCCCTTAGTGGTATACTAGAATGTTACAATCCAAAGCCAGGTGGTACATCGAGGAGAACAAGGATTATACAGTTTGCTGTATCTGTGCCTAGAAAAATGTAATGGAAAACCCTGAACAATTCTGATTCTGGGCTAGGAATACATTTGAAAACCAGACTGAAAAAAATATTTTCACCCAAAAGGGCTTTCAGTTGGAGCAAATGAGGTCGACTAACATGGAACACTGAAGAGAAAATGTCAGGAATGCATTATTTTGTTTACTGACACATTGTTGCCGACTACAATATCCATCTGACAGGCTTTCATGCCATGCTGCCAGACAGACTGCAAACACAAATGCAATTGGAAAAGAAGTGGGATTGTTGTCTTTTGCCCCTTTTTCATTAGGACCTACTCTATTCGACTTTGTTTTGATCGGGTCGGGTCGGGTCGGGTTGGCTCTACACAGTTTGGTGCATCTTCCATTACAATTGAGGACCATTTCAATGTGAGCGAGATCATCAACAGCAAGGCTTTTCACAGTCTGAAAAAGTAACGTGATGCGATTTGTAGTGATACAAACACAACGACAGCCATGACTGCTGTTCAGTCTTTGGCTGCCATCAGACAGAGTGAAAGAAGAGAGCCAGAGAAAGCTGTTAGCAGCAAGACGATGCATAGTAGAGAATAAATGGAAGCGGTATCAAACTGAAGGGCACGAGCTAGGAGACATTTGAGGGTAAGCTAGCTCTACCTAATAGCTAGTTTGCTATAGTGGTCATATACACAAGATGCCCACCATACAACGATTTAATAGTCAAAGATATTAGTTACTTATTACAATACGTATGCTGTGACCAGTGACACCATGCCTTACGCAGTCGGTGACTGAAAGTCTTCAAATGTTGCGTTTTCAGCACAGGTTGGCTCGCTTGGAACAACAAGCAAGCAAAAATAATTTCCAAAAGTAATTTCCAAAAGTAATTTAACCATTACTAATGGAAAAGCTTAAAAAACATGTAGAGCTGCACTGAACTATAATGAGTGGAGACCAGTGGAATAGGGGGATTTTTAAGGAAAGATGAAGTAACTCATCTTTGTAACATGCCCACGGATATGACGCATCAGAATACAGGGGAAAAAAATTTGGGCAAGGTAAACAATTATCCTGAAGTACTGTAAACTGTGCAAATTGTTGTTTCCAGCACATGATCAATATTTATAAGGCCTTAACTGCATTAGTTTTACAAAACAATATACTTAATCTATAGAATGTTAAAGCTGCTGCCCACAACTCTGTCTACAAAACAAACTGCTCATCCAAGGTCCAGTACAAAGAAACAAAGAATTGATTTATACCCATCTTTATCATCTAGCGTTATTTAGGTATTTCTTTCTCTGCTTTGGTCATTGTGGTATGTTAGTAATTTCTAGATAGAGGAGGCAATAAAACGTTTTAGCTTTTCAATACAAAAGAAACATTGTGTGACAGCTGCAGAAATAATGGACTGCAGGAGATTGATGTTTCTTGACCAGTTGCAAGCTTGATTAACACATTTTTCTTTTTACTTGCTGCATTTTAATTATGCAGTTTGACTTTGTTTAATATTGTCCTGTGTTTCAACCACTTGAATAAACCAAACATTGCAGCTGGGCCAGACAGATTTTTTGTCCTTTTATAACTGGGTTGAATAAATACATGCAGCTATAGACAGCTGCATTCAAACAATGGAGGCACATCAGAGTATAATTTTGAATTTTTAACTTTGTCTCTTTCTACCTCCTTCAGTAAGTGGTTTGAATGCTTGTGTATTATAATAGTTTGCAAAGAAACAGAAGTCGTTGCGAACACATAAAGAATGCATTCAGTCAGGTTTTTCTTATTTTTATTCAATACATTCTCTACTTTTTTGTTATATTTTGCATGGGATTGTTATTCTTTATGTTTAATTTGCTGCTTTTGATTTATTTGTTTTTGTTTTAATTAGACTGTCTTATTTCAATTTTGAAAAGCTGCTTGTTGGGTAGCTCTTAGTTTTACTCCACCATGCGAATTTCCTTCTGATTCTCCAAACTAAGATTGCTTTGTCTGCTGTGTACCACAGATGAGATACTGACTGCTGATAACTACCCTAAACAACACAACTTGATTCAACAAGAAATGGTGAGCAGAATCAGTGAGTATCAATTTGATCTGCCCATTACTAGTGACCAGGGACTGGTGATCAGTGAAGCCATCAGACGTAAGCACTACCAGGTGACACTGACAACAACATCTTTAGTGAGGATACTGTTACTGAGTAAGGAAGACTTAAAGGTTTTTTGCAGTATTTGTATGAAGAATCACAGAAAGTGAGCCACATCGGTGGCTAATTTACACTGCGAGAGAGAGTAGGCAGATAACGGTAAGGCTCAGCCTCTCTGTGTTGGTAGTCTTTTGGAAATTTCAGGTAAGGATCATCATTCTCTTCCATGCACACACAGAAACTTTAATGTTTAAAAAAATATGTTTTATTATTGCTAACTGCCCTAACTGTAAAGATGTGCTAAAGACAGTTTAAAACTTTGTAAATATTTTGCAGTGAGACACTGTTCTTTAATATCTTCTTATTTTAAAGTTCCGCAAGGCAGATCCATATTAGCCAAAATTTGTATCAGCATTTTAAAGCTTTTTAAAAACTAGAGATTGGACACTGGCCACAAAATTCTGATCTGTGTATCTCTAGAAAGAGCTACTATTAAATTGTTGACATTAATAGATAAGCCTGTGTATGACTACAGCCAAAACTATAATTAGCCTAAATAAAACTGTACTGCTTTAATATGTATTTTCTTACAGCAAGAGCAAGGCAACAGATTTTAATCCACACTTAAAAGCATGTACCAGTGAACACTTTAGTGCTGTGAAAGAAATTGATAGAAAGCATGCTGACTTCGACCAGATATAGTATATTTCGTACTGCCACCATCTTGACAGTTAATAAAATGGCTAATAAAATGTTTTTACGGCTTTAGCTTCTCTGACCTGGCCCTGCTCTAACGACAGCCTGATAAATCTCCCAGAGGCGGACATTGTTGATGGTTTAGTCAGTCAAGCTCAGAGACATTGAGCTGAGTCCCTTCTGTTTCGCTGACAAAAAGCCCACATGAACGCAACCTTCTTTCCGCTCTCTTTCTTTGTCTTTGACTGCCCATCTCATCCTGGGACTGATATTAATGCCAAGTTTCTCCTGGTTCAAACAGAGGACCTCTGTGTGGTGGGTTTATGTAGCACAAGACTCGGGTCAGTGAGGTCAATTAACCACCTTTGGGCCTTTCTTTTTTATCTCAAACCACCAAAGATGATTATTATTATTGCAAATACAATCATAAAATTGCTTAAACAAAGAAAATGAAGATACATTAAAAGTGAAACCAAATTTAAAGCAACATATCACATTGCTTTTTTTGGCCTGATCAAACTCAATTCAGTTCTCATTTCTCACCATTTCTCCAAAGGGAGTTTTAACACCCCTTCTTAATCTTAAATATTTACATTGTGGTCGCGGTACTGGTGGTGTAGGGGTTAAGCGCACTAACATATATAGAGGCTATAGTCCATGTCTCCACCTTTTTCCTGTATGCCTACTGTCATAAAATGAAAAATAAAGGCCTCTAGTGCTGAAAAATATATTTACAATGCTCAGAAGTTAGCCAACAATCAGAAATCTAACTAACAGCAGTAAATTCATAAACACTTTGCAGTACTGTTATTATGCACATTACCCAGGCTGCACTGCATGGAAAAAACTGCTGTGGACTATAATTACCATGATAGAACCTACATTTTAGGATCTGGTGATTTGTCACTGCCGTTACATAGAATATGATGCATTGAACTTCAAGACAGACATGTATTTAGTATTTTTATAGTATTGTGGTAGCTAAAAGCGTAAATCATTTTGTTTATGTTACACATGGTATTTAAGGGAAATATGTTAGCCTATTTAGTTTAACTATGAAGCCCATGCCAAATTAGTACCACAATGATTAAATTTTCACACATGAGCTGCACGTAGCTGGTGTCTGGGCTGCAAAGTCAGCACGTAATTATGTAATCAGTCAGTGAAACTGACTTCAAATCTCATCTAAGCGAAGGGGAGCTGGGGCTTTGGCACCAGGATCTGTTCAAGATTTGGAAAGTAAAACATACTAAAATAGAAATAATGAGTAGATTAAATAATTTTCCAAACAAAGACTGTGGCAGGAGCGAGATTATCACAATAACCTCTATATTTAGAGACCCATTCAGACTGAAACTGAGTGAGTCATAACTGTAATGAAATGCAAGCAGAATAAGTGCAGGAGGCCATGTACATGTGTATTATTTACTTTGTCAAGAAAATTAAAACAAAACAAATGAGCACCTTAGAAAACACCATGTAATTATTAACATCTGCCATTTCCTTTTTTGAATTTTCCATGTTGTATTTATGGGTTATGAGATAATAGTACTGTATTGTCTACTTCCTCACTGGCTACTTTATTGGGTTTAATTGCTTGCTAACACAAATAATGAAGCAGCAGAACACTTGGCAGAAACTCAGTACACTCACCGTGGTAAGAATAACTTGTTGAAGTTCAAACCAGGCATAAGAATGGGGAAGAAAGGGAGGTGAAGTGACTGAATGTGGCACGGTTGTTGGCAAACACGTTTGTTTCTGCAATTTCAGAAACTGCCATGTTGATGTCAGGGTCAGACAACAATGGAGAGATTGGTTAAGATGATAAAATTAAGGTATTATATTTGCAATCTTATCTCCCATCATCTGTTGAGCTAGCTGCATCAAACCCAGTTACTTAAAAAGCTCAACAAGCTGATAAAGAATATTGGCTCTGATCTGGGGACTACTCTGAAACTTCTGGAGATGATTGTGCAAAGGAGATTTTATAAAATTAAGAACATTTTCTAACCTTGAAAACTGGCTCAGAGTTTATCTGTTCTTTCTTTCTAGGTGAAATGACTAAAGGAGCTACATCCATTAACATTTACTTTTCCTTCCCATAGAAAGTACTCCTGGATCAGTGCTTCTTTGTTCTTTTTGTGTCTCTGCTCTGTTCTCTCAAACCCCCAGTCGGTCGTGGCAGATGGCTGCTCACACTGGGCCTGGTTCTGCTGGAGGTTTCTTCCTGTTAAAAGGGAGTTTTTCCTCTCCACTGTCGCTACATGTATGCTCAGTATGAGGGATTGCTGCAAAGCCAACACCAGTGACTGTCCACTGTCTCTACACGCTCATCCGGGAGGAGGGAATGCTGCAAGTCACTGACTGGATGCAATCTGCTGGGTTTCCTTAGACAGAAAAACTTTTTATCCAATTTGAATAAATAACTGAATCTGACTGCACTGTTCAATGATTAGGACTAATTGGAATGTATGAACCTGACTGTTGTGAAGTACCTTGAGACAACATGTGTTGTGAATTGGCGCTATATAAATAAAACTGAATTGAATTAAATTGAATTGTGGACAACCCTCATCATTCTCTTCAGAAGACCACACTGGGTGCGGCTTCAGGCTGGTGGTAGTGGGTGGTGTGGGACCAACTGAGCATTGTTTAATCCCAAACTGTTTTCTTGAACCTGAAAATGAACACTGAACATGAGTTCACCATACTCCAATGGCCTTTACAGTCTCACCAATCAATCCACCATAGCGCTTCTGGGATGTAGTGGAATGGGAGATTTGCATCATGGGTGTAAAGCCGACAAATCTACCGTATACCACAATCTGTTAGAGATGTTTCAGACGCCTTGTTGAATCCATGCCATGAAGAATTAGGGCAGTTCTTAAGGGAGAATTGAGTCCAATTCAGTACCAGTAAGGTGTGCCTAATACAGTGGCCAGTAGGTGTATATTTAAAAAATGTTATTTAGAAGGGATTTCCTCCAACTAACCATGACCTAAAACTTCATCAAGTGCCTGATCTTCAAAAGGTTTGCATGTATAAAAATATGTGCACACTGGATTGTGTGTGCAAAGCTGATCTACAAACCAGGTGCAAATGGAATTCCATGTATAAAATAAGCGGAACAGTGGGCCCAAGCTTTTTAGTGTATTTGCCTTCATGAATATGCTAAACATATGCTAACGACCCAAGTGTGCCAATTGATAGGAGGAGGATATGCAAATGTAATTAATTACCACCCACACTGGGATTTATCAAACCTGAAACGGATTGCGGGTGCTGTTTTGCATCTATATTTAGCATGTTTGAAAAACAGGTGCAAACTGGCACGCAAAAATGTTGTGCCATGTTATTTAGCAAAGAAAACTGAACATTAACAGCCACCAGAGACCAGAAAACCATCACGAAGCCAAAGGGACAGTGAAGAAAAAACAAATATTAAAAAACAAACTGTCCTGTGCACAAGACAAACGCCCTTAACACAAAGTATTAAGGCAGTTTTGATATAACCAGAGTGAGAAACTGCTGAGTAACACATTTCAGTTCCTAATTAAGAAAAGCAAATACATCCTGAAACCCCTTGTAAGGATTATGATTATTGATTAATTCATATTCATCAAGAATTATAATTTAAAATCATACTTTGAAAAAAATTTTTATTTCTTAACCAAAAATCATTACTTACGAATAGAAATCAGAGATGTCCTCTGGTGTTGTGATTATGGGCTCAAAGGTCTTTAATAATTACAAATTATTAACCAAACCACAAACTGTCACTGTTTATTCAACCACTTCACCGAAGGTGGGGTAACTTCGGGGTCAAATAATGCAGCCACATTCTTAAAATGAAAAAGCATTTCTGGAAATGCTTTTTCATTTTCAAATATTACATTTCAAATTTAATTTTGGTATCTATTTGCTGGGGTACATTTTGAAAAATAAATCTCAAATGTATTTTTCATTTTAATTACAGGTCCTTCTCAAAAAATTAGCATATTGTGATAAAGTTAATTATTTTCTATAATGTAATGATGAAAATTTAATATTCATATATTTTAGATTCATTGCACATTAACTGAAATATTTCAGGTCTTTTATTATCTTAATACGGATGATTTTGGCATACAGCTCATGAAAACACAAAATTCCTATCTCACAAAATTAGCATATTTCATCCGACCAATAAAAGAAAAGTGTTTTTAATACAAAAAACGTCAACCTTCAAATAATCATGTACAGTTATGCACTCAATACTTGGTCGGGAATCCTTTTGCAGAAATGACTGCTTCAATGCGGCGTGGCATGGAGGCAATCAGCCTGTGGCACTGCTGAGGTCTTATGGAGGCCCAGGATGCTTCGATAGCGGCCTTTAGCTCATCCAGAGTGTTGGGTCTTGAGTCTCTCAACGTTCTCTTCACAATATCCCACAGATTCTCTATGGGGTTCAGGTCAGGAGAGTTGGCAGGCCAATTGAGCACAGTGATACCATGGTCAGTAAACCATTTACCAGTGGTTTTGGCACTGTGAGCAGGTGCCAGGTCGTGCTGAAAAATGAAATCTTCATCTCCATAAAGCTTTTCAGCAGATGGAAGCATGAAGTGCTCCAAAATCTCCTGATAGCTAGCTGCATTGACCCTGCCCTTGATAAAACACAGTGGACCAACACCAGCAGCTGACACGGCACCCCAGACCATCACTGACTGTGGGTACTTGACACTGGACTTCTGGCATTTTGGCATTTCCTTCTCCCCAGTCTTCCTCCAAACTCTGGCACCTTGATTTCCGAATGACATGCAGAATTTGATTTCATCCGAAAAAAGTACTTTGGACCACTGAGCAACAGTCCAGTGCTGCTTCTCTGTAGCCCAGGTCTGGGGAATGCGGCACCTGTAGCCCATTTCCTGCTCACGCCTGTGCACGGTGGCTCTGGATGTTTCTACTCCAGACTCAGTCCACTGCTTCCGCAGGTCCCCCAAGGTCTGGAATCGGCCCTTCTCCACAATCTTCCTCAGGGTCCGGTCACCTCTTCTCGTTGTGCAGCGTTTTCTGCCACACTTTTTCCTTCCCACAGACTTTCCACTGAGGTGCCTTGATACAGCACTCTGGGAACAGCCTATTCGTTCAGAAATTTCTTTCTGTGTCTTACCCTCTTGCTTGAGGGTGTCAATAGTGGCCTTCTGGACAGCAGTCAGGTCGGCAGTCTTACCCATGATTGGGGTTTTGAGTGATGAACCAGGCTGGGAGTTTTAAAGGCCTCAGGAATCTTTTGCAGGTGTTTAAAGTTAACTCGTTGATTCAGATGATTAGGTTCATAGCTCGTTTAGAGACCCTTTTAATGATATGCTAATTTTGTGAGATAGGAATTTTGTGTTTTCATGAGCTGTATGCCAAAATCCTCCTTATTAAGACAATAAAAGACCTGAAATATTTCAGTTAGTGTGCAATGAATCTAAAATATATGAATGTTAAATTTTCATCATGACATTATGGAAAATAATGAACTTTATCACAATATGCTAATTTTTTGAGAAGGACCTGTAAGTGAAAGAATGAGCAGTCTCGAAGAAGAAAATTAAAATGCAAATAGGATTATTGATTACTAATTTCATTTATGAGTCAATCAATGCAGCCACATTCTTAAAATGAAAAGCATTTCTGAAAATGCTTTTTCATTTGAAATATGGTAACGATTTGCTTCCATACCCAACACCCTTTAGGTCTTTTGTAATTTCTTAATCCCCCGACCTAAGTTTGTTATGACTTTTAGGATTTTTAAGATGAAATACGTGTGATACACTGGATTTTAGAAACATATGTTACTAAATATATAACATGTACAGATAGTAAACCTGTTTATTATTAGCATTATTAGCATATATTATTCGCACCTGAAAATGTGGGTTAAAGCTGTTTTGTACCAGTGACTCAGCTTCACTAGTTAGAATTCAGTGGAATGATGAGACTTCTTAGCACAAGATGCTTTCCCCTACATAGAGGACTTAATGATATAATGACCTCTTTAGAAAGACTGGTTTAGAACCAGCTCTTACCAGTAAAACCCAAAGGATTATTAATGTTATCTGTATCATTGTAATATTGACCAGATTTTTAGATTTCTCAGAAGGATTAATAGATTTTTAGATTTCTTAGAATTTGATTTGTTATTCTGTGTTCTTTGTGATGATATTGTAATTGTATGTACAGCGCTTTGAGTGTCTCGTTACTGAAAAGCGCTATATAAATAAACTTACCTTACCTTACCTTACCTTATTGAGGGTACAATATTTTGGGAAGATTTGTCATGAGAAGTGGATGGGGGTGGTGTGCACAGGTTTGAGAGCTTATGAAGGTTCACTTTTAATGACATTTTAGCATTTCTGGCACTTTTATAGGGCAAGCAAAAGTCACACATATGTGGAACACAATAACCCCAGATATATAAAAGAATGACACACATAATGATCATAAAGACATGCAAAATAACTGCAAAGATACATAAAGGTACTGTTCTCTTACCTGACAGAGGATGCTGTGTATGTATTTGCCACAGGTTTTAGAGCCCGAATGGTCAAAGTTTTCCATGATTGCGTGGAATCTGCTTGATATCTTTTCATCCTTTTGCAGATCACAGCATCCAAACTTGGTATACTCCTTGCAGAAGACCAATGGCTGCTGAGGCCCAAAGGGAGGTTTGTAATCCAAGCACTGGGGGTGACAGTAACTCCTCCAGGCCTGGTGGAGCAGCAGCAGGATTAGTGGAAATGGTTTAGGGAAAACAGTATGCTGCAAGATCTTCTGAGGGACCAAATCATTGGGATGTAGAGTCATTCTGTCACTCAGTTCACGATAGTCTGTCCCTTCACCCAGAAAATAAAAGAACAGCCAATGCAGTTTCGATGTGAAAATTCACCAGTGTCCAGCAGCGCCTATGAAACACAGATAAGACACTAAAAGTTAGTTTGTAATTGCTTTTATTTACTGGTTCTGTCTCTAGTGCCTTCACATTCTGTGGCCGTGTCTGATTTTGTGAATATTTGTTTTATGTATTGACTTTCCTAATTCTATAAAAAAAAAAATTAAATAAAGGAGCTTGTTTTAAACTTTTAAAGCCACAGAAATTTGTGCTGCACATTGTCATCCAAGGAGAAACCTGGAGGACCCTTGTGATCTGATACAAATGATAAAAGTTAGGTTACTCTAGTTTTGTGGCCAAGTGGTCTCACACACAAAATTGTCTGTTAGTTATCTGAAAGTAACCAGGAATAAACACAAAATTCCAGATGGCCCCTTCTCTGTCACAATATCAAAAACGTCATTGGAAATTAATTAAATATGCATATTTCAAAAACAGTTATCAAACAGTTTTAATATCAAACACAGGTAACTGGAATAATTTAAATGCAGACTTC
Organism: Girardinichthys multiradiatus; assembly: GCF_021462225.1. Classification (NCBI taxonomy): domain Eukaryota; kingdom Metazoa; phylum Chordata; class Actinopteri; order Cyprinodontiformes; family Goodeidae; genus Girardinichthys; species Girardinichthys multiradiatus. The sequence goes on along the minus strand of NC_061810.1, from coordinate 24,429,947 downwards.
AAATTAAGATTTTTAAGAGAAAAACAAAACTTTTCAAACCAATGTAGCCCAATGTCAAAAGTCAACCCACTCCCTAATAAATCATGAATTAATCTTTATTGAGCTTGAACTTAACTTCACTTGTCCTAGCCACAACCAGGTAAGTGTACTGCCCAACCTATAATATCGAGAAATCATGTAAATAGAAACTGTCTGACAACACTAAAATACTGTAAAAAACAAGCATTCATGCCCAAATCTGAAAAATGCAAAAACAGATGAGAAACAAAGTCAGTGACATTTATCAGGCTGGAAAGGATTACAAAGCCATTTCTAAAGCTCTGGGATACAAGTGAACCACAATGGGAGCCATGACCCACAAATGAGGAAAAAATGGAACAGTGGTGAAACTTCCCTGGAGTGGCCATTCTACCAAAATTACTCCAGGAGCACATTGATGACTCATATAGGTTACAAAACAAACCAGGACAACATCTGAAGCACCGCAGGCCTCACTTACCTCAAGTAAGTCATTGTTCATGATACAAAAAGAAGGAAGAGACTGGATAAAATGGCATCACAAAAGTCAGTTTTACATTCACTAGAAAGCATCTTAACCATCCGCAAGGCTAATGGAAAAATATTCTGTTGACTGATGACACAAAAGTGGATGTTTTGCAGAAGGCTTGCATTCTGTTACATCTGGTGTAAAACTAGCATTGAACAGCATTTCAGAAAAACAACATATTGTCAGGCAAACAGGACCTGGACAGTTTGCAGCTACTGATGAAACCATAAATCCCCCTCTTTACCAGACAATCCTGTAAGAGAATGTTTGACCATCAGATTGTGTGTTTAAGCTCAAGCGTACATATACTGAAAGATAATGATCCTAAGCACACCAGCAAGTCCACCTTTGAATGACTTAAAAAAACAGAATGAAGTAGCTGTGTGAGTGGCATAGTCAAAGCCCAGACTTAAACTAACTGAGCTCACGTACCATAACCTGAAACAGGCTGTTCATCCTTGAAAAACCTCCTGTTTCTGCAACGAGGCATGGCTTCAATTTCTTCACAGGGATGTAAAAGACAAATTGCCAATTATCTCAAACATTTGATGGTTGTTGCTGCTAAAGGTGGCACAGCCATTTGGGTTTAGGGGGCAGTTAATCTATCACACAGCGCAAGACTGGTTTGGAGAACTTTCTTTTCCTGTAATAAATGATTCAAATCATTCTTTAAAAACTGCATTTTCTATTTACTCCAGTTAACTTTGTCTGATATTAAAACAATTTTAGTACTCTTTACCAACTAAGGCATTAAAGGTGAGAAATTAACCAGACTAGTTGAATTCAAGACTGTAGGCATGTTCGAAATTTCAAATTAAAAATTATAGATACAAAATAGTTAATATTGATAGATGTGGAAAAATGTGAACTTACACAACACCACTGATCTCCAAATGCGTGAAAGTGTGTATCAAACACACTAGCCCAGCATCACACCTGTCTGCAAGTTGACCAGAGAGACCTTTAGAGTTCACACGACGGGTTACATCATCAGCTCACAAAACACCCCCATACAGTTTCTCCATTGCATGTGCAAATGTCATTAAATGTTCTCAATTTGACTTAGATGCAGTGGATATTCATTGTCTCGAAGGCTTTTGTGATTCAGTCCAGACAGGAAAAACACTTGTGGATCACAACACAAATCCCCAAGAGAAAAATGTCATGCAGAAACTAAATTTAAGAGTCCATTGCATATCTGTTTTTACATACTGAAACCACTGAATAAAGCTAAAATTTTTAAACGGTTACAAAACTTCAAGGAAAGCATTTAAAAATAAATAGTTTCACCTTCATCCAAGGCTTTAGAAAAATATTTACTTCCAGACTGAGGTCACCTTGAGACACTCCCCTGTGTTTGCTCTGGATGGGCTCACTTGCTGCAGTAAGTGAAAGCCAGAGAGAGACAGCAGAAAAAGTGTGAGAGAGGTTCTTTCATTTCCACATGGAGCCACGCTGCAGTCTTGGCCAAGAGCCCTCCCACTCTATGTCTTCACTCCTCCTCCTTCTCCTACTTTCTCTGTCTTCGTTGGCTTTTTAACGGCCCTCACAAAGCCATTTCCTTCTGTAGTATGTGGCACATATAGCCATGGAGTTGCAACTTTTCATCTCTCCTCCCCCTGAGCACCTACCCCCCCACAAGCTTCAGCATTCCCACACCTCCTCTCTGTCTGTGCCACCTCCAGACAGTGCATGTTTGTGTGTGTGTGTGTGTGTGTGTGTGTGTGTGTGTGTGTGTGTGTGTGTGTGTGTGTGTGTGGGTGCTGCTCTAAGTGTATGTGTGTGGTCAGATGAGCAAGGACGTGCGCTGGAAGTAAAGTCCAATGGATTCTCCAGGCATTATTCTAAACCTGAATCTCAGCACAGATAGCCAACATTTGCATTCAGACGGATTTTCGCACTACTTTTGTATCTCCTATTAGCTCTTCCAGTGGATTAGTGTGGAAGCCACATTAAATGGCCATGTTTGCAACAGAAATAGGTAACTTTACAGGCTGAAACACACAGACACAGACACATAAATAGTAGCAAGCTGTTGAGGGATTTTAACCGCTGTTGAATAACAAGAGGAAGCTGCTAATTTATCGAAACTCAAAGGGCTTGGCCACAACAAGCAATTGCTGACCTCAAGCAGACCGAAGAGAGTGAGAAGATTCATAATGGATATAGTGCCATCCACAATTATTGGCATCCCTGGTAAAGATTTGTAAAAAGTCATCAAATGCATCTATTTTTGACTGCAATTGGAAATATTACCAAAAGATTACTGCAGAACCGGTATGGTGAGCTTGAAAGATTTCTTAATTTATCCTTCTGATGTTAATGATCCCCCGTGTCTGGTGGCAAGATCAACTCAGCCTTGTTTGTCACAGTTGCAGTTGTTTTAAACATTTTGATTATTTCTTTATTTGGCCAAGTTAAACAAGTAGCTATTTTTTGAAGCTGTTACTTGACTGATTAAGATCAGCACACATACACCCCACTAAAATGGAATGTTATCTTGCCTTTCCCATTTTGAAGAGTGTCTAAGAAAAATCTGTGGCTTATGTTACTAATAGTAGCACCAAAACAAATCATAAATCCTACTGTTTTCCAAATTGCAACCAGATTGCTGACAATTTGGATGTGGACAGTGAAAATACAATTTTCACTGTCATAGTTATATAGATGAGTGAGAAGCATAGATTCTGCAGGAGGGGAGTTTATTAAAGGTAGCAGGGAGTTTACCTGGATCTTTCTTCCTGCATTGACACAACAGGGGACAGGTGACACAAGCTAACTACTGTTTTCTACATAAAGTTGTGTGTGTTTTCCTAAGCAACAGAATGGCCAATTAACCATTCATAACATTGTTTTTTTTAAATTAGGGGGAAAGAGAATGCATGACCCCCAGTGGGCCCACCACCTGCAGGGGGAACCGTGAGGGACCGGTGCAAAGAGGATTGGGCAGCGGACGAAGGTGGAGACCTCAGCGGCCCGATCCTCGGATGCTTAGGCTGGCTCTAGGGACGTGGAATGTCATCTCGCTGGGGGGGGAGGAGCCTTAGCTGGTGCAGGAGGTCGAGAGATATCGACTAGAAATAGTCGGGCTCGCCTCCACGCACAGCGTGGGCTCTGGAACCCATCTCCTTGAGAGGGGTTGGACTCTCTTCTACTCTGGAGTGGCCCACGGGGAGAGGCGGCGGGCTGGTGTGGGTTTGCTTGTTGCCCCCCAGCTCAGCCGTCTCGTGTTGGAGTTTACCCCAGTGGATGAGAGGGTCGCATCTCTGCGCCTTCGGGTTGGGGAGAGGTCTCTGACTATCATTTCGGCCTACGGGCCGAGTGGTAGTGCGGAGTACCCGGCCTTCTTGGTGTCCCTGTTGGGGGTGCTGGATAGTGCCCCACCTGGGGACTCCATTATTCTGCTGGGGGACTTCAACGCCCACGTGGGAAATGACAGTGACACCTGGAGAGGCGTGATTGGGAGGAATGGCCTCCCCGATCTGAATCCAAGCGGTGTTTTGTTATTGGACTTCTGTGCTAGTTACGGATTGTCCATAATGAACACCATGTTCAAACATAAGGGTGTCCAGCAGTGCACTTGGCACCAGGATACCCTAGGCAGGAGGTCAATGATCGACTTTGTTGTTGTATCATCAGACCTTCGGCCGCATGTTTTGGACACTCGGGTGAAGAGAGGGGCTGAGCTGTCCACTGATCACCACCTGGTGGTGAGTTGGATCCGCTGGAGGAGGAGAAAGCCGGACAGACTTGGCAGGCCCAAGCGCATAGTGAGGGTCTGCTGGGAATGTCTGGCCGAGCCCTCGGCCAGGGATGTATTAAACTCTCACCTCCGGGAGAGCTTTGACCAGATTCCGAGGGATGTTGGAGACATAGAGTCCGAATGGACCATGTTCTCCACATCTATTGTCGATGGGGGAAGGGGGAAGCAGTGCTTCGCCAACACAGTTTACAGTGGGGGTGGGGAGCTGCTGACCTCGACTGGGGACATTATCGGCCGGTGGAAGGAGTACTTTGAGGATCTCCTCAATCCTGCCATCACGCATTCCCTGGTGGAAACAGAAGCTGGGGACTCGGGGTTGGACTCTTTCATCACCCAGGCTGAAGTCACCGAGGTGGTTAAAAAGCTCCGCGGTGGCAAGCCTTCGAGGTTGGATGAGATCCGCCCTGAGTACCTCGGGTCTTTGGATGTTGTGGGGCTGTCATGGTTGACACACCTCTTCAACATTGCGTGGCGGTCGGGGACAGTGCCTTTGGATTGGCAGACTGGGGTGGTGGTCCCCCTTCATAAGAAGGGGGACCGGAGGGTGTGTTCCAACTACAGGGGGATCACACTCCTCAGCCTCCCTGGTAAGGCCTACGCCAGGGTATTGGAGAGGAGAGTCCGACCGATAGTCGAACCCCGGCTTCAGGAGGAGCAGTGTGGTTTTCGTCCCGGCCGTGGGACACTGGACCAGCTCTATACCCTCTACAGGGTACTCGAGGGTTCATGGGAGTTTGCCCAACCGGTCCACATATGTTCTGTGGACCTGGAGAAAGTATTCGACTGTGTCCCTCGTGATGCCCTGTGGGGGGTGCACCTGGAGTATGGAATCGGTGGCTCTTTACTAGGGGCCATCCAGTCTCTGCACAAGCGGAGCAGGAGTTTGGTTCGCATTGCCGGCACTAAGTCGGACCTGTTCCCGGTGCATGTTGGACTCCGGCAGGGCTGCCCTTTGTCACCGGTCCTGTTCATAACTTTTATGGACAGGATTTCTAGGCACAGCCAAGGGCCGGAGGGGGTCTGGTTTGGGGACCAGAGGATTTCGTCTCTTCTTTTTACAGATGACGTGGTCCTGCTGGCCCCATCTAGCCAAGACCTACAGCATGCACTGGGGCAGTTCACAGCTGAGTGTGAAGCAGCTGGGATAAAGATCAGCTCCTCCAAGTCCGAGGCCATGGTTCTCGACCGGAAAAGGGTGGCTTGTCCTCTTCCGGTTGGAGGGGAGTTCCTGCTTCAAGTGGAGGAGTTTAAGTATCTCGGGGTCTTGTTCACGAGTGAGGGAAGAATAGAGCGGGAGATCGACAGATGGATCGGTGCGGCTGCCACAGTAATGGGGGTGCTGTGCCGGTCCGTTGTGGTGAAGAGAGAGCTGAGCCGAAAAGCGAAGCTCTCGATTTACCGGTCCGTCTACGTTCCTACCCTCACCTATGGTCATGAACTTTGGGTCATGACAGAAAGAACGAGATCCCGGATACAAGCGGCTGAAATGAGCTTCCTCCGTAGGGTGGCCAGGCACTCCCTTAGAGATAGGGTGAGGAGCTCAGCCATCCGGGAGGGGCTCGGAGTAGAGCCGCTGCTTCTCCACATCGAGAGGAGCCAGTTGAGGTGGCTCGGGCATCTATACCAGATGCCTCCTGGACGCCTTCCTCGGGAAGTGTTCCAGGCACGTCCCACCGGGAGGAGGCCCAGGGGACGGCCCAGGACACGCTGGAGGGACTATGTCTCTCGGCTGGCCTGGGAACGCCTTGGGCTCCCCCGGAGGAGCTGGAAGAGGTGTCTGGGGAGAGGGACGTCTGGGCGTCTCTGCTGAGTCTGCTGCCCCCGCGACCCGGTCCCGGATAAAGCGGAAGACAATGAGTACGAGTACAAGAGTACGAGTACAAGAATGCATGAACTGTGAATACATGTGAATGCATGAACTTTGCAGTTTTCTAACTGTGCATGTATGCTACAATAGTCCTAATCCCCAGATGTAGCAAACCTCAACCACATTGTCAGTTTAAGGTTTTTTTCTTCATTCTTAGTAGAACTTAATGAATACAGCTCCACTGCAGGTTTGACTTTTTAAAATCTCTTTTATATGGTTCCAGTTTATTGTAATGTTTTGTATTGAGTATCATATGATCGCACATAAACTCTAGGTGATGTTTATTATTAGTTAGCTGCCTCCTTTCCATGTGCACCACATTAAGGGACAGCAACCACGAACGTAAGGACATGGTTTTGATAAACGTAAAATCATAAAGATCCACTTAAGTAACCTCAGCAGCTGAATAGTTCACTATACATTAGCTAAAAAGTAGTTTTACCACAACTGAGAAAGAGACCCTTTTGTCCTAAACTTTGAGTGGGAAACTGTGTGTACAGTTTTATATATTTATTTTTAATCAATTTAGTTAAGATTTAATACAATTAGGCACAAGTTCATCTTTTCTCAGATCCCCTTCTATTTTATTTGAATGGGGTGAATTTTCATCCCTCAGCCATTTTATTTGATTGATTTAAAGTGAAAATTATTCAGTGCCACAATGCTGTTGTCCAATTTTAGCGTGAGTACAATAAAAAAAAACAGCAGATGTCAAATTACTTTTTTTCACATTGTGCCAGTTGTGTAAAAGTACAATATTTTGGGATTCCGTGGTCCAAGATGTCAGAGTTTTGGGTTGTGTTTTGTGTATATTGTGCTTGCAACATTATGTTCAGTTTCCCAAATGGTGCTGGAGTTCTCAGGTGTGCTGGGGGACAGGTGCGTCTTATTCTGCTGATTGCATGAGGAGTATTTAAGCAGGAGGCTGCCAGCACTTCGACGCAAGAGTGTTTGCCTACAGTGCTGACGAACTCAGCCACCTCTAGTCTAAGCTTCGTTTTCGTGCTCTAAGTAACTTTGTTTATGCTCCTTCGCAGGCTGAAACGCTGATTCTTGGATTTACCTCGCTGAACACAGACTTCAGTCTCAGAAGTTCTGTGGGTTAAGACTTCCTACGTTTTTGAGGACTTCGTTTTCTGAACTACTGACTTCAACTGGATTTTGCTCTGGCTGGCAGCCTTCCTGATTCCTCCGTTTCTTGGATCAAGACATTAAACGTACCCTGTCTACCCTCAAACGTGAGCATCTGCATCTTGGATAACTACATGGTTTTTCCAGTCTCCCTCAAACAGCACCAGAGGAAACAACAGAACGAACTCTGCTCCGTAAACCGAGACCCTGAATCCCTCAACCCCTGGCGACCTGACTGCATCAACTTAGTAAGCCGTTCACTTATCCAACTTAGTTATTTATCATTAGTTCTGCCTCATTTTAGTTCCTTGTCTCACCAGTTCTCTCTCTCTCTATATATATATATATATATATATATATATATATATATATAGTACAGACACACCTTGGACACATCTTCTCATTCAAAGAGTTGTCTTTATTCTCATGACTATGAATATTGTAGCTTCACACTGAAGGCATCAAAACTATTAATTAACACATGTGTAATTATATACTGAACAAAAACGTGTGAAACAACAGAAAATATGTCTTATATTCTAGGTTCTTTAAAGTAGCCACCTTTTGCTTTGATTACTGCTCCGCACACTCTTGGCATTCTGTTGATGAGCTTCAAGAGGAAGTCACCTGAGGACCGCCCCAGGAAAGGAAGACCAAGAGTTACCTCTGCTGCGGACGATAAGTTCATCCGAGTCACCAGCCTCAGAAATCGCAGGTTAACAGCAGCTCAGATTAGAGAACAGGTCAATGCCACACAGAGTTCTAGCAGCAGACACATCTCTAGAACAACTGTTAAGAGAAGACTGTGTGAATCAGGCCTTCATGGTAAAAAAGCTGCTGGGAAACCACTGCTGAGGACAGGCAACAAGGAGAAGAGACTTGTTTGGGCTGAAGAACACAAGGAATGGACATTAGACCAGTGGAAATCTGTGCTTTGGTCTGATGAGTCCAAGTTTGAGATCTTTGGTTCCAACCACCCTCTCTTTGTGCGGCGCAGAAGAGGTGAACGGATGGACTCTACATGCCTGGTTCCCACCGTGAAGCATGGAGGAGGAGGTCTGATGGTGTGGGGGTGCTTTGCTGGTGACACTGTTGGCAATTTATTCAAAATTGAAGGCATACTGAACCAGCATGGCTACCACAGCATCTTGCAGCGGCATGCTATTCCATCCGGTTTGTATTTAGTTGGACCATCATTTATTTTTCAACAGGACAATGACCTCAAACACACCTCCAGGCTGTGTAAGGGCTATTTGACCAAGAAGGAGAGTGATGGGGTGCTGCGCCAGATGACCTGGCCTCCACAGTCACCGGACCTGAACCCAATCGAGATGGTTTGGGGTGAGCTGGACTGCAGGGTGAAGGCAAAGGGGCCAACAAGTGCTAAGCATCTCTGGGAACTCATTCAAGACTGTTGGAAAACCATTTCAGGTGACTACCAGGATGTTGTGGCATTAAATTTGCCTAAAGTAAGGGCTCAACTTTGCTGCAAATTGTCCACAAAACCCAAAGTACCCCTATTAGGCAAAACAGCCATATTGAACCAGGACCTTTAATATGGTTGATAACCTACACTGCTCAAAAAAATAAAGGGAACACTCAAATAACACCTCCTAGATCTGAATGAATGAAATATTCTCATTGAATATTTTGTTCTGTACAATGTAGAATGTGCTGACAACAAAATCAGACAAAAATCATCAATGGAAATCAAATTTATTAACCAATGGAGGCCTGGATTTGGAGTCACACACAAAATTAAAGTTGAAAAACACACTACAGGCTTATCCAACTTTGATGTAATGTCCTTAAAACCAGTCAAAATGAGGCTCAGTATTGTGTGTGGCCTCCAAGTGCCTGTATGACCTCCCTACAACACCTGGGCATGCTCCTGATGAGACGGCGGATGGTCTCCTGAGGGATCTCCTCCCAGACCTGGACTAAAACATCCGCCAACTCCTGGACAGTCTGTGGTGCAACGTGACGTTGGTAGATGGAGCGAGACATGATGTCCCAGATGTGCTCAATCGGATTCAGGTCTGGGGAACGGGCGGGCCAGTCCATAGCTTAAATGTCTTCATCTTGCAGGAACTGCTGACACACTCCAGCCACATGAGGTCTAGCATTGTCCTGTATTAGGAGGAACCCAGGGCCAACCTCACCAGCATATGGTCTCACAAGGGGTCTGAGGATCTCATCTCGGTACCTATTGGCAGTCAGGCTACCTCTGGCGAGCACATGGAGGGCCTTGCGGCCCTCCAAAGAAATGTCACCCCACACCATTACTGACCCACTGCCAAACCGGTCATGCTGAAGGATGTTGCAGGCAGCAGATCTCTCTCCATGGTGTCTCCAGACTCTGTCACATCTGTGACATGTGCTCAGAGTGAACCTGCTTTCATCTGTGAAGAGCACAGGATGCCAGTGGCGAATTGGCCAATCCTGGTGTTCTCCGGCAAATGCCAAGCGTCCTGCACGGTGTTGGGCTGTGAGCGCAACCCCCATTTGTGGACGTCGGGCCCTCATACCATCCTCATGGAGTCGGTTTCTAACCGTTTGTGCAGACACATGCACATTTGTGGCCTCCAGGCTCTGGACACTACGCTGGCAGACACAGCAAACCTTCTTGCCACAACTCGCATTGATGTGCCATCCTGGATGAGCTGCACTACCTGAGCCACTTGTGTGGGTTGTAGAGTCCGTCTCATGCTACCACCAGTGTGAAAGCACCACCAATATTCAAAAGTGACCAAAACATCAGCCAGAAAGCATAGGTACTGAGAAGTGGTCTGTGGTCCCCACCTGCAGAACCACTCCTTTATTGAGTGTCTCTTGCTAATCGCCAAAGATTTCCCCCTGTTGTCTATTTCATTTACACAACATCATGTGAAATTGATTGTCAATCAGTGTTGCTTCCTAAGTGGACAGTTTGATTTCACAGAAGTTTGATTTACTTGGAGTTATATTGTGTTGTTTAAGTGTTCCCTTTATTTTTATTGAGCAGTGTGTATATGAAATTATATCAATGCATCAAAAAATCTTAATCTAGTAAATTAAATTGATCAGTCTTGTATTTATGAATCATCAATCTAAAAAAGGGAATTCATTCCCTAATCATGGAGCCATTTTGTTGAGTATTTTACAGGAATCTATGAGATTTATAAATTGTAAACATAAAACCACTTATAGAATGAAAAATTGGCCTATTAATAATCACACTTATATATTTTCATAAGTAAATAAAGAAACAAACAAACATGACATCTAACTATTTACAGAGAAATCCAGAAGTTAAATGGGAATCAATATTTAGCATATCAATAGCTGATTCAAAGTCCAACTTTATCAAAACTGTATCAGTGTGCATCTCTGAAATTAAAACAAGGTTTATTTGTACAAAATATGGAGTACAATACACCTGACATACCTTTAAAAGTAGAGTTTAAAGAGGAAAAAGGAGAACGCTAAATGAAGAAAGGCCTTTTAGCTTAAGAAAGTTCCCGAAAACATCTGAATTTCAGCCTGGGGCTTGTGTCACTTTTCAATGAGCCGAACTGGCTCCCTGGACCTGTGGCTTCTCATCTCAGTGGGTCGAGGAATCTCAGCACAAATGTTGAACCCAGTCTCAAGATCATCTCTCCATAGAGGAGCAGACGTTGGATATTTGGTGGTTTCTTTCTTTAGAATTAAAAACAGAGTTGGTAAAAGTAATAAAAAAGCCACAATCTATCTTAAAAAGGTTTGTTTTCGTCTTTTCCTCAGGTGCGTAAAAGCAAAATAACACAAAGCTCGCTGGAATCTTAAAGATCAGGGGATGAAAAAGAGAGAATATTTATGCGACCGACTCTTAGAACAAGGTGATCAGACTTGTCTTTGATTCCAGCTTGGCCTGGAGCCTCTTGGCGTTAGTAATGTGTGTTTCTCAGTCCACTCTGACTCTACTCTGAGCCAGCATTGAACTCACAGAATTCACCCCATCACAATGTCATCATCGCTGACTAAGGAAAGAAAACCTGTGTTTGTGGCACATTGTACAATCAAACGTATAGCTTCTAAATATTTAATTGTAATAAGAATTTGCCTGTGTGTGTGTGTGTGTCTGTGTGTGTGTATGTGTAGGTCAGTAGAGAGTAAAGAAAAAAAGACTAAGACAGCCCAGGTGTGTGTGTGTGTGTGTGTGTGTGTGTGTGTGTGTCCTTCCAGTAAAGAATGAGTCACCCTTACTCATTCTAAGGATTTAAAGATTAGCACACTTTAAAAGCCAAGTTTAAATGCTGTCTGCAGAAAATACGTCTGTGTTTCATGCCAAAGCTCTAATCAAGTCTGTAGATGTAAACTATTTACAGTTTCAGGAAAGACCTAGGATTTGGGAAAACACAAACTGAACAGTAGCAGATACTAGTTTGGGTTTGGACTTGGACAACAACAACAAAAACACCCTAAACTCGCTTTAGCTGATTTAATGGAAACCTGTTGTCTTTAAAGTCTTAGTAAGAGAGATTATGCATGTGTTCTCCTATAAGATAAAAAAATTTATATGTATGCCTTTCTCTTGTGAGGGATGATAAATCTGCAAGATATAATTTAATACGACTGCAGAAACTTTGTCGCACTACAAAGTGTATTAGTTGAGGGAATGATAACAGTAATCCAGGGTGTATATCTGGAACAAACAGGCTACGTGGCATGAAACACTGTGGTACAGACCAGTTTTTGGCCCTTTAATCCTCCAAACATAATCTCATTCTCTGAGCTGTGTGTTTATCCTGAAAAACCTGCAGAGCCACGTTTTAACTTCATACCTCAAAAACTTAGTCCAGTTCCATGTCTTGTAATTAATCCTCATGCTGTAGACCAAAGGTTTGAAAGCACAGCCAAATGTTTACCAAAATCAATGTCAATGGAATAATTTGCAACAAAATAAACATGATTATTAAACATTTTCTTGGCAGAATGCATTTTACTATATTTATTGTCAGTCAGTCATTTTCTACCGCTTATTCCATAGTGGGTCACGGGGGAGCTGGTGCCTATCTCCAGCAGTCTATGGGCGAGAGGCAGGGTACACCCTGGACAGGTCGCCAGTCCATTGCAGGGCAACACACAAACAACCATGCACACACTCATTCATACACCTAAGGGGCAATTTAGAGTGACCAATTAACCTAACAGGCATGTCTTTGGACTGTGGGAGGAAGCCAGAGTACCCGGTGAGAACCCACGCATGCATGGGGAGAACATGCAAACTCCATGCAGAAAGACCCCAGGGCAGGAATCAAACCCAGGACCTTCTTGCTGCAAGGCAACAGTGCTACCAACTGCACCACCATGCAGCCCCTATATTTAATGATAATGATAAAAATAATAATAAATTTTATTGAAAAGCACCTTTCATAACCCATAAACTAAGCCAGTGTTTCCATTTGTTAACATTTATTCTGCAACAGTCTTGTAAGAATAATCCATAACTAATGGTGAATTCTGAAAAATGGTGCATATCAATTATAGGAAAGTCTGATCATGCAGTTAGCATGTCCCAAAATCCTCAGAACTCATACTGGTTTCTAAAAAGACATGCTTGAAGCTTGTATTTTCCTCCAAATGTATGATCTTTGTTAACCTTGCTCCCAAACTTTTTTACTGTAGTGCTGGTTGCACACTATCTTCAACAAAATTTTGTGTTAAGGGAAAATGCATTTTCATGAAAAAAGCTGTATAATTGTAAGCTAGTTGTGAGATGCACAGCAAAAGTGTACAGCCAGTAGGGGTGTAATGAGACCTCAGGACAAGACATCTCACGATAGCCCTGTCCAGGTGATCTCAAATGTAAGCTATTGTTCTAAGTACTGCATATAAAGCTGAGTCCTTATCCTGACACCATTTTGTATTGATGTTATTTATAGTTAGAAAGGAAGTAGTTATTGAACTGCTCTGCAAACAAAACACAGTTGCAGAACCACCAAAGAAGGCCTCATCACTTTTAAATCAATTTTGTGGCAGCATTTCGGCTTCCTGGTAGAAAAAACTATTGGTGATCAAGTAACAGACAAAATCAAAATGATTTGTAATCACGGAGAGAATATTGTGACTGGTTAACATTTATCTAACAGCTAACGGTACTAGAAGTGGCATCCGCTTCACAGCTTCTTGAAAGCATTTCTGTAAAGAGCTGTTTCACTGCTTCACATTTGTCCCTCTTTGTTTAAAAATCTGAAATACTTAGGGCCTGTACACATTAATCTTTAGCTAAATTTATATTTTCTGCTGCTTTTGCACTTCTAATTTATATGCCAAACATGCGTATTGGTGAGAAAATAAACCCATCAGCTTTGAATAATGTTTTTATTTTTAAAAACATTTACCAAAGAGCTTCTTTTTACATTTACTTGTGGACTGGATATCTGCTGATGAACAAAAATCACTTTTGGTGCTAGAAAGAAACCACAAGAATAATAGAGCAGTTTTTATGGGGGAATTCTCACATCTGTTTGACTTTCTCCTGAATCAGTCTCCATTAAACATCAAATATTAACTGAAGATGGTTAGACTGTGTCAAAGAAAACACAAACTACAACTTATTTTGGGAGAATCTTAGCTTTACTTTCCTTAGGTACTCAGGATCTTCTTTTGAATTTTGATCTCTACAATGTCGATGTTGTCGCCACCTGCTGGAGCAACATGTGTCTAACATCCATGACTTTTCTCAAAAATAGATTTATTTTTTAATTTTTTGCATTAGAACCACCTTAGCCTGAAGGAAGCGAAAATCTCAATGTATGGACAACTCAAACCCAAACTAAGTTATTCTACACTGATTACAGATCTATAGAACATACATTTTCTGATTGTGAAAATTTACTCTAATCATGAAAACAATCAAACAAAAGAATCCTCAAAATACAGCTAAAATCCTGTCTCTTATTCTTGTGAAACCAATTTTTTGTGTCGCGTTATATTATTGACTGGATGTATTGTCACACCTCTAGTAGCCAGTTAGTTTAAGGTTAACGCACTGCAGTGGGGATATTAATGGGAATAATAAAAGTGGGAATATAAGGAATATTTCAGTTGGGCAAACTGTACAGTTCATTGCAACAAAATATCAACCTTCTCATTTGTTGAACAAAAATATAAGATATATTTATAAGATATATTTACAGTGTAGAACCCTGAAATCATTTTTTTTACTTTGAGTATGCTTTATTACTTTGTTACTGTATTTTGCTATAAGAACAAATTAATAAACGACTTATTTGATAAAATACAGAATAATCCGTTTAGTAAAGATGCTGCAGATGATGTTTGTACCTACGAGTTTTGAGTGACAAACTGCTGTCTGGTCGCCAGCCAGCCAGCAGATACTCTCTGGCCTGAAAGAAGACTCTACAATAATGAGAAAAAGATGGTGGCATGATGTTTATACTCACACAAAAGTCTTTATGCCAGATATATGCACAGTACTAATCCATCTTACGGATTTCTAATTAAACTGCATCAGTTTATCAAACTTAAAAAAAAAAAAAAAGTGATGATGTTCACATAAGTATTTACTTTTGATGGAGAAAAGAGATTTTATTATTTTTTTTATTCATTCTCCTAAAGATGCTGTCATGATCTGCATCTGTTTTGTGTTTCCGTTTGATTGCACTCAGTCCGTGTTTTCCCATCATTGTTGGGTCGTCTGTTAATCCGCCTGTTATGCTGTTCTTCCATTTGCCTATTAGTCTTCCTGAGTTGGTGCTCGTTATTCTGTAAGTTTAGTCTTTGTTTTAGTAAATGTATCCATCCACCATGCGCCTGCCGATGTCCTGTTGCCACTATGGTCCTTCAAAATCCCAAACTATGATAAGTGCAATATTTTTAAATTTCATGAAAAGATAAAATACTGAAAAGGAAACCGTCGAAGAGTGTAGTTCTTGGAGTTGGAGCCAAATGCAGACAAGCAAGCAGAGGCAGCGTGGTAAGTGCAAAAATATGTACTATATAACAAAAAGGAAAACTACCAGCAAACAGGTGGCTGCAGAAGCAGACATGAACATGGACAGGCTTGGCATTAGTAAATAGATGAGGTCATGGATGGACTTTGACATGGCAGACAGGTTTGGCATGATAATAGTACACACCAGCGAGGAGTAAAAAAGTACAGAAGCATATAAATAGAACATGGCACAGGTGAAACAGGGTGATTGATTGGCGTGGTGCAGGTGGGCTGAAACTGATTCGAAGCTCACTGTAGCAGAGAGTGGTAACAAAAACATGAATGAGCTGAATAGAGATTCAAGAAAACAATCCAACAAAAGGAAGCTCTTACAGAACATAAACTAAATCCATGACAAACACAGTACAAGAATTATTAAGGGACTAAACCTGAGGAATGAACTAAAGCACCACCTGAAAAACATTCATGATCTGAAAAAAAACCTTAAAATTCAAACACCTTAAAATCATGAAAGAAACCCTCAAGGTCAAATAAATCAATGGGCTTAAAAGCTTTGAGACTGGATCTGTAATGTCTTGTTAGCGATTGACTAGATCTTAAATAATTGGTTTTGCATAATGCCAACACAATCATGAATAAATACTGAAGGTGAACCTGATACTGATGACAATTGACAATGTTTGTTTTTGCAGTTAGAAACAAAATGGAATAACAACTGTCTGACGGTTGTATCTCTGTCAGTTTACCAACTAGTCACTAACCATGTGTGTGTGTGTGTGTGTGAGCGCGTATGTTTGTGTCTGAGGCGTGTGTTTGTACATTAGTGGACAGAAATATGTTGTGTTTGTGTGTTTGAATGACCCATTTGTCTGTGTATCTGAGGATGTCTCATTCCCCCAAAGACAACCGTGCCTGGCAGTACTCCAGATGGAGTGTCTAGGATAGCCTGAAGTGTTAACATTAACACACACACGTACACTGTCATGTTATTTCAGACTCGCTAACACCACTTATTGCATAACCCAAAAATGTGAGCCACATTCTCACAAGGTTATGGGCATTTCATTTAAACCCCACTGCAACCTGAGAACATTTTTTTAAATGTCTTCACCCAAAATATATACATTATTTTTATTTTACTATTTTTCTGGGGACTTGCCTTTTACCCCTATAGGCACAATGGTATACATAAGGAGTTTAGGTGGCTTTGACTGAAAAGAAAGATAAAGATTTCTATCCATAAGGCAGTTGATAAATTGAACTTTGACCCATACTGCTCAAACAATAAATTCTCCATTGGCAAGATTCTCAGCCCCACATTGACCCTAGAGTCTCTTGTTGCTAATTGTAGCAGACCCTTTAAGATAAAACCAAGTGCTGAATGCATAGGACTGAACAAACGTAAGAAAGAGGCCCAAAAAATGTCCATAATGTGAATGCATAGCTGTCCACAATACTTGGGAAGATGTGGACTAAACACAACGTGTTTTTAAACAAAGCTGCTTATACAGTGCACCATTATCATTGTGTCACAGAATAAGTATTTCATTACACTGCTACTGTCAATAAAAAACTCAAAATTACTTATGTGTTTTTATGTGAAATATTATCCTGCAGTAGCTTCATGAGTTCATAACAGTGGTTATAATGATTATTTAATCACATTACTGCCTAATATTTGGGTGACATCAGAATTAAATCCTGTCATTTTACATATATGAAAAGAATTCACTATGAATTAGTCCTTTCAAACTGTGCTCATGATTAGCACTAATAACTCACTATGCTGTCAGCTGGAATTTAGTTGAGTCATATTGTACTCTGACTTCTCTCCAGAAAGCAGAAACTGGAATCCTTTCAGAGGGTGAGTAAAAATGTCTCTTGCCCGACTAACAACTTTTCAAAAACCATGGGTTGGCATACTAACTGTCTCTGCAGTTGCAAAATGAGGTTAAGAAAAGTCATTATTTGCTAAGATAATATTATAAGTTATGATATTCACATGCATGAAAACGCAAGACGTCTGGATACACACTTGAAGTTTTTAAAGGCTTGTTTAGATATAGTGAAGATATATTGACTGTTTTGAAAATGCAAAAGACTATATCAGGATAGTAGGGTATTGGTTGTCAAAGTCAGTTAATGACCAAATCCGATGTGTCATGTTGACTAAGATTCTTGGTCATCTTATAAGGCTTTATTATCTCAAAATGAAAGCCTGGATGGAGCTGTTCTTTGGAAAGAGAAAATGCTAAACTCTTCTTAATAAATGTACCAAAAAGGCAAACCTCAACCCAGAAATGCATTTCAAGTAAGAAAAACAGCTGGAGTAGAGGATAAGTTCACCCATTAAAGTGAAAAGACAGAGAGATAAATCTGAGGACAGCCTCGCATGTGGAAAAAGGCACACAAAAATATGCACAGCTGAGATGATGCTGCAACATTAGCAATTTAAAGACTGAAGGTGGGCTATTCCAGTTATTTCCTCCTGTGCTTCTGTGTTTTCTTTTCATCACACTATTCCCCTTTTTCCACAGGGATAAATTTACTATGAAGATTTTGTGCAATATCTTATATCTTATGCTGCATGTCCATGTTTGCATAAGTACACTCCAGGAAGTCGTTCACCCACTCTATTATTTAGGTGGATTTTGAAAGTAAAATTATGTCATGAAAAATTCATCCTTGTTCTCCCACAACAGATTGCAGCAAAGCAAAAACTAAATAAATATTTCTGTTTAGCATGACTGTTTCATGTCATTAAGAAATCATTGATGATATCCATGTCATCTTCCTCCAAACTGTCATGGAGGAAGAGGAACCTCTTGTTATTCATGAAAAGGACCTTTTATTCGATGTTTGAGCTAATTTGTCTGTCTGAGTCATCTAGGAGCTTATCATATCATTTAAAGAGTGAACATCACCTACAGCTGCAAACGACTGAGGTAAAAAAGGTTTTTGTTTTTCCTCTTATGAAGTAAATGATGGGAATCTGTACAGAAAACATGCAGAAACTAATTAAAGCATGTAGCTGTTTCAGGTAAACTACAAGTACTGGTAAAACTGTGGTCACCAGAGCCTTGACAGACCAAACACATTAACTGTTTTGCAAAAGTATACATATGTGGGAAACTCTTTTGACTTTATGCTACGTTTCAACTATAAACCTCAATGTGTTTTATTTAGATTTAAATAATAAAACCATTCATATATGGATATATGGGGTGGGGGTGGGGAGTGGGGCTGGTGTCTATCTTTAGCGGTGAATGGGCTGGAAGACGGGTACATCCTGATCAGGTAGCCAGTCCATTATAGGGCAACACAGAGACAAGTAGGACAGACAATCATGCTTGCACACACTCAGACCCAAGAGAGATTTAGATAGACCCATTAGTCTAACATTCATGTTCTTCACTGCAGGAAGAAGCTAAGTATCAAGGGTGAACCCACACATGTATGAGAACATGCAAACTTCATGCAGGAACACCCCGGGCTGAGATTTGAATCCAGGAACTTCTTGCTCCAAAGCAGCAGTACTACCAACTGCTCCACCATCCAGCCCAAAGTTTCCCTAATATTATTTTGACACCTCTGAAAAAAACCTTGTGTAACCAGTGCCCTTCAGAATGATGAATACCTCTGCTCTGTGAAAGCTTCTAAGGTTTATTAGAGAACATTACAGAACAAATAGCACAGAAAAATGAGAACCACAGCAGACAGATTAGGGGGGAAGTTTTGGAGAAGTTTAAAGCAGGGTTGGGTTAGAAAAGAATACCACAAATATTGAGTATGTCATGGTGCTCTGTTAAATCCATCATGTAAATATAGGAAGACTATGGCACAACAAACCTACCAAGATATGGCTGTCCACCTGTACTAAATGACCAGTCAAGGGAAGCATTAATCAGATAAGTAGCTAAGACTAACTCTGGAGGAGCAGCAGAAATCCACAGCTATGAGGACAGAAAAACTGTAGTCCTGCTATAAACACATCTAGACTTTATGAATGAGTGACAGGAAAATGACATTGTTTTCCTATTAATTTACAATTTGCAAGAAATCATGTAAAGGAAAAGGCAAACATAAAAGAAAGATCATCATGCAGCACAATGCTTTACCTCAGCAGAGACAGAGAACATGGTAGGAGTTAATTTAAAGATGGATGAAGCTAAGGGCAGTCCTCGAAGAAAACCTGTTAAAGGCAAAATACTTGAGCTAGGGGTGGAGGTTCATCTTTCAGCAGGACAACAACTCTAAACATACAGAAAGAGCTATGAAATTAAATGGTTTATGTCAAAACATATGCATGTATTAGAATGGCCCAGTCAAAGTCCAGATCTTAATCCAATTGAGAATCTGTGGCAATGCAACTGTCCACAGATGTTCTCCTTCTAACCTGTTTATAAAGTGTTACAATATATATTTGATTTACAGAGTAATAACGAACCCTCGATGCTTTACATAATTTCTTATGTTATCAACATTTTGTGAAAATGTTGAGGAATTAAGGATTCAACTATATTTTGAAACCCTAAATAACCATTTGCTCACTCGTGTTGACAGAACAATTAAAATGACCTACATGAAAAAAGGCCGACAGCCAGTTGGCACTCATTATATGCAACATTATTTACTCTTTGCTTTTTTATGTCTGTTTGTGTCCTTTTCTTCCCTCCTTGTTTTGCACATTGTCTATTAAAAGTTCAAATTACAACTGTTTCAATTTCCTTCCCTGTCATCCCGACGAACAGTGCTCTGCGATGACAAATTTCCTTCAGACATCCTCCACCTCACACCACCTCTTTTATTCTTCCTGTCTCTTCTAATTCATCATCTTTCTTGAGAATTGTTTTTCCCCTTTCATCTGATGTCTTTCACACACCGCTCATTGTGCAGATAGGATGAATGCCTCCTGTTTTGGTAGTTTTCTGTTTTTTCCAACTCTTTTTGTTATAGGGTGGACATTAATCATATCCTTTGCCTCCAATTATTAATGTTCTCAGTGGCACTGATTAGTGTGCTTCTGTTCTGTTGTACTTGGGTTTTGACTCCTATAACAAAATTGTACTTCTAAATTTCTCCTCTTGAAGGGGACATATCATGCAAAATCCACTTTTTTAGTCCTTAAATACATTTTGTTGCATACTTGGAGTCTGTAGGAGTGCAGAAAGGTTTAACTTAGTCCCTCCAGGTGCTGCGTAGATATCTTTTTATGCTGTTTGACTCATATTTTTCAGTTTTCTCTATTCTCTAAAACATTTTTTGAACTATTACATCACAGTGTAATAGTTCACACATCACAAGTGGATTAGTTAAAATATTCAGTTTTGGGGTGTATTAACCCACACAATTCAATACACCATCCCCCAGCATCAGAATTTCTTCAAAGTGCCTGGTTAAATTTTATTTTTCTTTGAAATGCACCTACAACAGTGGGGAAATTGCTCTTCGTCTGCAATAAGCACTTCAAGGATGTGTTCTTCAGTTACCTCCACCAGTATCATCAATTATTTGCCGAAAGACGTCATCTGATTAAGGGGTCAATTCCTTCTGTCTATAGAAACGACAAACACAGCAAAGCGGTAAGCTTCAAATAAAGCTAAAATGACAACAAACTTAGTGCTTTTAGCTCTTTGAGGACATAACGTACTGCGTGTTTTGAATATTATTCTTACATCAACAGTTTTGCATTGTTTTTGCCAATTTTGTCTTGTTTCTGTGGTGCTAGATAATTGTATCTATGCTATCAAGCTACAAAAATGGCCGAACAGGGTGGAGTGGAGCACTCTTTGAGGGGTGTGGGAGGTGAACTGGCTCAACAGCATTTAAAGAGATGGCACCAAAACAAGTTGCTCTCAGACTCACCTCAGAACAGGGTTAAAAAAGGGCCTGTGGAGATACAATACCAAGAAATTCGGACCAAAGCATTGCAGTTCCACTTTATATAGACCACAACTGAATGGTTTTAGTGTGAAAAGGAATGATTAAAAAACATTATATTTCTCTTTAAAGTCGTTAACCACAATGCAGTCTATAAACTTCTTGTTTGTATTGCACATTCATATGAGGACGTGACAAAATATGGATGGGATTCTCTAGTGGTAGTTTACAGCTCATTAGTCCCAGATGAGCAACAGAAAGCTGTTCACAGTGAAGGGGAAATACTTTGATGTGTTAAATAAAACAAATATACATCCTTGTTAAAGGTACTCAGTTTAAATATTTTGGTAATGTTTGACAGAAAAAGTGTAAAAAGTGTATGCCTTTCCTTTTCTTTCTAGCACAAACTTTTTACAATAATGAAATAAATTGTTGTGTTGTTTTTTCAGTGGTGGTCCCAGTTCACTGCTGATGGCTTGAACAGAACATTTGGATCAGATCTGAGTTAAATGTCATGATTTTGTTTCTCTGGGAACATTTTATATTAAATCAGATTCGTGTAACCACTGGCTTGGCTCATCTTAGTGTCTCTAAGCAAATGATCCGGCAACATTCATGTACCTCTGATGGTTTCCCTGGCTTACTGGAGACAAAGTTCTTCTTGAAACAATAGTTCATCTGATTACCAGAGCAGAGTTTTAAATGATCTCCTATTGCATTTAGATATCCTCTGACTTAATCTTGCCTCATTATTCTCATGTCACCACCACCTCTCTCTGCTTCGGTGTCTTCTTCCATTTATTCTTCCCCATTGGCTGTTTGAAAATGAATGTCCTCATTAATAATCTCAATGATCTGGACAGAAACTGAATGCAAGTAATAACACAAGTTTTAATGATCCGTTTATTCTAATAAGGAAGGATAAAGTAACCCTTACAAAGAGAACCGCCCCTGGTGTGACCCTTCTCTTGCTTGTTAAATTTCAACAAGTCACTGCTCAATTGAGCCCTGTGTCTTTGGAAAATGCTTTTGGATAATTTGGGCTTTTTAAATTGGACCTTAGTTTCCTTTTAGGCAAGGTGTGTCAGCTGAACTTTTAAGTTAGTCTGGAAGATAATGGCTACTGGAAAAAAATTTTACTTTACTGAGGCACTGAGTAATAGAAAATAAAATAGGCTGCAGCTACAGCAAATCATTGGAAAAACTGACTTTTGCAACCATTGTTCAATGATTATATTGAATAAAGCAACATTGACTTGTGAAGTACTGAAATTAAATTATCAGCTCTTAGTTAAAATTATGGAAAAGGGAATAAGTTATTTTTCTTTATTGTTGGATGTTTAATATTGTAACAAAATATTCTTCCCTTGCATATTTTGTCTGTTTTTGCCTTTATTGTGAAACCTGTTTTAGATAAAACAAATTTTAAAATCATACAAAGATAAAATGAGTAAATACAAAAGATGAATTAATTTATTTAGGCAAAAATATGTCCAAATCAATGTCTGAAAAGGTTATTGCTCCCTAAACCTAAAAACTGCATGCACCATCTCAGCCACAATGGCCATCAAGCCTTTGCAATGTCTGGCAATGAGTATAGATCACTGTGTAGGAATTTTTGCCCTCGGTGTTTTTTTTCTTTTTTAAAGATCTGAAACATTTATATGTGACTTAATGTGTAAGGGAGCACATGTTTTTCCAAATCACTGTAATTCTTTTAACATTATAGAGATCCCAGTGGAATTGTTCAGTTGCTCCTTTACTAACATCAAACATACCACATAGATTTCAAATGTCATATTTTTCTGATTTTTCTTTTTAAACAGCAATGTAATTCTTACTCAAAACCCCAAAAACAACAAGCAGCTCCAGTCCAGTTGGGGAAAATACAGCAGAGCTCATTGCAGCAACAATGACATTATAAAATAAATGGCATGCAACACTGCAGGAAACAGAAACATGACAGATACTCAAGCTGTGCGGCTGATGGGATCAGGATTTTCTGCAATGTAAGGTCATTGTGCCACTGCAGGAAAATGACGAGCAGCAATCATTTTAAACTCAACCAACCCAAGTGTGCAAAACAAAACAAAAGGAAGTAAAACAACTGCATGGAAAAAGCAGTTTATACTTTAAAGTTGTGATGAAGCATTGTCACTAACTGAATTTTTAACCCCTGCTTTTAAAACTGTATTTAATTGTAGGGACTGGCTGATGCCCTTGTTTTCTGAATCCACTAAGAGATCAAGTTATGAACTGGTCTAATCCTGTCAACTGCTAAGCTTGTAATCAGCAATGTATTGAGCTTATACACCATAGGTTTATATGATTGTGGCCCAGTTTACATTATCAACAGCAGGCATGATGCTTTTATTCTGAGGTCGTATTTTGGTTTCAGCCTGGTATCTAAAACAAAGTGAAACACATGCAGGTATTTGCTCTGGGCCTTTTGCTCATTAAAAAAAGTTAATACACAGTTCATGTGGAAACTGGAAGAGACATTTAAGCAACCCAGTTAACGTTTTTAAAGGGCAGACCTAGAGACATGTTCTTCTGAATACAGTCTAAACCATTTGTAGAGAAACACATACTTTCAACTGAGTTTATTTTATTGTTCTTTAAAAATGAATGTAATAGGTTATACACAAACTAACCAATGTCTACATAGCTAATCATAGCAGCTAATGTTAATGTACTTCTACATTCTTGAAACTGAAAGGATGAAAGTCACAAATTAGAAGCAAATGAAGAAGATAGTTTGGGTCACAGAAGAAGTCAATGTGAGAATTTAAAGCATACATTTAAAGCAATTTATATGAAGATTAAAAAAATTCTGTAAACATAAAAGGCAATTGTTGATTGTGTTGATGTTTTCTGCTTAATTTTGTATATTTCTAGTTATTGCACTTTATAGCTTTGTAGAAGGTGTACCTTAGCCATTTTTACTTCATAGCTTATTTAAATAAGACAATATTTCATTTTCATCTCCTTGCTTGAGTTTCCTACTTTGCAGTTTGTTTTAAAAGGGATTGATATTGTCATGAAAAGCTTCCCTACATATCTAAAAAATAACCATTAAACTAATCAATGATTGTGTTGATTTATCAATAGAGTTTTTGTTTTTCATTTTAACCCAGGAAAAAAAGGGAAAACCAAAGTCTGATGGCAGTCATGTTCCTGCCCAGCTCCTCTTCTGTATCAGAAGGCACAGGCACACACCACAGCCACCACCACTATATTGCCAATGGTCGCCAGCACAGCAATCCACAGCCAAATGGTGTCACTGGACACTTTCCCATCATCCTCAACTTCTGAGGGTCGTGAGTAACTGGCGTTGAGGTTGGATGTGGACGTCTGCAAGGACGCATTGCCATTGTATGGGGAATCCATGAAAGCCCCGCTCACAGCCGGAAAATGCTGCAGAAAAAAGAGACGGAAGAGGACAATGAGACAGAAAATGTTTCCTTTTCAGTGTGAATTCACCTATTTATGTTAGAGTAAATAATTGTTCTTTGGGTTAAATTTATAATTAGAAAGGAAGTCATTTAAAATGGTTGAGAAATAATATTGAAAAAGGACAGAAAATAATTCCTCAATTTCTTACACAGTAAATATTGCATTTTACAGTACAGACCACAATCTGCAGAAACAAAAGTAGATCAAATTAGTAAAAATCTGTCCTATCAGTAACTCCTGATTCCTGTTGTTGGTCTATTGGCTGTGATTTTATGTCAGTCACACCAAAGTGTTAACCAGTGAGCCACGTAACCACATTTTGCACAACCAGTGTTTTCCTGTGTGCAACTTGTAAACTGTATCACAGGCCATGCACATTATTTTGTTGATCAAATGAGTCTGGGATTTGTCCTTTAAAATGATGTTGGCAGTGAAAGAAAGACTGTATGGGTTGCTACAGCTCCCAGTCTGTCTGTGGCATGTGAAATAATCTGCACACTGCTTTCAAAGAGCTATTAACAAAGCAGGGGAACAACTTTTTCTTGACGTTTTGTCCACACACAATTAACCGGAACTACATTGAAAAATATCTTTGAGCAGGTATCAAATATATTTTTCATTAAGCCCACATTTCTGAAATAAAAATGTTTTTCATTGGCCTGATGATGTCATATTTTTTAACTTAAGTGCCTTATTTTCATCAGCTGCAAGCAGAAATAAAGGCTTAAACACATTAGTTTGGCTTTAATTAATCTATATAATGTGTTCGGCTTAGTATTACTGAAAATTATGCATGTTTTAGTAATTTTCTAATTTATGACTGTATCTTCAGAAACAAGTGCTAAAGTTATGCCTGTTTTAGGTGACTTGTCAGAACATTATAGCAGGTTTCTTGACCCCATGTTTTAGCAGGTTATTACAGCTGTTCTGCAGAAACTATTGCTTGGATTTCTGATACGGTCAGAATGCAGAACTGAATTGGGACTCTTTATTAGCAAATGCCTAATCTTAAATAACTCTGGTCTATACCAAATATTTTCAGTACAGTCTTTTCATCACGGGACACATGTACCAAACAAATTTCAATTCAATTCAATTCAGTTTATTTATATAGCGCCAATTCACAACACATGTTGTCTCAGGGCACTTCTTAAAAGTCTGGTACATACATTCCAATTAATTTTAATCATTGAACGGTGCAGTCAGAGTTAGTTATTTATTCAAATTGGATAAAAAGTTTTTCTGTCTAAGGAAACCCAGCAGATTGCATCGAGTCAGTGACTTGCAGAGACATGTAGAGACAGTGGACAGTCACTGGCGTTGACTTTGCAGCAATCCCTCATACTGAGCATGCATGTAGCAACACTGGAGAGGAAAAACTCCCTTTTAACAGGAAGAAACCTCCAGCAGAACCAGGCTCAGTGTGAGCGGCCATCTGGGGTATGAGAGAACAGAGCAGAGATACAAAAAGAACAAAGAAGCACTGATCCAGGGGTACTTTCTATGGGAAGGAAAAGTAAATGTTAATGGATGTAGCTCCTTTAGTCGTTTCATCTAGAAAGAAAGAACAGATAAACTGAGCCAGTTTTTAAGGTTAGAGTCTGAAAGAGAGCACATATAATTAGTCACAGTAAAAGCTCAGTCAATTGCTATATCTAGGAGAGAGAAAGGGTTAAACACTGAAAGACAGGGCCATGTGGATCATCGGTAGAGGGTGAGCATTAAGTTGTTGCCAGCAGAAGCTTGGACGATGCCCCTCTCCAGAAAGGTGTCACAGGTAGACACAGAGTCAGGCCAGGTGTAGCTTCTAGGAAGAGAAAAGAGAGAGAACATAAAGTTAAAAACTGAAATAACAGCAAATAATGCAATATTGGAGAGTAGTGTGAGAATGTAGCGAAGAGAGTGAAAGTGGTCATTATGTCCTCCAGCAGCCTAAGCCTATAGCAGCATAATTACAGAGATAGTTTCAGTGTATTAATTTATATAGCGCTTATTTACAACAATGTCGTCTCAAGGCACCCCACAAAGGGTCCGGAACGGCGCGGGGCCGCCGGTGAGGCCAGACCAAACCACCGAGTGCCAGAGCCTGGCCACCCCAGAACGGGCCACGTGTAGGGGCACTAAGTAAAATAATAAACTGATAAAGTTTGTCCATGTAGAGCCCACTGATGGTCATTGTTATACTAAAAACCACAACGATTGGGATACCTCTCTCTGTCAGACTGATTATAACCATTGGAAAAGAGAAGGGGTCATACAGGTAGCAGAAATGGAGGGTGTGTTTGCACCTCAACCATAACTGAGCCGGTTTAGGCTAAACCTGACTCCACCTTAAAAAAAATAAGGAAGATAGCTCAGGATAACCTAAGCCACTCTAACTGTAAGCTTTATCAAAAAGGAAAGTTTTAAGCCTAGCCTTAAAAGTAGACAGGGTGTCTGCCTCACGGATTAAAACTGGGAGCTGGTTCCACAGGAGAGGAGCCTGATAACTAAAGGATCTGCCTCCCATTCTACTTCTAGAGACTCTAGGAACCACCAGTAAACCTGCAGTCTGAGAACGAAGTGCTCTGTTAGGAACATATGGAACAATCAGATCTCTGATGTATGATGGAGCAAATCATTAAGGGCTTTATATGTGAGGAGGAGAATTTTAAATTCTATTCTGGATTTCACAGGGAGCCAATGAAGGGAAGCTAAAATAGGAGAAATATGATCTCTCTTTTTAATTTTCATCAGAACTCTTGGAGCATTTTGAATCAGCTGAAGGCTTTTAACTGCATTTTGTGGACATCCTGATAGTAACAAATTACAATAGTCCAGCCTTGAAGTAACAAATGCATGGACTAGTTTTTCAGCGTCACTCCTGAACAGGATATTTCTAATTTTGGCAATGTTCCTGTTGGAAAAATTTATAAAAAATTATCAATGTTTAGTTTAAACAAGGTTTATGTTTGACTTTCTACCATAGTGAAGATGATTCCTGTGATTGGTTTTAGTGTGGACAAAGGGAGTGGAAAGTTAAGGAATGTGGTCTGGAGTGATCACTCTCAGGACATGACATGCTCATACCGTATATGGGAATGACTGCTTTTTATGTTTTAATCTCTGTAAGAATTGGCTGAACCAATTCCCACTTTTTGCTTGTTGGAATGTGAGTTGTAAATAAAAAGGCTGGTGCAAGGACTTACACTTTGTGAGATAGAAGTCGCAGTTCTGCAGAGGACTGTCTCTCCCTTGCAAGTCAAACTTACTTGGTTCACCTTGTGTCTTATTTTACACTTGTCTCTAATTATCAGCTTTATAACTCTAACAGTTCCGGAGATGAAAGAAGGAAACTCTAGAAACCTGTTTAATATGGGATTTAAATGACATGTCCTGGTCAAAAATAACTCCAAGGTTTTTTACATTATTATCGGAGGTCAATTTAATGGCATCCAGGTTAAGTGATTGACTAAGCAGTTTTTTTTTTAAAGACTCTGGTCCAAAGACGACAACTTCTGTCTTGTCTGAATTTAGAAGCAGAAAATTTAAAGTCATCCAAGTTTTTATGTCTTCAAGACATGCTTGTAATCTATCTAACTGATTGGGCTCATCAGGATTAATGGATAAGTAAAGCTGAGTATCATCAGCGTAACAGTGAAAATTTATTCTATGCTGCCTGATAATTTTACCTTTTGGAAGCATATATATAGTAAAGAGAATTGGCCTAAGTACTGAACCCTGTGGTACTCCACAATTAACCCTGGAGTTTAAAGATGATTTATCATTTACATGAACAAACTGGAATCTGTCAGACAGATAAGATTTAAACCAGCCTAGCGCTGTTCCCCTGATCCCAGTAGGCTATTTTTCCAGATTAAGTAGGAATCCTCTAGGTGTGTAGAGCGCCATTTTCTCTCCAATTTTCTAACATTGTGCTTTAAAGTACGCAGCTCTGAATTAAAACAAGGAGCTAGCCTCCTATGAATAATTACCTTCTTTTTCAAGGGGGCTGCATTGTCTAATGCATCACGCAATGATGAAGTAACACTATGAACAAAAGAATCAATTTGTGAAGGGGAAGAAACAAAATTATTGTCCTCCACTGTGTTTTTCTGTGATAATGAGGAAATCAAAAGTGGAACAGATTCTTTAAAGGTTGTTACAGCATTGTCTGATAATGATCCACTATAATGAAATTTTCTTTCAGGTGTGGAGTACTCGGTTAAATTAAACTCAAAGGTTATTAAGAAATGGTCAGACAGGACAGGGTTATGAGAGAATATTGTTATGTATTTACACTCAATGCCATAAGTTCAGCACAAGGTCCAGAGAATGAAGATAAAGGTGGGTAGGTTTGTTAATGTTTTGAGCAAAGCCAATTGAGTCTAAGATAGCATTAAACGCTATATTTAGGTTATCACTTTCAGTGTGGATATGAAAGTTAAAATCCCCCACTATAATAACTTTATCTGTATTTAACACTAAATCAGATAAAAGGTCTGAAAACGGATCTAACAATTGAGAGTAAGGGCCTGGTGGACGGTACAAAACAACAAACAGAAGTGGTTGTAGTGCTTTGCAATTTGGATGAGGAAAACTAAGGAATACATATTCAAAAGAGTTGTAACTATTGATTGGTCTAGGACTAATCAATAAATCGAACTGAAAGATGGTTGCTACTCCTCCTCCTCGCCCAGTATTTCGAGGAATGTGAAATTTTAAATAATTAGTAGGAGTTGACTCATTTATAGTAACATAATCCTCTTGCTGCAGCCAGGTTTCTGTGAGGCAAAATAAATCAATCTGATTGTCACAAATCAAGTCATTAACTAGCAAAGTCTTTGAAGAGAGAGATCTTATGTTCAGTAAGCCACATTTAATTGTTTTATTTTTCTTTTTAGTCTGAGTTGTGTTTATTTTTATTAGATTTTCCTGATTTCCTCTTTTTAGATTATTTTTTAATCTATTCAATTTTGGCCGTGTCTATTAAGACACTGTCTTAATAGGGTAAGCTGCAGAGAGGAGTGATAAACTACGACCCTGTTTCCTGGTCTGCCAACCCTGGGTTGTCAGAGTTTTGGAGAACTAATTAATTCGGCCAGATTCCTAGAAAGAAGAGCTGCTCCATCCAAAGGGGGATGGATGCCCTCTCTCCGGATCAGACCAGGCTTTCTCCAAAATGTTCGCCAATTATCAATGTAGCCCACATCGTTTTCTGGACACCACCTAGACAGCCAGCGGTTGAATGACAGCATGTGGCTAAACATGTCGTCACTGGTCAGATCCTGGAGGGAACCAGAGAAAATTACGGAGTCTGACATTGTTTTGGCAAACTTACACACCGAAGCAACACTAACTTTGGTGACCTCCGATTGACGTAACCGGGTGTCATTACCGCCAGCGTGAATAACAATCTTACTGTATTTATGCTTATCCTTAGCCAGCAGTTTCAGGTAGGATTTGATGTCGCCCGTTCTGGCCCCTGGCAGACATTTGACTATGGTCGCTGATGTCTTTAGTGATACAGGGCTGTTTGAAGCCTATACACATGCAGAACATTTATGTGTGGAACTAAAGTGCGTAATTCTACGTTGCACAGCACAATTTTAAAAAGCAACACCAAAACAAACCAGAGATGACTCCCAGCTTTTGTTTCTCTTGAATGAAATGTTCTGAGCCATGACTATAAAACTGAGGCACCCACTGATAACTACCTATTCAGTAGGAACCATTCTGCACAAAACGGCCATTTATGTACCACTTTACTTTATGTGCTACTAAAACACCAGAATAAAATATGCAACATAGACCAACAATTCATTTAGCATTGCCAGCTAACCAACCGTGGATGTTTTGCACAGATCCAAACTACCCAGACACAAACCACGGAGCCACAGACACACCATACAACCTCTACTCATAAAAACCCCAGCTGTGATATAAACAGAGGAGACAGACAAAACCACTACACCGCCATACACCCCATGACTCCCTGTGGAGAGAAATGTACCATTAGACATGAATTTGTATCTTTAGAAGTAAAGAAACTTTTATAGTTTATAGTGAAAAATGATTCCTGCTTTTACTGACTACATCTTTAGATACGGAATTTAAACACTCCTTCTCTTTGTACATACATTTTAGGGAAACAGTATAATGTCTAGATAATAACATATTGTGTTTAGAGGGCTAACCCCACAGCTGTGTCTGTTGTCAGGAGAGCTGTGTAGTAGAGGCTGACATTTTTTCGGGATTCCCACGGGTCACTGGATTCCCATGGGAATCCCGCGGGATGGGAGACGGCATTAGTAAAGATCACGTGATTGGGACGGTAGAGGATAAAAAATGAATGGGAGCGGACGGGAGCGGGAGCTAACCAATAGGAGGGAAAATAAACTACGATCAATTGTCTTTGGAAATGTAAAACTGAGACTTTATTATAAACTTTAAGAAAAAAAAAACTTTGATCGCCGCCGCCATTGTGTAGTTTTTTTTCCAAGAAGCCTATACTATGATGCGAGTCAAACGAACTACACGACCCACAAGCCAACAGTGCTTCTGATTGATGTTTTTCACCTGCGTTCAGAACACAGCAATGGATGGAGCAAACGCAGGTGGAGAACTGGACGTGGTAAAATTGGATTTGCAACTTAAAGTCAGACGGAAGGACTTATCTATTAAACTCATAGAGCTGACAGGAAAGTCTCAAATATTACCGAATTTCAGGAGAGTTGAATGTAGCGGTGTTAACACGCAGTATGCTGCGTGTAAAACGTGTTTAGTCGTAATCAAGTTCACCAGTGATTAAGGGACACTTGTAAGACAGATTCTGGAATGAATCAGCCCTGCATCTCTTCGTCAAACCAAAAGTACCATCATGTGTCACGTCTCATCTGACCAACAAAACTGCTCCATGTGCACTAAAGATTTAAGAGCCTTTGCCACAGTAGAGGGGAAAGGCTTCATCAAGAGAAGATATTAAGTAAATACGTTGTGAAATAGAAAAAATTTAATGTACCATTAAAGTGTACAATTTATTTAATACATCATTAAATATTAAGTGTACCACTAATTACGTCATGTCGTCTTTAAAATTATACTTAATTATTCAGTGGCACATTTAATTGCATTATAGTCCATTTCATGATATAATGGTACATTTATTGTTTCTAATGATGTATTAAATAAATAAATGATACCTTTAATTTAATGGCACATTTAATGTTACATTTCTTTCATGTTACATTTACTTCACTTATGGGACATTCACAACATTTATTTATTTAATGATGATTTTATTGTATTAATTTTGTCCAGTTTGACCCTCCATTCTTGATGCCTGTATAGGAGGTCATGTCAGAATTTGAATCAGGTGTTCTGGAGCAGACACACATCTAAAACTTGCAGGGAAGGGGTCCCTGAGGACCAGGGCTGTGAACCATTAAGGTACAGTTTCTAAATTATGAAGGTAATGCCTTTTTGCACTTTTGTTCCCCAAGTACAGTTCTTTTGCTAGGTGCATTTTTCTTTCGTTTCAGCAATTTGAAACATAAAAGTAATGTCATTGTTCAAAGGAAACAATCACTTAATAAATGAGTAAAATACAACTATGTACATTTTGTTTATTCAGCTAAGATAGGCATGGTCTGTTTCCTTGTTTGATATTTTATTATTTCTTCATTATTATTCTTTTTACTTTAACTGACCTTTACTACAGCTAAAAACAGGGACCTAACTGGTCCTTCAAAGAAATTGCCAAAAGACTAAATGAAGAAAACAAAAATGGGAGTGGCACAGGAGTGGGAGTCATCCTAAATGGGAGCTGGATGGAAGTGTGAGTCAATTTACCAGAAGTAGGATGGGACAGGATTTTTTTTTTTATGCTGTCCTGGGATTGGGATGGGACAAGAGATTTTTCTGTGGGAGCTGGATGGGACAGGAGAGAAAATCCACTCCCGTGTCACCCTCTACTCTGTACCACAGTGAGTGGAGGGAAACATCTCTAAAAGATAATCAAAGTGTGCTATATGCTTCACCAATGGTATACTTAAAGCCGCAGAGACAGACACAATCAGAAAACAAACAAATATGAACAATCGAATAATCCAGCTTTGTCTTGTGCTGCAGGGCTTCCATAACACTTAAAAAACAGAAAAGACAAGCCATCAATATTTATGGTGCAAACAAATCTACATGAAAGAAATAAGTGTGCATACAAGCTTATTCATGTGTTTATTTCTTACAGACTCACACATTAATAGTAAACGGTTCGTCTTGTTTGTGTTGCTCTCAGCTCTTTGGGCCTATGATACCGGTATATACAGGTGTTTAGTTGAAACACAGATGTGTGAATTTAATCTTCTGTAAAATTTCACACAAGCTCAAACAAGTTCATCATCTGTAAATCCCAGATGATGAACTTGTTTAAATGCATATTCTTTGTGTAAATGTCTGGATTTGAAAAAAATTATTAATAAAAAAAAAAATATATATATATATATATATATATATATATATATATATATAGTTCTCATTAATACAGTGTATGCAGTGTATGCAAATATCTGATTTTAGCTGTTGGAATTCTCAGAGTTGTGGTAGTCAACCATTCAAACATCAGATGCATACAAAACCGATGCTTATGGGGAATTTTTTTCTCAACGCTACACATCTTTCTATGCCATTGAAACACTAAGTAGACATGCAATAATGAGATAATGGTATAAAATGCAAACCAGCAAATGATTTCGTACATATTTGACCGTTGCAAGTATTATAAATTCATAAAAGCAAGCTGATCAAAGGTAAACCAGAGTTTTCAAGCAGTGATGCAGCCATTTTCTTTTCTTGCAATCTGAAACCTGCGACTAAGATAAATTGCCAGCCATACAAACTTGCAATAAGCCTAATCCTACCATTTAACCCCAAAATGACTGCACCTGCATTAAAGCCTGTGCCATCGCCATCACTCCAGTCAATGCCAGAGGTAGGATGTCATAATTTTGTCCATTCAGTCGACTTCATTATATTTGTTTGTGTTCCAAAACTGCCTAAACTGTCACTGTCCTGGCATATAATGTGACTTACTCAGGTGGTACAAAAAGAATTTGGCATTTATAATTGGCAGGCATACCCAATTAGATGAAAACATGATGAAAATGATATACTTGTACCAGTGTATGTTCTGAACACAATCATTCCCTATGTTACCAGAGTCAAACTCTGGGACAAACAAAAGGTTGATCCCTTTGCAGCTCTTATTCTGTCTGATCTTGCTAATATTTATTTTCATCTTAGTTGTCAGTCAGTCAGTCAGTCATTTTCTATACCGCTTCTTCCATAGTGAGCCGGAATCTGATGCCTATCTCCAGCAGTCTACAGGCAGGAGGTGGGGTACACCCTGGACAGGTCCATCTTAGTTGTGTTCCTCAGAAATCGACTAAAGCTGCTTATCTATCATAATTTAAACTAATGCCAGCTGAGCATCTTGAAATTGCTCACCGTTGATCCTTACTGCCATCTGTGACCTCATCGACCCAAATTCACACACTGCAAAACTTGTAGTACGCTTTGTAAAAACAATGCATTTTTGTAAAACCCTGTTGGGGAAAACCTGTATTTCATTGTTAAGCTCTGTTTGTGCTCCTGTGATACGAATTGAAGAGCTCTATTTAGATTCACTTATAAAATATTTTATCCCTATTAAAAAATGCTTCACTTTATTTTTTACATAGTGAGGAAGGCAAAGAATTTCTTTCCTCAAATTATAATTTGGAAGAGTTCAACGCACATGCTGCTGCCTCACACAGAAAATTAGTGCAAGAGGAAACCTGTTGTAAAAGTGGAAGCACTGAACTTTACAATTATTATGTATTTAAAAGTCTCTGCCTAAGGGTAGAGTCATGTTTTGAAACAGGACAACAAAGGTCATTAACAGAACCACCAGTGGGCATGTACAAGCATATTAAATCACACGTCTGGAATGCAAGCTACAGGTTTTAGTCACTATCTGCTTTTAAAAGTCTAAATACACAATCGCTCTCATTCCTCTTCCATTACTGCATATTGCAGCTCCTAAAAGATGAAAATTTGAACAAACAATTTCATGCATTGGTCTTAAGTAATCTATTTTTACTCATGTATTTACAGCTTGACCCAATGTTTTGCACCATAGTTTTTTTTTTTTTTTGTCAAGAGGCAGATGTACATGTCTTTGCAGATTCATGCATCAATAATGGGTTTTCAGTACAAGTATATTACCTAAAACGTTTTCCCTTTGTGCGTAGAGTTTTATCAGCTTGTATTTAAAAATACGGTGAAATATAGCCGATTTCAAGGTATTTCAAAGTATCCGCGCTATGTTAGGACTATCTCATTACTTTAAATCCAAATAATTTCATAGATTGGAATAGAGCTATCTGTGGTGCAGCTTAGCAATGAATTGAAGGTCATTAGTTTAAAATTGTTACTATAAAAGGTCATCGTTCCCCCCACCCCCATGACCTCACTCAAAACAAATCTCCAGAAGTCTGGATTTATTGTTTTATATATGATTTTTATATTAAAGAAGAATCTGAATGATAAAATAATTATTGAAATGCAGGTGAATAGCTGGTTGCCATTCATATGTATGACCTAACAAATAATGCCAATTCATCCTTTTGGTTCCCAAATCTTATCCAAAGAAGCTTCAGTTCTGCATTTTGTCAAAGCCAGAGGAGTGTCAATAGAAGATATGTGGTGGGAACAGGAGCTCTTCCAGACAGGCACACATTAAACCACGTTTAAATTCACTCCACCCAGTATCAACACTAAGCTGTGCAGCAATCTGTTCACACAGACCTAAGTTCGTTATGTAAGTAAATGACCTCTTTTGCCACTGCTTCATTTTTACATAGAAACAGAGTTCACAACCTCTTTACAATACAGCAGCAGCTGACTAGTAAATCCTTTTTAGTGGTTTTAGACACTCAACATTTTCAAACATATATATATAAATATATATATATATATATATATATATATATATATATATATATATATATATATATATATATATTGTTTTTCGACTTAAAACACTTATCACTCAAGTAAACTTGCTCTGTGTTTATGAGACCCAATAAATATATTAGGAAACACCAAAAGTGGCAATAAAAATGTTTACTTTTCTTTTTTGTTCTTCGAAAATTTGTTTTATTGCTTAAAAATAAAAATGAAACATAAATATAGGGTATGGAAATTAAGTAAGGTAATGTATACTTTATAACAAATATAAGTCGTCAGAACAACAAAAGATAAAAACTATAAATACAGACCCTGCAAGTCAGTCACTTCTGGACGCAAAGAAAGGAAACTATGCAAATAACACTGCATTTCATTTAAAGCAAAAAACAATGAAGTTTTGCAGTACAAACTAACAGAAATAAAAAACAAATTTTAAGGACACACAATACACATTTTTGCATTTGACATTCAAAAGTGCTCCTTAGAAGGTAGCTCTGACTGCTTGTTTCTGTCAGGATAAACTCTGCATTCAAAGCAGAAGGGCGTTGTGTCCTCTTAGCATGCCTTATTGTGAACTGCAATCACTTGAGGTTCTTTAAAAAAAAATTTCATTCTTAACAGATATGCAATTAGAGCTAAAAAAAAAAAAGGTATCTACATAGATTGCCTTCTACTTTTAAGTGTTAATTACACTTTCTCCTCACTTCATGCTACATATGTTAAAACATGAGAAAGATATTGATAATAAAAAGCAAGAAATAAGTGAAAAGAGTTCCACCTACTGTCAGAAGCTGTTAGAAGAAAAAGATGAGTTGTTTCGGTGCAGCGTTTCCAGTCCTACTCTTTGACTTGGAAAGGGAGCATCTACAGACAGGGATAGCGCAGCGCTTCATAAGAGTGAGAGGCATAACTCCATCCGAGAGACAGAGAGAGATAGCTGGAGTGTACACTAAGAGGGAGAGACATCGCTTCCAGTCATAGCCAGAGTGTGCACTGTGAGATTGAGTGTGTGTGAAAGATCCTGCTGTGAGACAGTCCTGTTTTACTGCATGTGTTTGAGGGGAGGTTTAAAACAGCTTAGACGGCCATCGGTAATGTTACACAAATAGGACTACAGCTCCTCTGCCTATTTTTTAGTGAAGTGTTCCTTAAAATTGAATGTGTAGCTTGAATCGTGTTAGCTACAATGCCAGATTATAGATTATAGCTTGTGTACAGCTCGTCTAAATAAAAAACATGTCTCGTCTGAACTGATCAAGTGTTATTTACATTAAGAACAGGTGCAAAAGGTTTCCCCATATGGCGAAAGATGTTTATTTAATTTACAATGAACCAGTCAACCTGAAGTAACCTTGCTCATATGTGTTCACCCAACATTATGTTTTTGTGTAATCAGAGGAGGCATGACATCTAATTTTAGCAGTGTTGGCATGTAATGTGACCTATGGCATAAAAGACTATGATTTAAGAACAATGGCTGGAAATTGACCTGTGAGATATTCTAGTGGAGCATCCACAGATTATGGCACTCGCTCTACTGCTACGCTTCGCAAGGTTCCAGCAGACCTGTTTTTAGCAAAGGGTTACCGGCATTTCACAAAATGGTTAAGTGAAAGCACAAGGTAACTGAAAAGACATTAAATGTTTTGAATATAATTAGATGATTGTAAATCACCATTTAACTAAATATAAAAATATAACGAAGAGTAAATAATCTGCATTTATGAAGATGATATATTAGGTATATTCAAAAGGCACAAATGTTTTTCTGTCACTTATTCACACACACACACACTACATAGGCAGCACTTTTTACACTGATAAGCTTATCTGGACAATGGGAAAGTTCAGTTCACCTTGTGCTGTGCAATCAGGATGCTTACGTTATTTGCTATTTAATTAAATCACCATTCAGTCTGTCAAGTATTGTCCTGGGAATACTAGCTCAGTATGGGAGTGGTTTTAGCGCAATTGATGGAAGAGTGATTTGAGCATTTGCATTACTGAACAACAAACTCTGCACACACATGGAATAAATTCACAACTTCTACTTAAAATATTGGAAATTATTAACAAAAAACAATTCAACCCCAAGTTAAACATATTTTAGTTCACAAACTATTTAATAGGCTAGAACAAGCAAAATGAAAAAAATGAAAACTAATGAGCTATGTACAAATAAAGGAACAAGGGAACCAATAAAAAGGATGCAATGATGTAAAAGTTCAATGTGGAATTATGTTTAAGGACTAAGGTTTATCTTTAGGAACTTGAAAATTAGGTGAAATTAGTTTTACAACTAATTAAGAACAATAATTGGTAAGTCTTCAAACAACCAGTCAAAATGAAAAATCAAAAGACAATATAAAACATTATTTTAATAAAATACTATTTTAAAGAATTATTGCCAAATTAGAAATGAACCTTTTTGAATCACTGATTTCTAATATTGTTTAATTTGCCATTCTGTCCTTATCTTAGTGAAATAGTATTTAAGGGAATATTATTGGCTGAATCAAAAATCAATAATCTTTTGGACAATTGATATTAATGTTTTAACTAGCCAACACATGGCGTAATGTACTACTAAAATGGCGCTTGCATTAGCAGTTAGCAGTTTTAGCTAACAAAGGAAAGCCTGTAGCCTCTTCACCGCTTCTTTAAAGTCAAACATGTACATTAGACAACCATTAATATAATTATTATTGTGCGCATGAGCACTGGTGGCACATTATGGTCGACCTGTGTTTGAAGCCACGCATTAAAATAAAGTTTGTTGTAACTTTAAAGGCGACACATCATGCAAAATCCACTTTTCTAGCCTTTGACCCTCCCGCAGTCCTGGTTAAGAGTACAGAGCGAGGCAGATGTCATGGGAGGGGCCAGAAAGAACTTCACGCAGGGTTGCTCTCACCCCCGCAGGACCAAAAATCTAGAGCAGTGGTCGGAAATGTGGTGTGGAGGGCTCCCTGTAGCCCAGTGTGTGGAACTTGAGTAGCGCAGTCAGGGTCCGTGCAACCCCTCCAGGACTGCGGGAGGGTTAAATACATTTTGTTGTGTAGGAGTGCAGAAAAGTGTAATATGCAGAGATATCTTTATATTCTGTTTGGGTCATAGTTTTAAGTTCGTTCAGTTTTCTCTATCATCTGTTACGTTTTTTGAACCGTTACGTCACAGTATTTGTTGCAGAACAGCTAAATAAGGTCATGATCAATTTCCTCCACATTTATTTCTTGCTGCGATTTTGTAGTCCAAGTTCATGTATGCATATGCAACAAGAGGATAAATTCGGGTCAGTTGTTGGGTGTATTAACCCAAACAAATCATTACACCGTCTCCCAGCTTTAGAACCTCTTCGAAGTGCCTGGTTAAATTTTATTTTTCATGCACATGTTCCCACATCAATGGGGAAATTCCTATTTCCCCCACTTCAAGGATGAGTGCCTTCAACAACCTCCGCCAGTATCTAGAAGGATTTGCTGAAAAACTTCATCTG
Source organism: Girardinichthys multiradiatus (assembly GCF_021462225.1). Taxonomy (NCBI): domain Eukaryota; kingdom Metazoa; phylum Chordata; class Actinopteri; order Cyprinodontiformes; family Goodeidae; genus Girardinichthys; species Girardinichthys multiradiatus. The sequence goes on along the minus strand of NC_061810.1, from coordinate 24,390,882 downwards.
ATTAAGGGATCAGTTCCTTCTGTCTATGGACAGTTCCAAAATCAAACCCACTGTACTAAACCTTTTGTCAAACCTTAGGTCATTTGTCCTTACAATGTGCATCAGTGGTGAGTCTTATCCATATCCTAACAAAAGTGAAAACATTAGCTTTTATACTTTATCATAATGGTGTTTATGTGAAAGCTCATCTTTAAGTAATAATAACAAAGATTTATTCCTAACAGTTGTTTTAATTCCCCTTTTGCATAATCATTGGGTACTCTAACAGCAGATCATACTTAACTTTGTGGTTGTTCTCGATCAACAGGTATTCAGAACACCAGATCGCAATCACTCTGGATCCAAGTTTGAAGAATTAGTCCACCTTGCCAGCAAGTCGGACATTCACACGCATTTCCTACCCTGTCCGCCTCTCTGGGAGAGTCGAATGGGTACGAAAGAGGTGGAGCAGAAAGAGTCTTTTTGTTAATGGCTCCATGACATGATTCCAGCTGTGACTCCTCCTCCCTGGGCTGAGCTAGAAGTATGTTAGTGTTGTATTTAACGGTTTCCTACCAGCGTCTTTGTTGGTATACAGCTCAGAGTCCATGTTGTTATCTATGGCTGGGGCATAACACCTTAATTTTGGCAAGCTGAGAATCAAAATCTACTCCATCAATGATAAATAAATACAGAATTAAATGATGAATCTTTAACAAACTATTACAAACATCTTTATTAACCAAATCATTTTAAAATATGCATGTTCATTTTCGTTATTTTAAAATGTGTTTTACATTCAAATATCAATGTTTTTATCATGTTCATTCATATATTGCTGGAACAGCTATTTAATTCTGAATAACATCGCTCTCCATTATTTTGTGGTGTTACATTACCTTTAATATTTTGTCAGAAACATTAGACAGCATGAGAGGAGTGGGTTCTCTAGATCAAGTTAATCAGTGGAAGGAAAACAGTTATAAAAGCAAACACTCGTGCTAGTATTAAGAAAGGGAGTTGTTCAGCTGCATGCTGTCATGAGTGAATCACTTCGAGTCACAACATGCATAGTGCTGAACATGATTTTTATGTGACCGAGTGATCCACAATGACATTGGTGAGTGGAGATGCAAACATCAAGCCCCAGAAAGTCATATCCAAAGAAGGCACCAGTCACAAAAATGGTCTGCCTTTCTGAATTTGAACATGAGATGCTCACTGGATATATAATTGTTCTTCTGCATTACATTTATGTGTATATATGTGTGTGTAAAGAGTAGGCTCATATTAGTTTTGTTGTGTGTGCATGTGAGAAGGCATCATAGGCATGAGTGATCATGTGTGTTTCTGTATGTTTATGTACATGGTCCTCTGTGAACAATGCAAAAACATCTGCTTAAAAATTTTCATTTTTGTATTCAGTGAGTGACAGAGCTGCAATAACCGGAAAAAAGCAGTACGGTGCTCCTAACTGACTGGCCAACTGTGATGTTATCGAGTAAATTAGTTTACACTCCGTTCATTCGTCCTATTATAATAAACAACAAAGGATAATAATCCCGCTAGATTTGTTATCATGAAGGACAAAGTTAAGAAGCATGCTGTTAATAACACTGCTACTCAAGAAGACAACATGCTGAATGTTTCTGTTGTGTCCTTATGAACATAAGTCTCCAAAGGTGTCCAGGTCCTCCCTTAATAACTATTTTAAACAAAATGAGAGAATGGTAAAAATCAGGACAGGAAGGAAAGAAATGAAAGGGTGAATAAGCAGCCTTCCAGCAGCCAGATGTTCCTCTTCTTTGTGCAACATCTGTTGTAAAAATGGACACACAGAATGATGCAGCGAGAATGCAGATAAAGAGAATAAAAACACATATGTGGAAGGCAAAAAAGATGAAGATGGTAAAACATTCATAATTATGCCAAGCTTACTTTGTTCTTTAGTAGAACATATGTTTATTTGTTTGTTTGTTACATCTGAACTGCATATGACCCCTGATCAGCTATTTCAATAAAGGAAATGTATTTGCTTTAATAAACATAGTTTTGAAAACTTAATATCTATGCATGCTAGATTTGATCAATAAAAAAAAATACATTGTATGACTAAGGGTACAATTGCTTATTTAAATGTACAGAAACATCCCTTGTGTGACAGATCATGCATGACCTGTGACAAATATGTTTATTCTGCTTCAGTGAAACTGGACCAATAGCCCCCAGCCACTGTCAAAACAGATGATCTTGTCAAAAGAAATAGGCAAGTACATTTGATAAATGCAATTATAATATAATGAGAATATACTAAACGAAAAAATACTAACTATTTAATCAAAATCAAAATATAGCCTGAGCAAGTCAATACCATAATGCACAGTTTTCATTTTCTTCTTAATATTTAGTTTAATCTAAATGGTCATCTGATTAAAAAAGAAAATGTAAATGTTTTATCAACAGAGTTTCTTTTTTAAAGACGTCTCTCCTGCTTATAGTCCACATTTGTGATGCATAATATCTGATTTGATTAAATTCAAATGAGTCTCAGTAGATGGGCATTTGCCCTGAAATACTGGACACCAGGCAAATTAAATCAAAAAGTAGTAGCAGCTTAAAGTGATCTTCATAACTTCTAAGTTATTGAGCCGTGTGTTGAAGAGAAAATGCTGGTGCACAAATACTGTATGTCCTCGAGGAATTTCAGCTGACTTGCTTTATGTCAGGGGTGGAGGGAGCAAACTTTACAGGGAAAAGAGAGGCAAATGAGTTCAAAAAGAGGGAAGGATACGAGTTGCATGAATCCAGCTTAGGGTAAAGAAAGACAAGCATCTTTGCACAGGCAGACTTAATAAGACTTATTAAGACTTAATAAGTTGGTCTAGTGATATTTTTACTTATAGTACAGAGAGAGACAATGGACTTGTAAACAAAGTATCAGATTTTAACCAACCAATGACAGTTTTCAAATCCCCAAGGACCGGAGATGGCAATCCTTTGTCAGTATCGGATACAGTGGATCATATACTGGGCTGAAGCTACTCGTCCATACACTGATCCAGCCATCTTGGTCCTGTGTTGCTGGAGGTCATATTTTGACAGATTTTACTCTGGGTGTCTAAGCTGTCCGCCAAACATTTTTCATACCCATGGCAAATTGAGGTTTAAAATAACTTTCATTCAACCTAAAAGTTGTTTTGACAGGAAATGAGAAAGGCATCTCTCAAAACAATCTAAAATGAAATAAAATATACAGGGGTTGGACAATGAAACTGAAACACCTGTCATTTTAGTGTGGGAGGTTTCATGGCTAAATTGGACCAGTCTGGTAGCCAGTCTTCATTGATTGCACATTGCACCAGTAAGAGCAGAGTGTAAAGGTTCAATTAGCAGGGTAAGAGCACAGTTTTGCTCAAAATATTGAAATGCACACAACATTATGGGTGACATACCAGAGTTCAAAAGAGGACAAATTGTTGGTGCACGTCTTGCTGGTGCATCTGTGACCAAGACAGCAAGTCTTTGTGATGTATCAAGAGCCACGGTATCCAGGGTAATGTCAGCATACCACCAAGAAGGACGAACCACATCCAACAGGATTAATTGTGGACGCAAGAGGAAGCTGTCTGAAAGGGATGTTCGGGTGCTAATCCGGATTGTATCCAAAAAACATAAAACCACGGCTGCCCAAATCACGGCAGAATTAAATGTGCACCTCAACTCTCCTGTTTCCACCAGAACTGTCCGTCAGGAGCTCCACAGGGTCAATATACACGGCTTGGCTGCTATAGCCAAACCTTTGGTCACTCATGCCAATGCCAAACGTCGGTTTCAATGGTGCAAGGAGCGCAAATCTTGGGCTGTGGACAACGTGAAACATGTATTGTTCTCTGATGAGTCCACCTTTACTGTTTTCCCCACATCCGGGAGAGTTACGGTGTGGAGAAGCCCCAAAGAAGCGTACCACCCAGACTGTTGCATGCCCAGAGTGAAGCATGGGGGTGGATCAGTGATAGTTTGGGCTGCCATTTCATGGCATTCCCTTGGCCCAATACTTGTGCTAGATGGGCGCGTCACTGCCAAGGACTACCGAACCATTCTTGAGGACCATGTGCATCCAATGGTTCAGACATTGTATCTTGAAGGCGGTGCCGTGTATCAGGATGACAATGCACCAATACACACAGCAAGACTGGTGAAAGATTGGTTTGATGAACATGAAAGTGAAGTTGAACATCTCCCATGGCCTGCACAGTCACCAGATCTAAATATTATTGAGCCACTTTGGGGTGTTTTGGAGGAGCGAGTCAGGAAACGTTTTCCTCCACCAGTATCACGTAGTGACCTGACCACTATCCTGCAAGAAGAATGGCTTAAAATCCCTCTGACCACTGTGCAGGACTTGTATATGTCATTCCCAAGACGAATTGATGCTGTATTGGCCGCAAAAGGAGGCCCTACACCATACTAATAAATTATTGTGGTCAAAAACCAGGTGTTTCAGTTTCATTGTCCAATCCCTGTACGTGGACTATCAGTTTTTTAAAAAAATCGGTTTTCTTAGCATTTTATTAAAAATGTCAAAAATCATATATTAAAAATAAAATCATATATTAAAAAAAAAAACATATATACCTTTGTCAATAATCAGTTGAAAAACCTGGATTGATATTACAGCAATCAAACCCTTTTTATAATTGCTGAGCAGCTTTTTGCATGTTTCCACTGGTATTTTGATGACTTATCTTTGGTGATGAGCCCGAAATCTTTGAAGTCGGAGGGTCTTCTTGCCATCACCCTAATCTTTAGTTCCCTCAACATATTCTTTATCAGATTATAGACAATTGCGTTATTTTGTTTTCTTTCCTTTACATGTACCGAAGCTAATAATGCTAACCCTGCCAATCGCTTAGTAAAGTTGCTAAAAACAGTTCTAAAATGTCACCATCACATGCTCTTTGCTTTGTTTGACTTAAATAAGAAACAGATATTTTATTGAGCTGTTTTGGGTGATTTCTCTCTATCTCTCATGTACACACATATTTATAGCTCATGAATAATTAATGATAGTTCACAGTAAAACAGCTCACTACTGGGGTTCTGCTGCTGGATACAGAAGCTTTTCAGATCATTTTACCAATACCCATATAAAGCTCAGAAGTTGAGAGCAGTAGCTTCTTTAACCCACTATTATTTTTTGAAGTCCATTGTGACAGTCTTCTGTTTATCTTCTGCTTTGCATATTTAAGTTTCAGTTATCAGGGAGTTTGCAGATGCATACCCAAAAACAACAAATGGAGCACCGGTAATCTTTTCTATCCACGTGCAGTTATATAAATAATTGCGACACAGACCATTCCCATCTTCCTTCTTGCCTCTTACTCTTTTTCTGAGTATGTACATTATCAAGATTTCCTCCACTACAATGTTTGCTATTTTCCGCTTGATTCGGAAGCAAACTAACAACTGCCTAGTGGCTACAATGGCTAAGTAAGTAAGTAGGTATGTAACATTTTATTTCCATAGCACCTTTCACAGACATATACGTCACAAAGTGCTTCACAAGGGCAAAGCAATTAAAGCACATTAAGCAAAGCCCTTTCTGAATAAAAATGTTTTTAGTTATTTCTTAACACAGTCTGTGCAGCATAGGGGCAGTGGGAGAGCGTTCCAGAGCCTTGTAGCTGCCGCCTCAAAAGCCCGGTCTCCACAGGTTTTAAAACGGGTTTGTGGTACCACCAACAACATTTGACTTGAGGACCTCAGAGTCCTAGATGGAGATAGAGGATCCAAAAGGTCCAGAATATATTTAGGGACCTGGCCATCCATTTTCCTGAAAGTTAAAACCAAAATTAATCCTGAGGTGAACAGGGAGCCAGTGCAGGGAGGCCAGAACAGGTATTAAGTGTGCTCTTCTGTTAGTTTTTGTCAACAGCCTCAATGCAGCATTCTGCACAGACAGAAGGGAAGCTAAGGAGGTTTTATTCTAACAAGTAAATAGACTATTACAATAGTCCAAATTGGAGGAAATACAAGCATGAACAACCATCTCTAGTTCAGTCTGTGACACAAATGAACTTAACTTAGAAATGTTCCTTAAATGATAAAAGCAGTTACTATCGTTTTACAGTGATTGTCAAAAGACAAAGAACCGTCAAAGATGATACCCAGATTTCTGAGACTACTTTTCACAGTAGGAGCTAAAGAATTAAGATGTTGCCAGATTAAAGGGACTTTATCATCAGGGGAAATAATAGGTTTCCGTTTTGTTTGCATTTAACTGCAGATAATTGTCATACAGCCATGATTTCACTTCTGACAGACAATTACTGAGTTCAGGTTTGTACATCTTGGATGCTCAAAAAGAGCAGTACAATTGTATATCATCAGTATACAGATGATATGACACATTTTATAGTGTTTTAGGATGACCCCCAAAGTACATAGATTCAATAAAAAGAGGATCGGGCCCTAAACTGAACCTCGAGGTACACTACAAGACAGCAGTGCACTATCTGAGCAAACCTGGTTCATAAAAACAGTAAAAGAGCTTTTTGATAAGTAAGAAGTGAATCAGTTTAATACATTGCCAGAAAAGCCAAACAAGTCCCTTAGTCTGTTATTTAGAACAGTGTCAAAGGCTGATGTCAAGTTCAATAAAACCAGGACAAAATAGTGGCCACATTCAGCTGCCATCAGCAAATCGCTTGAAATAACGCAGTCTCTGTAGAGTGCAATTTTCAAAAGCCAGATTGAAAGGTATCGATGATGCCCTTTTTCTCCAAAAAGCGGCTAAGTTGTTCTGCCACAGCCTTCTTAAGGATCTTTGATACACATGGTAGCTCTTACAGATAGGTCTGTAGCTTTCAGGAGAGAGGAATCTGTCAGTCTGAGTGTGTGTGTGTGTGTGTGTGTGTGTGTGTGTGTGTGTGTGTGTGTGTGTGTGTGTGTGTGTGTGTTTTCTAGGTCTGTTTGTTTTCATTTTCATATTTTTTACACCAGGGTAAAAACTATACAAATTGTTCAAGTAAAAGCATTCTGGATCAGAAAGTATCAGTACTGACAGGTTTTTAATTCAGGTATCATAATGTAATCAAATTAGAACCCAGAAATCCTGGATCAGCACATATGTTCAAATGAAAGCTAACGAGCAAAGATCAGAGGTCTGATTAACTGTGCACACATCAATTATTGTGTTAAATTCCCAATGATTATGGGGTCTAAAATCAAACTGTGGATTTAGAGAGACTTAGTTTATTGAGGCAGAAAAGCAGAAGAAAGAGTATACATCCTATTCTGTTTAGTCATGAGTCAGACTACTCTCATGTTCAAACTAGACTGAGTTTTGCATTTACAGACACCATGGCATTCAGAAACATCCTGACAGCTAAAAATATTGTCTTTTTTTTTTTATAAGTCCTGTGGTAGTGTTTCAGGCATACCATATGGAGCAGATGGTTGCCGACATGTGCCAGGGCAGTATCCCAGCACTACAATACCAGCAAAACAAAACAGCGTAAAACTCCAAAGTTGTGTAATTGCTTTAGCTCTATTCATTCAGCAAAAAACTGTTCCAAAAATAACCCTTTTAACACAAAATTGTAGGTATGAAACATTTAGTGTTGTCTTATTCATATATAATGATTTTCAGGGAGAGCAAACTTGCAAACAAACCACTCAAGGAATAAATGCAACTAAAGGATGATATTGTTGAAACTCATGCAGCTCATTTCAAAACCTCTGATCTAACAGTACCAAATATTGCCTGTGATTTATTTTCAAAAAGGAACCATTTGCATAACTCGCTGCTTTTCTTAACAGCCAACATTCATGATGGTTTCATGAATCCTGGCAGTGTTACCACCAAGCAACTCAGCAGCCAAAACATAAGTTGCATCTGTATAAATTATGTAAAAGATAATAAATTTTAACCTCAGTGTCGATAGTTGAGTTTTTGTATCATTTAAGGACATAGGATTCTTTCTAAGCAATATTTGGAAACTGTTGGTAGTGTGTGAGTAAATTTATCTAAGTAAGTGCTAAACAATTAAGTAGTAGAAAATTCAGAAGCCTTTTAAATAAAAAAAGCTTGTAAGTGTTGCTTGCCAAAACAGTAAACAAGATAGCAGTTTTTAGAAGCCCTGTAAACTTGATGGAAGTATGTACCATGGATTCAGTTGAACAAGTAATTGGAAAACTGTTTTTTAACAGTGTAAACAAGGAACTGATCCATGAAAATATATTCAGCAACACCCCGGGTTTATTTCAATGTTTCTGTCTATTTTGCTTGTTTTGTTCTTTTTATATTCTTTATTTGTCTAGGTAAGAAACAGCTTATTACACATAACCGTATCTTTTACAAAACAGATCAGCTGCTGACTCTAGTTAATCTCTGGTAACCAGTAAGAGCCAGCAGGATGGGTTGCCATCCAGCTCTGACTAATTTGTGTTTAAGAAACTATTTAAAGACACATAAGTTCTTGATTTGACGTTTATTAGTAATACTGAACATGTATATCTGACATGTACAACGTTTTCATTAATGTCCCTAACTCCTTTGCTACTGCACAAAGGATATAGAGGCTTATTCAGGATATTCAGATGCATGGTTTTAGTTTTACTCAGCCTCCACTCATCAGGACAGCAAGCAATAAGGCTTTTTGACACGCTTTGGCTTTTTATTTTTGTCTTCCTCTTCTGCCTATACATACAAAGATGGTTGCAAAGGATCTTGGATGTACATACCATGTTATGGGAGGTTTAAATATCCAACAGCAGCTGACTGTTTTAATTCTCAGTCATCAGGTGAGCTTCTGCAAGGAGCTAAGTGTATGTGTCTTCAGTGCTGCTGTGCAAAGTTGTGTGCCGACTTGAGAAAATGAAAACAGCCCAGTTTGTATCTTCACAAATTTCGTTTCATTTTTTGGGATTATATCAAGATGTGGATTATTTTGAAAACCCTACTGGTCACTATTCCATTAATGTACCTCACACTTCATACAGATAAAAGTGTAAAATTGAAGGGGTATTTCTAAGCTAGCATTTTTAGTTTCTTAGTTCTCTTTTTTCTAAGTTATTAGTTTACGAGTCAAAGGCTGGGTAGCTGGGGAACCACTATTTTAATTATACAGACATACATTATACATGCATAATATATAGATAGAATGGACTGCACTCAACCCAGCTCTATGACTTTAGAAGTGAATACAAAAAAAAAAGCCTTTATCACAAGATTGTGTTACCATTGAGTTTATCAACAAAACTTGGGTAACTTCTCTCTACCATTAAACATGTAAACCCACCATGAATCCAAAATTCACAGTTTAAACTGCAAAAGTCCAAGATTCTAACAAAACAAATTCTTGGATTAACTTGGAAAGAAAAAGCTGCTCTAAGTTTACCTGGTTTGCTCTTTAGCAGATGTCCATCTGAAGAACTCAATAAACTCTTTATCAGATGGTAATGTGAACAAAGATTACATTACACAGACTTTGACAGACATTTCTTAATTAAGGCCACGATTGCATTCACAGGAGGCTTGGGGTTAAAAAGAAAAAGAACTGACCGAAGATAATAAGGAGCTACAGAATTAGCATCAGTATCTATGGTCATTACCATAATAAGAACAGAAATTGAATCGAAAATGAGTGCACTTCGTGTACATATGCACATCATAAAGATGCTGACTATATTTTTTACGGCTCATTTCATGTCAACAAAACATGACATCCATCATCAGCTCAAGAATGACTCAGAGCACCTCAACTTAAAAAAATCATAGCACAAGTTGATGCTTTACTTTAATTTTTAAAGAAGTAACAGAGTTACAGTGCTAACCTCAGATTGCTCAGAGACTGATAGTTCAGGGTGATTAAAGACACATTGGACACATCTGATTAACTGTCTTGGAACAGATGGCTATCAGATGAGAGGCTCTTCATCAAACTTTTTCAGTCGGGCAGGGTTCACACTTCAAGCACTGGGTTGAAAAGAGAAAATGAAAGACCAGTGCCTCTCAGTTTGAACATGTTATCTGCTCTTTACTTCTCGGTTTTTATCTAAATATTTAAACTTCAAGATTTTAAAGATATTTTCTCATGCTATTTTCTTTCACTAACAAGTGTAAACTGACAGTTAAAACAGGTATGTTATAAAGTGTGTATTTTTTTTGTGCTGGATATCACAAAATACAACGTTTTTAAAAGACCACATTAACAAAAAAAATGTTTATTCCGCTTTGTATGTAATCAGGTCAATGAGATCACAGAGACAAAAGGATCAAGCTGATCAGCTTTTATTAGTAAAGGGGATGAGAGAGAGGCTATTTTTTAAAGATTTTGGCATAGATTCTGAAGCCTTCAGGTCATATTTTTTGTTGCAAGGAGTTCAGCCTCGCATGTTTGGCTCTGATGGTCGCAAAGCTATAAGGGATATTTCTGTGGATGGGGAAGCTGCAGAAAACAGTAACAATGACCATGGTTGTTTTCAGAATTTCAACCCTAAAAACTGTTTAAATTCCTCTTTGAATTTCTCAATTTAATTGGTTTCTGTGTATTGTTGTAAAACTAGTAAATCCTGTATATTGCGTGTATGACCTTTAATAGATACATGATTTGCCAGCTAGTGATATATGAGGTCCAAATTTACTCAAACAACAGCTGGGTTTCTGACAGCTGAGAAATTGGATTCTTTTCTTGCTTCTTCCCTCAGATGTTAACCAGAACGATGGTGATGCTATAGGTTGTGCTAGAGGTGCATGCAGGGTGTGACTAATTGGGAGGGTTATGCTCATACACGTCTGTCTGCCTAGTTGTCATTTTGAACAGAAGCAATTGCTGATGAGGCAGCTCTGCAGAAAACATTGTCAGGACTTAAAAAGTCATAATAAAATGAATTGTCCAGACCACATGTTTTGGTTTTGTTTTTTTCTTTAGCAATAATTATTGCTAAAGAAATTATTATTTCTAATTATTACTAATTACTAATTATTTGCTGATATTGATATCTGACCAGTCCTCTTTACAAACTGCTTCCTTGTGTTGTAAAACTTTCCTGAAATCCATGCAGAACATTTTTCCTGCATCCGTAAGGAATGCAAGTAAACATGTTTGAGAAATTAAAATGAAAACATGCATGTTAAGAGGAAAACAAAACAGTACAGTATAAATAGGTGTACTCGACAGAACTCTGATCAGCTGTATGCCTTTTGTGATGTCACCAGATATAGGTGGAAACCTGTTTTTAAAATGATTTAAAACAAAATAGCAAAACAAATAGAAACACTGGCAATATGATTGAAAAATTACATCTAACACAAGTTTGATTCATTTTACAGAAAAGCTTTACTTATCAGTTAATACTCATTTTGCCTGTTATAAAACACAATATGCCATAAAATCTTGATAGTATCCTGGAACTGACTCTTTATCTACGAGGCCACAAGTGAGGCTAATTTATGTCTCCAGTTCTGCATGTTTGGGTCAAACTATTTGTATCCTAAAGGTTTAAAGTTGGCCAGTGAGAAAAACATTTTTCACAATGTAAACAAGCAGATGCTGTAATTTCACACATAAGCAGGCAAATTACTGAGTCAGACAGCAGGGTTTCAATTCTAAAAAACGAAAAGCTTCTGCTGCCTGGCAGATGTCGTCAGCAGTCTAGTTAAAAAAATGCTCTTAAAATGAATTTGCTTCAGTCCAAAATTACAAAAAGAGTTAACATATAAGAGGCGGGATAAGGTTTAGAAATATGAAATAACTGTTGCTATGAAACATTGCATTATTGGCCTTTTAGTTTAATGAAGAATCATTTTAAATTGATGCATAAAGGACACTTTTGAATGTAGAGAATTAAATGATGTGCATGTATTATAATAAATGTGATTTAATATATTTTCTTAAATTATGCAGGTCTTGGTTTTTTAGGGATCTCTGGCATGTGCTTCAGTCTTGATTTGGAAATGTTTCCCATCACTGTCACTAGATGTCCCCAGTTACTCATCATGTCGTCACTTGCTCCTTGTTGCTGATTACTCACCTCTTAGCTTCTCACCTCATTTTCCCCAGCAGGACTTCAGCCTACATTCTGCCTTGATTATCTTTTATTTCCTTGTTCTTTATAACACATCACTGGTTTCTGATAAGAACGTCCAATTACTAAAACAAAAATATACCACTGTGGTACAATTTCTGCATCCTGATGCTGAGGACTCATTAGATGCTAAAGATAATGAAGCAAAGCAGGCCCACACCAGATGGTGAACGGAAAGTTCACAATCTTTCAAATCTTGTGTTTCTTTATTTAGGATATTAGTAGCTTGGTGGTATGTAAATAATATCCTCATATTTTATATTTGAAGGAGTATGTTTAAGTATTTTTTACATAGCTATGTAGTGAATACTTAAACTTTCTGTCTCCAGTCCTTGATTTTCCATTTAAGGTGTTTGTTTGGCATGTCTGACTGCTTCAGAATTGGGGATTATTAGGCGTACATTGTAAATAAAAGGCTTACACGAGGCTCTGTGTTAATGTGTCTTTCTGTACATTTTTACTTTATTCATGAACAAGCCCTGAAAATAAGATCAACAGTTGCAATTCTGTTTTACCTGCAATTTCCTTGTGCAAGACTACAGCTTAGTTGCTTTGTTCATCTAAAATGATCCGTTTAAAGAACAAAATTGCAGCTTTAACTTATACATCTGAACAAAGCATTTATCTTAGTTTGCGTGTTTTCACTTGAAGGTGCACAGATGATTTCCTACCTTTCATCTCCGGAACATTGCCAAAATTAGAAATATCCTGTCTAGGAGTGACGCTGAAAAACTAGTCCATGCATTTGTTACTTCAAGGCTGGACTATTGTAATTCTTTACTATCAGGATGTCCACAAAATGCAGTTAAAAGCCTTCAGCTGATTCAAAATGCTGCAGCAAGAGTTCTGATAAAAACTAAAAAGATAGATCATATTCCTCCTATTTTAGCTTCCCTTCATTGGCTCCCTGTTAAATCCAGAATAGAATTTAAAATTCTCCTCCTCACATATAAAGCCCTTAATGATCTAGCTCCATCATACATCAGAGATCTGATTGTTCCATATGTTCCTAACAGAGCACTTCGTTCTCAGACTGCAGGTTTACTGGTGGTTCCTAGAGTCTCTAGAAGTAGAATGGGAGGCAGATCCTTTAGTTATCAGGCTCCTCTCCTGTGGAACCAGCTCCCTGTTTTAGTCCATGAGGCAGACACCCTGTCTACTTTTAAGGCTAGGCTTAAAACTTTTCTTGTTAATGAAGCTTATAGTTAGAGTGGCTTAGGTTATCCTGAGCTATCTTCCTTATTTTTTACCTCCATCTTCTTCCCTCCCTGTTGGTTGGAGTAAGGGGAAGTCAGGTTTAGCCTAAATCGGCTCAGTTATGGTTGAGGTGCAAACACACCCTCCATTTCTGCTACCTGTATGACCCCTTCTCTTTTCCAATGGTTATAATCAGTCTGACAGAGGGAGGTATCCCAATCATTGTGGTTTTTAGTATAACAATGACCATCAGTGGGACCCTTTGTGGGGTGCCTTGAGACGACATTGTTGTAAATAAGCGCCGTTTAACTAAATAATCTGAACTGAAACTATCTGTGTAGTTATGCTGCTATAGGCTTAGGCTGCTGGAGGACATAACGACCACTTTCACCCTCTTTGCTACATTCTCACACTACTCTCCAATTTTGCATTATTTGCTGTTATTTCAGCTTTTAACCTTGTTCTCTCTTTTCTCTTCCTAGAAGCTACACCTGGCCTGGCTCTGTGTCTACCTGTGACACCTTTCTGGAGAGGGGCATTGTCCGAGCTTCTGCTGGCAACAACTTAATGCTCACCCTCTACCAATGATCCACACACTTTCTCTCTCCTAGACATGGCGATTGACTGAGCTTTTACTGCAACTAATTATATGTGCTCTCTTTCAGACTCTAACCTTGAAAACTGGCTCAGAGTTCATCTGTTCTTTCTTTCTAGATGAAACGACTAAAGGAGCTACATCCATTAACATTTACTTTTCCTTCCTATAGAAAGTACTCCTGGATCAGTGCTTCTTTGTTCTTTTTGTGTCTCTGCTCTGTTCTCTCAAACCTCCAGTCGGTCGTGGCAGATGGCCACTCACACTGAGCCTGGTTCTGCTGGAGGTTTCTTCCTGTTAAAAGGGAGTTTTTCCTCTCCACTGTCGCTACATGCATGCTCAGTATGAGGGATTGCTGCAAAGTCAACGCCAGTGACTGTCCAATGTCTCTACATGCTCATCCGGGAGGAGGGAATGCTGCAAGTCACTGACTGGATGCAATCTGCTGGGTTTCCTTAGACAGAAAAACTTTTTATCCAATTTGAAAAAACAATTGAATCTGACTGCACTGTTCAATGATTAGGATTAATTGGAATGTATGTACCTGACTGTTGTGAAGTGCCTTGAGACAACATGTGTTGTGATTTGGCGCTATATAAATAAAACTGAATTGAATTGAATGACTTTTGAGTCATCTGTGTAAACACACACTGAGATTGTGTATTAAATATTTGATCTGTTCCTGATATATTCATTAAACCATCTATTCTCCAGTGAATCAGTGTGTAACAATGTTCTGATATAACCCTATAAGACACAAAAACCTAAAAATGAGGAGAACCAATATTGCAGCAAAGTATTTGCTGAAATTTCTTACCTGAGTTGGCATCAGGGATAGCTCCATTATCCAACGGTTTCCACCCAAAGCATGAACAAAACACAGCTTTGGCCACAAAAGATTAATGCTTGCAATATGAAAAGTTAAAGAACTGGACCAAGAAAGTCTTTAAAGCTGTACTACTGTGCTTCACTGAATGTTGTTGTGGTAGTGATTCACAATGACACAATGAATGTCTTTCATGCTTCACTCAGCATATCTCTCACTCCCTCCTTCTCTCTCTGCAGGGATTTTTAATGTGTAGCATGCAACGCAAAATGCAAAATTATTGATGCCTGTAGTTTTGGTTTTGACATGAAAGTACCCCCTCACCCTCTTACCACTCCGTTTGATCTCATAATCCTCATAGCGGACCCTTTGGATTATTTATCTTCATTTGATAAAAACGCATCTACATTTTCTTGCAAAAGTAGTAATTTCCCTTGAACCTTTCCACTTTGTCACGCTACAACCACAAACTTCATGTGTTTTATATGGATTTTGCATGCAAGACCTTCACAACGTTAACTTGTAAAGTTGGAGGAAAATGGGACCTGATTTTCATTTTTTACAAATAAAAAACAGAAAGGTGTGGCATGCTTTTCCAATAATCCTCCCAATATTCCCCTTTCACTCAGATATATTTAAGAATAGGCCTTGGCTTAAAACAAGTCCCAGTTTGGCATTTCATTAAAATGATTGAAATCAATGCCATTAACATGGCAAACTCCGTAGCATCAGTAGGGTGCAGTAAAGTGCAGTAAGAATAACACAATACATTTGATCCGTTTTACGCTTAACTCAATCAGCAATGATATTCTCGAAGCTGTGGTCTTGTTTACCGTTTTTCCTATTCTTCTGTTCAATGTAAGTGGCAGATATTGTGTCCCAACCAACAACAAAATGTAGATTAGCCTTAATATGCTTATGAAAGCTTCATAATTGTTGACAGTACATCGCTTGGCTTTATATTTTGTACCTAATTCGTAAGTAGAGGTTGCCTCTGTAAAGGCGTCACAGGTTTGTTAAAGAACTTAAAAATATAATCTGATAATGGATGGAAAAGGTAAGTACAACTGCAAAACTACAAAGACAAGGCTATCCACCTAAATTGACAGGCAAGACCATTATGATATTAGTAAGAAAAACCACAAAAAGTCCCATGGTAACTTTGGTGAAGCTGCAGAGATTCACTGCTTACATAGGAGAATTGTGGATGGGAGAATGGTTTGTTGTGCACTCCAGAAATTTGTCCTGAACCTTTTGGCTTACATGCAAAATACTATGTGAAAGGTGGAGCCCTGCATACCATACCACTGTGACTCCTGGTGATGGCGGTATCATGCTGAGGGGATGTTTTTTTTTTTTTAGCAGAAACACAAGCTGGTCATAATTGATGAGAAGACTAATAAAGCTAAATTCAAGACATGGCAATCATTTAAGAAAACCTGCAAATGACTTGAGACTTGGGTAGAGGTTTGCGTTCCGCCATCGCCATTCACAGATGTTCTCCATCCAGTCTGTGTGAGCTTGAACCATTTTAGAGAGAAGAATGGGCAAAAAATAAGTCTGTAGACATCCAAAGATAGATTGTTGACATTTACACCAAGATGTGAATATATAAATCTGAATTGTATAGGTTTAAGAAGGTTATATGGAGAGAAATTTGTTCCAAAGTTATTGCAAGCAAATAACGCTTATCAAAAGATGAACTGGAGTTTTCAGAGCAGCAGAGCTCCACTGACAGGCTGCAGTGGCTACAGGCTTAGTGGGCAGTTGAATGGGTGCAGTGTGATCTCGGCCAGTCACTCGGTCATTTTATACTACCTGTGAACGCATATTCTAATTTGTTGAATATGAAGGTACATATGGTTGCTATTGCCTCTGTTTACTGCACAATAACATTAGTTAACCTCATAACCCTATGGAGAGAAATTTATTCCCCCCTTCTTTCTGGCATGCTTTCACTTTTGCCCCAAACACTCAGCAGATGGTGGAGCCAAATGATTTGTGACTTGAAGGTAATTTGTATGGCCGTACAGCAGAGGGCGCTGCCTGCTCCAGACTAGAGGCTGACATTTTTTCGGGAATCCCACGGAATCCCGCGGGGTGGGAGACAGCATCAGTAAAGATCACGTGATTGGGACGGTACAGGATAAAAAATGAACGGGAGCAGACGGGACCGGGAGCTAACTAATAGGAGGGAAAATAAACTAGGATCAATTGTCTTTGGAAATGTAAAACTGAGACTTTGTTATAAACTTTAAGAAAAAAAAACTTGGATCGACGCCGCCATTGTGTAGCTTTTTTCCAAGAAGTCTATACTATAATGCGAGTCAAACGAACTACACGACCCACAAGCCAACAGTGCTTCTGATCGATGTTTTCCACCTGCGTTCAGGATGGAGGGAGCAAACGCAGGTGGAGAACAGGACGTGGTAAAATTGGATTTGTAACGTAAAGTCAGAAATAAGGACTTATCTATTAAACTCATAGAGCTGACAGGAAAGTCGCAAATATTATAGAACATTAAGAGAGTTGAATGTAGCGGTTTTAACACGCAGTCTGCTGCTTGTAAAACGTGTTTAGTCGTAATCAAGTTCACCAGTGATTAAGGGACACTTGTAAGACAGATTCTGGATTAAATCAACCCTGCATCTCTTCATTCATCAAACCAAAAGTACCAACATGTGTCAAGTCTCATCTGACTAACAAAATTGCTGCATGTGCACTAAAGATTTAAGAGGTAAGGTACGGAAGCCCGTGAGGGGACATGGGGAAATTTATTTATTTTGCGTCCCCACGCAATACTTTTGCATTCGGCATTTTGGAACAACAGCACAGATGATAAACTGCTCATAAAACAAACACTGATATGTCATTGATATGGTTTATTTGTCATATGGAGGTTAACATGCAGTAAACAATGCGATGAAATGCTTAGGATAAGAAGAACCGTTCAAATCACGATGAAAACAAAAACACTAATGGCGTGCAAAAAAAAAGTACACATCATGCAGCAGTAATAAGGAAATAAAGTGTCACAGATGTGGTTTCGTGCAGTTTTATGGTCCAGAGTTCAGCAGTTTGACAGCTTGTGGATAAAAACTGTCTTTTAGTCTGATTTGAAGATAATTTTATTTAAGGCTGATTTCAAAATAAAACTCAATAAATCTCAAAACGGGTGTAGTGTTTGTTTCATTTTTGTAGTTATCTGGTTTGGAAACTATCCCACAAAGTATTGCGAAATAACGCAAAGACTATTGCGTGGGGACACAAAAAAGAAAAAATTCCCCCCTTGTCCCATCGCGGACCTCGTAGAAAAGCTTCATCAAGGGAAGATATTAAATAAATATGTTGTGAAATAAAAAAAATTGAATGTACCATTAAATGTACAATTTATTTAATACATCATTAAATATTAAGTGTACCACTAATTACGTCATGTCGTCTTTAAATTTATATTTAATTATTCAGTGGCACATTTAATTGCATAATAGTCCATTTCATGATATAATGGTACATTTATTGTTTCTAATGATGTATTAAATAAATAAATGGTACCTTTAATTTAATGGCACATTTAATGTTACATTTCTTTCATGTTACATTTACTTTGCTTATGGGACATTCACAACATTTATTTATTTAATGATGATTTTATTGTATTAATTTTGTCCAGTTTGACCCTCCATTCTTGATGCCTGTATAGGAGGTCATGTCAGAATTTGAATCAGGTGTTCTGGAGCAGACACACATCTAAAACCTGCAGGGAAGGGGTCCCTGAGGACCAGGGCTGTGAACCATTGAGGTACAGTTTCTAAATTATGAAAGTAATGCCTTTTTGACCTTTTGTTCAACAAGTACAGTTCTCTTACTAGGTGCATTTTTCTTTCGTTCCAGCAACTTGAAACATAAAAGTAATGTCATTGTTCAAATGAAACGATCACTTAATAAATAAGTAAAATACAACTATGTACATTTTGTTTATTCAACTAAGATAGGCATGGTCTGTTTCCTTGTTTGATATTTTATTATTTCTTCATTATTATTCTTTTTACTTTAACTGGCCTTTACTACAGCTAAAAACAGGGTCCTAATTGGTCCTTCAAAGAAAGAAATTTACAAAAGACTAAATGAAGAAAACAAAAATGGGAGTAGCACAGGAGTGGGAGTTGTTCTGAATGGGAGCGGGATGGGAGTGGGAGTCAATTTACCAGGAGTGGGACGGGACAGGATTTTTTTCGTTATGCTGGCCTGGGATTGGGATGGGACAAGACATTTTTCTGTGGGAACGGGATGGGACAGGAGAGAAAATCCACTCCCGTGTCACCCTCTTCTCCAGACTCACTAAGTATGCACCAACCTGGAAATACAAATAAAAGATGCAAAAGTTAAAGCCTTCTGTGATTAATATTATTTTTTGTCTATTTAACAAAATGGCAGACCTCTTGTAACCTGTGATAGTTAGCATAATCTGAACAGTTTTATATAAGGGTAAATCTTATTTTCTCCCAGTAATGAATACATTCTTTCTGTCCACAAACCTCATCTGCATTGTACCACCTGGACTCAAAGAAAGACCTGCAAAACAAAACAAAAACAGAAACAGAGGCCCTGTCCCAATACCCACACTACACCCTACGCCCCTCTATGAAGTGTTTACTTTGTACAAGTGCATGTAGGGGTTGAAGTGCGGAGGTTACAAGCGTGCAAAATTGGAGAATTGGGACAGTAGGGATTTACGTCATCGACTTGCACCTCTGCATCTTGCACTAACTGCAACATCAAAAAGGGCGGGAACCAGCGCTGTTTTCACAGTCTTGCTGCTAAAAAAAACTATTTAAAACTGCAACAAGCAATTGTTTTGAGGAGAAGAAAGTGCAGGAAGCGAAGGAGGTTTATACACCAGACTCTCGCCGAGCCAGTGTTTGTTTGAAAGATAACTTCAGTGTTATGGCCTACTGACTGCCCAGACTCACTCCGAACCCAGTGGTTTCTTACAATGTTGAGCCTGGAAAACCATTAAAAAAACATATTTGTCGGCTTTCTGTCTAAAGTTTACGCAGTTCTTATTATTCTGATTTGATGGTTGATTACGTTGAAGGTTGTGATTGGTTTTTGCTCAGAACGTCATCTCCAGCAGTGAATTGTGGGTAATATACTTCGGCGAAGTCCGCTTCGATGCGGGCTTCGCCAAAGTGTGGATTGAGGGCACAAAGGGGGCGGGGCTAAGGACCACTCTGGAGAATTGGGACACACTACGCACTCGAACCCATCAACGGGAACGCGCAATTCAGGGACACAAGGGTGGAAGTGCGAGTATTGGGACAGGGCCAGAGTTCAGGTGGACGACCAGGACGTTGAGACCTAAGCAGCTGCCGACAACTGAGAAGGAGTCTAGGAGGCCTGCGACAAATGAGCAGGTGGTCTGGAGGACGGCCGAGCAGCATAGAGAACCCTCGGAGGGGCTCTGGTGAATGGCATGGAAGCCAGTTGCACCACAGTGGTGTTCTGAAGATCTGCGGCGGAACCCTTAGGGCTCTAAAGACGGCGGCGGTTCGTCCTCGAACCCTTCTGGAACAGGAAGGAGAGGCGGTTCACATGGTTCCTACAACCACCTGTGCTTAACAGAGTGTAAAAAACAGCAAAGACAGCTGTCATCTATCACAATTTATTTAGTCTAAAATGTATCATTGGGCATAGTACGTTTCAATGGAAGCAGAGCATTACACTGTAGCTGTCATAATGTGTGGTTGAGCAGTACCAAAACGCAGACAGGAGAACAGGAGCCGCATGGTGAGTAGACAAGATTTAATTATAACTAAAAAACACTTACATGGGGAACGCAGGCAGGGTAACAGGCAAGTACACAGAGATGTAGAAGTAGGGATGTGAGCAGTAGCAAAAGCAGAGGCAGCAAATGCAGAGAATCCAATAGTGAACAATAAAAACCAGATAACTTAAACACTGCTGAGCTATGAGAGGAACTAATCAGGAGGGATAAGAAACACCTGCATGCAGGGGAACTATAGGAAAGTGACTAATTAACACAAATGAGCATGGAGATGACCAGAACACAAGTAAACAAAAACAACCCTAACAGACAGATTCTGACAAAAACAATGCAGAGCCCAGTGCCAGTCAGTCCAGCTAGTGATAGCCCATGTTTGGCACTGTGTACAATGCCATTTGTTTCTACCTAGTGAACAATGTTTTTCATGTGATAGTATTATTTTAATCACCACTTTCAGTCAATACGTTACTCATATGTGTTCATCTGAAAAACGCCAAACACACTCACCTGGAGGACATTGGTGGTTGTGCCCTCAACTCTAGCATGTTACCATCGTAAAAACATCTAAAGCAGTTTGCTGCAAAAACATCGGCCTCACCTCTCCATAGGCCCAACAACCTACATGAGTTCAAATCATTTTCAGAAACAGCGCTTCCTCTGTCAATATTAAATGCTAAATGGCTGACATCCAGCATCAGAGTCCCAACGCAACTTTTGAGTCCTCATAGTTCTCAACATGGCGGTATTTGTATTTGAGGTTGGTGCATACTTAGTGAATCTGGAGCAGGCAGCGGTTGCAATGCACAGATAATTTTGCACCAGATTTACCTTCATACTGAAGAGTCTAAAGATGTTTGTTGTTGTTTCTTAAGTTAAAGACCAGGTTCCAATCAGCAGGTGCAGATTTACTGTCACCACTGAAACTGGAATGTTGCTGTCTCTGTTTTGGAAAAGTGTTTTTCTCTGAATGTTAAACCCACTGTCTTTATACCTGTCACTATACATTCATACAGAGATAACAGGTTATATCAGTTTCTCATTTCTGTTACCAGGAAATCTTGTTACCTGGAAACCTGCTTAGACAAAATAAATATTGGTGCTTTACCCGTCTCTAACCTCTGCAAGTGGTTTTATTTAACAAAGTTTAATGAAACAGCCGTTTTTGGAGTGGGTTTTATGTTTAGTACTCCTTAATGATCTGGCCAGAGTTATTGCTTTGCAACTGCATGTTTTATTTAAAATAACTACCAAACACCAATTAAGAAACTTATTTTTCAAATATCAGGTAACCTCATGACAGATATTCAAACATAGAACTCTCCTTCTGCAGAGCATAAAACTATAAAAAATTTAAAATAAGAAAGAGTTCATACTCCAGCAATTTAGGTTTACATAAAAAGCCTATCTTAGGGGCTCTGTTTGATCATTCAGGGGTACTGTATACAAATATTTGTATTACAATTAATCTATGCCAATAAATTGTTAGGAAGACCAATAAAATTAATTCATATTGTAAGTTTATATAATACCTATTTGTCATGATCCTCCCATGTTTGTGTTTCTTGTCTGTTCCTCTGCACTTCCTTGATTATTTGCTGTGATTCCTATTAAATTAGGTTTATGGTTCATTCTTGCGTTTAGATATTCATGTTATTTCCCTGGATTTCTCCATGTCCCTGCACATCTGTGTTAATTAGCCTCCCTCATTCAGTTGCTCTGCATTTTCCTGCCACCAGCTACTCCTCATTCCATCTAATTAGCTCTTCTAGTTCATTGGTCTGTTCTCCATCCTGTCTCCATATTTATACTCTGGTTTTCATTGCTCTCCACTGGATCCTACTGTTTGTCATGCCAAGACTGTTTACTACCTTTCTCCATTTCTGATAACCTGCCTGTGTTCCATGTCCTGCCTCTGTCTGTAGGTCTACCAGGTTCATTATTAAATATTCAAACTCACCATGTGTCTCCCACACTCTGGTCTGCACATTGGTCCTGCCAAACCCCAGCCAAATATGACATTAACATAAAATGTCAAACGTTTCCAGTGGAAATGTATTTAATATTCTAGTTCTTGCAATTACCCACCACGTATACTAATACAGTTTTTATATCACTTTCAGCCGCTACAAACCGATGAGGCTTGTTTGTCAGATTAAAGGGACCTTTTGAAAATAATAAACTGACTTTTCATTAAGCCCACATTTTTGTATAAATTTTATTTTTCTTCCTTGGTCTGATGTAATGGGCTAATCTTAAATCTTTAATGTGTTTTCCTTAGCTGTAAGCTGAAAAGAATAATAATTAAGAATTGTAAAGCCTTGAAAACATCAATCTCTGTGTAAATGTATATTGTTTCAATTTAGTCACGGAAATTAATGAAAATGAGAGATCAAAACATTTGATAAGATAATTTATTTCTTTTTCCTTTTTTTATATTATTTGTCATTTCAAAAACAGAGTTACAGAAAAGATGTAGATTGAAGCATTGCTTATTAGACCAAACCTTAATCCATTATCAGTTTAAACAGATCCTATTAATCACATATTAAGATAACAAGAAAGTTAACAATACTTTTGCAAGTTTATAATTCTCCATAACAAGAAGGAAAAATAAAAACACTGTGATTTAAATGTATGCCTTGCTTACAGTGGAATTACTTATTATTTAAAAGTAATTTGAATCTCTGCAATATTTTGCACGGTTTTAATTCATCAAATCATTTTCTCAACGCAAACACTTTTTTCACAAACACTGGTTTTAATTTTGAAAGAAGAAAATTGGATTTACAAATATTTGTATGCATTTCCCTAACCCACTGGACATTATGACATGTATGGAACTACAAATTATTGATATAATGAGCATAAAAACCTCATTTACTTATTTAACAAGGATGGTAAATGAGATCTGACCAAAAAAAGATGTAATTCTTTCAACATACAAAGATTTACTCTGTGTGCCACCACATTTCAAAAGTTTGCAACTTATTCCCGAACTTGTTGATCAGCATTGCTGCCGCTTCGACAGTATGTACAAAATCCATCAAAGGAATCTGCAGCACTACCCACTAACAGTATGTTTATTCATGCCAGACATTTTGTCTCTCAAGATGCAGATAAAGTTTGAAGATAATATTGTTTTATTCTTGAGATTGCATATGAGTCACTTTCATTAAACATGGTGTTAAGTTTTATTGTACAGAAGATTTATTTTTCAAAGCACGTACTGCAGCTGGTCCTAAAACTCCCACCGCAGCCCCAATGAGTCCCCCTGCCCCTGCTGCAATAGCTATAAACAGTGGAGCTGCAGCAACAGCTACACCAGCACCGATAGTAACGCCCACTTGAGCCAATGTAACAACCAGACCTTCTTGAATGAATTTATTTTTCTTCTCTGCCTTCTCTCTTGATACTCTTTTATGTTCTTCTTCAAGCCACTTCATCTTTTCCTGTAACGCCTCACCTCTCAGCCTAGCCCTCAGTTGCTCTTCTTGTCTCTGTTTTTTCTCGGCCCTGGCTTTCAGAATCTTCAATGCTTCCTCTCGGATCGCTTTCTCCAGCCTCCTGGTACATTAAGTTTGTGTAAAAGGTTCCTCCATTATCACTGATCATGCTTTTTATCTTTGAAAGCAGCTGAGGTACCTGGCCACTCATAGGATTTGTATTTGAGAAAACATGATACCTCCAGTTACACTTCTCAATCAAATAGCTAAGCCTACCACATCTGCTGAAATAATCTTCTATTGTGTTATCTCTCAGCTGCTCACCGTGTGTGAAAAGAACTATTGAGTACTTTGCAGCTTTTTCACCAAACACCTGCCCCAGCAGTTCAATGGTGTTCTGTTCTTCCTGTGTGAATCTACCCAGCCTGATCACAATCAGGAAAGCGTGAGGGCCGGGGGCTGAGAGAGAGATGCACTGTGTCAGTTTTCTTAGTACTTCTTCCTCTTTGTACTTTGTATCATAAATTCCTGGTGTATCGATCACCGCAACTCTGCATGTGTTCAGCACACCTCGGGCCTTTCTGCACTCAGACGTCACAGAATTGGGAGAGAGAGCAGTTTTGAATACTACTTGATTCAGGATGGTGTTCCCACTGGAACTTTTTCCGTTTCCTGTCTTTCCAATCAGGACTACACGGATATCTTCAAGTGGACCCAGATCTACTGAATAAAAGAGAAAACGCAGGTATTTATTGGCTTGTTTGAACATTGTTTTAAACACGTAACGAGATTAAGTTAAATTGCCAGTGTCAAGGTCGGCTGTATTCATAAGAGTTACACTGAAGTACTGGACAATCTAAAATGAGTTTGTAACTTTGTAAATCAATAAAACCACACCATGAGAAATAGATAGAATCAAATAAAAATCAAGTCACAAAACAATGAATAAAAAAACAATAATATACAGTAATGAAGATTTAAAATCAAATGGAATAGACATAAAATAGATATCAAATATAAAATATCAAATTGTGACGTCAAAGAGCAGCCAAGTTCAAATCCACATGGTGTAAGTATGTGTTTAAAAGAACTTTTAAATTGCTAAACTCTGTGCAGTTCTTATGTGGGAAGGCAAGCCCTTCACCCCAAAGGTGCAATCACACTTTTCTTTTTAGTTTAGAGCTTGGAACATCTAGAAACATCCACATATTTTACCTCAGTGGTCTAAATGAAACTTGGTGTGAAAGATCCTGCAGAAAGGATAGAGCAACAAAATCTAATCTTAAAATCAGTGGAATGAGGCCAACACTGGAGAGATGTGCTCCTGGTTTGTGTTGAAGGTACGCAGCAGGATTCTGTACAAATTGATGACGATGAGGAGAAGACTGGTTGATGTCCTTGTAGAAAGAGTTTCAGCTGTCTAATTTGGCTGTGCATGAATATTTTTTTCAAACAAACAGGACCTTGGCTAAACGTTGCAATTGAAATAACTTTTATACGACTTTTCACAGCCGGTATTGTTTCACTGACACTCTGCAAACCAACCGAGTATGTTTGAACTTTAATTGCTGGAAGGATCCTTTTGTTGACTTGTTTTAATGTCATGAATCGTTACAGAACCATCTGCAAAATAACACTGTTTGCATGTATATGAATTGTGAAAAACAGTCACTTACCTGTCTCCTGATCTGTAGTAGTTGGGCTCTCAGTGATAGCTGGCTGGCTTTGTATCTGAGCACCGTCCTCCATGGCTTTGCCCGTAAAACATCTTATGCAGCTCTGATATCTTCAAGAAGTCTCATGGTTTTTTACAGTCAGAACTCCAGCTGGATTACATTCCAACACTTTTATTTCCCAACAGTCTGACGTCAATATGTCCATAGAAAGAGAAAGTAAAGTAATATAGTTTTACCTTAAATCAGGAACCTTTTCACTTTCCTGTGAACAATTAGAAAAAAGATGAAAAAGCAATAAATATGACTCAGAGTATCTTAATTGTTGTGATGGAATAAAATGCAGAATAATGGCTGATTAAATCAGCCATCAATATGTGGCAGCAATGTTGAGTTTGGAGGCTGATAGGAAACCTAAATTTTCATAGTTGGAATTCTGACTTTAGCAACAATTCATTAGATCTTTCTGACTTGGACGTCTGAGTAATGATGGAAACCCAGCATCAGTAAACGGGGATTTTACAAAATCCTGGTGCAGAAGTCTGCAGATTTCAACAAAGATGACGCTTTTTTTTATTTATCTCACTTTGAAACTGATTCCCTGATGTGAAAGCTACAGAAAAAATGGTAAACCACATCAATAAAAACACAAATCATGATTATTATTGGGCACTATTATTTAGGCATAATCAGCATACTGTAACTTGAGCATGGAAGCTTTGCTTCCTCTGGCACTGGGAATCTGCAGCACCAGACGTTTCGGATTTATGTTTCCGAAAGAAGCTGAAAATGATGTGTTGTGTTCCTTCTACTTAGCAATTATTTGCTATATGATTATGTGGTACAGAACATGTGGTTGTTTCCTTTATACAGGCAACAGTTTCTGATTCGGTGAGTTGTGTGCTGATTCTGATGCTACATTTGATCAATTTTTGCTACATGTCCTTATGTTAAATTTTAATATGTGGGCTAATATTTCACTTGGCCCAATCTACTATAACCTAACGTTAAAACAAATGAAAGAAAAATCATGTTATTGACCAATTACCAAATGTACATACATGAAAAAGCTTATTGTGCATGCACATCTTTTGTACTACTGGTTTATGTGTAATATAATGTTAATACCACTTTTAAATTAGTTTTTCCAAAGAATCTAAAGATGTTTGTTGTTGTTTCTTAAGTTAAAGACCAGGTTCCCATCAGATTTACTGTCACCACTGACACTGGAATGTTGCTGTGTCTGTTTTGGAAAAGTGTTAAACCCACTGTCTTTATACCTATCACTCTACATTCATACAGAGACAACAGGTTATATCAGTTCCTGATTTCTGTTACCTGGAAATCTTGTTACCTGGAAACCTGCTTAGACAAAATACATTTTGGTGCTTTACCCGTCTCTAACCTCTGCAAGTGGTTTTATTTAACAAAGTTTAATGAACAATAATGTTGCCAATAAGATATATTTCCTTTGCCTTTGATTTTTAGTACCTAAATCATAACATATGTTGTTGGAAATACTGTAACATTTGAATTTTTCCTGATGAAAAGTTTTTAGTACATGCTTCTTAAGATATATGATAATATCAATGGACATCCTTAACGTTAAGGTCATGATTATGTTTGAGATTTGTTTTTATTTGCTGCATTCATCAAATCTATAGAATTATTTGTGTCCGATTAGGAAATGAGGGAGAGCTTCCTCCCCTTTTGTTTCGGGTCGGCCTTACTGCCACAGCTGAGATGTGTTGCAGTTTGTTGGCCACTGCATAAAGAGGGCCATCTCAAAGCGCCAAAACTTTCCTCCATTATCACTATTTATGCTTTTTATCTTTGAAAGCAGCTGAGGTACTTGGCCATTCATAGGATTCCCATTTGAGAAGAAATGATACCATGATACAGTCACACTTGTGAATCTAATAGCTGTCACATCTGCTGAAATAATCTTCCCTGGGCCTTGATCTGCAGAGATCTGGTCTGTAACTGTTGTAGACTTATGCTGCTTGGACTGATTACTATGTGACTAAAAGTGTACTTTTAAAAGTCAAGCATATTGGTTCACAGTGGAAGGTAGCAGGGGTCATTTTCATTCCTGACCTTTTTTCTCCCGTTTTGTAGTTAGACAGGGAGCTCAGCTATTGTAACTTTTTGTTTTCTTTTATATAGACTGCCTTTTTTTTATTTAGCAGGGGGGGTATGTTTGTTGTTTTGCCCCTTGAGAACCCGAAGCTTAAAGCTTCCCTGTGTTTCGTTCTTTTTTGCTTGACTTAATTGTAAAATTGTTTTCTACTGACATTAACTTTTTTCTTTACTTTGTGTTACACCTTGTGCCAGACAACATCTTTGCTCTTTAGGAGGTTGTAACACTGAAGTGATTTTTAATGTCCAAACTGACAAACTTTGTGTATTTTTGCAAATATTCCCTCATTTCAAATTTGATGCTTGCAACATGTTTTATGTCCATTTATGTTTTACATGACACCACAACTTCATTGGGATTGAGGTTGTAGTAAAAATATGGAAAATATGTTGTTCATTTGTATTCACCCCCAGTACTTTGTAGAACCATCTTTCACTGTTATTGCAGCAGCAGGTTTTTTGGGGATCTGTGTCCAGCAGCTTTTCACATCTAGAGACTAAAGCCTTTGCTCATTCTTCTTCGCAAAATACCTCAGTCTTAAACAGATTGAATGGGGAGTGTCTGTGAATCTTTCACAGATTCTTAAATGTATTAAGGTCTAACTTTGATTCAGTTCTAAAAATGAATATGATGTAATTTGATGTAAGCTATTCCATTGCTCTGGCTGAATGTTTAATGTTGTCCTGCTGGAAGGGGAACTTCTGCCCCAGTTTTAAGTCTCTGGCAGTTTCATCAGCTTTTCTTCTAGGAAGCTTCATATTTTTCTCCTTCCATCTTCCCAAAAACTTCTATTGGCTTCCTTGAAAAACTTTCACGACAAAGACAATTGGTATGGCAATCACCCATCACTATTTACAGTGCTCTCTGAAATGCTCAGAGCTGGTTTTGCTTTGTGTTGGTCTATCACCTAAAATCACAATAAAATTGAAGTTTGTTACTGTAATGTGACCGCGGTAAAGTTCAAGAGATATAAATATATATTGCAATGCACTGTATTACTTGCTGTTCATTAAACAGCAAGTAATCCTGGATAGCTCAAGGTCCACCTTAATCTATGTTTTCTAATGCCAATGAGGTTCTAAACTTCCTTGGACTGACAAATTGTCATTTAGGTCGACACTTCTGCTTGCCACCTAATGGTTTGCCCTGTATTGAGGAAAGATCCTCCCTTACTACTCATCCTTACTTCTGGGCATGCTTTCTGCCACTTGTTAAGGAATGCTTCCAATTTTTACTGGACAAAAATATCATAATCTAATAACCATAATTGAAAAAAAGAAAATACATGAAAAATTGCTTAATTGCACATACTTTTATCAAGTCTGCAACTGGATAAACGTGATCCATGATCCAAGATTTTTCAGATGGGGAGACTTACATTCACATTGAAATTAAAACAAGATCATTTTGAAAAATGTTGGAAACTGTGGCTAAACTTCATGGATACTAGAAATACATTCTAAAGTTGAAAATGAATTTAATTAATATTTATTAATATTTATTCATTTATATTTGTTTATCTATTTACCTACACACACTTATTAACTTTTTGTATGAGTATGTATGTATGTATGTATTTATGCAGAGATGTATGTGTGTATATATATATATATATATATATATATTGATATATATGTATGTATATATATATATGTCTGCATATATATAAGTTCTTGAAATAAAATGGGTTTCTTCTTCATTTATCTTTCAATACAATTTATACAAAAAGATGCCATTTTTATTGACAAATTAGGTAAAACAGACTGAGTCGAAGATTACCCTTTCGAACACTAGAGGGCGGTATATTTTTTTTACCAGGCTTGACCATTAGAGTCGTCCTTGGAAAACGTAACGTTCACTTCCGTGTGAATGTCATGAATGAGTTTAACTTCCCTTTCAGCTCGCTGACTCCATCTGATTTCAGTTGGAGAGTTGATAGCTGCTGCTTCTGTAAAGTCAGTTCAGATGGATTACACCGCCGCACAGAGCGGGTTCAGACAGCGTAAGTTACGTACGTGATTTCGACTCCAATCGACAAGTGTGAAGAAGAAGATTGCAGTACTCTCACTGGAAGCTGCTGCTAGCTTTCTACGCGTAACTCTGTGTTGTCCCGGCTGAAGCTAACAATAAGTTGAGCTTTTAATAGACAAACGTAGTATTTTCCTGTCTTTTTTGTCTGCGGCTTCACTAACAAACTTATCGTTGCCAACGCTACTAACCAGCTAATTTATCTTTAAAACCGGCTAAGCTAGCTAACATTTATCTGGGGAGTGTTGTGATGTGGGTTAGCATTTCAATTTCTTTTATAGTTTAACAACTGAAAAGCAAATATGGTTTTGTTTTGTTTCATTTTGCTTTTATTTCTGCTAAAAATAAAGATTCTGTCCGTATTCAGAGTGCTTGAATGAATTGAAATAATATTTTTATCAACAATGGCAGCACTTGTGCGCCACTTTTTCATTGCAGTTATACAAAATAATCAAGATAATCCTAAATTGATATGGGCTCAAGATGTTTTTGTGTTGCCAAGTTGCCTGAATTAAACTGAAGAGACAGAAGTCCTTAATATCTATTTTGTTCAGTAGCAAAAACTTAGAGGTTGACACAGTATTGTACCACATGTAAAACCCATCAAAACACCATACGCGCAATATTACGATGTAATTGACAATACAATGGCTTATAATTGAGCTAACAATTCTTTTATTATTCACACAATGTCCCTTCCACTGTCTGTGATCTTTAGCTCCCAGTCAGTAAAAACTCATATCAGGTGTGGGAGCTTAGATCATTCAGCTGGCCCAATATATGACGTATATGCGGAGTGTGGATGCATGATACATGAGATATTGTATACTACTAAATACTGCGTACAAGTAGTTCTTTGCAATTACAATATTGCAGATATTGATATAGCGAGGACGACTGCGATTTAATATATCGCTCAGCTCTAATGAGCACTAAGACCATTGCGTGAAACAGAAGTGGCTAAATTGTGTCGTTTAAATATTCAAGGGCTCATTAATTTTATTGGACACAATCATATTTAAAGAGCTTAGTTCCTCAGCCATTTGTCCTTTACCATATTTTGTTAGTAATGTCTGTGTGAATGATTCTTTCGTAAATAATCGAAACCTGCTGTTGTCAACCCTATTTTAATAGATGGTGATCCTTTGTTGACTTGTAACTACAGACCAATTAGGGTCTTGACTCTAATGTCAAAGGAATTAAGAAAACTTCTTGCTTGTCAAATTAACGATCATTTTAAAATGAATATCTTTTTGCTGCTTCCAATGCAACTTGTTTTTACCGCTGACCATTTTACAGAAAATGCTACATGTTATTTCTCTGAAAAGGTTATAAGATCTCAATATAAATGTTGGATTGTATGGGCTGTTTCATGACCTACAAAAAGGGATCTCCTGTAGTGGTCTGCCGCAGCAGATCTAAAGAAGTCTCTAACTAAAAGACGCTGTGTTGTTGTGTGACAGTTTCATGAAGAGGATGCTCAGGGTTGACCACAATGTTCTTCATTTTATGATGCACCTTCTTTGCACAATCATCTCAAGTTAACCATATCATTCTTCTGGACAAATTTATTGGTTTTAATTTTTCTCTAGACTTATCTTTTGTCCCATTCACAAGCTTTTAAAATGGAAAATTGCAAAAATAAATTGCTATGTTTACCTGCTGGCGTCCCACAGGTGTCTGTACTGGGTCCATTTCTCTTTACTATGTACAGTTAAGTTCAAATTGCCAATGTGGTATCAGCAGGTAGACTGTCTACTGAGGCTCTGCGGTGGCTTCATATTAGGTGTGTTAGGGGAGAGACAGATTTAAAAATTGCAGGACATTGGCCCCTCATGACTGGAGTTTGACACCCTTGTTCTGAAGCACATAAACAGTGGGAAGAAATTCATGCTGGTCTGTTTCATTTCTCTTGGCTGACTGATGCTTGAGTTGCTAATTCTGCTCGATCAGTTGTCTGTTAGGAAAGAAATTTAATTCATCTCTGTTTGCCATGTCTACCTATTTAAATGCAGTTTTCTTCTGCATAGAGCATAATATGCGTCTGAGGAACAGTTCTGTGGACAGGCCCGATGGCAGCCAGTTGTTTGATGACACAAGTGCAGCCGTGCCTGGACCTGAAGGAGCCTACAGGTGGGAGCTGTCTTTGGATTGGCCTCATACTAGAATGAATGTTGACCAGTGGTTGAATCAGCACGAAAACAAGCATTTTTACAACAGCATTTTGAATCCTGGTTTTTATATTATTTCAATAATTTCTTGACAGAAATCAGCAGGCTGGCCCTCAAGCAGCAGGACTCCCTGGTCACTCCTTCCTTTCAGACCCCATGTCCAACCTGGCAGTGGCATACGGCAGCTCACTGGCATCCCAGGGGAGGGAAATGGTGGACAAAAATGTAAGAGTGCCTACAGATTCAGCTGATCAGCAGCATCTACAGTAGTGATAACAGCAACATCAAAATAAGTGTTTTCTTTGTGTTTGTTTATTTTAGCTGGACAGGTTTATTCCAATATCCAAGCTGAAATACTACTTTGCTGTTGACACGGTGTACGTGGGAAAGAAGCTTGGGATTTTAGTTTTCCCTTACATGCACAAGGTACCCTTGGGTTTACTACTAAGACGCCCTTGCTAGGAAGTTATTCTATGTATTTATGATGGGCTTGCACTGTTAAAAATAAATGATTTAAATCAAGAAGTGTGAAAATGGAATTTAATAAATGCATTACTTTTAGATCTTCTCTGATTTGAAACAATCTGACACATCCGTGTACCTTTGTCTTGAATGATATAAACCAGATGATCTCTTTTTTTTATGTTTTAATCTCTGCATCAAGATTCTTGCTGTTGTTACAAACATTTAAAATAAGCCATAAAGTATTTAGGCCAAATTTGAACAGTACAGGTCTGATAATTGTGTAAAATTTGTCTTTTCTGTAGAATTGGGAGGTGAATTACCAGCAGGACATTCCTGTTGCCCCGCGCTTTGATGTAAACGCTCCTGACCTTTACATTCCTACTATGGGCTTCATCACATACATCCTGGTGGCTGGACTGGCTCTCGGCACACAGAACAGGTACAGTTAGAGTCGTTTTTCTTTCCACGCTGCAGTTTTGTTTTTGTAAAACAAATACAGAACAGGCATTTGTGCCTTTTATTCACATTCAAAGACGTCAACAATACGTGTCGCATTTCTGAGGCTGATATTTGTTCAGGTTTTTACTGCTTCAGTTCGATCTATGTGCTGAAAGGGCTGGGTTTTAATTTTACACCCTGAAGATCACCAACCTGAGCCAAATGAGCCACATCGACCCTCGATATACCGGATCCTCGTCTTAAACATTCAATAGATGGATTCTAGCATCTGGTCAATTCAAATGTTTTCCATTCAAAGACCGGTCTAGATAGTAACTGTTATAGTTGATTAGTTTAATAGAACAGTAACAGTTTTAGTAGCCAAAACCACAAATATGACTTATTGTGGTGAGTAGAGAAACTGGGAATAAATGGTAAACAAAGAATTAATGTTGACTGATGATAACACTGTGATAACAACGTAGTTCCCAGTTAAATAAATCTCGTGTTCCTCAGGTTTTCTCCAGAGCTTCTGGGAGTTCAGGCCAGCTCAGCATTGGTGTGGTTGATCATGGAGGTCCTGGCGGTCCTGCTTTCACTTTACCTCGTCACCGTGAACACAGACCTCACCACCATAGACCTTTTAGCCTTTTCAGGGTACAAATATGTTGGGTATGTACTGGTGTATGTCACTGTCAACATCATCGTTTTTTCTGCAATATCTTTTGTTGACCCTCAGACCATCTCTGTCTCTCCAGAATGATTGTAGGCATAGTCTCAGGTCTTCTGTTTGGAAGGCCAGCTTATTATCTCTCTTTGATGTGGTGTTGTGCTGCCATCTTTGTCTTTATGGTGAGTATGACACATTCTTCAACTTTTAATCTAATAAACCTTTGCACACTATTATTCAGAATGCTTGTACCTCTTCCTTACACATTGTTACAAGTATGTCTATATGCACATGTATGACAAACGGAGGTAATACGATGTTACGACCTGTGCAGGACTGTTTTCCTGATTCTGACCCCTATTGCCCCCTTCAATAAACCTTGTTAATGTTCACCCAGAACTTATATTGGCTTGGTGCTTTTCTCAGCTTTTACGTCATGTTTTCCTCATCCAGCTTTATTAGCCAAACTAATGACATTTATTTATACAGTGTGTTAAAAAAGTATTTACACCCCTTATAGAGTTGTTATTCCTTTTTTTTGTCACAACTAAATGTTTCAGAAGCATTTTTGATATGACAAATACTGTGTATGAAAAAGATATGACCTGAGTAAATGCAGAAAATCTGTTTTTAAATTATAATATAATTTATTAAGATAAAAAAGGGATCTGAATCAACCTGACTCTATATGAAAACATAATAGCTCCTAAAGTTGTTGTTGTCCCACTCTTGGTGGCAACAACTGCCTTCAAGTGTTTGCAATAGCTGGCAATGAGTTGTTTACATCACTGTGGAAAAAACCTTGGCCACTTTTCGTTGTAAAATTGTTTTAATTCAGCCACATCGGAGGGTTTCTGAACAAGAACCACCTTTTTTGGGTCATGCCACAGCATTTCAATCAGATTTAAGTCCAGACTTTGATTAGGCCACCTGAGCTATTAATCAGAGGTGAATCTTAAGGTCACAAACTCATGACTAGACTTCTCCTTCAGGGTTTTCTGCTAGAGAAAACCCTGAAGGTTCTATGTATTCCTACCAGCCCTGAAGCAGTGAAGCAGTCCTGACTATCATACTACCACCATCGTTCGACTCTTGGTGTGATCTATTTCTGAAACGTTGTTGGGTTTTATGCCAGATATAACAGGAAACACACCTTCCAAAAACTTTCAGCTTGGTTTTATCAGGCCACAGAGCATTTTCCAGAAAGCCTTGGAGATCATCAAGATGTCTTTTGCTAAATATGAGGCTGGTCTTGGTGTTGTTTTTGATCAGCATTGGTTTCAGCCACTACTGGAGGTTAGACCCTCACAACTCCAAGTTAGTTCACAGCTTAAACCTCAGTTAAAGATTAACACACAAAGCTAATCCCTCCAGCATCGTAGAAACATCATTTTTCACCAAGACCGAGCAGCCGTCCTCTTCTTTAATTAATGCTTTTGCATGTTTCCGAGCAGATCCGCACGCTGCGTCTGAAGCTCTTATCCGAGGCGGCGGCTGAAGGGAAGCTAGTAAGAGGAACCAGGAACCAACTGAGGATGTACCTCACCATGTCTATCGCAGCGGCACAGCCCATCTTCATGTACTGGCTCACCTACCATCTGATCAGATAAAAGCTTCAACGCTCACTTTTGTAGAAGAAACTCTGCTGCCTGCATGACATCCTCTCAGAAACAAAACCAAACTTTCCATTAAGAACCACATCGCTAAACACACTGAGCAGAACACGAGCTACCGAAGAGTAAAGAGGTGACCCCTCCTCGGAGCACAGCCACGTTGTTAGTTTTGCATTTTTTATATTTAAAGTCTTTAGATTTTGGAGCAAGAACAGGTGGCTTTAATTTCTCTGCGTCCTTACTGGGTAATTGCATGTTAACTATGTTTTAATGAATATTTATGTATGTTTGTGAATTGTTTAAGCTGTTATGTTGCAGATTTAGCTCTGGTCTGGTCATCACAGGTGGTATTTTTAAGCCAGCACAAGGAAAGCAAATCAGTCTCACACAAACCTTTCTCTGATATCGTGAAGAAACTCAAATTCAGGTGTTTAATTGATCTGCTGCTTACAAAAGTCACATGAAACATTTAGGCAAAGCTGAATGTTTCATGTGACTTTTTCTTTCGCCTGTTTAATGAGAGATGTCAGGCTCTGGGGAGAAAGATTTGCTGGAAGGAAAACATTTAGTTGCAAAATCAAGTTTACTGCTCAGTAAATGTAATTTAATATCAGATATTGTCGTTTTGATGTTTGCGATATTAAGTCTTATTTCCAACCAGGGTATATTTCAGATTGGCGTAAACGATTTCAGGAAACGTTCTTTGCTAATGAGCTCTTGAAAGTGCTACTGAAGCTATGTTTGATGAACACTTATTTAAATAGAAAGCATTTAGTCTAGAAACCACGGGTTATTTTACCACTATACACAGCTTTGATGCTGAATTGAAGTCGATGTTTACTGAAAGTGATGAAATGAAGCCACTGAAACATTTGACTGATAAAGTGACTCGTGTCAAAATTTGCTTGTTTACTAAAATGTTTGTAGCTGAATTTGTATCACAAAAACAGAATTACTCTGACTGCAAAGAAGAAATAAGACATTTATCTGTAAAACAAAACATAATTCACACACACAACCAGGTTGGACATGTTTCAACTCTTTTCTTTTTATTTTTTTCAAAATAAAGAACTGTAAGACGTTGCTGCTGTGGAAAATAATGTTTATTTGTATGTGCAACCTGAAGAGAAATAATGCAAAGAACAAATTCATATAAAGCCTCAAACAGCTTATAAGTCCAAAATGTTTTCTGAGATGAAGCAATTAATATTTAATTGTGGAGCATTTTTGCTTGTAATTGAACAAAGCTGAACATTTACTCGGAAACACTGATTCTGTTTCACGTTTAATGCTCAGTGTGGCGCTGCTTCATTGCTACATAACAGTGAGCTCTGAATTGAATATATAATCAAATAACATTAAACTATCACATCAATAATCACAAAGTCA
This sequence comes from Girardinichthys multiradiatus, assembly GCF_021462225.1. Lineage (NCBI taxonomy): Eukaryota > Metazoa > Chordata > Actinopteri > Cyprinodontiformes > Goodeidae > Girardinichthys > Girardinichthys multiradiatus. The sequence goes on along the minus strand of NC_061810.1, from coordinate 24,354,377 downwards.
CATTCATAAACAAAATCAGGTGGCATTATTGAGATGTGGTTTCTACACGGTCTGGAAAACAAGAGTATGGAAAAATATTGGTATTTCCAGACTTTTTGTCCTCCCCACTATCTTCTTTTGTCCAACTTTTGTTGTCTCCCTTCTTACTTCAGTCTTTTGTGCCCTCCCTTCATTCCTTTCTTGTGTCCAACCTCTCTTTCTTTCTTCCATTGATTCTGGTTCGGAGGTTCCCCATCTAAACTCTGTCACCTATATAAATATCTGCCATGAACCCATATGTATATCTGAAGGAGTGAGACCTCTGGAAAACTGAGCTTGGAAACGTTTGGCATTTCACAAGACAAATCCATAGGAATCCTCTGTAAATTATAAATATTATAGATACATAATATCTCAGATAATATGGAGATGCTGCAAACAGTGGAAAACCCAGTAAGCAATAAGGTGGGTTTTAAGAAAGATTTCTAGTCTTTCCAGAAGCCTCTGTTGTGGTTAATAGCCTGAAGGAGCCTGGTTTCCATCGTCCTCTCCACCGGGTATCTCCTGTACATGGGCAGCAGCAACCGGAAATGGCAGGTGAGAGATTCAGGCAAATGGATCTCTGTGGCATCAGGCAACACGGCCACTGTCATCCTGACAACATCCATCCCCAGGAAGGGGACTCTGTCACAGCCTGTGAGGAACACTGACCACAAACAGGAAAACAAACCAATGAATGTAACAGACCTGCAGTAAGATCTACAACTGATACAAACTGAACAGAAAAGTGAAAAACATACGGAGGAACTTTCTCTTGTTTTCTGCAGAGAGATTTTCAAACACCTGCCAAAAGGTAATGATGGTCGGATGGCCAGCATGATAGTCTCCCTCATAAAGTGTGTTCTGTAAATTTAAGAATAAAAACAAAACATAATGTACTGCATGTCTCATTTACCTACAGTTAACCACGTATTAATACATCCATTTGAATAATTTTTAACTGCAGCAACAACTCAACCAACATCACTGATGCTGCAACAACCTGAATTTTTCATTTATTTCAGTTATGTTGCCTTAGAACAAATGTTTAAAAATAAATGTATAAAATGTGTTGGTAATATGTAAAACTAAAAGGATAAAATCAGTGGATTTCAGGCTACCTCCTTGAAGACCTCCCAGTCATAGTTTTCTTGGCCCACCATGACCGTCTGTAATTCCTCAGACTGGAAGAACTCCACAACATCCATGTTGCACACTTTAAAAAACCCACGTTTGAAGAGTTCAAAAACTCGTTCCACTGACTTGTTAAAGGCGTGGTTGACGCAGGCATCAACAAATTCTTTCCTGTAGACAAGAAAAATAACACAAACAGTCCCTGATGATAATATAATGATTTGTAGATTATTACAACTCTGAAGGTTCTTGCATAAACTACACATTTTTAACTGGAATCTGCAACATTTCCACAGACAGATGGCAGAAAAAACAGACTTTTACACAAACATGAGATGCAAACAGGTAGAAATGGAAATGAAAGTTCAAACCAACCTATTAGATCCAGTGACCAGTTTTCCAGGCTCGTCTGGATCAAGTTCAGCTTCCTCATCACCCCAGGAGACCTGTTTTTACCATCACAGATGAACGGCTAGTTAAGAACCTGCACCCACATTTATCTTTTGAAGAGGGTGAAACTGAACTGGATGCTCAGTTTGTGTTTAAAAAACCTACAGTGAAAGTTGTCTCCAGGGCTTCGACTTCATCAGGAGAAAAGTCCTCCAAAATGCACCTCCATGACCTTAACACACAATCAACAGTGAGGAAAGCTAATTTAATACAACAATGAGCCACACCGCCAACACAAAATTCTTAACATTTTCAAAGTCAAATTTCAAAGATTTCTGGGCATTCAGTTGATTTTATTATCTGAATGTTCTATAAATTATGAAACAACACAATGCTGAGACTAGCTCCCAATTCAGGGTTTTAGTAAGTCTTTTGTTTATTTTTTTAGTTTGTTAAATTAAATTTATTTTATTTTAAAATCTAGAACATTAAATTACTTTATACTAAAACAGTTTTTAGCATAGTTTTTAGCACATTTTAATATCTATATTTTGTTTGTAAAAGTCCGAACAATTGGGAATTTCAGTGATCTTTTTGATAGAAATCAACATAAAAAATCATTTTCTTATTTAAAAATTCCTGTTTTTTTGTGTTTTAGACAACAGAATAAGGAAAACTCTGGAAACATTTGTCCAGACTGTTTTTATTTTTTCCATACTTATCCAGACCTAGAAAGGCTAGTTTCATACTTATACAGATGTCATGGGAACAATAATGACCCTGCATTCAACACCAATAAATGTTTGAGTTGGACCATACCAAATATGAAAAAGAAAAATATATTTGTGACTTTTCCTCTGAGATGAAAATGTGTCTATGTTCAAACACAAGTGCCTTTTTATGTTTCTAGAGCCTGCTTAGAGACCTGTTCAGTCATAGATTTTTAAATGTTTCTCACTCTGCCAGGACAGGTTCAAACTCCCTCATGTCCTCCAGTGATGTTTTGACTCGGAGCAGCTTCTTGAAGAGCGCCAGCGGGAACGGCAGGTGTATAATGTTGTGGTTGTAAAGAGCCAGGCCACACAGAACGCCAAACAGGAAGTACCTCTTCTCCTCCACTTTAAGCTATTTGTTTGGAAAAGGAAAAAACAAACAAGAAAATGGCACCTGTTCCTGTACAGACAAGTTTAGCCTTTAAACAACAAACTAATAAGCCTGGTTAATATATAGTTTCTTCTTTGATGAACAGGTGTTACCTTGGGTGGGAACCAGGCCAGGGTCCGACTCTCGTTGTACATGAACATTTCAGATTCAGGATCCATTAGCTTATCAAACACGTGCAGAAAAAAATCATTTTTGTTGACGTTCATGATCTTCCTGTCATCTACAAACTGCACCTGGTGGAAAGATTTAAAAAACTTTTTAAAATACCAATAAACATACATCCAAGCTGCATCTGCAAAAACCGGTTCTCCAACATTAGGATTTTAATTTAACTCACCCTTTCTCTTAAGCTGCACATATGAACAAGGTGAAAATAAAGATCATTAAAGGTTCTGCAGTTTTAAATTCTTTGTTAGCTTTTGGTCTTTAATTTCACAGACTCTATTCAACCTAAACATGTAACTAGGGACATTTTTTAAATTGTGTGTTTACCACAAGCTCCCTTTTGAATAGAGAGTGATCAGCTGCAGCGAGATGTCTGAAGGTGTCCTCCACCAGGTGAGTTCGTCTCAGATTCAGCTGGAAGACCGGGACAGGGGAGTGCAGGGCGTCTCCCAGGAAATCTTGAGGCCATGGAAAACCCATTCCATGAACAACATGATAAGCTTCCTGCAGTTACAAAACTCTCTTCCCATAAAAAGTCCCGGAGCACAAATGTTTGCAGCCATATAGAGGTACATCTGAAATATTTTGAATATTGTGTAAAAGTGCAATATTTTTTGCCAGTCATCTCAGAAGCTGAAACTCATGTATTATATAGAGGTCTTACACATAGAGTGATATATTCCAAGCCTTTGTTTTGTGTCATTTTGATGATTATTGCTTACAAGTAAAGAATATCAAAAATTAAGTGTCTCAGAAAATTAGAATACTGTGAAAAAGTTCATTATTGGACACTCCAGGTGTCACACCCTAATCAGCTAATTAACTCAAAACACCTGAAAAGGTTTCCTGACCCTCTAAATTGTCTCTCAGTCTGGGTCATAGGTTACACAATCATGGGGAAGACTGCTGACTGGACAGATGTCCAGAAGACAGTCATTGACACCCTTCACAAGAAGGGTAAGCCACAAAAGGTCATTGCTGAAAAAGCTGGTTGTTCACAAGAGTTCTGTATCCAAGCATATTAACAGAAAATTGAGTGGAAGGAAGAGGTGTGGTAGGAAAAGGTGCAACAGGGAGAACCGCAGCCTTGAGAGGATTGTCAAGCAAAATCCATACAAGAATTTGGGGTAACTTCACAAGGAGTGGACCGAGGCTGGAGTCAGTGCATCAAGGGCCACCATACACAGATGAATACTAGACATGGGCTACAAATGTGGCATTCCTCGTGTCAAGCCACTCCTGAACCAGAGACAACGTCAGAAGCATCTTACCTGGGCTAAGGAGAAAAGGAAATGGATTGTTAACGGTCCAAAGTCCTGTTTTCAGATTAAAATTATGCATTTTATCTGGAAATCAAGGTCCCAGAGTCTGGAGGAAGAGTGGAGAGGCACAGAATCCACGTTGCTTGAAGTCCAGTGTGAAGTTGCCATAGTCAGTGATAATTTGGGGTGCCATATCATCTGCTGGTGTTGGTCCACTGGGTTTTCTGAAGTCCACAGTCAATGCAGCTATCTACTGGAAAACTATAGAGCACTTCATGCTTAAAACATCCTTTTTTGATTGGCCTAATGTGATATTCTGAATGAATCTCTATAAAACAACCGTTTATCTATTTGAAATGACTGGCAAACAATATTGCGCTTTTACACAATATTAATACCTTTTTTTTAGATGTACCTCTAGATGATGCCTGATAAACTGATAAAGCACTTTACCTTCATCACGCGTGCCAAGATGTTAAAGACAGCAACCTTACAAACCAGGGGGAAAACAAAAGGGTAGCGGCAGAAAATGGCAGGCGTTTGCTCATTGTCCTTCGAGAAAAGAAAATAAATTAACAAGGAGAGTCTCTGAGAACCAAAAAGCAGATCGAACACCACGTAACACTGTTTTCACCTCTTGTTTGGAGAACGTCAACCAGAGAGTGACATCCACATGTAGATGATGAGTACTACCAATTTCTTCAACATAAAAGGTGCTCAGTGGGACTTTGTGGGACTTCCCAACTTTGTTTGCCTGAAAAAAAATAAATGCATCATCAGAAACAATCTTTTATTTTACTAATAATGAAAGAAATTAAGAGTTTTGTAGTCCCATATAAATTTCCACCCTATAAAGGACTGCATATCAAACTATCAGAATGGGGTCATGCTGAGAAAATCTGAAATTTCAAAGCATTAATTTATAATTTGCTTACGAATCGCTGGCAGAGGTAAATATCTCTCAAAGGTTAAAGGCCAAGCAGCTGACTAGAAGATTATGAAAGTCTAATTTTACCCAATTTCAAATAAACACAAAGATGACTGAAAAGAAGCATTCAGTACTGACTTTGTAAAGCAGCTTCAGGGCTTTCAGCAGTAATTTGATTCCTGGGTAATGGGTTTCTAACAGGTTGTTCTTCAGCATGAAACCCAGGGCATTTTTGAAGACCATGATGTGCCTGATCAAAATACTGGCTGACAGAGAAGACCAAAAGCTTCCTGCAGATTTAAAAAGGAAAGACAAAAATAAATAAACCTTCAAGAGCTGTACATCTATTATGACAAGGGTTTGCACATAATATATATATACATATACTAATATTAAACTCGGGGATAGCAGAACTTCTTAAACCTTACAATAAAACATCTAAATGAATAAAACATCTAAAGGCAGTGCAGCAGTTTCTTACTTAGTGTGGTCAGAGTCTTCTCGCTCAGATCCTCAATGACAACTGCCAGATGTAAAGCTCCATTCATGACATTCGAGTCCTCTTGTAGCAGGGGGCATGTCAGCAAAATCAGGAGGATCTCTGGAGATTTTATATGACGTCTTGAGACAATGAGCAATTCTACAAGCCCCTTCAGATTCACCTGCATGGAAAACAAAATCAATAAAAAAAGCTATGCATAACTAATATAATGTGCAGTGCATCCAACTTTGAACTCTTGTACCTGAACTGGTTTTATATGGACATAAAACTTCAACATTTCTCAGCTATTGTAGGTAAATGCCTTTAAATTTTTGTCCTTAACTGTTTGTTTGATCCATGGGACTGCCAACATCTGGTCGAAAGCCTGGCGAGCGGCTTCGAGGTCCACTGTTAACGCACCAGCTTCCAGCGGAGCTCCACTGGTATCAAGGCCACAGCCGCATTAGAAATGTGACTTGTAGGAATCATTTATTGGTAAGACGTATTTCTCTAATCCAAACACAACCGCAGTAACGCTGATGGAAAGTCATACTCACTCTGGTTTAGTGAAACTTGCAACAAGACTTGAACTTGTGAAAAACATTGACTCGATTTCTCTGTACCACAAAAAGAAGAAAGTTTCAGAAGGGACTTGTAAACACTAAATGTATATTTTAGATTAGCCATGCACAAAAGACAATAAAGCATTGTGAAATTTGCTCCCTTACAGATTTCTTCTATTTTTGCTTTTTTTAAAAACATTTAATGCTTCAGATTATGAAACAGATTTTAAAATAAAAAATAACCATATAAAATTCAAAAATCTGTCTTTAAGTAATGATTTTCCTTATTAGGTAAAGAAAGCTATCGAAGCTAACCTGGCCCAATGTGAAAAGGTAGAAATGTTTAAATTCATCCCACAGCATCCCAGTCGGATTTTATTGCAGATTAGGACTTTAGACTGTAAGACTAGGACTCTCCAAAACTTATTTTTGTAATTCAGAGCTGGACTTGCTGATTAGTTTTGAATCTTTGTCCTGCTGTATAACCAAGGTCATAAACTGATGGCCAGACAGGGTCCTTCAGGATGTTCAGCTAGAGAACAGGATTCATGGTTTATCAATTATGGCAAGTCGTCCAGGGCCTTAAGGCGACCGTCATCACCATGTTTGGTCAGTAGTGGTTAGAGCCTTGGGTCCCTTCCATGGATATAATTGTTGCCCAATTCGCCCAATTGACCTCCCGGATGAATCCTCAATGAGCTGTTGGAGTAATTTTGGTAAGCTGGCCATTCCTGGGAAGGTTAACCACTGTTAATTAATTAATGGCTCTCACTGTAGTTTGTTGGAGCCCCGAAACATTAGAAATAACTTTAACCATTTCCAGACTGATTGATTGTTAGTGACTTTGTTTTATGTTTATGAATTTCTTTTGCATTATTTGCTGTTATTTCAGCTTTTAACCTTGTTCTCTCTTTTCTCTTCCTAGAAGCTACACCTGGCCTGGCTCTGTGTCTACCTGTGACACCTTTCTGGAGAGGGGAATCGTCCGAGCTTCTGCTGGCAACAACTTAATGCTCACCCTCTACCGATGATCCACATGGCCCTGTCTTTTAGTGTTTAACCCTTTCTCTCTCCTAGACATAGCAATTGACTGAGCTTTTTTTGCTTCTAAATTCAGACAAGACAGAAGTTGTTGTCTTTGGACCGGAGTCTTTAAAAAAGAAACTGCTTAGTCAATCACTTAACCTGGATGGCATTAAATAGACCTCTGATAATAAAGTAAAAAACCTTGGTGTTATTTTTGACCAGGACATGTCATTTAAATCCCATATTAAACAGGTTTCTAGGATTTCCATCTTTTACCTCTGGAAAATTGCCAAAATTAGAAATATCCTGTCTAGGAGTGACGCTGAAAAACTAGTCCATGCATTTGTTACTTCAAGGCTGTACTATTGTAATTCTTTACTATCAGGATGTCCACAAAATGCAGTTAAAAGCCTTCAGCTGATTCAAAATGCTGCAGCAAGAGTTTTGATGAAAATTAAAAAGAGAGATCATATTTCTCCTATTTTAGCTTCCCTTCATTGGCTCCCTGTTAAATCCAGAATAGAATTTAAAATTCTCCTCCTCAGATATAAAGTCCTTAATGATCTAGCTCCATCATACATCAGAGATCTGATTGTTCCATATGTTCCTAACAGGGCACTTCGTTCTCAGACTGCAGGTTTACTGGTGGTTCCTAGAGTCTCTAGAAGTAGAATGGGAGGCAGATCCTTTAGTTATCAGGCTCCTCTCCTGTGGAACCAGCTCCCAGTTTTAGTCTGTGAGGCAGACACCCTGTCTACTTTTAAGGCTAGGCTTAAAACTTTCCTTTTTGATAAAGCTTATAGTTAGAGTGGCTTAGTTTATCCTGAGCTATCTTCCTTATTTTTTTACCTCCGTCTTCTTCCCTCCCTGTTGGATGGAGTAAGGGGGAGTCAGGTTTAGCCTAAACTGGCTCAGTTATGAGGTGCAAACACACCCTCCATTTCTGCTACCTGTATGACCCCTTCTCTTTTCCAATGGTTATAATCAGTCTGACAGAGGGAGGTATCCCAATCATTGTGGTTTTTAGTATAACAATGACCATCAGTGGGACCCTTTGTGGGGTTCCTTGAGACGACATTGTTGTAAATAAGCGCCGTTTAACTAAATAATCTGAACTGAAACTATCTGTGTAGTTATGCTGCTATAGGCTTAGGCTGCTGGAGGACATAATGACCACTTTCACCCTCTTTGCTACATTCTCACACTACTCTCCAATTTTGCATTATTTGCTGTTATTTCAACTTTTAACTTTATGTTCTCTCTCTTTTCTCTTCCTAGAAGCTACACCTGGCCAGGCTCTGTGTCTGCCTGACACCTTTCTGGAGAGGGGAATCGCCCGAGCTTCTGCTGGCAACAACTTAATGCTCACCCTCTACCGATGATCCAAATAGCCCTGTCTTTTAGTGTTTAACCCTTTCTCTCTCCTAGACATAGCTACTGACTGAGCTTTTACTGTGACTAACTCTATATGGTCTCTTTCAGGCTCTAACCTTGAAAACTGGCTCAGAGTTTATCTGTTCTTTCTTTCTTGGTGAAACGATTAAAGGAGCTACATCCATTAACATTTACTTTTCCTTCCCATAGAAAGTACTCCTGGATCAGTGCTTCTTTGTTCTCTTTGTGTCTCTGCTCTGTTCTCTCAAACCCCCAGTCGGTTGTGGCAGATGGCCGCTCACACTGAGCCTGGTTCTGCTGGAGGTTTCTTCCTGTTAAAAGGGAGTTTTTCCTTTCCACTGTCGCTACATGCATGCTCAGTATGAGGGATTGCTGCAAAGTCAACGCCAGTGACTGTCCACTGTCTCTACATGCTCATCTGGGAGGAGTGATTGCTGCAAGTCACTGACTGGATGCAATCTGCTGGGTTTCCTTAGACAGAAAAACTGTTTATCCAATTTGAATAAATAACTGAATCTGACTGCACTGTTCAATGGTTAGGATTAACTGGAATGTATGTACCTGACTGTTGTGAAGTGCCTTGAGATGACATGTGTTGTGAATTGGCGCTATATAAATAAAACTGAATTGAATTGAATTGAATTAGATGATATTTTACTTTATAAGATCTTTCAGCCGTTAGGTCACATTGGTTTGGATATCTTTTCTTTTTTTTCAACAAAGGAAATCAACATTTAAAAAACTCATTTTATATTTACTCTGGTCATTGTTGGCAGAAAATAAAATGTGTTAGATGATTTGACATTTTTAGGTGTGACAAAAGAGCAGAGACAGAAGAAAACTATAGGCAGGCAAAAACGTTGTCACAGCATTGCAACATGAAAATCCAAAGTTACATTATTGGGTTACCTTTTAACATCGACGTTGCTGCAATTCATTGCCAACCATTTTTGCAGTTTTGTGTCATCCAGCCGCCCAATTATTTGTCCGTGATCGGAGGTCTTAAAAGTTAAAGGTAGACAAGATTTGATGTTTCCTTTTTTATGTTCATTGAAAAGTATTCCTACTTTGGTACACGTTACCTTTGCAGGTGAAGAGTAAATTAAGTTTGTGTTCCATCCAGCTGATAACGTCAAGTCTGCTTGAGGACATAAAGAATAATCAAAATTAGTCTTTGAAAATCTTGTTTTTAAAATCCTAAACCTATTTTTTAGAGTCTAGAGAATAACTTCATTTTAGTTTGTTTCAAATCTAAAAATTGTTCCAAAAAGCTAGAAAAAGATTAAATGTCTCACCAAATATGATTATTTGACAAGCAATTGAACACACATGCACACCATATAAATCATTTAATCCATCAACCTGCCATCCAGGGCGACTGCATACGTACCACTAGGTATGGCTGCTGCCCTGTCAGAGATCCATGGAAGCTGAACCAGGGAGGGGGACAGGCTGCTGTCTTGCTGTCCAGTCCCCAACTGGCCTTTGTCCCCATTACCAAAAGCAAACAGCTGTCCAGAGGAAGTCAACACCAGAGTGTGACACCTGGAAGGCCAAATAGGAATTTAAATAGAAAGTATTTAATGGCACAAGGTGTTTTGGCCTAGTTTTATGAAGTGATCTTGTACGTAAAGAACAACTTGATATATATATATATATACATATACTGAACATAAGATCTCTCTTCAAAGACTTTGGTAGTTAGTGACCTGATTTGTGACAATCAGATTGATTTATTTTGCCTCACAGAAACCTGGCTGCAGCAAGAGGATTATGTTACTATAAATGAGTCAACTCCTACTAATTATTTAAATTTTCACATTTCTCGAAATACTGGGCGAGGAGGAGTAGCAACCATCTTTCAGTCCGATTTATTGATTATTCCCAGACCAAATAATAGCTACAACTCTTTTGAATATTTAATCCTTAGTTTTCCCCATCCAAATTGCAAAGCACTAAAACCACTTCTGTTTGTTGTCTTATACTGTCCACCAGGCCCCTACTCTCAATTTTTAGATCAGTTTTCAGACCTTTTATCAGATTTAGTGTTAAATACAGATCAGGTTATTATAGTGGGGGATTTTAACATTCATGTTGACACTGAAAGTGATAGCTTAAATATAGCCTTTGATGCTATCTTAGACTCAATTGGCTTTGCTCAAAACATTAACAAACCTACCCACCTTTGTCTTCATTCTCTGGACCTTGTGCTGACATATGGCATTGAGTATAAAGACATAACAATATTCTCTCATAACCCTGTCCTGTCTGACCATTTTTTAATAACCTTTGAGTTTAATTTAACCGAGTACTCCACACCTGAAAGAAAATGTCATTATAGTAGATCATTATCAGACAAGGCTGTAACAACCTTTTGTCAAAATAAGGTGAGATCTTTCCATGTACTCCATGCAACATGCAGTAACTGCTCACAGTTAACTCCATAAAGGTTACACTAAATATCCTTATATCCTTATGTGTAATCCATGCAATAATTATTAAAATACACAGTTGGAGCGGTAGAGAGTGAAAACAAGCATATTCTCATAATCTGGGACTGAGAGACTGGAGGGGCCTGTGTGGAGCCACATATTATCTGTTTTATCTTTTGCAGAAATATAAACACAAATATAAATAAAGTGTATCCAAAGAAATGATGTATGATGAGTTTCCATTCATTTACAAGTATTAAATGAAATTAATAATCTTTGATTATCAAGTTAAAAGATGTATGATTGAAACAACTACACCACTAGCTAACCCCTACGCCACCAGCGCCGCCCCCAACCTTGGTGTTATTTTTGACCAGGACATGTCATTTAAATCCCATATTAAACAGGTTTCAAGGATTTCCTTCTTTCACCTCCGGAACATTGCCAAAATTAGAAATATCCTATCCAGGAGTGACGCTGCAAATATAATGTAATTGTTTACTATGAGGATGTCCACAAAATGCAGTTAAAAGCCTTCAGCTGATTCAAAATGCTGCAGCAAGAGTTCTGATGAAAATTAAAAAGAGAGATCATATTTCTCCTATTTTAGCTTCCCTTCATTGGCTCCCTGTTAAATTTAGAATAGAATTTAAAATTCTCCTCCTCACATATAAAGCCCTTAATGATCTAGCTCCATCATACATCAGAGATTTGATTGTTCCATATGTTCCTAACAGAGAACTTCGTTCTCAGACTGCAGGTTTACTGGTGGTTCCTAGAGTCTCTAGAAGTAGAATGGGAGGCAGATCCTTTAGTTATCAGGCTCCTATCCTGTGGAACCAGCTCCCAGTTTTAGTCTGTGAGGCAGACACCCTGTCTACTTTTAAGGCTAGGCTTAAAACTTTCCTTTTTGATAAAGCTTATATAGTGGCTTATGTTATCCTGAGCTGCCTCTGTAGTTATGCTGCTATAGGCGTAGGCTGCTGGAAGACATAATGACCACTTTCACTCTCTTCGCTACATTCTCACACTACTCTCCAATCTTGCATTATTTATTGTTATTTCAACTTTTAACTTTATGTTCTCTCTCATTTCTCTTCCTAGAAGCTACACCTGGCCTGACTCTGTGTCTACCTGTGACACCTTTCTGGAGAGGGGCATCGTCCAAGCTTCTGCTGGCAGCAACTTAATGCTCACCCTCTACCGATGATCCACATAGCCCTGTCTTTCAGTGTTTAACCCTTTCTCTCTCCTAGACATAGCTGCTGACTGAGCTTTTACTGTGACTAACTCTATATGGTCTCTTTCAGACTCTAACCTTGAAAACTGGCTCAGAGTTTATCTGTTCTTTCTTTCTAGATGAAACGACTAAAGGAGTTACATCCATTAACATTTACTTTTCCTTCCCATACATAGAAAGTACTCGTGGATCAGTGCTTCTTTGTTCTCTCGAACCCCCAGTCGGTCGTGGCAGATTGCCGCTCACACTGAGCCTGGTTCTGCTGGAGGTTTCTTCCTGTTAAAAGGGAGTTTTTCCTCTCCACTGTCGCTACATGCATGCTCAGTATGAGGGATTGCTGCAAAGTCAACGCCAGGGACTGTCCACTGTCTCTACATGCTCATCCGGGAGGAGGGAATGCTGCAAGTCACTGACTGGATGCAATCTGCTGGGTTTCCTTAGACAGAAAAACTTTTTATCCAATTTGAATAAATAACTGAATCTGACTGCACTGTTCAATGATTAGGATTAATTGGAATGTATGTACCTGACTTTGTGAAATGCCTTGAGACAACATGTGTTGTGAATTGGCGCTTTATAAATAAACTGAATTGAACTGAATTGAATATAATTACCTCCCACATGCAATCTGAGATGCTGGCCCTCCGAGACCATCAACCAGCTTGGGCCGAATCTCACTGGTGGTGGAGTTGTGACCGAGCTGGCCGTGGCTCCCATCTCCAAAAGTAAAAACTTTCCCTTCCTACCAAACCCAGAATCACATCAGACTAATTACTTTCAAAAAGCCTAAAGTCAGAGGGTCTCATTCACTTTGTGTAAATAATCTCAATCAGCAATGTTAGTACCTTAGTTAACACAGCAGTGTGTGCCTCTCCACAGCTGATGAAAGAGATGCCCAGAGGTCTGAGAGCAGGTACCAGACAGATGTTGAACCTGCCTGTTTAGGATCAGAAAATATCAAAAAGAATGAATGTTTTTTATGGAGGAGTGTGAGAGTTACCTGTGAGCTCCAACTTCAAGATGAAAAAAGATTAACCTAATCTACCTTTCTCATCCACTCTGTTGAGCCCCAGCTGGCCAGATTTATTGGCTCCACAGCAGTACACCAAGCCGGAGAGCGTGAGGAACAGGGTGTGGCTCCCTCCGGCTGAAATCTGGGTCACTGCGACTCCGGTCAGGGAGCACACCAAGATAGGTTTGTGCTGATGAGCAAAATCCTTCCCCAGGCCCAGCTGACCATGACTGTTTGAACCCCAGGAGAAGACGTCTCCTCCTAAAAAGAGGCAAAAACAAAATGTGTTTTGCAATTAAATACACAAAGCTTTCCTCAGCAGGTTTATTGTCTTACCTCTAGTCAATGCGAGGGAATGGGAGTTTCCACAAGTAACCTGGATTATCTTAATGGGCATTGGGATGGGTACTCGGCTGTAAGTTGATGAGGCAATAATGGGTTAGACATATTTACAATAAAGAGTGCATGTTTACTCATCACTTTCAGTTCTTGCCTTGGTCTCTGATTGTTGCACTGCTGCCCTGGTACCTGCCCAAGCTGTCCATCATCTCCTGCCCCCCAAGAAAACACTTGTCCAGATGCACATAAAGCCAGACAATGGTCTTGACCACAAGCCATGGCGACAACATCACCGAGTCCCTCCACACATCCTAAAGCGGGGAGAAAGGAGAGTGACGACACACAAACACATTAGAAAAGTCAGCTGAATCTAAAACCTAACTCGTGATGTCAAAACAGCACTTTTACAATATTACAGAAGAAAGCAATAAAATAAAATAAAAATATTAATTAAATTAACTAAGACAAGTAGGGTTGAGTGTTTCTGCTTTGTATCTGATATATATATATATATATAGATACACTGCCAATGACCCATTACATTTAAGATTAGGAAACAAAAGTTTCAGTATAATTGATACAAGGACACCTTGTAATATAACTCCAGTACAACGAGCCAGTGCATTATGAAATATATGACAGGTGCTGCTGTTAGCCTTTTAAGTGGTTGCTACAAATAAAAAAAATAAAAATAAATAAACAATCCTTCAAACTTCCCAACTCCCACTGAACTCAACATAAAGGCTTAGTTAAGTTTCGTTGCATGAAAGAACTGGGATGAAACGAAACTGAAAGTCACCTCAGCAAATTAGTCTGCATTATATGCCTGTCACAGATGATTCATGATACTGAAGCAACATACAATTAAGCAACAAGCTGAAGAAAATAATTTAGGAGAACAATATTCTTTAACAAAATAAATATGGTCACATTAAGTCATTTGGATACGTATGGTAAATAATTTATAATTAATAAGTTATTCTATTTACCATAAAAAACAAATATATATAGATAGATATAATTACTTACCAAGCATCTTTCCACTTTGGCTCCTTCGTCCGAGTTGGCCCTTTGAGTTGTGTCCACATGATAAAACTTTACCGTCTGCTTTGAGGAATAAAGTGTGCTGCTCACCGCAACAGATGCTGGTTACAACCCCGGGTGCGGTCCAACTCACCGGGCTCAGGGCCGCCTGGACCCCAAACTGTCCACTGGAGCTGTCTCCCCAACAGTACAGCTGCATGTCTGCAGGTTGACTAACCACAGCATCTAGAGCGGCGATCCTATTGAGCTGCAGGTGCTGCTTTCACCTGCTGTGGGAAATATGAAACTCCCCTTGCGAGCTGCGAAAGAAACAAATTCTTTCGCGACTGTAGCGCATAAGAACACTTAAGGCTCACTGGATTTGTTAAAATATCTCATATGATACGTTTTCAGCTACACAGTTTATTTGCAATGTGTAATTACTTTACACGCAAATCTACGAGCTTACGAAGGTACGTGAAGGCAGCATTAGCGCATAGAAGAATTTCTGTACATTAATATTTCTCTCATACTGTAGAAAGTTACTCTCAACATCACCCAAATTATTATTACTTGAATTACTTGAAATAATTATATTCGCACAAAATGTCCCACCCTAAAGGCTAAGTGTTACTGCAATCAAAACATTATCTGAAGAGAACCTTTCAAAATAAGAGGTAAGATTCTCAACAATGTCTGCCGATATTTAGACGTAAAAATAAAGGAACTATTCAGCTACAATTAAATGATGACGATGACCGTATTTATTTTTAAAGAGACAGTGTACATTTCATTGATGTAGGTTGTTAACAAACGTGCAGGTTGTTGTTAATATGAAAAATGTACAGAAATTTATGAAAGTAATACTGGAACAATGTACGAGAAATAATTAATCAAATAATTAAATAAAAAAGACAGACTGAATTTTGTATGAGACTTTTTAAGAAAAAGTATATATTCTAAAAAGTATAAACACATCAAATACATTTGTATTTAGGTAGAAACGAAACTCAGACATATAGTCTTTGTGGAATGCTGGGTAGTTGTGATTTTTAACTCGTGGTTTATTTGTAAAACACTTCTTTAGCTTAATGCATAATATTTGTCTGACTTTACTGCAAATACATACTATACATACTAAATCCAGAAATAAAATAAACAGAAACAAAAACCATAGTATTCAAGATGTTACTCAATCCTTTGTAGATAACTATCTTGTAAAGTAAAAAGCATGTAGGTGACCAATAGATAGGTCTAATAGAGTTAATAAATTAGCAGGTATTAACATTTCTTACAAGAACAATACAATAAAAAATAAAAATAAAAAAACGAAGAAAATGAAATCTGTACTGCTTTTAAAAAATGTGTTTGGTTTTAGTTGTTTACAACCGAATATCGTACTAATCAGGAAAAAGCTGAATGATCACTCCTACACAGTTACATGTGACTTAAAGTGTTATATTGATGAACCGTAAAGAAAAGTTAGGCATTTCTAATATTGCACTTGTATTTTATTTAGCAGTTAAACGATGAATAGATTTGATTCATTTAACTCATATTTGGTTTAGTCAACAATAAATAATGTTGCACGAATGTGTTTTACTGTTCAGTTTGCTTAATCAAGAGAAATGTGAGACCCTTTATGTAAGGACCAGCAGAGTAAAGTTACCGCTGTTTATAGTAACTACGTTTAAGACCACATGCCTTTATTTTGATAACTTCCTAATGAGCGGAAGTAGGGTAACGGAACCAGCTCAGTTGGACAAAAAGGTAAAACTGCAATGAGTTCGGCAACACAGAGAAAGGACAACGGAAAGAGTTAAAAGGCAACTTAAGCTTATCTTCAGTCGATAGAGGGACAAGGTTTGTAAATGTGATAAAGTGTATTTGAGTAACTTCAAATGTTTATGCAAAAAGATGTAAAAGGTAGTGTTAATGGAAAGAAATGTACTAATTTAATGGGATATGCATGACAATTAATGGTGAAATGTTTAAAATTATTGTTATTTGCTCTTGTGTAGCTCTTACGTTGGTTGATGACACGGATGGATTTAATAAATCATTGAACCACCAGTTCTGGCCTTCTCAATATAGACTGGATGCTACACTTTATTCCATTGGCTACCTTATCTACATGGTAAACTGATAAGCCTGTTGTCAAAACCCACCTTTTTCCTTCCCTTAGTTGGCCTTATTTCTCTGTTAAACTGTTAGATCTGTGATAGTACTGTCCTACTAAGGACAGCTTTTATCTAAGTAAATACTTTTGTGGCTCTTTGGTATGAGAAAAGTCTGGAAAATAAATGCAGATGTCTGTAAAAGACTAGAAATAAGGGTTTCCCAAACTAAATAACCCAATTTAGTGTAAAAGAGTGGTTGATTTGTTAAGAAAAAAGATGTTAGACAAGAAATTATGAAATTGATGGATGTTCACTTTTACCTCATTTTGAGACCTGTTGGGAGGTCTTTAGTTTTTATGGTCCAAAGGTCATGTTATAGATATTCTATTTGACCTTACTCAAAACCTACAAGATTTTCATAACTTCATAGACCATGACCACTTTAACTGATGGGAAAAAGTTCAACATGTGGCAAACTCACTAGATCCATCTCACTCACTAAAAGACAAAATATTTATTGTCCCACAAAGTTTACAAGCCTTGCCTATTACTTCCAAAACCAAGTTTTTGATGATCCTCTTGATCTAGCGAGGAACATAAGGCAAACATCTGTTGTACTCGGAGAGCATTAAAATAAAGACTGGGCTTCTGTTTACTACAAAATAATACCCTCTGTTTGCCTATCGTAAACGTCTTGACCTTTAATGGCCCCAAGTAGATGAGTTGGGTAGAAGCCGTAGATAACTCACCCCCACAAGACTGGTGTTCACAGAAGCTGTGAAACTATTTTATTCACCACCCTACCTCATACCCCTATGATCCTCAAATGTTGATAGCTTTCCTCTAAAAACTACACTAATTTAAAGTCACCATTATTTTCATGCTTTCAATGGATACTCTTTTTGAAAAACCTCTGACTTAACACTACACATGACCCTCCCCCCCTAACGTCATCTGTTCACAGACCTCTGACTTGACACTTTGGGTCTGGAGAAGGGGGATGCTCTAATTACTTTATTGCTGCTTTTCAGACGCATAAACCAAAACGAACTTAAGATTCTGTCAGATTACATCCACCTAATTAATTTTATCAGGATTTCATGTGACAGGCTAACACTAAGATCAGCGTAAAGTGGGAAGGTTGCATGTTTTTTGAATGTATTAACATACTGAAAAAATGTGGCATGAATTCAATTAAACCTCCTTTACTCCTGAAATGCCCAAATAAAATCTAATCTAACTAATTGCTTTCAGAAGTTTTCTAATTATTAAACAGAGTCCCCAGCGAATAATGTATTCTACAATAAATCTAGCAGTTCAGTGGAGGACTGAGGTTTGTAAGAGGATATTAATGAACAAACAGCAGCATAAAGTTCATAGCAGACAAGTCAGGGAGAATGTTGAGATGTTTGCAGCACTCTGTGAAAATCAGTTTGTCCCCATTATAGTGTTGGCCTAGATATCTGCATAAATGCCTTTTATTAAAATAGTTTTCATCCAATGTTTTAATTTGGTGAAAAACAGAATTTGGGGTTTTTCATTAGCTGCAAGCCTAAGTCATTAACCTTAACAGAAATTATATGCTTTCACTGGATACTCATCTCAAAAACCAAAACAAAAACACTAAAGTACGCCCTTCTATTTTAATTGGGTAATTCAAGGGTTCACCCATGACAACGACATCCATCATGTTGTGGGGTTGTTTTGCAGCAGGATGGACAGGTGCACTTCCTAAAATAGATGCTACCAATAGATCCACCAATTTGTGGAAATATTGATGCAACATCTCAAGAAATCTGCCAGTTAAAGCTTGGGTCCAAGCAGGTTTTCCAAATGGAGAATAAGACAAATCATACTGCAACTTAAGGGCAACAAAGTCAATATTTTTGAGTGGCCATCACAAAGCCCATATCTCAGTCCCATAGAAACGTTGTGAGCAGAGCTGAAAAGGTGTGTGTGTGAGTAAATGGCCTACAAACCTGGCTCAGTTAAACCAGTTCTGTAAAGAGGAATGGGCCAACACTCCAGCAAACTATTAAGAAATGTCAGAGTTTAAAATGCAATTCTACTAAATACTAAGGAAAGGCATATAAACCTCTGAATTTAAAGGGGGTTAAAATAAATTTCTACAAAATATCTCTCATTATTTTTGGCATTTAGGAAAAGAAAAAAATAGCTAATCCTAACTGACCTAAAACAGGCAACGTTTTTTTCTGATTTAATGTCCTGTTTTAAGATATATAGACATTGTGTTAATTAAATTAATTATCTGTGTATATTTTAATTGACTCAATGTCAATTTGCCCCTTTGCCCATTTATACCCCCACTTCTAACCTTTGTAGGAAGGTTAGAAGTGGGGGTATGGTTCAGCTATGCACAAGTAATCAACCATTGTGTTTAACCCGTTACGTATCAGTTGAAATTTTTTATATTTTGATGAAGCATGAAAAGACATAGTCATAAAAAGGGTAAAATCTCACATTTAATTTGATTCAACTGCTTACTATTATCTGAAAGTTGGTTTTACACCATATTTCAATTTATTTTGGCTCTTTTTCTCCTTTCTGCAAAGCTCGGTGTAATGAGATATGACAGATTAGGACCCATGCTGAATCCAAACTAAGAATGTGTGTTCTTAATCTAAGTCACAAAATAGCATTTCCTAAAAGGAGACTGTCAAAAGAAACTAAAAAAAAACGTTAAAGTCATCAGTTTTTAAAGTGGGAGCAAAACATTCCCCTGAGGGGGAAAAATGAACACATTCAGACGGCTTCCTGCTGAAAAAGTTGGGTGTGGTAACATGACAAAATTACATTACATATTACATACATTTTAATAAGTATGAAAAGGCGTAGAGATAAAAAGACCAGAAGTCATTTTGGTTGCACTATACTTGAGCAGATGCATTAAGTTCAAGACCATGTAACATTGGGTTTGGACTGAAAAAAACAGCTCAAAGGTTCCCTGTCAAAGGGACATGTTTTCAGGTCTCTTTTTAAATTCTCCCTGTTCCATTTTAACTTCTCCCCATCAGCCGTAGCATCTGAAACAGAGAACACACCCACAGACCCGTCATCAAAGCCCACAAACACGCCCTGCTGCTCGCTGACAGTCAGAGTCGTCGGATTCTTATGAAGATGTACGCTTCCTATTCTCTCCCTGTCTGAGAGGCGTACGACTGTGAGGATGAGCTTTGAGTGCAGGTAACAAGCACAGCTCTTGTCCTGGCTGCTCGGGTTGCAAACATACACAACATAGCATCCAGTTTTATCCAAGCAGGCCTTGATAACAGGACCTTCAGCTTTCAAGGAGTACAGCCTTACACAAGATAAGTCTAAGATATTGATGGAGTTATTATCAGTGGACAGCAGTGCGTAGCTCCCATCAGGGGACATTTGGAAGTCTTGTGGCTGACAGTCAAACATATGTGGCAGCTGAATGTGCCGGCACACGGTCTCCTCTGACAGCTTCCAGGTGTACACCGCTCCAGAGACGGTCAGCACCACCACAAAGTCCGGGTGGTCTAAAAGAGTTTGAAAAGCAACAACGCGCTCTGAGTTTTCCACGCAGGAGAAGCGCTTGCTGATTGAACCGGACCATAGGCTGGCAGCCAGCAGGTCTCCATAACGAAGGCCAACAAGAAACGTCCCCTCAGGCGATACCTGAGCGTTCGATAGATACAGGTGAATTCTGCACACAATACCTCCGTGTGGCAGCTTCCAAACGTGGGAGAGGCCATGTTTAGATATGCTCACTCCAAACTTACTATTGGGAGTGATCAGCACATCTGCAGCACTGCCGCCGCTGATCCGGCCGATATTCTCACCTGTTTCTGTCTGCCAGACATAAATTTCCCCTGCTGAGAGGGAGAGAAGATGGCTGTTGTTCGGAGAAAGCTGCATCTTTTCCACAGGACCATCATGCAGGAAGGTAAATTGTGGAAGTCCAGAATCTAAATTCCATCTCCACACATTCTCTGACCCATCTGATGTGTAGAAGTACTTTCCTGTTTGCTCCACCGCCACGCCTTTCACTCCACTCTTCATTTTTGTTGCCGTACCTGCAGCATTTATCATCTCTGAGTTCCAGACTGTCAGGCTTCCATCGTGACTCACACAAATGATATCTGAGGCTGTTTTGAGGAGCGCGAGGGGCTGTGTGTTTGTTTCTAAGGAGAGGACACACTCACCAGTGTTCACCCTCCACACCAAGACGAGCGGGAAATTGTCCAACAAAGCCAGGAAGAGATGTCCATCCAGGGAGAGCACTGCTTGAGCGAAGGCTTTCCCGTGCGGCACAAGGAACTGGTCCCACATCTCCCAGTTACATGTATTCCACAATGTTACCTGGTGAGTTTGACACACCAAAAGAGTGGTGATGGCTTTGGAATAATCTGTGTTGAAAATGCTGGAAGATTTACCCTGATTGAAGTTTTCTTTGACAAGTCTGGGTGGTTGTTTTTGGTCCGCAACATCCCATAGGGCTACGTTCCCACACATGTCCACACATGCAATTTCTTGCTCCTCTTCACAGAGGATTATCTGCATAACTGCCCTGTGGGTTGAGTTTAAACAAGTGCCAAGAAGACTGCTGGTTGTGAGATCAAATATCGACACTGTGCCGTCCTCCTGTCCACAGTAAATGCTGCAACTCTGGAAGGAGGCAACGAGACACATCACAGAGCTCTGACACCGAAGACGAATAGAGGTATTGCTGGAGATATCAAACATGCTGACAAAACTCTCCTTTTTCCACCACATCCATAACTTTTCCTGACATGAGACAAAGCCTTTAATTGTACTCTCAGTTTGGCTTGACTTAGACTCTGTATCCGGTGATTCCTTCACCTCAATAAGCCTCTCTGGATCTGCCACATCCCACACAAAGAGCTTGTTGGATTGTGTTGAAAGCAGTAGGAAAGTACAGCTACTTTTCACTCCTGCAAACTTCAACTCCTGCTGCTCCTGGCTAAGTGATAGCTTGTCAAAATCACAAACTGAACCTTTCCAAATCCAGGCAGAACCATCATCCATGATCTCTGCCACAACCCCACATTCTGTACATGCAGCTTCTGCAACACTAATTGTTCTGGTGTTAAGATTGAGTCCTAATTTGCAAATAGGGAGAACAGAGCAGGGACTGAAACAAATGACCAGTCCTGCTCCTTTCCCCCTTTTCCTCCTGTCCTGTCTGATGTCTCTGACATATCCTTCAAGGGCAGGAAAGATGTCCAAGTAAGGGAGGAGGCTCATCTCCATCACTGTAGGCAACTGTAGGGGTGAGTTCTGCAGGAAGCAAGCAGAGGACTTCAATGTGCTTGCAAGCAGCCATCTTTCTCTTAAAAACTTTGTTGAGCCTTCATCAGCCTCCAACATGGCTACCAGATCATCTAGCTTGCCAGCTTGAACCATTGCTTGGTGAAACTCTGAAGACATCAACAACTCATGTTCCATTTCTTCCAACCTGCCACTTTGTTGCAAATGATGAGGCAACTCTAGGATCTTTCTCATGTTTACCCTACAAGCATCTTCAGAAACAGAGAAAATAAATGGCTGACTGTCTGATTCAGATTTAGGGTTTACAAAAAGTGCCTTTTCATTTCCATTAACCCGCCTCCCACTGAAATAGTCCACCATCTCTGAATGGATCTTGCTCCTCACCCCATGAGTGCCCAGATACTTTTTAGTCACGACCAGCTGGAAATGTTGGCTCACCCAAAACAGCACCTGTGAATCAGCAACCGACCGTCTGATGAGGAAGTTTTTTAAATCCATTAGCAGCCTCTCTACATCAACTTGTGAAACTGTTCTTTCACATTCAGCTGGAATCCCATTGTCTGAGCACAGCAGATCCACAAGTTCAAACTCGCAGAGCCCGGTCCTGGAGAGGGAGACGTAAGAGACCGTACGAGCCATCAAGGACGAGCCGTGCTTCTGTTCCAAGTGATCCAAGAGAGCGGAAATAGACGAATGAACGCCGTCAGGGAGAGACGACTCAGTCACATCTGAATCTGACAAGAAAAGGAAAACAAAATATGAGATCTAAAACTTTTTAACTCCTGGTAATAATGTAGGTGCAAGTCTATTTTTTACATCACATATGTTGAAATGTGCAAAGCCTACATTTAATTATTGCCAAATAATTTGCAGACGCGTTTTATATTAAGATCTATGATCATTGAGAGAAAAAAATATTTTAAAAATGCATTTGCACCAAATACACTAGAACTAATGCACATTTCTGTTTATATAATTATGATAATGTTTAAAATGTTCAGTTTTCCAATTAAAAAAATCGTGTCAAGAAAAAAGTACTGAGACATTAGGAACTTGAAATATTACTGTAGACTGATTACGTTGTATGTAGTTGTTTTGTTATGGTTTTGTTTTGAAAATGCTTCTAAATAGGGATGTCCAACTGGATTTATTAAGCTTTATTTTGGCAAATATGTCGGGTCACCCATCTAAATAACTGATATCAGGTGATCCACTCACACAGGTGTAAAAAATCTAAAATGCCTTTGCAAACATTTGTGAAAAATAGGGTCGCTCTCAGGAGCTTGATGGAGCCATGATGAGATGCCCCCTGTTCAGTAAATTCAGTAAATATCCCTCATTCAACTGTTAGTGCTATTATAAGAAGAGGGGATGTCAACGGATGCTGAAGGGCTGAGGAATTTATCCATTGTTTAGAAGATGGACTTGTCAGAGTTCCAGTTAAAACAAACTCTCACGGCTTCAGCTTACCAAGACACTGTAGACAATGTCACACTACCATCTCTGTGGAAACAATTTGAAGATGACATCCTCAGTTCAAACATCACTGTGCACCAGTGCACAAAGCAAGGCCCGAAAGGACATTAATGGTTGAGGAAAAACTTGGCTGGGCTGGTCTGGGCAGACACCTTTGAGATAAATTGTAAGGGAGACTGTGAGCCAGGCTTTCCCGTCCAACCTTAGTGTCTGACCAGATAAATGCTCTCCTGGGAGAATGGTGAAATATTCCCATAAACACACACATAAACATCGTAGAGAGCCTCCCCAGAGGAGCTGAAGCTGTTTCAATTGCAAAAGATTGGGCCAACACCATTAAAGCCTTTGCGTTACAATGGGATGCCAATAAAGTTTGTGTGTAAATGAAAGGGAACTAATACTTTTGGCAATGTTGAGTATGCATACTGAAATTAAATAGGTAAAGTAAAACTCAACTGAATTTAATTTTACTTAACATGGTATCGTTATTTAGTTTTAGTAACCAAAACCAACACAAAATTAAAAGAATGTTTACGTCTGAATTTTAATAGTACGCATTATGTTTAAATATGTTTAAAATAATAATTGATACTGAAGGCCATCTTTAGAGGTGTCATACATTTCCTGGTTAAAGAGGATGTTCTACCATTCACTGTTATTGTATCAGCGGTTTCACACTATACAGTTTGGACAAATTTGTTTATATCTTGATATGTTTTCTCAACTTTTTGACCTTTTCACATTGAGTCTCGTCACTGAAAGTTATTCTATAAGATATGAAGAATTATCTGTGTTAAACACACGATTGACATGAGGCAGCCTCAGAAACTAAAGAGAATGAGCTAAAATAATACTAAAACCTTTCTTTGTGTCTTATCCGGAAAACCGTCATTTTCTGTAGGAATAAGTAGTTTTTATTTAAGTCATACCAGAGTGCCACAGCGAAGCATGTGCATGCAGGAGTCGAGTATAAAGAGGCAGACAGCAGGAGGTTAGTGCCTGGTTCACCAGCGCTTGTTGTCCTGACGTCACCTTCCTCCCTGAACTGTTCAGCAGCGATTCCAAAAGCTTCACACACTGTCTCCTGTCCTTTGATTGGAGCTGTACACAAGCATAGCCGGTCTTCTCCTCACTGTCTGCTGATACAGAGTGAGGAAGTCTTACTTGTTGGGGGTAGTGTAGTTTGATGGCCTGCAAGAGGCCTGTTCTGTGTGAGGAGACTGTAACAACGAGTTTGACAGAGTCAGGGAGGGGGGACGGGAGGCTGTTGATGATCTGAGCACCAAAGCAGTTTTCCAGCTGATCCAAGCCATCGAGGATGAGAACAAGAGGATGTTTGGTGGAAGGAAGTTGGATAAGAAGGGATGCAAGATGTTCTTTAAGCTCAAACAGAGAAAAATCCACTTTTATGATGCTAGAATGCAGTTCTCGAGGACCAGAATCTGGTATTTTGCAGAAATTTGGGTCACCATCACAGACCCGTTCTCTGTGGCAGGAGTCATTGTGAGGATCTGAGCTGCAGTTAATGTTGCAGCTGCACTCATCTGGGTTCCTGCAGAGGCAGGACTCAGGCTCTAGCTTAGTGAGCGACAGCTCTTCATATCTGCGAGCTATCTGATGACAGAGTCTGGAGAGCAGATGGTTGGGAGATGTTTTGAATGAAAGGCTGCAAAAACAACTGATCACCACTGGATCACAGTCTGCTAGCCAGGCCTTGATCTGTGGACAGACAATTTGTTTGTTATTATAAAAAACTAGCAATACTCTCTTTCTGGTTGGTTTACCAGTTTTCATGTGAATTGTTTGAAACCTCATTTTTAACATATAAAACTACAATGTTAGGACTCAGTTTGAGATCTAAAAGTTGCAGCTACATTTTCTTTCTTAATCAGTTTGTCTGAAAATTACTAAATAGTTTTATCTGAAAAGACAAATGTCTTAAGATATATATATATATATATATATATATATATATATAAATTGATATTAATACTAATTTGAATACTGACCTGCTCAGCGCAGTGTGCGACCAACACAGTCTTCCCTTTGCATGGTCCTCCAGTCAGCACTAGTGGGCGCTGCTGATCTATCTGTTTGACATAAGCTCTGATCTACAACCAGCAAGAGCAAAAAGCATCTTCTGGCATCAAGTTACATTTTGCAATAGAAACATAATAACAACAATAATACAAAAAAAATAATAAGACATATAAATTAAACACCCAATGAAAAGCTCAATCCTGACCTTTTCCTCCTCTGGCTGAATAATGCTATAAAACTGAGCGAGGATGCTGCACAGCTGCTCTTGCTCGGCCCACTCTCTGGATTGGGCATCAACAATATGAGCAGTTCCTCTGAGCTGGGGAATGTTGGAACTGTCAGTCAATGCCATGAGGTCTGAGAAAACCTGCTGGCACAGGGAGTCTGCGTAGGCTCGCCTCCTGGCTGTGGTGTAGCCGTGGCGGCGGTCGCACTCGGTGGTTGTGGTGTAGAGGAGAAGTTGGCGGGAAGCGAGGAGAGCAAGGTAGCTGTCACAGAGCTGTGATAATAACTCGGAAGGAGTGGGTACTGTCTTCAGAAGGGTCTGCTGAGAGGTTTCAGCCTGCAGATTTAAGAAATTTAAATTAAACGTTATTCAGCTCTATCCAGCATGATCTTGAACTAAAACAACTATCACATTTACATCGGTCTACATTTTAGATATGTTTTACGTGGTTATGTGTTTAATTAAATCTAAACAATCGTATAATGATACTTCCTTTGAAAAATACATTTGGTGTTTTTTGTAAGGTCTCCTTCTAGGAGAACTTTCACCTTCAACTCTGACTGCAGCTCTGAATTTCTCTGTTGTTTTCCTCTCTCTCCGTCTGCATTGATGACCTTGTGGACATAGATCATACATCTGTTGATGATGTCCTGAACAGGGCAGTTTTCCAGAGCAAATCGCAGATCTGCATCAAGGGCTAGAGACAACAAGAAAACCCAGAATCAGGTGTGTTCAGCTGAGAGGTTCAGGAAACCTGCATTTTTAAATTTCAAAATGAAATCCCTTTGCAGAGTCAAATTTCTTGATTTTTGAGGGGCTACATTCTTGTGGAGCAGTCATGATTTATTATCTGCTTCGCCCATAAATCATTAACAAACACAACACTGAACTTGGCTTTCTGAATCAGCAGGTTGCTAAAGGGTTATTCCACAGTATGTACCTGGACCAACATGTGGAAAAAACAAAACTGCATCGGGTGTGTCAAAATAAATTTAGATTATGTAAAACACTATTTTATGATAAATATTTTACGATAAGAGTTTTTACCTGATCTGTAGAAGATATTTGCTCTCTCTGCAGACATAAGTCTGTTCTGGACACACAGACTCACAGCTGTCTGCAACACCGTCCTTAAATCCTCTTTGTTATGCATCATGTTATTCTCTTCTTCTTCTTCCTTCTCTTCTCCCTGCTGAGCAAAAATGTTTGTAAACCTTTTATTCTTTTTTTGTAACACCACTAAATTATTAAACAATGTATTTTAAATGCTATCTTAAACTGTTATACATTTTGCAGCAGGGTGTTATATCTCATATCCTACACTATGCTATGTTATCTTACGTACACCAAAATCATTAATCTTTTTCAAATGTTTTGTCATTTAATACAAATGAAACTTTTTTTCACACCTGTTAAGTGATTGGTATCTAAATATTTTCCTAATAAGAATAGATAAGACAAAAAACCCACCATGTTAATAAAATCAATATTAATTTAAATAAAATGAACAACAAAATAAAGAGGACTGCAGATGGACTTTACAGAAGGCCTCAGGCGGTAGGAGGGAGGAAGGACGTTCTCGTCTCTCTGGTACGCCCTCTCCAGCTGCCGGGTGCAGACGCCTGCCTGCTGGCTCTCCTGGAGCAGCAGCTGGTACTCTGACACCTCCACCTGGGTGGGCAGAACGGCTGCTCCATACTGGTGTCCAACCAAAGCCTGCAGCACCACCATGTGGATACAAACAAATAACAGCCAAAGGTGTTAAGTCTCTTTCACTGATGATACTGTGAAGTTCAGATAAGACATTTTTTATTTTTGTAGAATCATTTATAGTAGATGCAAAATACCGAGTTGCATTTGTCTCAACTTTTTTTTAAACTATGCAATCTGAAGCTTCGATGAAACGGCAGGTTTTAGTCAAAGTAATGAAGCTTGTGTATCCAAATTATAGTGGTCCTTAGACTTAAACCTAACGCTTGTGCAATGAGTGCAGGAGCAAGCTTAGATTTCTATATTTAGTGCACATTTTTTTCTCTGTAGTGTTGCTTTAGTTACCAGTAAAAAAGGTCCAGCTGAGTTCTTTCTGCATTCTTCAATTAGCTGCTGTCTGCTGTTTGTATCTGGCCAGCAATTAGGATCACTGGACTCAAATGGGTCAATCATCTGAAGAAACACACACCCACACCCACACAGTAAAACAACTTAGGACAAACATAACTGAGAGCTAATGCGGAAAAACTTAGTAGCGCCAACCGCCAAACAACCAAGAAATGGCTGAATGATGTATGATGTTTGTGTTTGCATCTAATTATACAAGCTACTGAACAGAGCGTGCTACACAATGGGCTGATCGACTTGTCCGGGGGGATTAAACATGCACACGTTTGAGAGCACACAGCAGTGCAGTTGTGTTGCAGCTGCTTGCCGTCTTTGTTGTCATATGTGATTAAGCGAAGTTCAGCATAATTGATTGTACCTTTGCAGGAGTGGCTTCAGGCAAGGAGTATTAAAAAAAAACCATATACAATCATAAAGCTGATAATAATCAAATGCAGCCCATTTACTACATAAAGGTTCACACCTAAATAACCATGCTTTTTAGTTGATTGTCAGAAAATTAATTACTGGCAACAGCTTTAATTTCACCCTAGAATATTAAAGGAATAGATAGATGCACACTTCAGCAAAATATGAAATGGAAAAAATAGAAGCCACTGACGTAAAATGTTGCATTTTGTTTTATAAATAATCCCGTTTACAACATAATTTATGAGCAAATATGTTTGTGTCCTTAGCCAGGGCATGTGCTCTGGCTTGAAGGAGTTATTTCCTTGAATAGTAATAATAATACATTTTATTTGTATAACGCTTTTCTAAAAACTCAAAGACACTTTACAAGAATCAAGCAAAATTACAACAAGAGCAGTTAAGAACATCATACAAATGAAGAAAAAAACAGTAAATACATAGCAGTGGACATTAAAAAAACACAAGCATAAAACAGGACATTAATCAGACATTAAAAGCTGTTCTGAAAAGGTGAGTTTTGAGATTTGATTTGAATGTGGAAAGGTCAGTAGATGGGTTTGTATAGATGCAAAACAGATAACATGGACGTAGCCACTGTGTTTTCAGTGCAGAGGGATTAAGAGCAGTAAACTGTACTCACCCTGACATCTAGTGCTAGTAAGTTCCTACAGTGCTCTCTAAACCTGGGAAACACTTTGTCTCTGAGAGCTCTCCGCTCGATCACGCTGTCTGACATGCAAAAAATAAGAAACAACAAAATACAAAAATGGAACAATAGACGAGACGCTCCGATTGTCAGCCGACACTTTAGAGCAGTTTTAGAAATGTTTGGATATACAATACCTTCTGGGTTGGAGCACACATAGATTTTGACACAGGATGAGCTGCAGCAGGAATGTGAAGAGGGACGACCTTTTCCTTTAGAGGGCATGCCTAGTCTATGACCTTCAAATAAAATAAATGTAGGAATAAAACGTTTTGCAAGAACATAACCAACAAGTGAATGACTCTCCTCTGAGCTGGTGGTCCCCTATCTCCACCAGTCAGGAAACTCTGGCCTCAGATTTTGTTTACAGACTCCGATAACCTGACCACACCCACTTCTAGTGACTGGAACACAGTAGACTCACAATTACTCTCTTTATGTATGCAGTATCATCCACTTTAGCCAACTTGTGTTAAGTACAGTCGACATTTAATTTTTACAGTGCCTTGCAAAAGTATTCACACCCAATTTTCCCATTTTGTCAGGTTACAACCACAAAAATCCATGCATTTTTTTGGAGGGAGTATATATGAGAGGTGTGCATGAATATCCAGCCACCTCAAGTCAGTACATTGTAGAATCACCTTTTGCTGCAGTTAGCTGCAAATATTTTGGAGTACATCTCTGCCAGTATCAGCGTTGCACATTTAGACAGAAATGTTCGCCCATTCGTCTGGCAGGACAGCTCAAACTGAGTCAGATTGGATGGAGAGAGTTTGTGACCAGCAATTTTGAAGTTTTGACACATATTCCTGGATTTGGGTCTGGACTTTGGGCCATTCTAGCACGAGAAAATGCTCTGCTCTCTTGTAGCTCTGGCTGTTTGTTTTAGGTCTTTGTCCTGATGGAATAAGGACTTCCGCCCCATTTAAATTTTTTTACAACGTCTAACAGGTTTTCTTGCAGGTTTGACCTGTGTTTAGCTTCATCCATCCTCCCATCATTCTAACCAACTTCCCTGTAAACAGTCAGTTTTCCTCCACACAAAGTTTTCTGTGTCTACACTAGAGGGCTAAAAACAAATACTCACCACACGTTTCAGATCTAACTTGTAAAATACACTGAAAAAACATTTTTATTTACACCAACATTGTGCATAACTCTGCGTTGATATTTTGAAAACTTTTGCAAGGCACTGTACTCACACATATTGAACACATTAAGTCAAATTAGGTCAAAAATCTTTTAAACATTTTTTATTAATTAACTTTTGTACACAATAAATACAAACTCTATTTTTGTACAGCCAATATTAATACGCTGAAAGACTTTTGCGCCTGTTTTCATTATTGTCACAATGGCAACAGTCTATGAAGGAAGAAGGCCAGTTTGTTTCACCGCATCATTGATACATGAGAAATATAGAATCATATAAAAACATAAAAACCAAAGTAACAAATATCTCAACACTGGAGCAGATAAAAGAGGCGGTCAAAAAAGGAGGAAATTAGCATGTTTAAAGTGGCAACTGGCAAATAAAAGTCATAAATGTTGCACTTGTGACACCACTCTAAATCTTAAAGTTTCAAAAACAGCTCTGGAAAAAATTGTAAAAGAGATGTCAAAGAGATGAAGGAGAGTCTGCTGCAAGCGTGGCTGCTGTACAAATGTTTTAGTACATCCCTCGCATCACATTTTTCTACTTTGTAAAGAGGTAACCAGTTAGCTGAACCCCAAACTTACTTGAGGTCTAAAGCCATTTCTCAGTACAGCTTAAAGTAGCATAAAAATTTACTTTACAGTTTTAGCAACATCTTTGGAGGACAACTATCAATAATTTTCAAAAACAGGAATAAATACACATATACTGCCAATTTTCAGTTTTTTTCGGTTTCTGGAACCACACAGGACAGAAAACTAAGTTTACTTTGCAGCAATTTCCTGTGCTGTTGGATTGTGGAGCTTTACAGTGCAGTAAACCCATTAAAGCAAATTGAACATATATTATCGCAGTCAGTGTGTGTTTCACATAGGAACTTTATCAGCAGTAATGTTCTTTGAGCCGTTAGAGTCATCCGCACAAACAGCCAGGGCTTTCCGGGCTTCGGGTCAGTTTGCCTCTACGGTGCCCCGTTTTGCATCCATGTACCAAACCATTGAGTTTATTTAATCTGATGACTTAATGAGTAAAAAAATATCTTTAATATGCTCATACTGTATGGAATTTAAAGTTATTGAATGTTATTTTTTTATATTTTACATTACATCCTATTTCTACTAATTGTGGTTCTGATAATGCCTGTTTAGAAAGGCTGATGATAGATTGATGTTTAATGTCCTTGATCAAGGACATTAAAAAATGATTTTAAATCAGCGGTTGTTGAAGTGGGCACGAAATTACCAGAAGTTGGGTATCAAATGGCACATGTTCAATGTGAAACGCCCCGTGGTAGAAGGTCCAAAAAGGTTGGGTGCAAAACAATAGAAACTGCCAGTATATTAAAGGGCAAAGGGGCAATATGACCAGCTCCTGCTGTCCCAAGAGTAAAAAAAAAAAGCAAAAAGACATCAATCTCAAAATTTTCTTTCATAATTTAAGCAAAACCCGAAATAAC
Source organism: Girardinichthys multiradiatus (assembly GCF_021462225.1). NCBI lineage: Eukaryota > Metazoa > Chordata > Actinopteri > Cyprinodontiformes > Goodeidae > Girardinichthys > Girardinichthys multiradiatus. The sequence goes on along the minus strand of NC_061810.1, from coordinate 24,322,816 downwards.
ATTACACAAAGTCATCTCTCATCTCTTTTGAAGAGTGTATCATTGTTTAACGCATCAACCATCCTTAAAGAGCATCTGTAGAGTCAATATGAAAAGATAAAACTCACATCTCTGCATGTGTCGCTACAATAGCCTATAGGAGTTATTTCTGTCCATGCTGATGCTACGAGAGGGTACTGCTACTTTCCAGGGAAGTACAAATAAATAAAAGTGCTACAACGCCCTTTAGGGAAGGACTTTTAAAGGCTTGAATAGTACATGATGAAGGGTATTTATTTACTTTGAGTAAAAAAGAAACCCACCACAGATTAGTACTCAGCTCCATTTGAGCCTTATTTTTAGTTCTGCGAATAAAATCATGTGAATAAACATGGATGAATGTTGAAGCTGAACAGATGAATGAAATCAATGCAAAATATGATCTTCAAGGATCTGATGATCTTCAGTCTTTGTTTCTGGCCCTAAATGATTTGTTTCCATTATTTCAAACAAATGTTGTTTTTGATACCACATAGTGAATACCAACAAGATTCGGTGCATTTCAAAGCACCAGTAGCCTTCCTCAGTCGGAGATAAAAACCACGCAGCGCACATAATGAGAGAAGATATAACAACTTGTGTAATATATTGTAACTGTATGTATGTATATTATAGCCACTGATTCACACCAACTGTCCAAAGACAGAATGAACGTTAGGAGGAGAGATGTGAAGCAGAGATGGGAGGAGAAGTGAGCACAAGAACAGTGAGGATCCAGCCTCCTTCCGCTTTTGTTTCTTCTTCCATCTCCTCCTTTCTCTCCTTCCACCTCTCCTCCCTGCTGTATTTACAACACCCTTTTCTGTACATGATGAAGGTAAAACTTCCACTACATATCAGACAGGGTATTCCATTCAGCTCATATAGTCTATATGAAATCATGTGCATAAACATTCCTATGACAACAGTAATGTACTGTACTAATACACATTAAATACGTATAATGATAATGACTATATATGGCGAGGGAGGGGCTGGAAGCAAACACACCCTGTAGGTTTTCTGTCCACTTCCCTCAGCCCTGCTCTGCACTCTGAAACACCCCCAACAAAAGTAGATTTCTTTTACCCAACCCCCACATCTTCTCCTTTACGGCGCCTCAACACTTACAAAATGTAGCTAAAAACATCAGACACATACTTCCCTGTGAAAGGTTTGCATACATGTAACATATTGTGTTCATTTTGGGCCTTTAACGACAAATTCAAATGGTTTTTTTGTTCATCGTGGACCAATTATACTACAACTAATGGTGAATATGTTTCAGAAGCAAGAATTGGCTGCCCACAAGTTGGATTTTATTGAACCATCAGAGAGTCAAAAGTATACATACAGACTCAAATTTATAGACATTTTCCCCCAAATATTTGGTTACATGTCCCTGTGTGAGTTGTAGAGAAACCACTTATTATTTGCAGCAGTTCAGCATTTTTCTAATCCCATTATGCAATTTGTCTGTGCAACTGGCATCTAAACAGACCATGATGCTGCCACCACCATGCAAAAGCCTCATCTTGACACTTCTTTGGGTAGACATGCATTTGTATTTGTCACGTCTGACTATTAAACCTTTCTACAGTCAAGCCTGAAGGTGTTGCTTTTAATAGAAGAGGCACCCTCCTAGTCCATGGCAATGATGCTGGTGTCCCAGCAGTTTCTAGACCAGGACTTGGCAACTCCAATCATCAAGAGCCAGAGTCCTACAACTTTTAGATGTGTCCTTGGTCCAACACACCTTAATCAAATGGCTAAATTACCTTCTCAGTATGCAGTCAAGTTCTGCACAGGCCTGGTAATGAGCCATACATTTGATTTAGGTGTGTTAAGGCAATGACGATTCTAAAAGTTGAGGACACCAGCCCTCGAGGACTGGAGTTAGACCCACCCCTGAACTTCAGTGGTTCTTAAACATTCTAACAAATATTCTAAGGCTAAAAGCTAGAGTGAAATGGTTGAAGTATGGACACAATCAGGTTTTCCAACAGGATAATTATGACTAAAAATGGGTAACAAAAGGCTAGAATTAAGCATCTGGAATTTCTCCTCCAAAGTGCTGACCTCGACCCGACTGAGAATGCATGGGATATTTTTCAAAGCTGGATCCGAGCCAGGGACCAAATCAATTTCAAATAACTAGCCATTCTACCAAGACGAGTGGTTTAATGTCAATTGCCAATTATGACAAATGTTTGTTGATGGCAACAAAAGGCACGCAGTTAATCTCTCTAAGGGATATTTAACCAAATATTTGTAGGGATATATGTAAATATTTGAGCTCGTATGTCCACTGTTGGCCATAAAAACAGAATAAATTGTTTTTTTAAACACATTCCTGATTTTCTTTAAGTTTAATATTTCCTGTATGTACTTTACCTGGCAAGAATAAATCACCTTGTCACAACTATTTCATGAGAAGATGTAACTAAATATTGAATCCAGCTTTTTGGGCAACAGTGCATAATTTTAAGCATCTATGAATAAGAGTAAATCCACAATAAACTCAAACTTGTGCACCCAGTTCTTGTCTTAAAACATCACTGAAGTTGTAACCTGTATGATTACTCCACCTATGAAAAAAAGAGCAGTTGAAACTTATTATGAAAAGCCAAAAACTAACAAAATGTTTATGTCCGCGGTAAACCAGAAACCTTTCACTGGTACTGCAAGTTTGTCATAGTGGGGTTCTGAGATGTTACTGATGCTTCATTAATGTTCTGAAGGAGTTTAAAGAGTGCAGAGAAAAACTGCCTTACATATCTTGTAAGCTTAACAAGTCTAACGAACCCATCAATAAATATTCCCCATCTTGAAGTATTCCTCCTCGCTCCAGTTTGCTGCTCAGTGAGGTGACATTCTAAGGCCAGACTTAGCAGGAGCTTGGAGAACTTAATGCTGCACTTCATTAGGAGGCTAAAATGGAGATTATTTAATTGGACATGCCAACCATTAACCCGCCTCTCTGCCCTCCTTTTCCTCGCTTCGGGAATGAGAGAAGATGCAGAGCATCCGGCAGTGTCAGTGTGGTTTGATTAAATGAACTTCTCATCGCTTCATTTATGCTCGCATCAGTTCAGAGCAGCTCACTGCAACAAGGTCTGCTTCCGACTTTTGTTCAACAGCATCATCCTGCCAAGCTTGTCCGTCACACCAGCGTGATCTCCACCTCCTCCGTCTTCTCGCTCTTCTCATGCGGCCTGCGAGGTTGTTGTTTGGGTGGAGGCGGAGCGGCTCGCACCTGCAGCACACAAAACAAATTAAAGTTAAGATAAATGCTAAATTAATACCGAGGCAATCACACAGATGGGTGACTTTTCCAACAAGCATATTTTTCTATTTTTCTTCCTTTCTTCTTTTACATTGTTTATGAATGTGATTTAACTTTACCCAAACTTATCAAGCTCTTGACTTAATTTAGAAATCAAAAAGATCCACTAACAGTGGGGTTAATAATTACATGACCCGCTGCTGATTTTATTAATTTCCTTCTAAACAAATAACAGTCTCTAATTTACTAAAGTTTTTTTAATTTATACCAAAAAACCCCAAAACACATTGTATAAAATGTAAAGTTTGATTTGTAAGTCATTTGGTAAATATCAGCTCTTCTAACGAAACATGACCTAGAACTTGACAATGTCATTGAGATGTTTACTGGCAGCCTGAAAATCGGCTGTCCATGGGGGTCTATACCAGGGGGCTGCAACAGCTCAATCCATTGAAGCTTAGTATGTTATCAACTATGACTTTGGTCCAAAATTGCATGCATCCTGATCCCTGGGTTCAAATCTCAGTCAGTGTCCCTTCTATATACAGTCTGTATGTTCTCGCGGTTCATGTGTGTGTTCTCTCTGGCAGTCCAAAAACATGCATGTAAGAAAAATAGCCTAATCTGAGTATATATGCAAATGATCGTTTGCCCTGTGATGGACTTTCAACCTAATCTAACACTTGTTTCCATTACTAACATGCATGTCAGTCGATGTTTATTTCTGGATTCTTGGTTAATAATCTGCCTTTTTCTAGTAAAGTGAAACTTGCTTGAAGATTAAAGACTTGTCATTTTTTTGTAGTTGGTCAATCTTACATTTTCCCCACTTTATCCAACAACCTCAAAATACTGTTTCCTTCTGTCTCCAGAAAATGTTTGGTTTTATTGTAGCTAAATTCCCATGCAAAAGGTACTAAGCTGTCAGAGAACAAGTAAAATATTTGTTTTATATTAACTCTATAACAAGTGATGGTGTCACACTATACAATGTACTACACTTGCTGTAACATCTGAAGTCTGTCTTGCAGAATACATCCCAAATATGTAGACAGCAGATCATTTCTGTTTATTTGGTTGTAAAATTAAAACTGCGAGGAAATCATTATTAAAGAGAGTACTTTAAAGATTTATTATCATGTTGATGATATTCTGAATAACTGATACCAACCGGTCGTAGTTTGCCTGGTCCGCCTCCTTCAACTGTGAATCGCAGTGGCTGAGTCTGAGGAAATCCTGGAGACACTGGACTTCTGCCAGAGCTTTGATCTACAGAGGGACAGACAGAAAAGGCATTAGAAAACCCACCCAGACACCTCTCTCGATCGATAGGGTGTTTAAAGAAAGTTCCTATCTCACTGTGAGAGGACAGCTGTCCCTTGTGTGAGGAGGCTGGCAGCGGAAGCTTGTGCTCCCCGTTAAGTGCGGTGGAGGGGGAGCGCGGAAGAGGAGGAGGCGTGGAGGTCTCCGGGCTGGTGAAAGGGCTGATGGGAGGCTGGTCGTACAGAGGCAAAGGCGGCAGGGAACACGGCAACTTTGAAGAAGGAGAAATCTGGAAAAAATGACAGAAGTGAAGTTCAGGGGGTCACCTCCAAAGGGGTGACCAGATGGTGAGCACTGATCATCAAAGCAGCAACAGAAATTATAGGGCAGGATCTTATGTATGAAAGAGACAGACAAGAGAAAACAAAAACAGGCATAAGTACAAATGATTTACTTCAAACAAATGAAAATAAATACATAAATAATTTTCAAAAGTAGTTGAAGCTCATTCTGGCCTGCCTTCAAATTAATGTCGATTAAGAAAAAAGTAGCGGTGGTAACAGCAATTTTTAAAGATATTTTTTCGGCACTAGTGGCCTTTATTTTATTTTATTTTTTTTGACAGTAGGCAGACAGGAAAGAGGGGTAGAGAGAGGGGGAGACATTCAGCAAATGTCGCCGGGTCCGGGACACGAACCCGGGACGGCCGCTTTGAGGACTGTAGCCTCCGTATATGGTCGCGCGCTTAAGCCCTACACCATCAGCGCTGCGCCTGTGGTAACAGCAATTTTAACAGCAACCCAAATGCTTAAAGTATTTTATCCAAACAGAACACTAACAAGATAAATGAAGGTAAACACATTGAAACATAACCTGTAGATTCATTGGATTGCAACAGAAACAAAACAGTGCAGTAAGGTCTGCAATGAAACAACAACATTATAGGATGGGCTGGGAAAACCTTAGTGGACACTGTAACTGTAGAGAGCCAAACTAAAGGTGATACAACATTAAATAATGTTATCCATTGTTGTTAAAGTATTGATAAATGAAGAAGCTGGAGAAATATTCAGTAGGTATCATTTATTAAGAGTGTAAAAATTATCCAAAAGGAAGCAATTTAAGGAGTAACCCACAGATTTATTGCTGGCTTTCGACATTTTCCGTCATACGAACAAAATCTGTTTTTCTAACGTGTTTGGACATATGGAAATTTAATATAGGTTTTAACAATAGGCAGAAATTTAAGTAATATAAATAAACAATAAAACGGTCAGTAAAATGTAATAAAAAATGTGATTTCTGTCAAGGAATAAATTAGGACACCCCAAGATTTAAATTTAAAATGTTAAAAACTTAAAAACACACACAGGTGTGTCACATTATAACATAGCTACTCAGTTTGTTGAAAGAGATTTGCTCTGTTTTGGTGTGCTTCTCACAGATCGGGCTGTCCAAGATCAACCTGAGAGCAGACCACAAAGAGGTGAAAGAGGTCTCCATAAAGTCTTGCATGTCATCACAGGACCTAGAGGAGGTCATTGCGACCCTTGATATGAAGGGGAATGCCTGTACAAGCAGAAAGAGACTGCACAGGTTTAACTGTCAGGGGAGATGTTCAAGGAGGAAACCTTCGCTCTACAGGAAAAACACAAAGGCCCGACTAATGTTTACCAGTGAGAAGAAGACCTGGAATTTTGAAATAATTCTCAATGGAAAAATAAGTCTAGAGTTACATTATTTGTACACCAGAACAGAGGACATGTTTGGCATTAACCCTATACACCACTGAGGAAAATAACCTCCTACTAGCTGTGAAGCATGGAGTTGGAGGTGTCATGATTTGGAGATGCTGTGCTGCAGCAGGACCTGCTCGACATCATGGAATCTATTATGAATTATACAGTAAATCAGAGGGTGTTTGAGGAATATGTGAGACCATCTGTAAAAAAAACATTAAAGTTAAAGCAGTACTGGACTCTAAAACATTACAATGACCCGAAATGTATCTGTAAATCCACAAATAAAATCTCTGATCTTGATCTCACTGATATGCTGTGGGGTGAAACCCCTCAAAGATCTTACAGGTGAAAATGAGGAGTGGGGCAAACTTTCCTCAGACGGCTCTCAGAACAGGGAGATGGCTACAAGAAGCATCTCATTGAAATTATCTAAGTCAAAAGGGGTAAGATGAGCTATTAAGGGGTAAGGTGTTTCTTTTTCCACAGCTAGAAAATACATTTTTGTTGATGTCTTTTGTTTATTGATTACAAAAAGGTTACTATAATTACCTGTAATTATACCCCTTTTACCCCATATAACACTTAAAAATAAGATGTTGTGTTTGGTCTACAGGCTCAAAGGAAGGGAGAGGCTGTATCCTTCCTGTTGCCAAACCTCTAATAGGGCGGCACTCGGTGCCACAGATAAGGACATTTTTCTCTGATTGCGATGCTGGATTTTGATGTAGCAGGAACGCAACTTTTCTGACTCACTGTTTCTAAAATCTGCTGATGGATTAGCTGGAGAACAGACAGGAAGGGAGGGGGGTCCTGGTACAAAGTGGCCCAGCATACAACACTCCTTACTTGCCTGATAGCGCTAATTGTGCAGTTCAGTTCAAGGGTTAAGCGCTGATAATCTGTTACCTATGAAGCTTATCTCCATCTCTGCTTCCTGAGTTTTCCCTCTGAGATTCCTCCAGCTATTCACAGACAGCCTCTGTCATCCGTGAGAAGACTTCTTGTGCGTGCAGGTGTCACTGTACCTGTGTGTCATTCAGCCCTCCCCCGCTCGTCTCCCCATTCTCCGTGAGGTCCTCCACCAGAACGGAGGGGAAAACCCCGACCCGTCCATTCAGCTCGCCCTCCCAGAAGCCGTCGTCTGTCTGAGTGTCGCGGTTCAGTAGGCGGATGACTGCGCCCTCGGAAAACGAGAGCTCCTCGTCCGCCTGGCCTTCATAGTCGTAAAGCGCACGGACGTACACGGCTGCACAGAGAGAGAAACAAGGCAACAAAGACAGGGAGGAAAGCAATCAGTGTTACTCCGAGGGAGTAATTATTCTCAACAAAACCCATTTCCCTCTATGCTTTGCTCTCATTGTTAAAAAAACTGTACACCCAGCTGGAGAGAGGGAGATAAAAGACACGAGCAGCAGTTCAATTCAATTCAATTCAGTTTTATTTATAAAGCGCCAATTCACAACACATGTTGTCTCAAGGCACTTCACAACAGTCAGGTACATACATTCCAATGAATCCTAACCATTGAACAGTGCAGTCGGAGTTAGCTTTTTATTCAAATTGGATAAAAAGATTTTCTATCTAAGGAAACCCAGCAGATTGCATCCAGTCAGTGACTTGCAGCATTCCCTCCTCCCGGATGAGCATGTAGAGACAGTGGACAGTTACTGGCGTTGACTTTGCAGCAATCCCTCATACTGAGGATGCATGTAGCGACAGTGGAGAGGAAAAACTCCCTTTTAACAGGAAGAAACCTCCAGCAGAACCAGGCTCAGTGTGAGCGGCCATCTGCCACGACCGACTGGGGGTTTGAGAGAACAAAGAAGCACTGATCCAGGAGTCCTTTCTATGGGAAGGAAAAGTAAATGTTAATGGATGTAGCTCCTTTAGTCGTTTCACCTAGAAAGAAAGAACAGATAAACTCTGAGCCAGTTTTCAAGGTTAGAGTCTGAAAGAGAGCACATAGAGTTAGTCACAGTAAAAGCTCAGTCAATTTCCATGTCTAGGAGAGAGAAAGGGTTAAACACTAAAAGACAGGGCCACGTGGATCATTGGTAGAGGGTGAGCATAAAGTTGTTGCCAGCAGAAGCTCGGGCGATTCCCCTCTCCAGAAAGGTGTCACAGGCAGACACAGAGCCTGGCCAGGTGTAGCTTCTAGGAAGAGAAAAGAGAGAACAAGGTTAAAAGTTGAAATAACAGCAAATAATGCAAAATCTCTCTCTGTCAGACTGATTATAACCATTGGAAAAGAGAGGGGGTCATACAGGTAGCAGAAATGGAGGGTGTGTTTGCACCTCAACCATAACTGAGCCGGTTTAGGCTAAACCTGACTCCCCCTTACTCCAACCAACAGGGAGGGAAGAAGACGGAGGTAAAAAATAAGGAAGATAGCTCAGGATAACCTAAGCCACTCTAACTATAAGCTTTATAAAAAAGGAAAGTTTTAAGCCTAGTCTTAAAAGTAGACAGGGTGTCTGCCTCACGGACTAAAACTGGGAGCTGGTTCCACAGGAGAGGAGCCTGATAACTAAAGGATCTGCCTCCCATTCTACTTCTAGAAACTAGGAACCACCAGTAAACCTGCAGTCTGAGAACAAAGTGCTCTGTTAGGAACATATGGAACAATCAAATCTCTGATGTATGATGGAGCTAGATCATTAAGGGCTTTATATGTGAGGAGGAGAATTTTAAATTCTATTCTGGACTTAGAAGGGAACCAATGAAGGGAAGCTAAAATAGGAGAAATGTGATCTCTCTTTTTAATTTTCATCAGAACTCTTGCTGCAGCATTTTGAATCAGCTGAAGTTTTTTAACTGCATTTTGTGGACATCCTGATAGTAACGAATTACAATAGTCCAGCCTTGAAGTAACAAATGCATGGACTAGTTTTTCAGCGTCACTCCTAGACAGGATATTTCTAATTTTGGCAATGTTCCGGAGATGAAAGAAGGAAATCCTAGAAACCTGTTTAATATGGGATTTAAATGACATGTCCTGGTCGAAAATAACGCCAAGGTTTTTTACTTTATTATCAGAGGTCAATTTAATGCCATCCAGGTTAAGTGATTGACTAAGCAGTTTCTTTTTTAAAGACTCCGGTCCAAAGACGACAACTTCTGTCTTGTCTGAATTTAGAAGCAAAAAATGTAACGTCATCCAAGTTTTTATATCTTCAAGACATGCTTGTAGTCTATCTAACTGGTTGGGTTCATCAGGATTTATGGATAAGTAAAGCTGAGTATCATCAGCGTAACAGTGAAAATGTATCCCATGCTGCCTAATAATTTGACCTATTGGAAGCATATATATAATAAAGAGAATTGGCCCAGGTACTGAGCCCTGTGGTACTCCACAATTAACCCTGGAGTTTAAAGATGATTTATCATTTACATGAACAAACTGGAATCTGTCAGACAGATACGATTTAAACCAGCCTAGCGCTGTTCCCCTGATCCCTACAGCATATTCCAGCCTTTCTAAGATAATTTTGTGATTGACTGTATCAAATGCAGCACTGAGATCTAACAGAACCAGAACAGACACAAGTCCATTATCTGAGGCCATAAGAATATCATTAGTGACTTTCAGCAGAGCTGTTTCAGTGCTATGATGAGCTCTGAAGCCTGACTGAAACTCTTCAAACAGGTCATTGCTGTATAAATGCTCACACATTTGATTAGCAACTATTTTCTCAAGAATTTTAGGTAAGAATGGAAGATTGGATATAGGTCTGTAATTTTTCAAGTCCTCTCAATCAAGCGAAGGTTTCTTAAGTAAAGGTTTAATTACAGCTAACTTAAAAGCCTGTGGTACAAAAGATAGATTAATCATATCAAAAATGGGCTGGTAATCAGAGGGAACACTTCCTTAAATAATTTGGTTGGGATTGGGTCTAACATACAAGTTGAAGGTTTAGATGAAGCTAATATTTCTGATAACTCAGGAAGCTCCACAGGATCAAAACAGTCCAAACACAGATCAGGTTCTACAGTTACCTCCAATGTTGTCTCACTTGCTGAGGATAACGTAATCATCTTCGGGAGTATGTCAAAGATTTTATTTTTAATAGAATCAATTTTATTTAAGAAAAATCCCATAAAGTAATGGCTGCTAAGAGCTAAGGGAATGGACGGCTCAACAGAGCTATGACTCTGTGTAAGTTTAGCAACTGTACTAAAGAGAAACCTAGGATTATTCTTGTTCTCTTCTATTAATGATGAGAAATAAACTGTTCTAGCTTGGCGAAGTGTCTTTTTGTACAACAGTAGGCTATTTTTCCAGATTAAGTAGGAATCCTCTAGGTGTGTAGAGCGCCATTTCTCTCCAATTTTCTAACATTGTGCTTTAAAGTACGCAGCTCTGAATTAAACCAATGAACTAGCCTCCTATTAATGATTACCTTCTTTTTCAAGGGGGCTGCATTGTCTAATGCATCACGCAATGATGAAGAAACACTATGAACAAAAGAATCAATTTGTGAAGGGGCAGAAACAGAATTATTGCCCTCCACTGTGTTTTTCAGTGATAATGAGGAAATTAAAAGTGGAACAGATTCTTTAAAGGTTGTTACAGCATCGCCTGATAATGATCTACTATAATGAAATTTTCTTTCAGGTGTGGCATACTCGGTTAAATTAAACTCAAAGGTTATTAAGAAATGGTCAGACAGGACAGGGTTATGAGAGAATATTGTTATGTCTCTACAGTCAATGCCATATGTCAGCACAAGGTCCAGAGAATGAAGACAAAGGTGGGTAGGTTTGTTAATGTTTTGATCAAAGCCAATTGAGTCTAAGATAGCATTAAACGCTATATTTAGGCTATCACTTTCAGCGTCTACATGAATGATAAAATCCCCCACTATAATAACTTTATCTGTATTTAACATTAAATCTGATAAAAGGTCTGAAAACTGATCTAAAAATTGAGAGTAAGGGTCTGGTGGACGGTACAAAACAACAAACAGAAGAGGTTTTAGTGCTTTGCAATTTGGATGAGGAAAACTAAGGATTAAATATTCAAAAGAGTTGTAGCTATTGATTGGTCTGGGACTAATCAATAAATCAGACTGAAAGATGGTTGCTACTCCTCCTCCTCGCCCAGTAATTCGAGGAATGTGAAAAGTTAATAATTAGTAGGAGTTGACTCATTTATAGTAACATAATCCTCTTGCTGCAGCCAGGTTTCTGTGAGGCAAAGTAAATCAATCTGATTGTCACAAATCAAGTCACTATCAGCATATTATTAAAAGGGTCTCTAAACGAGCTATGAACCTAATCATCTGAATCAACGAGTTAACTCTAAACACCTGCAAAAGATTCCTGAGGCCTTTAAAACTCCCAGCCTGGTTCATCACTCAAAACCCCAATCATGGGTAAGACTGCCGACCTGACTGCTGTCCAGAAGGCCACTATTGACACCCTCAAGCAAGAGGGTAAGACACAGAAAGAAATTTCTGAACGAATAGGCTGTTCCCAGAGTGCTGTATCAAGGCACCTCAGTGGGCAGTCTGTGGGAAGGAAAAAGTGTGGCAGAAAACGCTGCACAACAAGAAGAGGTGACCGGACCCTGAGGAAGATTGTGGAGAAGGGCCGATTCCAGACTTTGGGGGACCTGCGGAAGCAGTGGACTGAGTCTGGAGTAGAAACATCCAGAGCCACCGTGCACAGGCGTGTGCAGGAAATGGGCTACAGGTGCCGCATTCCCCAGGTCAAGCCACTTTTGAACCAGAAACAGCGGCAGAAGCGCCTGACCTGGCCTACAGAGAAGCAGCACTGGACTGTTGCTCAGTGGTCCAAAGTACTTTTTTCGGATGAAAGCAAATTCTGCATGTCATTCGGAAATCAAGGTGCCAGAGTCTGGAGGAAGACTGGGGAGAAGGAAATGCCAAAATTCCAGAAGTCCAGTGTCAAGTACCCACAGTCAGTGATGGTCTGGGGTGCCGTGTCAGCTGCTGGTGTTGGTCCACTGTGTTTTATCAAGGGCAGGGTCAATGCAGCTAGCTATCACGAAATTTTGGAGCACTTCATGCTTCCATCTGCTGAAAAGCTTTATGGAGATGAAGATTTCATTTTTCAGCATGACCTGGCACCTGCTCACAGTGCCAAAACCACTGGTAAATGGTTTACTGACCATGGTATCACTGTGCTCAATTGGCCTGCCAACTCTCCTGACCTGAACCCCATAGAGAATCTGTGGGATATTGTGAAGAGAACGTTGAGAGACTCAAGACCCAACACTCTGGATGAGCTAAAGGCCGCTATCGAAGCATCCTGGGCCTCCATAAGACCTCAGCAGTGCCACAGGTTGATTGCCTCCATGCCACGCCGCATTGAAGCAGTCATTTCTGCAAAAGGATTCCCGACCAAGTATTGAGTGCATAACTGTACATGATTATTTGAAGGTTGACGTTTTTTGTATTAAAAACACTTTTCTTTTATTGGTCGGATGAAATATGCTAATTTTGTGAGATAGGAATTTTGGATTTTCATGAGCTGTATGCCACAATCATCCGTATTATGACAATAAAAGATCTGAAATATTTCAGTTAGTGTGCAATGAATCTAAAATATATGAATGTTAAATTTTCATCATGACATTATGGAAAATAATTAACTTTATCACAATATGTTAATATTTTGAGAAGGACCTGTACAGCAGATAGAGAATCATAACCAGAGCTGTTTTTCTGTGTTTGCTTTGAAGCTGCAACCAAAAAAGGACCATCTATATAGAATGAGACCTTTATTGTTTGAATCATCAAGTCAACTTAGTGGCACAGGCTTGTCAGATTCAAACTATCCAACAGCTTTAAATTTGTGACCCACATTTCATCCTTTCGTTGTGCTCGCTCCAGGTTAGTTTACAACATCGTTGTCCGTTTGGACAGAGTTTGAGAGACTGCGAATTACACATGAAGGTTAGGTAAAGGGATAAGTGGCCCATTAAAGTTGCTGCAGTTTTAACCTCTGACATTGCAGTTTTCTATAACCAGTTACAGTGCCCTGCAAAAGTATTCAGACCTCTTGAACTTTTCCTCATTTTGTCTTATTACAACCATAAACTTTGAAGGACAAAGTAGTTTATTTGTGTTTAGTCAGTCAGTCAGTCATTTTCTACCGCTTATTCCATAGTGGGTCGCGGGGGAGCTGGTGCCTATCTCCAGCAGTCTATGGGCGAGAGGCAGGGTACACCCTGGACAGGTCGCCAGTCCATCGCAGGGCAACACACAAACAACCATGCACACACTCATTCATACATACACCTAAGGGCAATTTAGAGTGACCAATTAACCTAACAGGCATGTTTTTGGACTGTGGGAGGAAGCCAGAGTACCCGGTGAGAACCCACGCATGCACAGGGAGAACATGCAAACTCCATGCAAAAAGACCCCAGGCTGGGAATCGAACCCAGGACCTTCTTGCTGCAAGGCAATAGTGCTACGAACTGCGCCACCGTGCAGCCCCTATTTGTGTTTAGTGGAAGGAAAAAGGAAACATGGTTTTTAAAATTTGTTTTATACATAAAAATGTTAAAATTGTGGCCTGCATTTACGTCCTGATTCGATACTTATTTGAACCGATTTTTATTGCCTGCTTTGTACATCTAAAAACTGAGATTTGTCCATTCTTATTTGAAAAAAGGCTCAAGTTTAGTCAAATTGGACTGAGAGCACCTGTGAACAGCCATTTTTGAGTCTTGCCTCAGGTACAAAATTGGAGGTACAAAGTCTGGGCCTGTTTCTAAAAAGTGACTGGGTCATTCTAACGTATGAATATGGTTTAATATAAACCATTCCATTGTAGCTCCGGCTGTATGTTGTTGTATATGCATTGTTGCCCTGCTGTAAAGTGAACCTCTGCCCCAGTCTTAAGTGTTTTTGCAGCCTTGGACAGGTCTTCTTCCTGAATCCACCTGTAGCTCAACCATCGTTCAATTAGCTCTGACCAGCATCCCTGTCCTTGCTGATAAAAAGAATCCCCATAGCACGATGCTGCCACAACCATGTTTCACCATGGTGATAGTGTGTTCAGGGTGAAGTGCTATGCTCGCTTTGCACCAAATATGGTGTTTTTAATGTAGGCCAAAAAGTTACATTTTGGTCTCATCTAACTCGAACCCCTTCTTCCACATGTGCACAAACTTTAAATGAGACTTCTTACGGCTTCACAACAAAAGCCTTCTTCTTGGCATTTTTCCATTAGAGCACGACTAATTGTTGTCTTGTCATTACTTTTTCACACCCGAGCGTTAGATCTCTGCAGCTCCTCCAGAAGTACCATGGTCCTCTTGCCTGCCTCTCTGACTGATGCTTTTCCTGTCTGGCCTGTCAGTTTAGGTCAGGGGTGCCCATTTGCAGCCCTAAGAAGAACTTTGTGAAGCCCACGACTTCAGCTCAAATTTGTCTGTTGAAATTTGGCAAATGGTGCTGATGCAGATGGACATTTTGTTGATTTTTAGGATGAGATTATGAAGTACAAATTTGTATCTTTTTAAATGGAAAATGCTAAGTACAACACAAAGTTTTTTTTTTATTCTATTAGGCATGTTTTGTTTGCTGTCATAGTAAGTAGGACCAGAAACATCTAGCTAATTTTAACTCAAAAACAGATTTGGGCACACCCTTTCATTAACCTTGGCTAAACACATCAAGTGTTTTCAAAGAGAGTTCTCATTTTTGTTGCTGGGAATAAACTAAAAAACATTTTCTAGACCAACAAAATAGAAAACAGTCACACATAAGGGCAATTTAGAGTGACCAATCAACCTAACGGGCATGTCTTTGGACTGCGGGAGGAAGCCGGAGTACACGGAGAGAAGCCATGCATGTACAGGGAGAACATGCAAACTCCATGCAGAAAGACCCCCGGCCATGAGTCGAACCCAGGACCATCTTGCTGCAAGGCAACAGTGCTACCAACTGCGCCACAGTGCAGCCCAAAATAGAAAACATTTGACCCAAAAAGTTTCTTTTCAGGCATCTTAGACTATTTTTCAGACCTGAAATAATTAGTGCTTTTCTACATTGTTTCATTAAAATATTGTAGGTTTAAGTCATTGCTAAGCCAGTAAAAATAAACAATTCACTATAAAATATTTAGTTTTTTTAATTGGAAAAAAGATGCGCCCTCGGTACTTTCAACTTTGCGATTTTGGCCCAAAAAGTTTGGACACCCCTGGTTTAGGTAGACGGCCAGGTCCTGGGAGGTTTGCAGTTTTGCGATTCCATTTTTAAGGCGATTGACTGAACCATGTTTTATGAGATGTCAAAAAATGTAACCCTGTTAATAAGGCTGCGCTAACATTTGTTCAATCAGATTATATTTTTTTTAGCTAAATGTTTACTAGTTCTGCTCTATTTTGTTTTTTATTTAGCAGAGTTTGTTTTTTCTTCAGCTGGATTCCAGATAAGATACCCAGGTAACAACTTCATTCTAA
Organism: Girardinichthys multiradiatus; assembly: GCF_021462225.1. Taxonomy (NCBI): domain Eukaryota; kingdom Metazoa; phylum Chordata; class Actinopteri; order Cyprinodontiformes; family Goodeidae; genus Girardinichthys; species Girardinichthys multiradiatus. Next base: position 24,307,068 of record NC_061810.1, on the reverse strand, counting down.
AAAAACAAAATCACGAACTAATCTAAAGTGATACAAGCAGAACTAACTCATGTCAATGATCTGACATTACGTACTGTTTGTGTCTCCATTGATGCAGCCATAGTGCAGCTCCGGTTCGGTTGAGTTAGAGGAGGTGTATGATCGAGCATCCAGCGTGGCCAGGGACTGGAGCATGCTTAGCAGACTATTGGAAGTCGGGAATTGGAGGTATTTTTCTGGGACGTAACCCACGTGACCTGTCTTGTTGCGTGCCTAGGACAAAACACAGGATAAGAGCCCATCTGGGGAGACAGACCCTGCTTCAGATTATCTATGTAACTAATATATGTATGTGAGCACCTTGACCCAGTCCTCCATGTCTCCATCCTCGATGACCTCCAACATCTCCTGTTCATCAATGGTTAACTCATCCGGCTGAGACGCCTGCAGGAAAGACCAAACAAGAGATAGATATAAGGTATAAAGGTAAAAGAAAAGCAGACTCTAGTATGTGTCTGTGCTGTATTATACCTTGTATGAGTAGAGCACTTTGCAGGTTAGTGGGTAGTTACGCAGGGTACCCGAGGGACTGGAACTGCTGTCGTCAAACACCTCCATATTCTCTTCACACTCCTCTCCCTCTTCTCGCTCCAAGTCCACCGTGCCCTTTTTACACACAAAGAGAGGCACAGCAAGACAGCATGAAAACCTGGGACAAAACCAGGGTGAAGATGACAAAAAAAAAGTTCCTCTCATACTTAAAAGAGATAAGCACTCCCAATTAAACACAGGTATCAAAGTGTAAAACAATAATTGAATATTAAGTCTGTAATGGATCAGTAAATAAGTTTTTGACCTGTTTTAGTCTAAGACATCACTCTACACAGATGATGCTTCACCGTTTACTCCTGTCCAGGTTCTGCTGTGTGTTCTCTGGAGCTTTTAGAAACAGGTTCTCAGCCACCGCTGTCTCATATCATGCAGCTCCTCCCCATTTTGCTTCATGCGAATTTCCCCAGCCTTCATGAACGTCACATGATCCTAGTTTATGTAAAGACCCATCACACACACAGATAGCCAACTTATTCAGTAATATTAGATTGTGTTTGTTCTTTGGTTGTGTTTAGACATCAGATTTCTGTTGACACCATAAACTCTGTACCAGAGCAGAACAAAACAAATGTGTGTTTTGTACATGGAATAATCTCCAGAGTTGATCTCCTGAACAGAGGAGTCAGTTCCTAGGGAAATTCAAACCCTATGGTGTGGTCTAAAGGAATGACTCAAACGTCACAAAGCACATTCACCAAAGCTTTCCACTGAGGATGGTTAGGAAAATGACTTGCACTGAAAAAGCTACATAATTCCACAGATGCTTGTTTACTTCTTTTGTTCTTCAGCATAAAACATGTGCAACATCCAACATTAATGTTAAGAAAATAATGCCATGTATCAGTGTAATGGACACTGCAGTCTCCCATATAGATGAACTGAAGACCCCAAGGTCAAAGTGGGAATCACCTCCCAAGGTGGTGGAAAATAACCTAGCTTAGAAGAACAGATGTAATGGTAAAAGCCAAACAGCCGGATTGTGATCAGATTGGAAGCAGTGGATACCCGCTGTGATCGATGTGGCCATCCCAAACAATGGAAACATTCGGAAAAAGGAACACGAGCAAGTGAAGAAATACCAAGGGCTCAGAGAAGAACTAGACAGAGCCTGGCAGGTAAAGATGACAATAGTGCCCTTGGTCATTGAAGCCCTTGGGTCAGAGACCACCAAACTGGAGAAATTGCTCAACCAGATACCTGGAGAAACATCGAAGATATCAGTTCAGAAGAGCCCAGTCCAAGGAACAGCAAAATCACAGTCAAATGAAGGACCGTCAAGCTCCCAGGCCTCTAGTAGGACCAGAGCTGGACAGCCACCCACCCCGCCCAGGACAACAGGGGGTGGGTGTGAGAACCCTAACCTTGACACACACAGACAGTATTAGTAGCTGCAGCAGCTGATACAATCTCTCTTTCACAGTGAAGATCATTATAAAGGATGAATAACACTTGTTTTTTCAGGGAAAACCCTGATTCATCCGATTAACTTAATGCGCACAGCTTGAAAAACTGTTTTACAAGCCCTGCACGTAACAAAGGCTGCGATAAAAAAAAAAAAACAGCTGCATGCAATTGCTAATTCTATAGGTGCAGCTGACACAAAATCACAGACCCTACACAAACAACAATTATCAGTAGTGGGTCTCTGATACATCCCTAATAGGTATTGTAAAAAGGCAAACTCCAGCAGTTATCCACAGGCCTGCCTGTTTCTTCTACTAGTTAGTGATGTTTTACAAGTTTGATATGTTTCTCATATTATTATTTGAGCATGAAAATTGACTGCACAGCTCTATCCAACAGATAGGGGGAGTTGGTTATTTTTGTGTTGTGCGTAGATCACACAGGCTGCCTGATCTCACCTCTCTGAGAAGGTTAGTGGTGCTAAGCAGCTATGAAAGAGAAATTCCTAACTGTAGTACTGATGGCTAGTCTTGTTCATCATCCATCTTCTAGGACATACATAAAAGAGCTCAGGAACATATTAACAAGATTAGAAGGTACATTTTATATCAGAGCAGTATAATAAATTGTATGTTTAGGTAAACAGATGTTTATATCTAATATGATAGAAACATATTACTAATTCAATGTAGGGAGATGTTTCTGAGACATGGTCATTGTTGTTCATTCCAAAGTTTTAAAAGCTTTGATAGAGAAATACATTCAGTTTAAGCAAAATGCAAATATTGACAGTGTTGACCTTTCTTATTAATACTTTTTGTGATCTGCCTAGTCTGACTAGAGATGACCCATGCTTATCAACAGGTTCTCAATGGGATTAAGATGTGGAATATTTCTTGGCCATAGACCTAAATTTCCATCGTTGGATTCTCGAGCTACTTCATTGTCACCCTTAACATGACATAGTGCTCCATGCTAGAAAAGGTATTGTTTGTCACCAAATAGGTCCAAGATCATTGGACAAAGTAGCACTTGGATGATGTTTTGATCCGATTCTTTATTCATGGAAGTGTTTTTAAGTTCAGATGTAGGGGAGTCCACTCCCTTGAATATTCTAGAATGCTTCACTATTAGCATTCTGGACTCATAAAAACGTTCATGTTTTCTTCTCCAGAGAGTCCTCTTTCTAAATGTCCGAAACAGTTGGAATGGGGCGTCATGAGAGACAATAATTTTACCCCGACCTCTGCCGTCTAATCATGGCACTTCCGGCAGAATGCCAATCTGTTGTTAATGCTTTTCTTGGGCAGAAGCGCCACATTTCGTGCCCTTCCTGAATGCAAGTCAGCTTCCAAAAATCTCCACCTTACTGTATATGCAGAAACACTCACAGTTGCCTAATCAGAATCAGAATCAGAAAAGCTTTATTGCCAAGTACGTTTTTGGACATACAAGGAATTTATTTTGACGTAGTCGGTGCAATACAGTACAAATTAAACAGTATAAACATATCTACAATATAATATAAATATATGTGCACAGTTTTAAGTGAGTGAGAAAGCTCTGCACTGGTGGTAACCCCTTTAGGAGATGATCCTGGCCCTTGTTGGACTCGCTTAGATACCTTGAAGATTTCTTCACAGTAATTGAACCTCTCTCTGTCCTTGACGTTCTTGATGGCTCAATAAATGGTTGACTTGGATTCAGTCTTACTAGCAGCAACATGTATGCAGTGAAGCCCTTTTGATATAAAGCGATGATGATGGAATTTATTTATTTGGGGGTAATCCTGGTTAACAGAAGAAGAATTTATAGCAGCATTCTCTTTTGAAGCAAGCAGTCTGCTGTTTTAATTCAAGCAGTATGACTGAACTTTGAATGAGTGTTGTGGTCTTTCCCTAACAAGTCACAACATTTAGAGGAAACCAATTCTCCTTGGATGGGGCAAATCCCTGTGGAGCACTTTTTGATCCAGTGACAGACACTACACTTTAAAGAGGCAGTGACATGGTTCAGACATGGTTGCAGAAGAACAAAGAGGAGGGAGGGATGCTCTGACTGTGATGTAGCATAACCTCATGTCCAGTTATTGTAGAGGCCATATTTTGGGGTCAACCTGCTTGCTGTGTTTGATTACTTTTATTCACTGTGCCGAGAGGATTTTAAAAAACACTATTTCTGAGAAAGATTCGATTCCGTTGCTGAAGCGAAAAACCCAGCATGCATTTCAGTAATAACCCAAAAAAAAATCGCCAAGCATAGATCAGTGTTTGAAGCGGTGCGGCTGAAACTATGACCAATGCCAAATTGTATTGGTCTTGGAGGTAATAACTGTGAAAGTTATGTGTTAATGAAGGCGGCGGCTGCCTGAGAGACTTGTGGGTTTGTGCCAATCTTTCCCTTTTAGCATTAATAAAGATGAGAATAAGGAAAGGGCCAAAGTAATACTTTTAATCTCTTCATCTTATTACTATTCACAGTTTATCCCTCCCTTTCTCTCTATGTGTAGTAACTCCTTTGCCTCCTTATAATTAGAAAGCCACAGTTTAAAGTCATTAACATGCATTCCATTGTTTTCTTCATTGCACCGTATTAATAATAACAACATCCTCTTTGTTTCGGAGTGGCAATTACATTCCTGAATCTGTTTCACCTATCCCCAACACTGCTTGGTTCTTTCCCAATTTCACATCATAACAAAATTAAATATATTTTATTGTGAATTCATATGATGAACCAGCAAAAAGTAGTGCATAATTAGTAAAAGAAAAGAAAATGCTAAATAGTTTTTGAATAGCCCTCACAAAACATCTAACTAGTAAAAAGCCACCTGTGTGTAATTCAATCTCAGTATAAATCCAGAAGATATGTAAAGGCCTCCGAGGTTAGGAAGACCAAGGAACACAGCAGACAGGTCAGAGATTAAGTTGTTTAACTAAATAATGCCCAAAACTTTAATTATTGCACAGATCACTGTTGAGTCCATCATCACAAAAACAGAAAGAATGACGCAACCGTAAACCTACCAATACATGGCTGCCCACCAAAACAGCTAGGCTGGCCAAGGAGAGCATAAATTAGAGATACAGTCAGGATAAAAGGGTAACTTTAGAAGAGCTGCAGAGATCCACAGCTCAGGTGGGGAAATCTGTTTAGTCTTTACAGAAAGTTGCAGGACGAAAGTTATTGTGGAAAAAAAGTCATAGAATGTCAGGTTTGCAGTTTGTCAAAAGACACATGGAGGGCATACGTAAGAAGTTCGCTGATCAGATGGGAACAAAATGTACGTTTCTGGCCCACGTGCAAAGAACAATGTGAGGTGGAAAACTAACACTGCACATCACCCCGAACACACTATTCCAGCAGTGAAACATGGCAGTGGTCAGATCATCCTGTGGTGATGCTTTCTGTCAGCAGGGACATGGAAGCTGTGAAAAAGTCCAAGAGGTATGAATACTTTAGCAAGACACTGTTGATAAGATGAATGGTTGCCAGACACTGTTTGCACTGTATTTTACAAAACAGTTAAAAGAGCATTAAAAATTGCACAGGTACCCAGAATTATTCAGACATTTAGACTGTAAGCTAGTGCAGTATTTCAGGTAAGACAGTATAGATGCTGCAGTATAGGATGGCCTTTTTCTGATCTCTTGTTTCTCTCAACCTTGCATCCAATTTCACTTCAGCGTTATCAATTTGTTGCTACCTTCACCTCACCTCTCCCTCTCTTCCCCTCATCACACTACTTCTCTCATTTTTTCTTCTCATGCTTTAGAAATTGTCTCTCCATCGCAGCTCACAACTCCACCTGTTATACCCATTTTCTTTTCATTTATCTGCAAGATTTCTTCCTCCCTCTGTTTTCTCTCTTCTCCTTACGCCCCAATATCTCACCCTCTGCAATATCATGTGAGCAGAATGCCAAATGAGTCGCACATAGCAGGCAGACTATGCTTAGTCACCGTGACTGACAGGCACAAACACGTCTACTGAACAAAAAACCCTGTGATGGATAATTCTTCAAGGCAGGGAGAAGCACTAACCTCGAAGTAAAGCTAGCGTGGAGACACAAAGAGTCTTAAATATGCAATGAAAAACTAAACTCCTCTGCAGATTGTACATTGTTAAACTTTGACAATGATTCTTTTAAAATCTAGTTTAGTTTTGATTGAACTTATAGGATTTATTCTGGTTGTTGTTAACTAAAATTGTGCTAAAGGATATGCAGCCAAAAACGTCCACTTAAATAAAATGAATTCTACAAAATTCTATAAAATCTAAGACTCTTCACTCACTTTAAGCCCTTTGGGATGCTTAGGTGTCAATAATACATGGAATTTATATACATATTTTTCTATATAAGGATAACATGCTTTCAAAGTTAAGGGTCATGAAAAAACCCAGAAATATATGTAAGATCACCATCATTATTCTACTAGTAAAGTGAGTTGTTTGAAGATGCTCCAGATGGAGTGATAGATTATTTGGATGTAGGGGTGAAGACCATTATCTTATAATTGACATCTTTCAGGCAGATGAATTGATAGGATAACTTTTCTTTACACAACAGAATGAAAAGATCCAACTATGTATGGGCCATGATTTTAAGAGAAACAGGAATAAGTCAAAAACTATTTCTATCATGGGAGAAGAAGTGGAGGTGGTGGAGGAGTATAAATACCTCGGTGTTCACCTGGACAACAGACCAGAGTGGAGATGCAACTGTGAAGCCATCTACAAGAAGGGACAGAGCAGACTGTACTTCTTGAGGAAGCTTAGGTCCTTTGGTGTTTGCAGCAAGATGCTGCATATCTTCTATAAGTCTGTTGTGGAAAGTGTGATCTCTTCTACCATCATCTGCTGGGGAAGCAGCATCAGAGCCAGGGTCTTAAAAAAGCTCAACAAGCTGGTAAAAAAGGGTGGCTCTGTTCTGGGGACTCCTCTGGAACCTCTGGAGATCATTGTGGAAAGACGGATTCTTCATAAAATGAAGAACATTATGGAGAACTCTGAGGATCTTCTTCATGAGACTGTCCTACAACAACAGAGTGTCTTCAGTCAGAGGCTTCTTCAGATCTGCTGTAAGACGGAGCGCTACAGGAGATCCTTCCTGCCCACAGCCATCAGCATGTACAACGGCTCTTTGAGGAGACCTTCATAATATGAACTATAACAACATTTAATTTCCCTTTGGGATTAATAAAGTATTTTTGAATTGAATTGAATTTGATGACTTTTAATTAGAGATGCACTCAGAGATTTTGTAGCCAATTTCCAAGCTCTAATTCTCTAAAAATCTTATCAGTTTGTCTTGAAAATCCATAAATAATACCATTCAACATATTTTCCCCTAGTTTTTGGATAAATTGAAATTCAATTAACGTAAAACATATATTTATAAGTAAAAGAGTAAAATGAAATAATGCCTTTCTCCAAACAGGCTTAAGTTACATTGCTGTGTCTCTCTTTATCATTGGAAATCTGCCCACACAGTAAATTGGACCAGGAAGTTGTACTTTGCAACACTAAACAAAAAGAAATACAACATATCTTCTTATAAAAGGCAATTTATAGTTTCAAGTGGTGTTCTGAAAAGGTGTTGATAAACTGTGTTATTAATTATAAATTATTATTAACATCTTTTTTGTCATAGAGTGGTTGCATCTGCCAAGTCCTTTCCTTGTTTTTATATTTTAGGAACAAACTTCCTGCATTATGGGGGGTCTCACCGACAGTGAGGGATCGTGGGTAGTGTAGGTGGCCCAGCGTTCATTTTCCAGCTCCTCCATCACCTACAGCATGCACAGAGAGAAGGCCAGGTTTATATTGCAAACAGGGGCAGATATACTCACTTGAGATATTTATGAACACACATATATTGTATACAGCACCCAATATTTCAGACCTAACATAATCACTCAGGCAGTTAGAAGGTGATGCACATGCACACACAGACATTGTACATGTTTTTCCCACCTCTGACAGAAATCACAAACCTGGTTCATGGCACTCTTCAGCCAGGTATCTACAGCCACGCCAACTTGCCGTAAAAGATCCAGTCGAGCCTCGGCTTTCAACTTTATTGTCTTTGGAGAGAAAGAGGATAAGAAGAATTAAAACATATTTCCTTTTCTGCTCATTTATTTTCCATTCTTGGTTCAAACATTTATTTTTAGTCCTGTCAGCAGTAGAATAACTCGTGAGTGGAAGCTGTGAATTAATTTTACACATCAGAAGTGATAAATCTGTCCAATGTTGTGACATCATTAAAACTTGCTATAGTTTATTTTAACGCGCTGTAAACACAATGAGCTCTCTAAATAAGAGAATGTGATAAAGCTATAATATGGAGCTGGGTGATCTCTGATATTCATGCGGGAGGTTCTTCCGTCTCTAATCCATTGTCCTTAGTTTGAGTTTCTCTCACTTGTTTCAATCAAATTAGTTTTTGTTTCCAGCTTTTTTCCTCTCCCAGCAGTGCTGACAGAACAGACTGATAGCTGATAGGTCTGTTGCACAGGGGACTTGAGTCAGACATGCTTACTTTCATCAAACATGCCTTACTTTTTCCTGTTAGAAGTAATGCATACCAGATGAAAAGACCAAACCTGGCTCACTCTACAGGACCCCAAACACACAAAATTAATAAGAAACGTTGAAACACTGGCTTTTACACTGCTGCTTTAAAGAGCTACCAGGAGGGCATCATTGGCACAGGTCAATAGAAGCAGCCAGTGGTGGGAGTGATCGCTGGTGGGCAGACAGTATCAACTCAGACAATCAGTCTGGCTGAGGAGTTGTAATCGATACAATTATCACTGAAAGAAAGTGGAAAGCTAGATGGAAAGATAGACCAACAGAGAGTGGCTGCAGGAAGAAAATCACTGAAAACAATCCAGCTTAAGGGACAGTGACATCAGGAAAAAGGACTGAAAAAGAGTGCAGCAAGCAGGGGATTTCAAAACCTGCAGGGAAAATCTCAGAAACTTTATAAATGCTTTAGCTACATTAACCTAGAAAATGACAGAGGCGTTTTGTGAGTAATGAAGTTTATACATGAAGGCACTGGGATCTTACCATATAAAGAAGTAGCTTTGTAACTTCAAATGGAAAGAGGTACTGTCGTATCTTTGGTCAAAATGACGAAAACATGTTGTATTTTTTATGACTGTGCTTATGTCCCATTCTCCAAAGTGTCGATGAAGGCCTAATGCAACTTCATTATATAGATACTTTTAATCAGCTCTCCAGGTATCGGTTCAGTTTGCATGGGCTACAATTTCTGGGATTTCAGAGCCTGACCCTGCTAGGCATAAATATTAAATTAATATATTGTTTGGTGGGTGCCATAAGTCACAAAGAATCACCATGGAGGCATTTCTTTCCTCAGATTCTCCTACTTACCCAATCTCTATAAGCTTCAAAAGGGATAAAAGCATCAAATCTGCATATAAATCATCAGTGTCAGGTTAGTTTAATTTAGACCCCATTTAAACCAGATTGAGACAACACTATGACAAAAATAAGCCAGACAATGGATAGACTCTGCTGGGTCTTTAAGAGGTCTTCTGGGGTCCATCACGACTGCAGTGAGCTTCCAAATAGTGGATGATAAATTGATAAAAATAGTGATAGGGCTCGGTTCTTTAAAGTAAGGCTCAAATTGATTGTGGAGGTGCAGAAACCTCCCATATTTCTGGGGAGGAAACATCCTGGATGTAAAACCCACAGTGGTAGCATTGTGCTAGGATGCCCAAGAAAGCAGAAGGCAAAAACCTTTTAGGTGTGTACTAAGTGTGCAGTTATTCCTTGGTTGCCTTCCAATGGATGGTTAAATTTGACACATTATAACAATGTTTGGGTGTGGGTGGAGATCCTCAAGGCCACAGGGTGGTCTGAACCCAGTGTGAAGAGGGCCTTGGTGCAGGAGATTTTTCTGTTGTAAAAATATTTACATGAGAATATTTACTCCAATCTGAGTGACCCATTTCCAGCAATTACACAAAATCCTTTATATTTAATAATTGACTGCAAATCTAAATTTACCTTTTGGCTTCCTCGGTTATTGGCTGTTTTTTAAAGTTTTAAAATAAACAGGTGTACAGAAGATATATATTCCCTTTCTCCATTCCAAAAGCTATTTGACCACTATGACAAGAAGACTGTGTAGAAGAGTAAAGACGACGCTTTAGCACCTAAGAACACTATACTAGCTGTCAAGCATGGTGGTGATGGCATCATGCTGTGGGACTGTTTTACTGTTAGTAGTACTGCTACATTGCACAAAAAAGATGGAATGTAAAAGATGGAGGAAAAACTTACATTTATTCAACTTCACCTAAAATTTACAGTTCGATGGTTGAAGCTTGGACACAACAGTACAATGATCACAAAACAGACATTAAATTTGGCTTTTTATTGGATAAAGCAAGCTAACTTTAAGCTTGTGGAATGGCCCTAAAAGTATACCCTATTGCAAATTCATGGAGTGTGTTATAGATCCATGCCAAGAAACCAACCAGTTTAGAAGGTTTCCTACACATGTTTCATTAAAAATAAATAAATAATTCCAATACTTTTCCAGACTCAAATTTCAAATGTCTTTCTGCAGTTTTTATAACAGTCTGAACATTTGAGGGCAACATAATCGCCTACAACTGCTTAAATAGGAGCTCTGTCTGTCCACAAATCACAAAACAACACAATGCTGAAAATGGCTTCAGATTTTCAGTGTGGTATAGCACCATTTCACTGCATTTGTTAGCATCTGGACTAACTTAGACCAGCTCAAAATCTGCATTTGTCAAAGTAAACTTATTGTAAATAATAGCCTTTTAAAAGCATGATTAGTTAGAGCTGGTACCTAACTTGATTTGAATCAGACACAACAGAGTGGAGGTGGTGGAGGGGCTGAAGAGAGCAGCTGCTTCCAAGCAGAAGCTGGAAGCAGCGCATGAAATGCAAAGTGCAGCAGGAGTCTTTTCAGTTTAAATAGATTGTTCAAACTCTAAGGGTATGCAGTTTGGCATTTTAACCAGACCCAGTTTAAGGAACCGAGGTCCAGTTCAACTTGAATTTAACCTTGTACAGAGACAAAACAGAGTGAAATGTCTCTTTTATGATTTCTGAATGATTGTGCATTCAGTCAGTAGATCAAAAACCAAAACCCCGAGGAGTAAACTGTTCAAGTCAAGGGGCAAATCAGAGATATTTATTCTTATTTATTTCAGATTTGTTTATATAGGCAGATAATTGAGACGCAGGGTCTAATTTTCAAGGGCCATCCATTAAAAGAATATCATTTGAATCAGTGTATTTTGTTTAATGAATTAATGTAAATCAACGGATTAGATTTTTGTCCTTTAGAATATTTAAGAGAATTAAAAAAGCCTGGAAACATTTTTTAATCCTTATTTAAAATCCAAACCTGTGCACCTAATCCTTATTTTAAACTCCACTGGCATTTTATGGCGCATACAGACATTTCATCCTAGACAAAATCATTGAAATGAATCCATTAAAGCTGCAAATTAATAGAAGATAGTACATATAATCTTCTGACTGGAACTGTATGTATCGGTTTCCGACAAAGGGCCAACATCAGCTCTGGAAGAACCTTAGAGATATTAATACAAGACCTCAGTTAAAGGCAGGGTGGTACAATTACTATCCAGATAATGCTGCAATTGAAGTAATGTCTTTTGTCCTGTATTCATAATTATAAAATACAAACTCTGCTATTAGCTCATCTGTATGAAATGAGCACATAAAATATTCAGCAACTTAGTCAAGGAAGGAATGACCGCCTGCAAGAGCAAAAGAGCCTTAAATTTGACTCTAAACATGCATATTGGAGGACAAAGGGTGTAAGGAATGTTATGTATTTTCGTACTTTGTAATAAATAGGTTGAACAATTTTACAGTAAGGTAAGATCACTAACTCCAAAGTTCTCACTATGAACAAATAAATAAGAGTAAACTTAGGCATCAAGGGGGATTTTTTTGAATATGCAGAGAAGGAGGCAAACAATAGGCTCTATGAGGCTGAAAATAAGACCGAATACAGACATTTAGACCTTAAAGAGTTGGGGGAAAAAAAGCAGATATAATCTAGTTGAGAAGATAGGAGATGGCACACTGTCCTCATTAACAGTTAGAAATCTCTCATCTGAGAGGATTAATGCATAAATAAAAGATTTTCCTGCAGAGGGAAAACATACAAGTCTGACAAAAAGATTATGACCCTAAATGTTCAGATATGACAATCTAAGTTCTTTAGTTAGGCATTGATTTCTTTTCATGTTTACATTTCTCCAAAGGAACTGAAAATGTGCAGCAAGAAAATATCATGGACCACAGTTTTGTTTTTTGTCTGGGTGATTAGGAGGATTAAAGTAATTTGTCAACTGTTATGAAGGATGCAACCATGTTTACATCCATATGTTCAAAGACTAGTTAGCAGGTGGTGGGAACACTTGAGCAGAATGATTATTTGCAACCAGAGTTGGATCAACCAAGATAATTTGTGAATTTTTGCATCATTTAGTCCTTTTGCATAATTTTAACAGCTTGTAAATTAAAATAAAATAAAAACATCTAAATTGTGTTTTTAATTATTTAAAGAATGTCTCCAGTGGTCATTGACCAACTTATCCTCCTTAAGGAAGGGTAAAATCTGTTGATTACATGCATGTAGGTATTGAGCAGATCAAACCCTTTGTGACAGGCCAGTTCAGAATAAATGGTCCAATAAAACACAATAGTTATGCCAAGTCCTGCTTTAGTGTTTTCAGTTCATTTCACATTTCATATGTTTGGAGCCATTAGAGCACAACAACTATACACAATAGAAAGGTAAAAGACAAATCCTGAATAGGCAGAAAATAATCTGACCTCAGCTTTGCGCATTATCTCTTTGGTGTCTTCGATCTTCAGCTCCAGATCTAGTCTGCCCTGCTCACTGGGAGGCAGGCCATGAGTCTCGCACTCCTCCAGAGACTAAAAGCAAGACATCTTCATTAGAAGTGTGTGTTTGTGCGATTACATCGAAACAAACTTGGCTGTGTTTAATAATGTTCTGCCCTTACTCGCTTGCAGTGAATGATATTCTTGTGCTCTCTGGCCACTCTGGTTGCCCATTTTCTGGCCTCTTTGTTCAGACTGTGCTCCTCAGTCGTTCCCGACTCCGACTCCAGCTGACGGCTCTGATATACACAACCACACACAAAAAAGAGGCAATGGTAAACACACACGTATCCAGCCCCAGACATGTAAACACAGATAAGTACAAAGTCAATGTTACAGTTCCTGGGAAAATAACTTATACCCACATTATAACCACAAACGTCACAAACGAGTGTTTCATTGGGATGTTATACAACACACTAGTGAATAAATGTGAAGTGGAAAAAATTATATATATGGTTTTCAGGATATCTTACAAACAAAAATCTGAAAAGTGTGGCATGCATTGAGATTCAAACCCTTTAATAAAATCCAGTGGAAGTAATGGCAATCACAAGATCCCATAATTCCAAGGTTTAGGTGACATGTGAAGGAAAGCCAGGCAAGGAAATAATTATTCAGAAGCAGTCAAGAGGCCCATGTTACATCTGGAAGAGCTGCAGAGATTAACAGCTCAGGTGATGAAATATTCAAGGATTTTTACTGTTATACCAGCTCACATTTACATGTTAAGGTGCGAAATTCAGACTCAGGTTCTGGCTAAGAAGCCTAATACTTAAGGAAGAAGAAAACTAAGTATAACTTGCCAAGTTAAATTTAACAATAAAACGAAAAACATAATTCTATGTTAATAGTAATAAAAAATAAAAATTCAGCTTTCGTGGAAGAGACAAAAAACAAAAACTATAACCAGAACCACAACATAAAAAATAACAAGTTATATCTGAAGTTTGCCATAAGCCACACCAAACCTGTGGAAGAAGGTGCTCACCCCACCTTGAAACTTTACTGATTCAAAGTATTGTATTCTTTTCCATCTGAATGGTTTCTGTTTACAAACTGTATTTTATTGTGTGTGATGGATGAAACTGGTCTTTCTTGAAAATTAGACCTTGTGGCCTCAAGTGGACGCCCCCGTATAAATAAATGCTATGAATAAATGAATGAATCATGCTGTATTGACCCTTTTCTCCTGCAGGGACAGGGAAGCCTGTCAGAGGTGTTGGAAGATGGTTGGAGCTAAATTCAGGGCAATCCTGTTAGAGGTTGCACAAGACTTGAGACTGGGACAGAGGTTCACCTCCAGGTAGGACATCAAACCTGAACACATGGTCAGTACTGCAATAAAGCGGTTTGGATCAAAGCATATTTATGTGTTAGAATGGCCCAGTCAAATTCCAGGCTTAAATCTAATTGAGAATCTGTGGCTAGATTTGAGCTGCATTCTGACTTTGCTTGGGCTATTTGTCTCCTGATGTGCTACTACGCTGGTAGAGACATATAGCTAAAGGGGGTTTACTAAGTTTTAGTTTAGGGGAGTCTGAATAAATATGCACACGAAACCTTTCAGATTTATTATTACAAAAACATTGAAAATTATCTATCATTTTACTCTCCAATTCACAATTATGCACTACTTTGTGTTGATCCATCTCACAAAACCTCAATAAAACACATTCAGTACATTTAAGGCCATACATGATAAGATGCGAAGAATGTCAACAGGTTTGAGCTTTGCAATTTCCACTGTAGATGCTCAAGGCTTGTGAATATGTTGAGGCTGGTAATTAAACGTGAGAGCGAAATTCTCGAATAATTAATACAACATGTGTTGCAAAGCTAGGTTGTTATCCTCGCAGATCAAAATAATGCTATTAGAACCGCATGTGGATGACTGACAGTGTGTGAAAAATGCATAACGACACAACAACAATGAAAGAGAGCAGGAAGTGAATAGAAACAGTTCAGTTCTGTTTATATGCTGCTTTGATCTGCTTTTACCAAACAAAATAATAAAATATAAATGCCTAACTAAAGCCATCTGTCTTCGCTTACCATTGACAAAATCAGTAAAACCAGTCATTACTAAGAGCCTCTTACATCCACACATATATTTAAAAAAACTGTCATCTCTATGTGTCAAAAACAGAAACGAAATATGAAATTAGCTCTGAAAATACAGCCAACCAAACCAAACTGAGCGTCAGGATGCACACACACATTTATAATTGCTATGTGTTCATAAACCACATAAGACGAGGTTCCCATAATTTAATAATAAACATGTGTCAGGCTCTTGTACAGAATATTTTAACTGCGTCTTGTCATGCGAGTCATACCTATTAATTAAGTGCTGATTCAGTAACACTGGGGCATTCATCTAGCCAAGTACAGGTGTGAAGCTGAAAGTATTACACAAGAAATTTACAGCTTAATTACATTTAGGCGCTGGAGATTCACAGGGAGTTAAGGGAGCGAAGCAGATCTCTAGATTAAGACAGAGGCTGAGAGATAAAATGCCGCGGAAAGGAGGTCAGCTAATTTGTTGCTTGCCAGAGTACTGAAATAACAGGGCAATTCTATAAGCTTTCTGAATGCAGTAAAACAAAACTTTATGCCAGCGTAGAAAACATTTAAGGGCCCTCCTTGATGACAGCGCTGTTTAAAGGCCTTATTCGGTGCCGGTTTTAGAATAACTTCTCAGGAGAGGTGGCACCCTCCTACTAGCTTTCTATTTGGATACTAAATGATCCATGAACTAATGTCAAACACATATTCTAAATGCTCCCAATAAGTAAAAATAAAATAAAAGTAAACTGAATAAGACACAAAAACATACATCAACTTCCACATTTATTGGCAACCCTGGGAAAACAGAGTAAATGTTTTCATGATAACAGTCATTTGGATTACTGTGTAGAAATAACAGTGGCTGCAGAGAAATAAATGCTCTGGGTCAAATGGTAGTTATGTGTTAATGGGCAGTACAGAATCTGTTGACTCAGGCTTCAATTTAAAAGTATAAACATTCATTAGTGTTTAATCGTGTTGCATGTCATCCTCTCATCCTGAACATGTGTTACTTTAGTTTTCAATCCCAATCTGGGTCAACAGCAGCCCCAAACAGAATAAACCCAGATTGTGGACTTGCTGCAGCAATAAGCAATTACACCCTTTTTTAACTGCAACATTTACAGTGTACAGTCTTCTCCTCTTTGGTGGAGATGTAGCGCAGACAAATATAATTCATCATGCAAGACATGCATCACGCTTAAGTCAGGGCAGCATCATTTCTATAAGAGCTGTTTTAATGGATTCTTTTTAAAGCAAATGGGGCCCGAGACTCCAGAGTGTCTGCAGTAGAGTAAAAAGCAGTTTTATACAGACTGTTCTTTATCTTTCTGGAACAAAGCAACAACAAAAATAGAACTCTGGGTCAACGAAAGCATACTTTTTGAATTATGTCGTTACTTTAAGAGTATATTTCATGTAGTCAATTATATTCTGCAATTATTCTATAATAGATTTAAATATGTATGTGAATGCTTATGTGCATCTACATATGTATGAAGGGAATGTGGCAAATATCACTTGTAGGCGTGTCGCCTGCATGCAGCCGAGTGTGATATGTTTAAAATATGTAGTTATTCTTAAGCTCTTGCTTCCAGTTTTGTATTTGAGAACATTAAACTGACCATTTGGTATTGGACATTACACAACCTTTGGTACAGACTGCAGCTAACGTGTTCTGAATCCTTCTGTCTCTGCTTTGAACACAAAGACAAGTAAAAAATACACTTAGCAGTAAACTCATCACAATAACAACAGCTTCCCCTTTTCAGATGCAGCATTTGGATGGATTTTAAGGAGGTTCAATACAGAGTCTAACACCCCGAGGAAGAACAGAAAGGAATACAAACACACACAGAGATCATTTTTCTTATGACTATTTTTTAAAAGAATATGCAATAAAAATGCATAGAAAATCTGATCAGCTACACTCTGGTATGGTCATAATTAAAATGAAAGCAGCAGATAATCATGGTCATAGGGCAAAGCTATTTATCACAGCCTGCATGGCAACATTATAGTTGTGAGAATCAATGGCCGTGCAAGTGATCCAGTGAGAGAGGATCTTGTTTGCATTGTGAAACAACACTATCGCAGCAAAAAGGGTTAGAGTAGAAAGGATAGAATAACAAGAATCTCACAATCAGAGACACTCTGGCATTATTGTTTTATTAAATGTATAAATAAACAAACTGGAATTTTCTATTAAAGTCATATTTTGTGCTATCAAGACCTACTACATCACAACTACTACATTAAATCAATAAATGTTTATGTTTTCTTAAATCATGAAAAGCCATGATGCCATGATGGTAAAATTAGGCTGCCTACACATACAGACAGATTTGAATGATAACAGAGGATCTTTGTATAAATAACTTTCATAGCATTTACCAGGGAAAGAAATTAATAACCAGGGTGGAAAATAAAAAAAAAGGACTTTGGTTCTTCTAGTTGGAGAAGTTTCGGTTTTCGTTAGAAGAGGTCGTTGTCGTCGTCTTCCGCGTTATTTGGGCCGGGTCGTGGGGGCAGCAGACTTAGCAGAGACACCCAGACGTCCCTATCCCTAGAGACCTCCTCCAGCTCCTCCGGGGGGAGCCCAAGGCGCTCCCAGGCCACCCGAGAGACATAGTCCCTCCAGCGTGTCCTGGGCCGTCCCCTGGGCCTCCTCCCGGTGGGATGTGCCTGGAAAACCTCCCGAGGAAGGCATCCAATATAGATGCCCGAGTAGCCTCAACTGGCTCCTCTCGATGTGGAGGAGCAGCGGCTCTACTCCAAGCCCCTCCCGGATGGCCGAGCTCCTCACCCTATCTCTAAGATATTGCCCGGCCACCCTACAGAGGAAGCTCATTTCAGCCACTTGTATCCGGGACCTAATTTTTTCGGTCATGACCCAAGGTTCATCGCCATAGGTGAGGGTAGGAACGTAGACCGACCAGTAAATCGAGAGCTTCGCTTTTCGGCTCAGCTCTCTCTTCACCACAACGGACCGGCACAGCGCCCCCATTACTGCAGCAGCCGCACCGATCCGACTGTCGATGTCCCGCTCCATTCTTCCCTCACTTGTGAACAAGACCCGAGATACTTGAACTCCTCCACTTGAGGCAGGAACTTCCCTTCGCCCTGAAGAGGACAAGCCGCCCTTTTCCGGTCGAGAACCATGGCCTCGGACTTGGAGGAGCTGATCTTCATCCCAGCCATTGTACACTCGGCTGCGAACCGCCCCAACGCATGCTGAAGGTCTTGGCTAGAGGGGGCCAGCAGGACCACATCATCTGCAAAAAGAGGAGATGAAATCCACTGGTCCAAACACCAGACCCCTTCCGGGCCTTGGCTGCGCCTAGAAATCCTGTCCATAAAAGTTATGAACAGAACTGGCGACAAAGGGCAGCCCTGCTGGAATCCAACATGCACTGGGAACAGGTCCGACTTAGTGCCGGCAATGCGGACCAAACTCCTGCTCCGCCTGTACAGAGACCGGATGGCCCCTAATAAAGGGCCCCCGATTCCATACTCATGGAGCACCCCCTACAGGGCACCACAAGGGACACAGTCGAATGCCTTCTCCAGGTCCACAAAACACATATGGACCGGTTGGGCAAACTCCCATGAACCGCCACGCAATGTTGAAGAGGCATGTCAACAATGACAGCCTCACAACATCCAGAAACTTGAGGTACTCAGGGCAGAACTCATCCACGCCCGAAGCCCTGCCACCGCGAGGCTTTTTAACCACCTCGGTGACTTCAGCCTGGGTGATGAAAGAATCTAACCCCAAGTCCCCAGCCTCTGCTTCCACCAGGGAATGTGTGACAGCAGGATTGAGGAGATCCTTGAAGTACTCCTTCCACCGCCCGATAAGGTCCCTAGTCAAGGTCAGCAGACTCCCACCCCCACTGTAAACAGTGTTAGCGAAGCACTGCTTCCCCCTCCTGAGGCGTCGGACGGTTTGCCAGAATCGCTTCGAGGCCAACCGGTAGTCCTTCTCCATGGTTTTACCGAACTCCTCCCAGGCCCAAGTTTGCCACAGCCCGGGCCGCGGAACAGCCGATAGGACTCCTTCTTCAGCTTGGCAGCGTCCCTTACTGCCGGTGTCCACCACCGGGTTCGGGGATTGCTGCCGCGACAGACACCGCAGACCTTTATGGCTGCAGCTACTGGCAGCAGCATTGAAAATAGATGCGGAGAACATGGTCCACTCAGACTCTATGTCTCCGACATCTCCTGGAATCTGGTCAAAGCTCTCCTGGAGGTGGGAGTGGAATACATCACTGGCCAAGGGCTCTGCCAGACGTTCCCAGGCGTTTGGGCCTTCCAAGTCTGTCCGGCTTTCTCCTCTTCCAGCGGATCCAACTCACCACCAGGTGGTGATCAGTGGACAGCTCAGCCCCTCTCTTCACCCGAGTGTCCAAAACATGCAGCCGAAGGTCTGACGTCACGACAACAAAGTCGATCATCGACCTCCTGCCTAGGGTGTCCTGGTGCCAAGTGCACTGATGGACACCCTTATGCTTGAACATGGTGTTCATTATGGACAATCCGTGACTAGCACAGAAGTCCAATAACGAAACACCACTTGGATTCAGATCGGGGAGGCCATTCCACCTGATCATGCCTCTCCAGGTGTCACTGTCGTTTCCCACGTGGGCATTGAAGTCCCCCAGCAGAATAATGGAGTCCCCGGGAGGGCCACTATCCAGCACCCCCGACAGGGATGCCAAGAGGGCCGGGTACTCCGCACTACCGCTAGGCCCGTAGGCTGAAACGACAGTCAGAGACCTGTCCCCAACCCGAAAGCGCAGGGATACGACCCTCTCATCCACATGGGTAAACCCAAACACGAGGCGGCTGAGCTGGGGGGCAACAAGCAAACCCACCCCAGGAAGAGGTTTCTCAATTAAAAGCTAGTTGGGGAGAGTTCCAAGCTGTTTGTAACACATCTGTCAGACTTTGTTCAGCAAAAAAAGAAATACATAAATTAAAAAAAATTAAAATCGATGAATGTTGGGTCTAATTTGAAAGTGAATATAATGCAGTTTCATAGTGTAAACGTTGTGAAACAATCACAAGTTTATGGCTAGAACACCTGGATTTAATCCCGACTGCAGCTGCTTCTCTTCTTCTCTCACCTCCAAAGTAACAGGACAGAAAAGTTTGAATCAGTAAAATCTCTTTCAAATTTGTTAAGGTTACAACCTCCCGTAGAGGGTGTAGCATGTCTGCAGACATTATGACCCTGTTTTGGATGTCACGTTGGAAAAGCTTGCAATAAGGCAAACAGGGTCAATTAAAATTCCAGAAAGATGAGTTTCAACAAAAAGCGTCCTGGGTTTTATAATTGGAGTTTGCCTTTAGATACTGAACATCGGTAAGAGTAGAAGCATCGTAATGGCAAAGGAGAAAGAGACTAAAAAACTGGTTTTATCGCAATTGCTTGATTTCCTGATATCGTGCAGCCTTACGTTAAAAAAATAATGCTTCTAACTAATTTCAAATACTAATGTATTACATTACAACACTAATAGTCCCCTCTGTGCTGAAGCTGTCAATATGTGTTGTAACAGCAACTTTGGTTTCATCCATCCAGGACAGGTGAAATGAATTTATTAATTATTTATGTAGTTAAAACAGGCACCGGAAATCACAAAATGCGTCTTCTCCTGGGGTGCAATTTATAATATATGGCAAAACTGCTCAAAGACTCCAGCGACTAAACTTTTTGTAGACCTGCAGGATGTTATAAGTAAAATATCACCTAACCATCAAGCCATCAAGATCACAAGTAGAAATGTCTGCAGCAAAATCAGCAATTATCAAATAAAATCCCTAAAAACGCTGGATGCTTAAACACAAGTTGTCTATTGAACTCTGTTTCATTCTAACTATATAGCAGATACATCAAAACCTTTTCTGGTGGTAAAAACAAGTTGGAAAACAAGATTTTCTGAGCAAAAACCTTGGTGGGCATTTTTGTTAGGGCATTAATGTGCTTTGTTGTGTGCAAAAAAATCTGTGCCCAGAAGCAGCACCACTTTAAATTGATAAATAAGCTTTTATCAAAGCTTTGGTTGATGACTACAGGTTCCTTTAAATAATTGTTCAAGTAAATATTAATACAGCAGACAGATATTATCAGGATGGAGTGGATGGTTTGTGTCAGGAATGAGGATGGGAATGCTAGCAACTGTTAAGGCTACCTGTGCCAGGGTCATTCTCATGGCACTGACGGGCGACGGCTCAATGTCCACCAACTGCTGCACCAAGCTCAGAGTCTGGAGCACGCTCCCACACAGATGCACGCACATAGATGGGAGGCATCCACAAACCCACACACAAACACACAAGAGCAGCAGTGAAAGCACACCAGCATATAAAGACAGGGAAGGGTCAATATGGGAAAAAAAATCAGGGAAAAGTGTTAGAAAATGTTGAGAAACAGGGAGATACAAGGCAGGATTAGAGCATTGTTACCTAGAAATACAACTCCTTGCCAAGGTTTTTATACCTCCTGAACTTTTTATTATTTATTTACGTCACAACCACAAATATTTTATTTGGGATTTTATTTGTTTGATCACAGTAGAACATAACTGAGAAGTGGAAGGAATATGATTCATGGTTTTCAAAAACTTAAGGTAATTTGTATTTACCCCAATTTCACATCTTTAAATAAAACCCGCTGCAACACATTGCCTTCAAAAATAATCAAATTAGTAAATAGTTCACCTCAGTTTAAATACAGCTGATATATGAAGGCCTCGGAGAACATTAGTGAACAAACCGTGGCAGTATCATACTGTGGGGAATTTTTTCTTTAGCTTGGAAAGGGAAGAGTTTGTGGAAAGATGATGGGAGCTAAATTAAAGGCATCCCTGAAAGAAAACTTATTACAGGCTGGACATCAACCCTAAACATACAGCCAGAGGTACAATGGAATGGTCTAGATTAAAGCATATTCATGTGTATGAACGGCCCAGTCAAAGTCTAGACCTCAATTCAATTGAGAATCTGCAGCAAGACTTAAAAAGTAGTGTTTACATATGTTCTCCATCCAATCTGACTGACCCATTTTGCAATGAAGAATGGGCAATAATTGTAATCTTCAGATGTCCAAAGTTGGTAAAGACATAACACATAAATCAGGGGGTCTAATTTGGCTGAATACAATCTCACACCACAGTCTTGAAATGCTGATTTTTCAAAACATTTCCTTCCCCTTCTCAATTATGCACTACTTTCTGTTGGTCCAAACTCCCAATAAAAGACAATAAAGTTTGTGCTTGTAACATGGAATATTGTGAAAAAGATCTAGGGGTATGATTATTTTGGCATGGCAGTGTAGAATAAGTTTACACAAGGACTCAGAAACTGGCAGAAGGCAGCAGAGGCACAACAAGTAGATGAGAAACACGGGAGCACAAAGTGACTCATACACAAGAAAAATACATATTGGAACTGTGCAACATAGATATGAGGAAACTTTGTCCACAGAAACATTTTTCATAGTTACCATGAAACACTTAACAAGACCCCAGAGGAGCGAGACGGCACAGTTCCAGATGATTTATTCACAAAGTCTCTAATCGTTTGACAAAATTCCTAAACATTTTTAAGCTCAACAATCAGACCTTTAGCCTGCATTTATAAAAAATTAATTAAAGAACCAAAAAAACATAAGATCCCAGTGGGCACATATTATTTAATATTAAAATTAAAACAAAGAGATGATTCATTATCCTGTCATGCTGTCACCAGACACTAGTTAACTGGATCGCGCCCATCTTAAAATAATTGTTTAAAGAAGGCCCAAGTGAGATTGATCAGAGTCGCTTCCCAGCCCCTTTCATACTAATGCATTTCTCACTAATCATCAGAGTAGAGAAAAAACACAATAATAGAGGGGACAAAAATATGAGACATGCCACATTTGGTAAATTATGTGGCTGATTTGTGTCTGTCTAAGAAGAGTCAGAGTTTATTGTTTGACACAATATTGAGTTACTATCCTGCTGCAAACTGGTTCATATACAAACAATACAAGAACAACACATCATGGGAACAGATATTATAACATCATAAGTGTGAGCAGCTTTACGACTCTCACCGTGTCATATTCGCTGGCCTGAAACTGGAAGTCGTGCGCTTTGTGAAACACGGGGTTTTCTTGCATGAACAACTGCTGGTTGAACTCCTGTATTATCTGAGAAAGAAACACGAGGTGATTAATAATGCTTTCATTTGTACACAAGCTCACAACAGACTACGCTGCAATCTGATGTAACTTCAGTAAATCTGCATAACCTGCAGCTGTTGGTTTTCAGCGGGAGAGGAAATGACAAACGTTTTACAGAAGATCAGCAGTTCAAGATTACACAAGGTGAGTGCTTCACAATTACACTTCGAGTCTGAGTTGGACAGTTTTGATGATCAACGTGTTCATGTAACGAAGCATGTCAGTTCAATTTGATGCATGTTCAGGACAAAAAGATTATGAATGTACAAGCAGATCTAAAAAAAATTATAATAGTGAAAAAGCTCAATATTCTTTGTCACTCATCTCAGAAAGTGAAACTCATATATTATATAGATTCATTACACATAGTGAAATATTTCAAGAATTTTGTTCTTCTAATTTTCATGATTATGGCATACAGATAATGAAAACAGTGTCTCAGAAAATTAGAATGTTGTGGAAAAGTTACATTTTAGAAACTCAGGGTGTCATTATGGAGGACCAATCCTGCCATAATTACGAATATATACATCAATAAATAAAAGTTCAATAAATAAATAATTTGATGAAATACACGAAAACTATAGTAAATAAATGAATGTAGGCAGTAATTAAATAATTCAAGAAGACATAAATGTATATACCTAATTTAAACTGCTTCTTTAAATATTCACCTTTGTAATAATTACCTTAATTATTTATTATCAATTATTTTATTTATGAATGACTCTTTTTTAAACAAATGTATTTATTTGTATGTTGTACTATTTTCTGTATTTTCAGTTTTATTTTTCCATTTAATCTTTTCCTCTATTTATTTGTTCAATTTGTTTTATACTCATGCTTTTTACATTTGAGGAGGGACTGTGTCTTCAGGCGTCAACTTCTGCATATTGGCTGGTTAGCTTTAGCCTGCATAGCTCGAATCTGCATGGCCTTTCCCACCAAAACGTATTTAGCAAGGGAACCTTGTGCTGATGAAATCAAATTACTGGGTCAATGTGTACACACCATAAACTGACTTAGCAGCAAGCTAAAACTATGACAAAAAATAATGAGAAGCGTTAGATTTTACACATACTGTGTTACTACAGATGCATTTAGGTTGTCCTTAACTGCATTTCCACTGCCAGGGGCCAGATCAGACATAAACTGGTAGAAATCTACCCCCAAAACAGCCCTGGTAGGGGGGCAGGACCTTTTGGATGGACCCTGAATTAAAGGTGGAGCTTAGTGGTGGGAGGACACTAAACATTTCTCATTGTTTAAGATCCACAGCATTTTATTTGAGGCATCTCCCAGTTTATCCTTCTTTGCTGTTCATCTTTTCTGCTAACTTTAAATTAAAAGACAGGAGGCCAATATTTTTCTTTGAAAACAGCATTTAAATCCAGGCACCCATATATAACACTTTTATAGAGTTTGCATTCAAATACACTGATAAAATCCACCAACGTTAGTCGAAATATACAAATATACTGTCATTAATTCCACAAGTACATATATTTTAGACACAATAAGCTTTTCTGGTACAGTTACAAGGTTATATCAGATTTCCTTCATCCTGAAGTAAAGCTGTAAACTCACCCTGGAGGATTTTTCTAAAAGGAACTGGAAGGTGCTGTGAGTAGCTTGCGATGCCTCCAGCTCAGTGCGGCACAGAGCCACCAGGTAGTCCTTCACGTGCTCATAGATTCTCCCATCTAAGGCCTGGAAGACAGACGGAGATAAGGACAACAGGGTAACAAGGACAGAAGAGTTCATTCAGTATAGTTTCATAATATTTTATATTATACACCTGAATATTATTATGATGATTATTCATATACACTTGAAGCTTGTTGATTTCTCTTTAAATGGTGCTGCATTTGTAAGCTAAAGCCATTGGTTGATTTAGCAGCCATTTATGTGGGTTGCATCCCTAAAAAACTTGACGGCAAAAAAGGTTTGAAGCATAAATGGTAAATGCTAGATCTTTGACGGATATAACTATTATTTTATAGGCCTTATTCAATGTTATTTTCAGGAGTTTCTGTTCACTGCTATGCAGATGACTCCCAGAGTTATCTCCCTAATAAAAAGACAAACGGTTTCTCAGTAGACTCACTGTTCAAATGTCTTAATGACATAAAAGGCATGAATAGCTTTGAACTTTTTACATTTTAACGAGGCAAAAACAGAAGTGATGCTGCTCTCCACCGGAGATCTTGGTTCTTTGGCTGTTGTTGTAAGATCTAGCGTCTATCAGGTGTCTGCAGGTTCTTTGGTTTTGTTCTATATGTCATTTGCATATGTACACCACTTTGTGTATCTTGGTTGATTTTAAAGTGTTTTATAAACAACGGTGGCTCGGCATGTTTTGTATGCTTTCAGAGAACAAAATGAGATTTGAGTCAAGAAAAGAGTGAGACAAACAATGTGGAGTAAGCGTGAAGTAGAAGAAAAGACTAAATCCAAGCAGATGTTTTCACTCGACATCAATCATTAGACGTTTGGGTACACAGACAGAAGGACATTTTAATGAGGTATGAGGCTCAACCAAACAGCCAAGGAGAAGGCCACACTGCCAAACACACATATCAGACAGAGGGAAACCTATGAAGAAAAGCAATTAAAGAAGTATTAATAGCATTATTTGGTGTGGTAAAAAAAAAAAGAGCAAAATAGTTTTTGTACAAGATGTGAGTTTTTGTTGGAAATAGTTCACACAGCTACAGAGGAAGGTAACAGAGTTCAACAACAGATTGACCACACACTCACACACTTCATCTTTTAAGTATTCAGGCACAAATAAACTCATCCAGCCAAACGCTCTCCCAAGCATCCTCATAAGCCTGAATCTTTTAAACCGAGTGAAGTGCCACTCCCTCTTTAATAAAAAAAACTAAAATATTTTATTTGATCTGTTTTAAATTATGGCTCGCGCATTATTTTATGTTCATTTTCCCTTTTATTTGATGTGGTGTTCCTGATATCTTTGTTGAGCACTTTGTGCTTTTGTCAAGATGTGCTGTACAGAATAATAGGTATTCAATCAGACAAAAACATGTATGGTATTTGGCACACACATACCACAGCTTCATAAAACAATAGGATATTGACAAGGAAATTATGTCATTAAGGGTGGGCAGCTGGCTGACTTAATTCTGCTTGTTCCCTCATCAGTGTGGTCATTTCCTTCCCTCTCTTTCTTCCCGACCTCTTTTTATCCATTTACGGTACTGTTGAAACAAAGTGAGTCAGCTTCCAGAAAAAGCCCAAGCCCTGTACTGCGGCCAATTGGACTGTATGTGCGGTTTCAGGCGAATGACTGCATGGGTCCGAACAAAGCAGAGCACACAGGAGAGCAGAGGTGCAAAATGTAACTATCAGTATCAGTTTCTACCAGCAGAGGGAGACGTGGAGCAGTTCCTGACTTCTTACTCCAGCTGTCGCATTGACAAGGACAACAGAGTTCATGTTTAAGATATATGTTATTGCTGCAGCCAGATGCCAGAGCAGTCACCGTTTATGATGTACATTTTTAATATAATCATATATCTTCTACCTAAAACCCTTATTTTCTGTCCCACATGCAACTCATTGTAAAAATCAATGAGACATGATGCAGGTTTATTTTGGCGAAGAGACTGAATCTATTTCCACTGCTGCCAAGTTAGTTGCCTGAAAAGAGCTCAGCTCTGAAAGATTTTTGTTCCTCCTAAATCTGCATTAATCTCCCACTGCCACATCTATGATAGTGACCCCCAACAGTGGTGACAAAACATTGCATAACACAAAATAGTTACAAATGTATATTAAAATAAAATAAATAGAAGAATTATAACCAAAACAATGCCCTGAAAAAAAGTATTCAAGAGGCTTGCGCCTTGTGTAATTTTTTTTAATCATCAATGTTTTATTGTGATTTTATGTGATAGAAAAACACATAGTAGTGCATAATTGTGAAGACAAAGGTTGTGAATATTTCTTAAAAAAGAAGCTGAAAAGTGTTGGATGCCTTTGTATTTAGCTCCCCTGAGTCAATTCCTCTATATTCTATATTTACTCTCGTGGTTGCTTCACTGATTTATGCTCTCCTTGCCTAGCTTATTATTTTAGGTAGAAGGCTATAGCTTGGCAGTTGTGCCATACTCTTTCTATTATTGTTTGACAGAATGAACAGTGCTCTGTGAGATGATAAAAGCTTAGGATATTCATAACCCAGGTTTTCTTAAAACGTCTCCACAACTTTCTCCCTAACCTGCTGTACTCCTTGGTCTTTGCGATCCTTCACAGTGAGGCCTTCACAGAACAGCTGGATTTATTCTAAAGCTACATTATAATTGAGTAAAGGGTGTTGAATATAATTTTAAAAACCATGTATCTTTCCCCTTCCACTTTTACAACTATAACTTTGTGGTGGTCTATCACCTAAAATCCCACCAAAATGCATTGAAATTTTGGTTGCAATGGGACAAAATTTGAAACAGCTTTTAGGGAATGAAAAGCATTTATGGCGCTTGACTGACCTCACTGCACAAACAGGAGATGAAAGTTTTTGGTACTGCTTTTCAGAAATCCACTTATTACAGATTTTCTTATAAAGCTGTCTCAAAACCACACAAATGAAATTAAATAAGCAGAGAGCAGGAACAGCTTGCTCCCTCCTAGCGGTGTCCTCCTATTCTCCTTGCGCGTTTGCATGCACATATTTGTGTGCACGCATATTTCCCTGCAGTTCTGTCCTTCTGTCAGAGGGAACTGAGGATCTATTATTCAGGAAGGCCTCACAGTATCGATGCTCACACTGTACATGCCTGAGGGCCAGTATGTCAGAGAGAAACTGCAGCAAGGCCAAACGATTACTTGAAAACTAGAAATGGGTCCTCAGAAATGTTCTGGTTAGGGAAACAGAACTTCATCTGTCATGTAAGTTACATGTTTGTTCAGAAACTAGCAGGGAAAAGTGTTTCAGCCTTCATTAAACTACCAAAAATCTAACTAAGAATACTAGTTGGTCTATATTTTTGTCTGATTATAGGAAGATTCTAACCTCCAATCAACCAGTGATCCTAAAAGAGTGGGCATCAAAATTCCTTATTTTGCAGAATCTTTCCCCACATATGAATTTCAAATCATAACGGAAGGCTGCAACTCTCTCCGGAGACTCAATAACTCTTAAATCATCACTTTTTCCGGGACAATATTTCCTTTCAGACTATTTCATTCATATGAAATGGTTGTCTGGCAGTTTGCAGATTTACAACGAAAATGCTTTCCTAGAAAATAAAAATGTCCAATTTTGAGTTTGGAACCTAGAAATGTTCCCGCTGAAAAATTCACTTTGGGGTTTTATCCAAATGAGAAAGTCGGCAGTAGAGATGTCAATGCGGCCAAAGCAAACTTGACTGTTTTGTTTGTTTCCGTTAGGATTTCATCTCACAAGCCTAGGGGTGGGTGATATGGCAATAATATTCCTTTATTTTTCTTTTACAGAAAAAAAATTATTTTCTCACAGTTTTGCCAATAAACAAACAACTGTGCATTTAGGCCAAAATGCTTTGTTGAACTAATTTTTCATCTATTTATGTAATTTTGTCAACTTTTGTTAAACTTTGTCAAAAACAATCAAGATTAAATACACCAACACTCCATCTCAAAATTGGTTGAATTTAATAAAAGTATTTTAATTTCAATTGTAAACAACAACATCAACAGTTGTGAGCTCTTGCTACATAAAACCTAGTTTGTAAAGCTAAGGAAAGGGAAGCAAAATAAAACCGATGAGTCTATGCAACAACATAGAACAACAATAAACAGAATGTGTCAAATAAATTAGTGGTTCCCAGTTTTTCAGGTTCACACATACTAAACAACAGTGAAAGAGAAACAAACAACATCCACAACTGTTTATTACATGTATATTCAAAATTGTCAGCATAAATAAAGTATGTGTTTACCATTATCATAACTGTTGTTTATTTTGATTTGTAAAAAAGGACTTAAGACTTTGTTGGTTCTTGAACCGCAGTGAAGTCCCAACCCTAACTTTGGAAAACACGTCTCTGCGTTGGCAGATCATCAATATATTCTAATGCTTCACGATCTAATAACATTTTATCCCCCATCTCAAATTTCAACCCATTATTTATCTATCGTAAGTACCTGTATGCAGTGCAGCAGGTCTGTGTGATAGTAGCGGTCGTGATGGGCATTTGCAGCAGCTAGCGTTAGCAGGTAGTCATTCCTGGCCTGCGTCGCTTTGGAGTTACAATCACTTCTCTTGGCTTTCAACTAAAATGAAACAAGGAAAGTAGAAACGTTTTTGTCCCCTCATAGATTTCTTTCGCTTCAAATTTTGTTACACTTAAATGTTTCAGATCATCAAACTAATTTTTATATCTGACAGAGATAGGCTGTATAAATGCATAATACAGTTTTAAAATTATGCTATCACTTACTAAGAGAAAAAAGCTATCACAGCCAACTTGGCCGTGTGTAAAAAACAACTTCTGCTGCCATCCTTGTGCTGGTCTTTTATACCTCTTAGGAGGAATTTTGACCCACTGTTCTTTGGAGAATTGTTTCATTTCAACCACTTCGGTGGATTTCCAATGAGAAACATTTAAGTGTTACAATATATGGGTTCACAAAGAAGCACAGTCAAATATCTGTCTCGGTGGAGAGGGATAACATTCATGGTGAGGTCCTCTTACCTTTACACTTGCCTTCTGTAAGCTAATTCTTGACTGAAAAAGACCAAGTTTGGATCTGGAAAAAAAAAAAAAACAGGACAGATACAGAGAGTCGATCTCATCTAATCATGAAAATAATCTGATTTTAAGTAAGTCAGTGTGATATTCTGTCCATTAACAACTGCCATATGGCTCATTCCCTGAGGCAGGAAGTTAAGCTAAAACTATTCCTACAGCTTTATGTTTGACCTTTTTAAAGTTTAATCAGTAACCTCTGCATTAAACTCATGCTTTAGGAATCAGATGCCTCGTTTCCACCTGTAACAGTCATTATGATGTTTATCACTGGTGATGTAGAAAAGAGACTTCCATTATAAAAGTGAACATTTCATGTTTTTAAGTTTGTCAGTTCCCCATTGTACACTAATCTTTCCTCAACTTTTCACTTTGATTATGAAACATCAATTTCTCACTATTATAGTGAACTACTGCTACCTAGGGGTGGCAGGAAAACAACAATCATCAGCACTGAGTTAAAATCTGGAACTAATTGCGAGACTGCAAAGACTCAGATGTTTATTTCTTACAGCAGATGCTCTTCTACTCATTTGATTATGTGCTGAGAACTCATGTCAAGTTGGCAAGGCAAGAAAAATAAAAGATATGTACATATTATTGTTTGCATCATTCTTGTTTTGTATTTTAAAACCTCTCCTGAGCGAAGCAATGCCTCTGTGAACTTACTTGGCCTCTATGTCAGCCTTCTCTCGTACGGCGTGTGCAACCTGCTCACAGTCGTAGTATTTTTTCTTTGCTTTCGCCAGTTCCTTCACCGACTCCTGCAGCTCTGCTTGGATGCCACTCAACTGATCAATAGTCTGTGAAAAGTAAATGGGGGAAGAGTTGAGTTTCCAAAGAAAGAGCTTAAACAATATGATTAATGCTAAATTAAGAACAAAGACTGATTTGCACTTCTACATATCCACTCACCTTCTTGAGCTGCTGTTCCTTATAGAGTCTAACAGTCTTGGCAGGTTCTGATATTTGACTCTTGTAGTTGTCACACACATTCAATCTCGACTGGCTCACCTGAACTGTCCCCTCTAAGTAGGCCCTCCACACTGCATACACATTCCTGGTTGGAGATACAAAGAAGAGTGGACATTTTCAAGAGCATTTGGTATGAAGAGGGCTTGATTTGGCACAGTGTGAAGGGCAAATAGTTGCAGTTACTGACATTTCTTTTTTTATTAATCAGATGTAACTTAAAAAAAGAGTTTCATATTTTTGTGCTTCTGTTATGGTGGCTAATAGGTGTGGTGAAGATCAGACAAAGATTTTCTTTTATCTAACAGAGCTTAGATTTGGGTTCTCAGCTGAATAGAAGATGAATGAGCAACATTTAAATAATAATGACGCAAGATCACTAAAATGGTGACTTGTAGGCCTGAGCTTTTATGAATGCATTTTCTGTTTTTGAAACAGTAAAAATCTGTCTCTCTCTTAGAGAGTTACATTTAAGTCTACTAAGATTTGGTGCCATTCAGGTGAGGTGTAAAATTTACTCAGCGACTAGAGTTAATTTAACACAACTTAGTGCCAGAGTGATTAATAATCAACACCGTTTATAGCTGAGGTCATAACTGCTTGTCTGCAGAATGTTTCATTGCCTTTTAACATTACTATTAAAACAGGATCACTCTGCATAAAGTTGTAAATACCCTGTCTAGGTTAAAACAGCTCGACTGTGAATTATGTAGATCCCCTTTCTTGCTGTGTAAAGAACAAAATACATGCAAACCTACCTATAATCTGTTCTCTGGTCATCGGGGCTGATTCCAGGCCAGTCTCTCTTTAAGTACTGACTTGCTAACTTCTGCAGAGCCTGAAAGCACAAGCACAGCAACAGGGAACTTTATAAAAAGCTGGATAACACAATACTTATATTATAATACCTAATAATTCAGCAGTCAATAATGCAAATAAGGACACAATAGTAGTTCGAAGAACTGCAGGCTACAAGCTCGTTCATGGAAAAGTAAGTCCATTTTTGACTTAATGCACCACAATGCAGATTTTTTAAAGCATATTCTCCAGCGCTGTATGAAAGACAATAGATGACTTTTATGGAGGAGGAACTACATGGTTGACTGCTGAGGAGGCAGTCAGCTGCTGAGTGAGGACACACCAAATGCAATGTTTGGAGATGGGGGCTGGGTCCCAAAACAGCCAACCAACCACCGCTTACATCTGACCTGTATGAACAATTATGACACGCCCTAATGTTCTTACAGGGATGGACTTCTTATAGTTGGATGTACACATGCAAGAAAGAGCATGCAGTGTTTTTGTTACTGACCCCATCCATAGCAGCCTCTATGAATCAAGCTTGATGTAGTACTGGTAGCCAACATCTTTCTGTTCATTGGATAAAGTGTTGGGTCTGAGTCAGAACCTATATTCTGATACTTTAGAGCATATTTGACATAAAGTTTGAAGCTTAACTGGAAGCAGTATTTATTATATTTCTGAACAAATATAATAAATCACTGATATCCTCTGGACAAGAAAACCCCAATTTCCCTTTATTATATAATTACATAATCATTAAATGGCAAATAGATTCTGATCCCATACCTTGTATTGTAGTAAAACTAGTGTGGGTCAATATTGTTGCTTGTTTACGGCCAGCAGTATATCAGATTGTATGACATTTGATTTCTGTGTCACATAAACAAATAATTCAATAAATGAGTCAATAAATAAATAAATGTGATAAAAAAAAGGAGGCACTGAGATGGGTAATGGCTTGGCAATCTGGGATTTGGTGGGATATTATATTTTGCTATGTAAACTGATTCTGTTTGCAATATTACATTTGGCCTGTTAGTCTTTCACTGCCTTTTAATGCCCACATTTGATGTCTGTATTTAACAACAGAGATGCTAAGGCTCACAGAGAGGGGTGGGTATGTTTTGATGAAGGAAAGGACGAAAATGTGGATTAATTGTGATTGATATCATCAATAGAATTTCAATTACATGTTTTCCTGATATCATGCAGCCCCAGAGGAAACTAATAATTACTTTGAGAGTTAAAATCTCATTGTTATTAAGGTATTCGAGGTAAAAAAGTGATTGACAGCTTTTGTCTTTACAAATTAAAATGACTTTTTTATACCTAAAACAAATCTTGAATACACCTTAAAGACATTGCTCTTTGACAGATATGTTATTATAGACAGCAAAGTTTACACAAGCAAATAAAAGAGTGTGTTTTCCTCAATTAAGGACGTCAGCCAAAGCATTAAACCTACTGACAGATTGAGTGGATCACTCTTAACAATGCCTTCAAACTGTTCAAAATGACCACATAGTAAATTTGTTGACCTCGCTGCCAAAGTTCCTATTAAAACAAGTCGTACACACAGAGGTCCAGGGTTACAGCACCTAGGACAGATGAAAAAACATCTTTCCCCTCTTTCCTGTCTGCCTACTGTCGGAAAAATGAAAACATAAATGCCTCTAGTGCCGCAAGAAAAATATAAAAGAAAAAACATCCCAGAGTTGTGACAGGAATGTCTTCAGTAAAGGGCTAAAGAAATGTCAAACATTTCTAATTTAATCTGACCTACACTTAACTCTGACTGGATCAACTCAGAAAAACAACTAAACATTTCTGTGTCAAATTTAAAGTGTAATAGATGATAGATGATCTAATCTGTGTCAGTGTAACATCGGCTCCTGAGTGTGCGAGCAGAAAGTTGAGGGCAGGAAGAAAGGCTAGCCTACAGGTCGCAGATTGGGTCAGTGTGTCAGCACAGCGACACAGAGACACTGCAGTTGTGTCTCTGTGTGTATCTGTATTATGGCTGCAACTAACAATTACTTTTGACAATCGATTAATCTGTCGATTATTTTTTTTGACTAATCGATTAATGATCAGATAACAAAATGTGCTTAATAGGAGATTTTTTAAAGAATTTGAACCTTGTTAAGCTAAAACTATGCCACTTGAGGAGTTATGGACAGAGAATAGTAACAGACAAAGAAAGGTTTTCATCTTAAATGCAAAATGTATATATTTTTTGTACAATTTTGGCCTAATTACTGCTTTGAGTGGCTTCTAGTTTCCGCAAATGGCATGTTTCAGAGTCTGTATGCTCAGGTTAACGATTATTCGATCACTAAATTCGTTGACGATTATTTCAATAATCAATTGATTACAATTAATCCGATTAATTGTTACAGCTCTAATCTGTATATGGCTACTTGGGTGAGCTAAAGCCTCATTAATAAAGCAGTTGTTACCAAACTAGAAGGAGCTAGCACAACAACCCAATCCAGGAAAAAGCAGATTACGGAAGAAGTGACACCTTAAGCAGCATTCAGTGCTCATACCTTCTTGTAAATCTGGTCTCAGTTCCCATTTACACATTTCCCCCATCATTCCAGTCTGTCTCAGCAACGATGTTTCTCAAAGGCACTTTTATCAGGTGCTATAGCGTTGCTGCCTTCCTCTCAATTATCCATGCCCCATTGCTTTCTGGGTATCCCCTCTTCTCTCTTTCTCTGTGTGCTATCAACCAAGCATCAAATGATCACTGCTGTTTCTGTTGCAACACATATTTAAAGCTTCTATTTCTTTGTCTTTTGATTTTTAATGAGTAATTTCTATTTGAAAATTCTAATACTGACCATATAAAACAGCTTTCAGCTATATGAAGTACAACTTCCCTGTCAAAGTCAGAGTAGGACTGCATTTTTTCTCAAAGATGATTGAAATAACACTTAAAGTTGACTCATTTTAGATGAAAAATGGAAAGAATGTGTTGCCTTCACATTTGCCCAGCCAAAATGTATTTTAAAAAGCAAGACTTAGAGCTGGTCAGTGCCAAAGAGAAGAGAAAACATTACACAAACTGAATTAAGACACAAAAAAAGCAAAATCCATTGCACAGAAGCGGCTCTGTCCTGTGCATGAGAAAACATGTTTGCTTTAAGAATAGTCACCATTGCTTCCTCTCTCTGGCCTTGGAGGGTGGTGTGGGTGTGAACGGTGGTGATGAAAGTCTCAGACTCTGAGCAAGTTTGTTAGAGTCTAAAGAACCAGAGAAAACAGTAAAGTCCTTCCTAATGCATAAACATGTGTTTGATTGAGGTAATCCAGGGTTTATGTGCAAACATACCCAAGCAGTTCTATGAAGACATATTTACTCCCCAATAGATTTCTTTTTTTTGTCACACTTTATTGCAAACAAATATCAAATAAAGAAACTGACTAAATATAAAAAGCAATTTTCTAATATTGCACTTTCAGATAAATAAATCTATCTAAAGCAATGTGGGCACGTGTAAAAATGAATTTACTGTGATTAAAAACAGTCATTTTAAAAGCCACACCCGGGCCTGACTACTTCTAACTACTATATTATTTTCCCAACTGTGGGATTAATTGATTTTTCTGTGGAGACAGTTTTGGATTCCTGAGTTCCTGTTTTCTTTGTGTCATGCTCATATGCGTATCTGAAGCCCTGTCAATCCAGCCATGAGTCTCCATTCCACTCCAACCTCCAACCCAGCTGCTCAAGAGCCTCCTCGTGGGAACACCTGACTCTCGCTCACCTGCTTGTCCACCCTCCAACACCGCCTACCCGAACACAACAGAGCTACCCAAGAAACACACAGCAGGAACTAAAGAATCTCACCACTCCGTTCCTCACTCTCTGCCAACCTCAGCCACCATGGAAAAAACGTATTCGCAACCAGCAAGTCCCAAGCCTCGTCATCTGTAAGTCAGCTTCAGAACCTTTCTGCTCTATTTGCCATTTCTTCCCTGGAGACTCAGTAACCTCTCCCCTGTCCTTCCTCAGTGGCAATCCAGATCCCTCCAGCAGATCCAGTCCAGGCTCTGATTCATTTCAACCCGTGTTTTCCAAACAAATAGTTAAAACGCTCTTTTTGTCTTCATGGTTGTGTCACGTCCAGAGTCACAGAAATTACACTATGACAGAATGAGCTGACCAAAGTGACTCTGGGGCACAATTACGAGGCGCCATTTCCCATCAAGGCATTCTATTAGGGCAGCATGAATCCCTGCTCCACTCACTGGCTTAGCAACAAACCCAGATCCAACAAACTGTTAACGTTATGGCTCACCATTTTCAAGAGATCATCTCCAGACTTCCTTTTCCTCCTCCGCCTTCTAATCCTGTTCCCTCTGCTCTTCCTCCCATTCAGACCACGTCTAGCCCGGTCCAGGCCCGACCCGTGAGCCGAGAAATTATTTCTCCACCTCCAGACTCATTTTCACGGGATCTCGAGAAAAGTAGGGGTTTTCTCCTACAATGTACTCTTGTTTTTTGCCGTTCCCCACAGTTTTTTCCTGAAGACACAAGATCTCTTACAGTATTGGGTTGCTCAGGGATCAGGGATTAAGATGGGCAGAGGCTATCATTGATGAATCTACAATACAATATTATTCATTTCAGGACTTTATTAACCTATTTAAGTTAACCTTTTCTCTTAACCAGAGTTGTGAAGATGCTACAAAAAGGCTGTGGGCACTAAAACAGGGTACTAGACCAGTTGCTGTTATGGCCATAGAGTTCCGCACTTTAGCAGCTGAATCAGGGTGGAACTCACCCGTCCTTAAAAGGCCTTTTCTTAATTCCATAGACGAGTTATTAAAAGACGAGTTAGCATACAAAGATGAGACTAGCACTTCAGAGGAGCTTATAAATCTAGCAATCCACATTGACAATCGCATAAGGGAAAGAGCCAGAGTTGAAAGTTCCAATAGAACGTCATTTTCCAGACAGCCTGGTGTTTCACCTTGTGTGATGTCATCAATGTCCAAGAAGCCCAAGTCTTAGGAAACCCTGCCATCTGAACCTATGCAGGTTGGAAGAACCCATAGATTCCCCCATAAACGTTATTGCATTAGATGGGTGAGCTCTCAACCCAGTTTCCCAGAAAACCCAGCCTATTGAAATAGTAACATCAGGTTAATCACCACGAGACCATTTCCTTTCTGTTATTTCCTACTAAAGAAATACCTTTGGTGTTAGGACACCCGTGGCTCAAACTTCATAGCCCACACATTAATTGGGCTTATTCACGCATTGAGGCCTGGAGCTTAGGCTGTCATGCATCTTGCCTTCGCTCAGCTGCTCCTACTTCGTGTCCCCCTGCTGACTCACAAGCCATTCCTGACCTCTCCAACGTTCCCACAGAATTTCATGATCTTCAGAGGGTGTTCAGCAAGGATCTAGCTTTGTCCCTTCCCCATCATCGCCCTTATGACTGTGCCATAGATCTCCTTCCAGGAGCACCATTACCTTCAGGCCAGCTTTTTCACTTGTCTGAATCAGAACAAGTGGCCATGGAACAATACATTAATGATTTACTCAAAGCAGGTATTATCCACTCTTCCTCGTCACCTGTTGGAGCTGATTTTTTTTTTGTCTCCAAGAGGGACGGAGCCTAAATGATATAACCATTAAAAACATGTACTCTCTCCCTCATCTGTCATCTGCTTTCGAATCAGTCCAAGGAGCTACCATCTTCTCCAAATTGGTTCGGCGAAACGCCTATCACCTGGTTCGGATTCGGAAGGGAGATGAGTGGTAGACTGTCTTCAAAACACCCATCGGACATTTCAAATATTTAATGATGCCGTTTGGCTTGACTAATGCCCCCGCTGATTTCCAGGCCCTGTTGACCGACGTTCTCAGGGATTTCATTAATGTACTTGTGTTTTACCTAGATGACATCTTGATCTTCCCCAAGAACCCAACCGAGCACTCAAGACATGTTCGATCACTCCTCCAACGACTTCAAGAAAACCGCCTGTTGTCAAGGCTGAAAATGCGAATTTCATGTTCCTTCAGTGACCTTCCTGGGATTCATCTTTGAGGGTGGACAGGTAAGGCCGGATCCCAAAAAAATCTCAGCAGTGGTGGACTGGCCCATACCCACTCACTGGAAACGGCTTCAATGTTTCCTTGGTTTTGCTAACTTCTACCGTTGTTTTATCCGTGACTACAGTCTCCTTGCTTCTCGCCTCACAACACTCACTTCAGTCAAGCAACCATTTATATGGTCCCTAAAGCCGATAAAGCATTCTCTGATCTCAAACATAAGTTTTCCACAGTACCTATCCTCAACCACCCTGATCCCAAGGAACAATTTACCATAGAGGTTGACGCTTCTAACACAGGGGTCTGAGCTGTACTGTCCCAGCACTCTTCCACTGATGGTAAGCTCCATCCCTGTGCATTCTTTTCAAAACGTTTTTCTGCCGCAGAAATAAATTATGACATTGGAAACCGGGAGCTTCTTGCCATCAAAATTGTACTGGACTAGTGGAGATACTGGCTGGAGGGTACATCTCAACCTATTATCATCTAGATCGACCATAAAAATCTTGCTTACATTAGAAGAACTAAATGACTCAATCCTCGCCAATCACGCTGGTCACTATTTTTCTCCCGTTTCAACTTCACTATCACTTATCGCCCAGGCTCCAAAAACTTAAAACCTGACGCCCTTTCCAGACTGTTTTCTGCTACGAAGAGAAGACAAAGCCAGACCCTATCGTCCCTCCGTCCTGTGTTGTGGGCACTCTGTCCTCGGACCTGGAGAACCGTATCGGCCAAGCACAACAGGACAAGCCCAATCCAGGAAGAGGTCCTCCCTGTCGCCTGTTCGCTCCAGCTCAGCTGCTCAAGAGCCTCCTCATGGGAACACCTGACTCTCGCTTACCTGCTTGTCCACCCTCCAACACCGCCTACCCAAACATAGCGGAAAGTGAAGAATCTCACAACTCCGTTCCTCCCTCTCTGCCAACCTCAGCCACCGTGGAACAGACTTATTCTTCTCCAGCAAGTCTCCAGCCTCGTCATCTGTAAGTCAGCCTCAGAACCTCTCTGCTCTATTCGCCATTTCTTCCCTGGAGCCTCAGTAACCTCTCTCCTGTCTTTCCTCATTGGCAATCCAGATCCCTCCAGCAGATCCAGTCCAGGCTCTGATTCATTTCAACCCATGTTTTCCAAACAAACTGTTAAAACGCTCTTTTTGTCTTCATGATTGTGTCACGTCCAGAGTCACAGAAATTACACTATGACAGAATCTTTTTGTAGCCCAGCAGACAGCTCAAATCCGATGATGACAGACTTGTTTTCTACTGCAAGTGAGAGCAAAGACTGAAAATCTGGGGAAAGACAGACCGCTGACAGCCTGAGCGTTTAATAACTCAGTGCTTGCTCATTCTCCTGCATTCTGCCTTTTATTTGCTACCTCTGCTTTCATTTTTAGTCTCATTCCGGGTGTTTCCTCAGATCTTCTACATTTTTCATCCAGATGGCCATTTTTCTTGCTCTTCTCTCTCACGCACATTTTTGTTTTACTTTTTTTCCCTCCCTCCGTTCTCCTTTCTTTCTGTCATTACTTGACAGCCACTTAAATGGCACATTGCTATAGCAACTCCTCAGTCCTTCCTATGCGTCTGAGCTGAGGTACAAATGACTTTTTTTTTTAATAAACATGTACAGTTAAACAATGATACAAAGTTAACACACATCCTGTTTCGTGGTCATGGTGTTAAACATGGTGCCCCGACAGCAGGATGTCCTGACTGGACCTGTGTGTGTATGTGTGTGTGTGTGTGTGTGTGTGTGTGTGTGTGTGTGTGTGTGCTAGAGGGAAAGGTTGCCATACAAAGGAAAAGAGAACAAAAGAGGAGGAGAGGTTGACTTTTAGGAGTTTGAGCAGGTCAGTTACATCCTGTAATTATTTTGGTCGTTATACACACATTAAATCTTGTAAAGTACAGTTACTTGATTTTTGTATTATGCAGAAGTGCATAACCAAAAACTGGGAGCAACACTGATTTTGATTATTTCTTTTTTTTTTTTTTTGTGCAAAATCACGCCAGCTGGCACTAATTGGGCAGTTTTAAGGATTGCCATAGACATTTATGTATCAACATGCAGCTTTTAAGCCCATTAATGACAGAAAAGCAGTAGGCATCAGATTGCTTCATGTGGTTTAAAATGAATATGAAAAACATGTAAAAAAAAATTGGGAATGTTTCAAATTTATTCCAAAATACAGAATTTGTAATGACTCCGATAGAAATATTAGGTATCAACATTTTTCCAGTTCCACACAGAACAGAAAACAGTTAACTGCCAGCTTTAGCGATTAATGTCTGTTTTTCATGAAAAACAAAACAAAGAAATGCTGAAGGTGAATAGGTTCTGTTACTTAGTTTAAAAGGCAAAAAAGACCTATAAAAATTGAAAAAAAAAAAATAAGATCTAATCCCAAAATACACAAACTAGTCAATGTAATGCAGTTTGTATTTACGCAAGATACAAAAATAAAAAAAATCACAACAAAATGTCCACAGGTGTTAATAAACAAAACCTACAACTTGTATCAAGAGGTTTTTTCCTTCCACATAAGTGAGGCATAAAAAGGAAAGTCTTTTAGATTGAAATGGTTACATTATGCTATTGTTAAAACTCTCAGTTTTACTTTGTGTGGTTTACTCAATCCATGAAAAATGTTTCTTTTTATGCTAATGAACAATCTAAAGTCAGCTTGATATCTCTGCATTGTGTTTACTCTTACTGCTCCACTAATTTCTTCTCAGTCTCTCTGAT
This sequence comes from Girardinichthys multiradiatus, assembly GCF_021462225.1. Classification (NCBI taxonomy): domain Eukaryota; kingdom Metazoa; phylum Chordata; class Actinopteri; order Cyprinodontiformes; family Goodeidae; genus Girardinichthys; species Girardinichthys multiradiatus. The sequence goes on along the minus strand of NC_061810.1, from coordinate 24,266,459 downwards.
TTCTACTTGCTAATAGTGTGTCTGTTCAACTTTCTTCACTTTGTCAATTTCCTCCTCAATCAACAAGCTTGATTTTCTTTCTGTCTGCATTTTTCTGCTCATTCGACTACGACCTCTTCATCGGCTGTGTAAGAGCTGAGGTAAAGTAGGCGGTGATGAATGGAGAAGGACTCGCACAGAGTGAGAAAGACGAGGGGTGATTCATTTAGGTAAAGAATCCTGCTGCCTAATTCCCTAATTCTGTATAGAAGGTATTGCGTCTTCATATTGTCGTGTGAACTTTCTCGCGATTGATTTTCTTGTTTTAAACGTTAGTCCAATCTATTAAGAAGATCAAGAGTCACGATATAGTAGACAAGCCTAACCGTGACCATTCAAACCATCCAGCGTGATCTCAGCTACACACATTACATGCAAACAAATCACAGATTGGGCTATCAGCTGCACAATAAACAGGACATCAGGTCTACTAATGTTTCTGTGGCATCACATATAAATTCAGTGACATGAGCTACAGTACTATTCAGCGTGAATCGTAATGTAGCTCATTTTGAGGAGCTATTTTGGCTATAGACAAGACGACCATACCAATGTAGATTAAAAGATGCAATATGAAGGAGAAAGAGAAGAAAATAATGTGTGACTTCTCCAAACTTAGTGTCAGCTCACAGACACTAAAGATGGCGCCGCAGATGGTCGCCTCGGCGTGTTGGTGCGCATTGTTTTGTTTTGTTTTTTGCTTTAAAACGGTCTTCTGTGATGGTACCCGGAGCTCTCTCACCAGAGAAGAACTCATGAACATCAGGGCTACTACACCAGAGGAGTTATTTCCAACATTTCTACCTACTGCTCTGGAATATTTGGACATTCTGGTCAAAGGTGCGCTCACCTTTGTTCACGCGGTGAAACGCCGGAAGAGAGGGAAACGGGCTGGGGTGCTGGTACGTCTTCGTCAGCGTGGACTACGAACACCGTTACCTGGAATATTTCTCTCTAACGTGCGCTCACTTCCCAACAAAATGGAGGAACTACAACTGTTGTTGGGGAAAAACAGGGACTTTTATTCATCGGCAGTTTTGTGCTTCACGGAGACGTGGCTGTGTGGATTAATACCGGACTCCGCGCTGCAGCTGGCAGGATTCCAGCTCTACAGAGCGGACAGAGACACGGAACTCTCCGGCAAAGCGAAAGGTGGAGGAATCTGTTTTTACCTCAACAGTGGTTGGTGCAACGACGTGACAGTGATTCAACAGCACTGTTCTCCAGACCTGGAATCCTTCATCATAAACTGTAAGCCTTTCTATTCCCCCCGTGAGTTCGCTTCGTTCATCCTGGTCGGTGTTTACATCCCACCGCAAGCTAACGTGCAGGTCGCACAGCGCATGCTCGCCGACCAGATACTGAGTGTGGAGCGGACCAACCCGGACTCCTTAGTTATCATCGCTGGTGACTTTAACAAAGGTAATCTGACCCACGAACTTCCCAAATACAGACAGTTTATAAAATGTCCGACCAGAGAGGACAACATTCTGGATCACTGTTACACCACCATCAGAGACGCTTATCACGCCGTCCCACGTGCTGCACTGGGCCAATCCGACCACATCATGGTCCACCTGATTCCTGCATACAGGCAGAAACTAAAGCTCTGCAAACCTGTTGTGAGGACGTCAAGGAAGTGGAGCAGTGAGGCTGTGGAGAATCTCCAGGCGTGTTTAGGCTGTACAGACTGGGATGTGTTCAGGACTACTACCAACAGTCTGGACGAGTACACAGAGGCTGTGACTTCCTACATCAGCTTCTGTGAGGACAGCTGTGTACCATCATGCACCAGGGTGAGTTACAACAACGACAAACCCTGGTTCACAGCTAAACTCAGAAGGTTAAGACTGGATAAGGAAGAGGCCTTCAGGAGTGGGGACAAAGACATATACAGAGAGGCCAAGTACAAGTTTGGCAAGGCAGTGAAAGAGGCCAAACGACTGTACTCTGAGAAGCTCCAAATCCAGTTCTCAGCCAACGACTCTGCGTCTGTCTGGAAAGGGCTCAAGCAAATCACCAACTACAAGCCGAAAGCCCCCCACTCCATCAACGACCGACGCCTCGCCAACGACCTGAACGAGTTCTACTGCCGCTTTGAAAGACAAAGGGACAGTCCTGCAACCATCTCCCACGACGCCCCCCAACAGCTGCAGCCACAATCCACCACCCCCACCTCCCCAACCTCAAGAGGGGCCTTGGCACCTCCAACCCCCACCAGCCCCCTACCCACGCCGAGGACGGCTCTTTCCATCCAGGAGAGGGACGTCAACAAACTCTTCAGGAGACAGAACCCCCGGAAAGCTGCTGGTCCGGATTCTGTCTCACCAGCCAGCCTGAAGCACTGCGCTGATCAGCTGTCTCCAGTCTTCACAGACATTTTTAACACCTCACTGGAGACATGTCATGTGCCAGCCTGCTTCAAGTCCTCCACCATCGTCCCTGTTCCCAAGAAGCCAAGGACCACAGGGCTTAATGACTTCAGACCCGTCGCCCTGACCTCTGTGGTGATGAAGTCCTTTGAGCGCCTTGTGCTCTCACACCTAAAAGACATCACCGACCCCCTCCTGGACCCCCTGCAGTTTGCCTACAGAGCCAACAGGTCTGTAGATGATGCAGTCAACCTAGCCCTTCACTTCATCCTCCGGCACCTGGACTCCACAGGAACCTACGCCAGGATCCTGTTTGTGGATTTCAGCTCTGCCTTCAACACCATCGTCCCAGCTCTGCTCCAGGAGAAGCTCTCCCAGCTGAGTGTGCCCGACTCCACCTGCAGGTGGATCACTGACTTCCTGTCTGACAGGAAGCAGCGCGTGAGGCTGGGGAAGCATGTCTCTGACTCCCTGACCATCAGCACCGGTTCCCCCCAAGGCTGTGTTCTCTTCTCCCTGTACACCAACAGCTGCACCTCCAGTCACCAGTCTGTCAAGCTTCTGAAGTTTGCGGACGACACCACCCTGATCGGACTCATCTCTGATGGTGACGAGTCCGCGTACAGATGGGAAGTGGACCATCTGTTGGACTGGTGCAACCAGAACAGCCTTGAGCTCAACGCTCTAAAGACAGTGGAGATGGTTGTGAACTTCAGGCAGAACCCAGCCCCACCTGCCCCCATCACCCTCTGTGACTCCACAATTGACACTGTGGAATCTTTCCGCTTCCTGGGAACCATCATCTCCCAGGATCTCAAGTGGGAGCCAAACATCAGCTCCCTCATCAAGAAAGCCCAGCAGAGGATGTTCTTCCTGCGGCAGCTGAAGAAATTCAACCTGCCAAAGACTATGATGGTGCACTTCTACACAGCCATCATTGAGTCCATCCTCACCTCCTCCATCACCATCTGGTACGCCGCTGCTACAGCCAAGGATAAGGGCAGGCTGCAGCGTGTCATTCGGTCTGCTGAGAAGGTGATTGGCTGCAGTCTACTGTCGCTCCAGGAACTGTACACCTCCAGGACCCTGAAGCGGGCAGGGAAGATTCTGGCTGATCCCTCCCACCCCGGTCACAGACTCTTTGAGACTCTCCCCTCTGGCAGGAGGCTGCGGTCCATCCGGACCAAAACCTCACGCCACAAGAACAGTTTTTTCCCATCTGCCACCAGCCTGGTTAACAAAGCCCGGAAACCACCCTGACATTCCCCCTTTCCCCCACACCCCCCCTTTTTTTGCTGACAGGACACCTGTAACCTGTAACTCTATGCGTTACATTAACGCTCAGCTTGGACTCCTGCTTTACTTGCACAATGATCACCTGCACTGTTGTATTGCTCTTGCATCTTATACTGCTCTATATTTACTCTCACTCACTTAAAACTGTGCACTTATATTTATATTATATTGTAGATATGTTTGTACTGTTTAACTTGTACTGTATTGCACCAACTACGCCAAAACAAATTCCTTGTATGTCCAAAAACGTACTTGGCAATAAAGCTTTTCTGATTCTGATTCTGATTCTGATTCTGATTTTAAGCCATAAAACAGCACCACACTAATACAGCCACATGTGTGCTTATAATTAGTACTTTGTACTTTGCATGAATCCCTATATCCCCTGCTGACTGTGGTGGGTTTAATCACCTCCAAATAAGATAAAAATAAACAACATAGCGGAGAGATAAATTACTTGTACGACATCCTGATCAATAAAATCCTGACTTGTGAAAGAATCTGTGATAACTTGTGAAAGATTCTGAACTTTTAAATTAAAAAAATTATATCTTTAGTGTACTTCTGATAGCTGATTAATATCTTTAGAACATCTGAAGGCGGTGATGATTCTAGGCCCTCCCTCCAGAAGGGCTGGTTTCTCGGTGTGCTGAATGAGAGAATGTGTTCAGATGGCTAAAACAAGTGCCCAAAGCAACTTCTGAAGATGGTCTTAAGAAAACTGCCCTCAATACCTCCTTGAGTGGGTTCACACCTGTATTTAGTGCAGTCTGGACACAATTGGATCAATCAGGATGCATTTTAGCGACTGGTGTTAATGTGGTCAGAGTAGCATTCCTTTAATGATGGATCAGAGTGACTCATTTTAACTTCTAAGGCAGTAAAAACAATTTATAACACGATAACTTAGAGGAATTAAATCTGGAACTAACAGAATGTATGCCACGTGTGTCATCAGGAATGTTGAAAAACAAAAACAATTACTTCTTTATGCAGGATTCTCTCCTCGTTAAATAAACACACTCTAATTAAGGACCAGATTCTAAAAATAAAAATAAAATTAGTGTGAGATTGTTATTAGGCAATAAAACATAAATTTACTTTAAGGCATTTCACACATTGTATTCAGAGGTGCAAATAAATATGGATGGTGCAGCTGGCGTAACCCCTTTTACCATTTAATAACTTATATATCTATGGAAAAACAAAGTCAAATAAATAAAAATAGCAAATAACCATATATTAAGAATTCAGAGAATAGATGAAAATGGATGCTTGTGTTTAGTATATGATAAACAATTAGTAATGACCATTTAAAGTCAACAGTGACTGTGGACACATTTATGGAAAGTGCATCCAACCAGTGCACGAAACAGGCGCTTTAGACTGGCTGATTGACCTAACATGTCTGTTTTCGGGTGGTGGTAGGAAAACAAAGTACAAAGACCAAAGCTGTGATGAGAACAAGCAAACTTTGGCCAAAATCCATGATCAGAAAACGATGTGTGCATGTTTGCATGAACTTTTGTTATATAGCATATGTGAAAAGCTGGTAAGAGGAACCGAGACACAGAAAAAGAGACCACAAATTCTAAAAAAAAAAAAGGTCATCCTGTAAATCATCCACCATAAATAGCTATTTCAATTCTTAAAACCTTAAATCCCCATGACATTAATTCTGATATATGTCACAGTGAACTGTGCGTCTGCAGAAGCAGAGAAACAGAAAGCGGACAGGCAGGCCTTTTTGGGCTGAACAGTGAAGTGTGACCTCAGCCTGAAACTATTCCTGCAATGTTGATGTCGTAGGAGGGGAACACGAGACAAGCAGCTATGTCTTACATGCAAAACACAAACACACACACAGAGGAGGTGAATCCCTTGATTGGCTGCGGGTAATTGCAGCCAACTCCCTCACAGGGAGACGCCTGCTTTAACAAACTGAAAGACAGTGGTTAAATGGCAGCGCCTTCAATTTCTTTGACATTTTGATGTCCTCCCACTCAAATGCCCTGGCTTATTTCCCTAGGATTGTTTTCTTTACTGTATGTGTTGTTTTTTTTCTAAGCCCCTTTCTTCCTAATGCTTCCCCCATTCTTCACTGGAACAACCAATAGTCATGATTATCTTGAGCTGTTGGTTATCTAAGTGTCTATGGGAAATAGCAACAAAAGGCAAAGATATCCTTGGAGTAAATTACTATTTTCGATGACAATAGAGGTTAAATCATAGGTTTTTCTTATGGATTCCCCTCAGAAATCTTTTTTTTTTTTTTTAAGTCCTTTGTGCTCGGACATTCCCACACAAACACACACCTACAATTAGCAGGACCTCCATTGTCTTCCTGATTAGAGGGCTTGTTGCTAGGCAGCCTCAATCCCTAAGGTGGAGCAGACAGTGCTTAGGGAGAGCATCGAGAGGCGGAGGACAGGCAAGGCAATGTGGGCAGAGGGAGGAGATAATATGTGCCTAAAATCTGTCAGTTTGACCACAGGAAACCAAATCATTCAGGAACCATGCAAATGAAGCCACATACCAGACACAGGCACACAGAAATACAGTTTTCAAGGCACATGAATAGATATGGAAATACTGTACGTTACTACACTTTTTGATGTTTTATGTGAATTTTTCATTAGAAATATTTTTCTCAGCTCCACCATCATATTTCAACTGTGAATGTGTGCAAACGGTTGTAAATGTGGAAAGTATACCTGACATTTTATTTTCTTTTGTACAAAACATGAATGCAGATCTTCTTGACCTGCTGTTATTGTTTTTTCTGACCATTGACATCGAAGTATAAAATGAGATGTTTTACCCAGAGCTTAAAAGGTACAAGCCCAGGTGCCAAGTTGCTCAGTGGTAGCACGGACGCACCATATGCAGAGGCTACCGTCCTAAATGCAGCTGTCCTGGGTTCAAGACCCATATCTGGGCCATTTACCGCCCTTCTCTCTCTGCCCTTCTTTCTGTTCAGGTGCTAATTAATAAAAGGCAACTAGTGCCACAAAACCTTTTTAAAAAATCCCAGTACAAGCCATCTCACTCAACTGCCTCAGGGGATTTGGGCTCTCCCCACCGCCTTAAGTAGTAGTACATTACAACCATGTGCCAGTAAAACAAAGATGATCAAATCAAATTTGTTTGGACCATTTTACTTTTTATAATGTAACTACTATTCCAAAAATTACCACTGTATTATAGAATAGATTAGGTTTTATATCAGCTTAACCATGACCTAAGTGAAACAGTTTTTGCTTTTAGCATGTTTTTGTACATCTGAAACTCAGTTAAAGTGCACACTACATTTGGTAGAAAGCATCACACACAGACCTATATCACTTTGTGTAAACATACAAAGTACAAAGGCCAATGAGCAACACGGGCAACGCAGATGTCAGGTTGGTTAATTTAAAACAAGTAAAGGAGTGAACGTGTCTAAGATAGAGCAGAAAAAATAAAAAACTATTTACAGTATATAGCTAAAACAATGTATCAGAGTATAATTTATGCAAATAAAAAATGCCAGATGAAAACTGATTTTTACCCTACTCAACAATCAATAGAGTATTCTTTACTGGCGTTAAAGCGAAAAAACCCTACTTATTTGCTGACCAGCCGTTTCCATGTTTCCACTGCCCTTTTGAGTAGGGCTGCAACTAACGATTATTTTGATAATCAATTAATCTGTCATTTTTTTTCGAATTAATTGATTAATAATCGCATAGCAGAATATGCTTAATAGAAATTGGGACCCCAGCCATGGGTTACAATATGGATGAACATGGACTCTGAACTGTACAACGAGGTCCAGTATGAACCTTTCTACACCTTTCAGTGTCACACTAATTTGCGAATAACCCAGCCCAGGAAAAGGAGGAGTCATAGCTGACTCCCCGTGACGTCACTATTTGAACAAAAACACCGTGTTCCAACATGGCAGCCTCGAGCACACGGATTTCCAGCAGGAAAACCGGATAGAGGGACATAATGCGCCGAGCACGAGCAACTTGTGCACCAGAGAATTCCCCACTGCAGCTCTAATTAAAGCGGTTTTCCCCCACAACCTAAGGGAGAGGTATCGGGACTGCAGTTCGGCCAGCTGAATAAATTGTTGGTTTAAAGGTATACCAATTATTACCTAAGTTAGTTCCAAGACCAATTTAACCTAATTTCCAGATTCCTCAAGATAACCCATGGTTCTCAAACAAAAAGTATCATTGAATGGTAATGTGGCATCACTCTTTTGGTCATGGTTAACCATCTTTGATTCATTTGTACTGTATACATACTGTATATAGCGTTCATTGGTCTTCCTTGTTCTTTGATTTTGCTGGGTAGTTTAGTTGGATTGTTCTAGAATAGGAAAAAGTTGTTTGAAATATGTTTGACTTTGAGTTGACTTATTTTGGTTAATAAATTCTTGTACATTAAGACATTGTGTGAATTTATTCCATGTGTGTGCAGAGTTTTGCTGTTCAATAATGCCAGAGCTTTGCTCATCCCTTTCACTATTGTCCTAATACCACCGCCTTATTGGGATGGTATTCACAGGACAACACTTAACAGACCGAATAATTATATAATAAAATACCTCAAGTCTCACTATTGTCCTAATACTATATTATAATATTAATATAAAATATTAAATTATATAATCATAATAATAATCACAACATAGGAGATTTTTTGCACAATTTGAAGCAGATGAAGCTAAGACTGTGCCATTTCAGAAGTTCTGGACAGAGTATATTTACAGACCAAGAAAGTTATTCATCTTAAATGCATAATCTATATATTTTTTTTTATAATTTTGGCCTAATGATTGCCTAATGGGTGGGTTGTTCTTTCAGCAAACGGCATGTTTCAGAGTCTGTATACTCAGGTTAATGATTATTCAATTACTAAATTAGCTTATTTCATTAATCAATTAATAACGATCAATCCGATTAATTGTTACAGGTCTACTTTTGAGGAGTTATGTTTGGTGAGTCTCCGAGGTTGGAAGGCCTCCTTGCTATCACCCTGATCTGTGGCTCCCTCTACAGTTCCTCTATCCATCACAAATTAGCAATATTTTCCAACAGCATTAATATCAAATATTAAAGATAATCTGACCAGTGTTGGTAATGTAAGTATTGGGGTCATGTGTTTCTATTATTTAGAGACCTTAAGATACTGCAGACGGCATGATTTATTAACAGCAAATACATTAGATATCTCCATCCAACAGGAGTCCAGAAAGTCTTACCTGTGCATAGTCACGCTCCAGCTGTCCTTTCTTCAAACTGTAGCTCCTGCAGAGAGAGAAGCAGACTCGTTTAAGCAACTGGCAACAGAGAGTTGAACAAAAACTAAAACCAATTTGGACGATGCTGACACGCAACCTTGCCATTAAAAAGTTTTTAATTTGATTTCACTGGACACTGCAGCGGAAACATTGGATTTTAGACTGATAAGCAAGAAATGAATTACTGGTATTTTTACAGCTTAACACATTTCTATGTCACCAGTGTTTTAAGCAGATCTTAACATTTCTAACCTCCAAAAAGCAAAGCAGCAACCCATACAAGCTATCCCCATGACCTCTCCGTTATACACAACATCCTGGCATCAGAGACGATGGAAGCTCTTATCAAAACTCAGGAATGTTCACGATGAGAAGAGCAATATTGCAGTTTGTGATAGAACATAAAGTTAAAAATAATTGCTAACTACTAGGGTGAAAAAAAAACTGTTCGTACATTGAAGAAGACCATTCCTCACTGCAAGAAAATAACCCTTTACAATTGAAATATAGTTGCCACTCAGTCCCAGTGAATTCAACAAACAACTTGAATGTCTCATCACATTTGCTTCACAAGCAAACTTATTACTTACTGACTTCCCGAAGTATGTGGAGCCTATCTCATATTCCTTATGAGTATGTAAAAGCATCTTCTCAGGCCAGAATTATCCTCCCTTACTAATGCAAGCACAGACCAGGAATCCCCCTGTATTACAAAACGGAGAGCTCGCTGATCTGTCAAGGCGGGCCAGACATTGACTACATATGCGCACTACATATAAGCCATCTCTTTATGTTTTACCAGCTGCTTGTAATGACTTCACAAGTGAAGACAAAAATGCCTGCATTTATGACTGGCTGTTTACATGGCGGGCAAGAACTTCAGACTACTAAGCCACAGAACCATTGGAATGCTGCATAGTTGCTGATATTTATTTGTATATTTGAACTTGTGCTGACAAATGTCTTACACTCCTCAAAATCTGAGTGCTCATTTGGAGTTCATACAGCTCATAATAGTCAGGGTTACCAACTGCCTAAGCATGCAAGTGGATGCTTGAAGGTCCTGGGAAAATGTCAGAATCCTGTTTAAATGTTACAGTCCCAAAAGGAGTCAACATTAGAAGCTAAAAAGCTACAAAGCCTCAGCCTTTAAGCGGGAGATTTTCTACATCTAGTTTTTACCTAAAAAAAGAACCTGAAATCTGATCTTAGCTGGTAAAAAAAAAAAAAAAGGATAAAAACGGCTAAACAAAGAAACTGTCCCGAAACTCTACATAAAAAAAAAAAAAACAGATAAGTTTGGAGGCTGGGTCTAACTAAGACATAATTTATTTAAACTAAAAACCATCAGTTTTGTTTGGGAGCAACAAGATAAGGGTGAGCGGAAAAGATTTGCTCTTCTGCAAGTATGGAGATGTTAAGTGATGATCAATGTGCCAACAGCTGTTTTCACATGTGAATGTGGGGGAGGAGAGATAGCATTGTTAGCTTTCTTTTTGTTTTTCACATGCAGACACAAGGAACTCCTCAACCTTCTTGGAAAATCCCCTTTCAATCACTTGTGAGCAGCTTTTTAACTAGAATTAAAATTGAAAAATCCAAATATGTTGAAAACAATAAAAAAATGCAACCCCAATACCAATGAAGTTGGGACAAAACAGAATATAATGATTTGCAAAAAGTCCAACAGTTTAAGAACAGCGTTTCTCTACGCACAATTGCAAGGCATTTAGGAATTTTATCATCTACAGTCCATAATATCATCAAAAGATTCAGAGAATCTGGAGAAATCTCTGCAGGTAAGGAGCAAGGCCGAAAACCAACACTGTATGCCTGTGACCTTCAATCCCTCAGGAAGAACTGCATTAAAAACCAACATCATTCAGTGACGGATATTACCACATGGGCTCAGGAACTCTTCAGAAAACCATTGGTAGTTCATCACCACATCTACAAGTGCAAGTTAAAACTCTACCATGCAAAGCCAAAGCCACATATAAACAACAACCAGAAAAGCTGAGTGTCGTAGATATGTTGGCTTCTCTGGGCCCGAGCTCATCTGAAATGGACTGAAGCAAAGTGGAAAAGTGGGCTATGGTCTGACAGGTCCACATTTCAGATTCTTTTTGGAAACCATGGACGTGCCCTCCGCACCAAAGAGGGAAAGGACTATCCGAAATGTTATCAGCGCAAAGTTCAAAAGCCAGGATCTGTGATATTATGGGGATGTGTTTAGTGCCCGTGGCATGGGTAACTTGCACATCTGTGAAGGCACCATTAATGCTGAAAGGTTATGGAGCAGCATATGCTGCCATCCAAGCAACGTCTTTTTCAGCGGAGTCCCTGATTATTCCAGCAAGACGATGCCAAGCCACATTCTGCGCGTGTTACAACAGCATGGCTTCGTAGAAAAGGACTGTTGAGCAACTGAAGTTGTACATCAGGAAAAATGGGAAAGACTTCCACCAACAAAACTTCAACAAATAGTGTCCTGAGTTCCCAAACAATAATTGAGTGCTGTTGAAAGGAGATGTGATGTAACATAGTGGTCAACATGCCCCTGTACCAGCATTTAATGGAACAAGATGCAAGCATCAAATATACCAAGAGTGAATATTTGAAAACAACAAAACAATAAAGTTTATCAATTTGAACATTAAATATCTTGTCAATTGCATATAGGTTGAACAGGATTTGAAAATAATTCTATTCTCTTTCATTTACATTTTACACAGTGTCCCAACTTCATTCAAATTGGGGTTGTAACATAGTACAATACAATATAATACAAAGTTTAAAGATTAAAGGCAAGCCGTCTTTAAACGTATTCATAATGAGTCATTCATCATAATGTAATGACTCATGGTCTATAAGTTTAAGATAACAATTAACAGCAATCCAAAGATTTTTTGAAGATGTTATAATACTCTTTAAATGTTATGCTATACAATAAATGCTAACACGTAGAACCAAACCCAAGAGAGAATTCAAACAGTGGAATAAGACACATAAAAACACGAAACAACACTGCAGACAGCATACTTACAGTCAATTTTCTGTGCAGATTACAGAGCAAACAAATAAGGCAGCCTTTCCTCTCAAACCTTTCCCTCAGCATGTTAAAGCTATTTGTCAAACAGACTGCTTTAGATTTCTAGAATCATCAGATAAAAGTCGAAAACAGATGGAAATGATCAAGGAGAGATACAACACAGAAGAAGCAGCTTCTGCTTCCAGTCTATCACAGTAGGCCGCAGTAGTCGTTAATGTTCAGCCCCCCTTCTCTCTCTATCAGCTGAAATATGAGACACCCCACAGACCACAGGCACATCCGCCTGTGGGTTTCAGTCCTGCGGAGGTCATTTTACAGGCCTCGTTGGCGCAGTAGGCAGCGCGTCAGTCTCATAATCTGAAGGTCGTGAGTTCGAGCCTCACACGGGGCAGGTCTTTTGTTATGACATCAACGAAAGCTTAGACGTTAAATACTTCAGTCAAATTGGTAGATTTAGAAGCATTTATTAACCAGAAGCAACAGACATAAAATGCTACCTTCAGCAGTAAAATAAAATAACCCCTGAGGTTTCAAAGAGGAACACCCTGATCAACTGATCCAAAGCACTTGGCTTGATGGTGTTGCCCAAACCTGATATAGATGTTACTGATTGGAATGCTAACATTCACACATAGAGGTGAGGTGGCAGGGTGAAACCTATAGAATACAATCTAAAATCAGTAATCACAAAAGCAAAGTAGGTAGTTATAGTTGTATAAAAGAAACATCTTTCCTATAGATTCTTCTACTGCAAACACTTGGTGAAACAAGGCAGATATTCTCCACAGCGACACCTACTGTTTAGAAGGAGAACTGCACTTGAGAACTGCAAGTGTCAAGCATCTAAAGTGGCAGTATAAAAGGCAATTTCCCAGCATAACTGTGGCTTTAGAAGTCCTTTCTGATTGAAAAATAATCAGCACTCAAAGAAACTGGCAAGATTTTGATCAAAGATAAAAAGAATGACGTTAGGAAGAAAACATATCTGATAAATCAAATAATAAAATATTCCTTTTAGGTATTTCCACTAAACAGTGATAGTTAAAAGAAGACAAAGACTTATCATCTTTTAAAATACAGAATAAGCTGCCTCTGACCCACTCTGTTAGATTTATATGGTTGGGGCAGGAAAGACTGGTCCTACTTTTTAAAACTACCGTCATATTTATTACACTACTAAATGACAAAGACAAGAAAGTGTTTTTGTGCAATGAACTACACAGCAACACACAGGAAAGAGTCTGCTAACCAGATTATTTAGGTTTTTTTTCTTGGTGAGCTTTTACAGTTAAGCCCACAGTTATTCATACCGCTGGCAGATTTTGATTTAAACATTTTTTCATTCAATGAAAAAGTCTGATTCTGATAGGATATGAGACATGCATCTCTTGAAAAGATAAAGATACATGTAAAAGGAGGCTATATGCTGAAAAATTATCATTTAAATTTATGTAGAAATGTAAATTTGTTTAGATTTTAATAAAAAAAAATTTGCAAATAAAATTATACTAATAAAATAATTAATGGAACAAAAAATTGCTTTTATAGCAATTAAATGTTTCTTATACAGACTGAGATGCTTTTCCTCTGTTATTTTGGACAATTCATCTTTAACTCTCTCCACAGAGTAGCGATTGAACTCTGGCTTGGCCAGTGATAAGAAACATGTTGATTAAATCAAAAGATTACGTTAAATCTTATCTGAATAATAACTATGTGGGATCAGACCACATGTGACAGACCTAAGTCTTCTTTATGCCCCCCATGACTATGGCTCTGCTTCAATAGTGTGAATTTCCACTCACAACAGGGTGGCACGATATACCATCATCGCAATATTTACCAATATTATCTCCAGAGCGAGGTTTTCTAACATTGTACAGCCATAACTGACAATAACATTGTCCCAATCGGAACACAAATCCATACATATTATAGTTGCGTCACAATGACGATTAAAAAATGCTTTAATGTGTCAAACGTTGACAAGGCATTGTCATTATAAAGACAAATATCTCCAAATGATTATGCCATAGGAGTGCAGGAAAACAAAAAGTATTTATATCCAAATTGTAACTTATGTTTTATAAAATGCTTACAATATCATGTTTACTAGACAGTTGCACTGTATTATCTAAACACAGAACCTGCAGCCTAACCCAGCATTTTCTACACTCCGTCTATATTTAGCTTTTATTTATGGTGTGTCTAATCAGCGATTAGCATTAAGCAGTTGACCAGAAATACATGTGATTCACACTTAAAGTGATAATTGTGTTCATTTCCTGATAATCTATTTATATTGAGAGTTCTTCAGCAGACAACAGCAGTTCTTACCTACACTGTAACACCGATGTGTTTACTCAAAGCAAGAATAACAAACACCTTCGTCAGACTTGTTTTTAGGCTTCACCACATCTTTCCAATCTTATTAAAACAAGTAGACATCAGAGACGTTCATTTTTGGCTGCAGAGAACAGATAGATTAAATCATTGCTGAAAAAGTAGGGGAAAACATTTATTTATTACACACAGAGCAATATATTCCAACCACATTTTCTGTTAATTATAATGATTCTGACTTATAGCTAATGTCAACCCAAACTTCTGGTTCACATAAACTTTGACTAGTACATAGGACCAATAAAACTTTTGTTCCTATACAGAAAAGTGTATGAGACTGACATGCATCTTGGCATATGCCATGTGAAAAGGTCATTGCGCCCAAACCCTAATCACTGATTGTGCCACGCTTGGCAGCTACAACTGCGATTAAGCATAACCGGCACTCCTGCAGTAACTTTGGTAGATTGGGCATTTCTGAGAGCTCCCACTGTGGTTCCGTGGGGACCCAAAGCCTCAGAAATGGCTTTGTGACACTTTCCAGACTGACAGATGTCAATTACTTTGTTTCTCCTTTGTTCTTGAATGTCTTAAAATCAGGTCACGATGTGTTGCTTTTTGAGACCTTTAATCGTACTTCATGACGTCCGATAGGTTCTACATGTAAGAGATATGTTGATTTTAGTCTGGCGATAATCAGGCCTGGATGCAAAAATCATAACTTAAAAACTGCCTCGTGTTCATTCACATTACTTTTGTCTGATATGAAAATTAGTTTGATGATCCTAAAAATGTGACAAAAAACAAAAAGCAAAAAAACAGGAAAACCTGTAAGATGACAAACAGCAGTGTAAGTGAATGATTGATGCTGGCTGTTTTTCTTCCTTCTGCTCTTTGCAGACTTTTTATGTCTTATTACTATGTGTCTGCGTGTTAGTTAGGCACTTTGTAAACAGAGGTGAAATCAACACCAGCACAGAGCCAATAAGCACATCAACAAACACAAATCACGCTGGGATCCCTGGGCATGTCTAGACCTTTCATGATGTCATGGTGACATTACAGCAGAGATTGCATATGTAAATAAGGGAATCCAGTCATCAGGTGAAGACATGTCTTAGATTCATTTTGCATGTTTATGGGACACTACTTATTTATTCCAGCTGTGTCAAAATTGTAACAATTGTGAGCAACAATACAATGTACTTGTCAGTTTTATTCTGCCATCTAAAACCTGCTCACACTGTTCACTAATCTCTGCAGTACGTCTTTTCTCCCTCTCCCATTCTGCTTTTGTAATTCTTCCCCCACTGCTCCTATTGTTCTCTCCCATCACTCTTTCGGCTACCCCCTGCTTATGACGAATTTATAATTTTAACTGAATGGTGTATGAGTCAGGAATCCGGTCAGCATCAGCTGTGCGTGAAGTAGAAAACAAGAAGAGAAAACAGAGAACCTGCCTGACAAGAAATACTGAAGTCCTTAAAGAGTGGGCAAGAAGTTGATATACTGTTTAAGTGTGTCTCTATGTGCGTGTTTTTAAAGATGCAAGAGTATTTAGTTTAATGACGGGAAAGGGTTTACGGATTTAAAAAAGAGGACATCACTGGTTAACGGCCCACTAACTGAGATCAGTCGCTTGAGTCACAGACGGAAATAGAGACAGAGGAAGGCTGTTATGTTTTCACAGTGCATGATCACCACAAGAAATAACTGGGGAGGTTCTTTAGATCATCCAGACACTTTGCCAGAACATACAGGGGTTGGACAATGAAACTGAAACACCTGATTTTAGACCACAATAATTTATTAGTATGGTGTAGGGCCTCATTTTGCGGTCAATACAGCATCAATTCGTCTTGGGAATGACATATACAAGTCCTGCACAGTGGTCAGAGGGATTTTAAGCCATTCTTCTTGCAGGATAGTGGCCAGGTCACTATGTGATCCTGGTGGAGGAAAACGTTTCCTGACTTGCTCCTCCAAAACACACCAAAGTGGCTCAATAATATTTAGATCTGGTGACTGTGCAGCCCATGGGAGATGTTCAACTTCACTTTCGTGTTCATCAAACCAATCTTTCACCAGTCTTGATGTGTGTATTGGTGCATTGTCATCCTGATACACGGCAACGCCTTCAAGATACAATGTTTGAACCATTGGATGCACATGGTCCTCAAGAATGGTTCGGTAGTCCTTTGCAGTGACGCGCCCATCTAGCACAAGTATTGGGCCAAGGGAATGCCATGATATGGCAGCCCAAACCATCACTGATCCACCCCCATGCTTCACTCTGGGCATGCAACAGTCTGGGTGGTACGCTTCTTCGGGGCTTCTCCACACCGTAACTCTCCCGGATGTGGGGAAAACAGTAAAGGTGGACTCATCAGAGAACAATACATGTTTCACATTGTCCACAGCCCAAGATTTGTGCTCCGTGCACCATTGAAACCGACATTTGGCATTGGCATGAGTGACCAAAGGTTTGGCTATAGCAGCCCGGCAGTGTATATTGACCCTGTGGAGCTCCTGACAGACAGTTCTGGTGGAAACAGGAGAGTTGAGGTGCAGATTTAATTCTGCCGTGATTTGGGCAGCCGTGGTTTTATGTTTTTTGGATACAATCCAGGTTAGCACCCGAACATCCCTTTCAGACAGCTTCCTCTTGCGTCCACAGTTAATCCTGTTGGATGTGGTTCGTCCTTCTTGCTGGTATGCTGACATTACCCTGGATACTGTGGCTCTTGATACATCACAAAGACTTGCTATCTTGGTCACAGATGCGCCAGCCAGACGTGCACCAACAATTTGTCCTCTTTTGAACTCTGGTATGTCACCCACAATGTTGTGTGCATTTCAATATTTTGAGCAAAACTGTGCTCTTACCCTGCTAATTGAACCTTCACACTCTGCTCTTACTGGTGCAATGTGCAATCAATGAAGACTGGCTACCAGGCTGGTCCAATTTAGCCATGAAACCTCCCACACTAAAATGACAGGTGTTTCAGTTTCATTGTCCAACCCCTGTACGTGTAAGGGTTTGATCTTATTTGGTAAAACTCTGAAACCTATAGGTTTAATACAATGGAAAGATCAAACAAATGTTACTAATGTAGTCTGAAACTAAAGAAAACACTGTCTATAATAATTATCTGCCTAAATGGCTGCTGCACAAATCCCTAAACAGATCATGATCTATTTTATAACTGTTAAACCAATGGCTTATGGGAGAGGCAGCCTGCTACTTTTCTAACTTCCTTTAGTAACTTGTGCAACTGCGGTAACGTTTGCTTGTATATAAAGAGGAACAAGAAGAAATTCAGTTTCAGCTGTGATGGGTCTTTTGTTCTCGCCTATAACAGTTTTACAGCTAACGTGTTTGTTAGGGTCTCACAGTTGGATCCCATTCATTGGTCAGCTTTGTTCAATATGTACTTTAAAAACAATCATGGCAGACAAAGCATCTGGATGCTTGCACAGGTTTACTGGTTCAACACAGTTAGCGGCAACATGTATGAGAATGTAATGAGACGACATACCCAGGGGCTACAAATGAGCAAACGTTTTTTTAAGCTGCTGAATGCTCTCTATGAAATTTGGTTTTATTTATTTGTTAGTTTATTTCAATAGAGAGAAGTGTTCTCTATTGACATAAACTAACAATCTGCCCAGTCGGTCGTGGCAGATGGCCGCTCACACAGAGCCTGGTTCTGCTGGAGGTTTCTTCCTGTTAAAAGGGAGCTTTTCCTCTCCACTGTTGCTACATGCATGCTCAGTATGAGGGATTGCTGCAAAGTCAACGCCGGTGACTGTCCACTGTCTCTACATGCTCATCCAGGAGGAGTGAATGCTGCAAATCTCTGACTCAATGAAATCTGCTGGGTTTCCTTAGATAGAAAAACTTTTTATCCAATTTGAATAAATAACTCTTATCTGACTGCACTGTTTGAGAGTTAGAATTAATTGGAATGTATGTACCTGACTTGAAATCTGTATGATTCGATTGAACTGACTTTGTGAAGTGCCTTCAGGCGACATGTGTTGTGAATTGGTGCTATATAAATAAAACTGAATTGAATTGGATTGAATTGTTCTTGTACAACTTTAACACTGGTTGTAACCTAAGTTCATTTGTAATGTCTGTCCCTAGTGAGCTGCAACAAAACGTCAAACAGTTAAAGAAAACAAATCCTATATTTTTACATGAAAATTTCAGTCTCTATTAGTCCATGTTAAATAACTGGTCTAATAAAAACTGATTACATTTACTTTGAAGTTTGACTAATGACTAAAATAGTGCTTCTTTTTTAGCTCCATATCACGTATCCACTCAGCCTATATCACATTCACAATGTGCTGAATATTCTGGCTTTTTATTTTTGTAATACATAAATATGAAGGGTTTTGTTTTATTTATTTTTTCATGCTATGGGGGATTGATATTTTTTAAGGAAATGTGTCTTAAGTCAATGTTCGCCTTTTATTTAGTGGTTTGCAATAAATGCAAAATTTGGCTCTTAGAAAAATATTTACAGATTTTTTATTTAGATTATTTGATTAATAGAAAATTAATTTAATAGGATAAAACAAAAACAAAATTAATTAGTAACGGCTCTACTCTTAAACAAATAACTGACACAACTTTCTAATTCCATCAGAAAGTAACCCAATAACCTTTCTACAAACTCAAAGTTTACGTAAATTAGAATTTTAACTTCTATTTGAGATGATGGGCCTGAACAACAATTGCTTCCATGTGGACAAGAGTCCCAGACATAAAGCAAGAGTGCTTTAAGAATAGATAAAACAGCCACTCAGCTTCTGGAATAGCCCCAACACCAAACCTTTATTTATTAATTTATAAACTATTGCATAAAAGCCTCGACCATGCCAGGAAAACAAATTAAAATAAGCTTTGCTAAGAACAACTCTTTTAAGAACGGGTCAAATATTCATCCAGAATTACGACAGGACCTTGATGAAGGCTGTAAAAGGCATCTGGTTTCTTTGCACCATATATCAGTGGGGGCGGGGCGTATGCACGTTTGAGCCTCTGTGCATAGTTTTAACGCTGTGTTGATTAGAATAAATTCAAACTCAAACTGTTATTGATTATTGATATTCTTCTATATTTTATGCCCATGATAACTTTATGGAAACTCATCTTCGGGACTCCATTTACTGGACATATTGGAGGTGGAAACAACATAGGGTTAAAATAATAAGTTCAATTAAAAGAAATCCGTTGACTAAAACTCAAAAGCTTTAATAAACTTTAATAAATGATTATTATGATTATATGATGAACAACAAGAAAACTGAATAGGATAAGTAACAGATGAAGTCGTTCCTGCTCCATTCACCCACAGGATAACAACATCACAGCCAACGACGGCTATGATCAGTCACGGCTGCTGAAACGTAAGCTGTCAAACGGATCTCTGTGGAACATGGAGTCACTGTTCATCTCAAAAGCAACTTTCAGAGACCGTCACTGGTGCGGTTCCAGATAGGCTGAAGGACAACACTTAGATCTGATGAGTAATAATACTTGTACATTAAAAAGCTGCTTAGAACAAAGCCAAAGATGATCAATCACTGCTCTTACAGGGGCTAAATGTGAAATGGGAAAAGTGTTGCTGTGTTAATGTTGATTAGCATTAATAGCACTTTATTACTTACAAGTTCTCTGCTGTTTGGAGTAGTACTTGAGGTTTTCTGCAGTATATTTCTGTGAAATACAGAGACACCCCTGCCTAATTGCTATTGCCAACTTGCAGAATAGTTTTGCATTAATCTGAGGCTTTGATTTTCTGTTCCCTGTGCTTTTAAATTATGGAGGCTGCAGCGACGTGCACTCATCAGGACTCTGAGAGCGATCTGGGTTCAAACTGGTGAGCTTCATCTCGCTACTCAGCATGGAGAGCCATTATGTTTTAATGATATTCACAGATAATTCCCAGCAATCGGTCAATAAATCTGTGAGAATCGCAAACTTCAATTATCGTTTTGTGAACAGGGCGCCGGCAGAACAGGAAGGGAATTCCATCAAAATCCCAGTCTAATCCTGTGCCATCTGGTCCAGACCATCAGCTACAACATTGGCTCTTTCACTAATTATTTCATTATTATTCAAGTCTTAATAAATCACTAGATTACTTAATACAACAGTTGTTAAAAATGTATTCTTAGAGCTGAAAGAGGTAAAGACACAAAAACATAATCCCAAGCATTTATAAAAATACACACTGAATCTGCAAAAAGCAAGTTAAGAACATCTTTAAATACATGATGGACTTCGGCGTTACCAAAATGGGAGGAATACAAACATATGTGTTTTCTGTGTGAGCCGACATTAACAGTCAGCAGGGGTGGGTGATGCGTGTGTCTCTGTTGAGCCAGATATAAGGGTATACAGGGATTTAGTTGGATTGAGGACAGCAAGTTGACTCCCTGAGCCCACCGACTACTCATCATTTTCTCTTTCCCTGTCTTTTTCTGGCCATCCCTACCCAAGCCTGGTCTAGCAAACACACCAATCCAAAGGATTAAATCCACCACCCTTCCTCTCTCATCTTTCTTCTTACTTGCATTACTTTTTCTTCTACTGTCACCCTGAACCTTATAGAATCTGCGCGCACAAAACACGTGATTGTGGGCAAGAGCGGCGAGTGCTCTTATTCAAGTTCCCCAGTGGTCTGATTAGAGTAAATAACCTCAGAAAAACCTCAGAGCAGCTTTTGGGATTAAGGCGCTACATTTAATGTTGTCTTCATGTGGAAAAATACGGACTTTTTAACTTTGAAAAATGTCTCGTGAGGCCAGACTTTCTGTGCCCTCCTGTAGGCTTCAATCATTTCAAAGATGGGTCAGCCGCCATTCTTTACTGGATGAATTTTACAGATTTCAAGCAAATATGAGCCTTTATTTCTAAATACACTCATGGTAAAAACAAACAATTCTATGAAAAAAAAAAAAACGATTCAATACTGTCAAAACGTATTACCAAAAATAAAATCTTATATACAAAGTATGTAAAACCATTTGTTATTTGAAGAGGGTCTACTTTATTGTTGCCATGACAGTAAATTTACTGTCATGGTAACAATTGTAATGCATATCACCCTGAACATACCACCATCAGCATGGAACATGGAGGAGGCAGCATCATGGGGAAGGGATGTTCGAGTTGAAGGGTAGCTGGATGAAGCTGGATGGATGATCAAAATGACTGGAAAAACGGTGTATAAATTCAGTCCGTTTACCATTTGGAGGCTGCCAATGACTTGAGATTGGTGTCGCAGGTTCACATTCCAGAGCTAAAATTGAATGGTTTAAATCAAAGCCATTTCAATTGTTAAAATGGCCTAGTCAAAGTCCAGAACAATGGGCAACAATTGTAGTCTCTGGACTGGTCCCCAAAAGGCATTGTAATTGCAGCAAAATGTGGTTCTACAGAGTACTGACTCAGGGGGCTGAAAACAAATGCACGCCACACTTTCTAATACAAAAAACTACAAATCACATATCACTTCAAAAGTATGCACTGTTCTGCTTTGCTCTAGGACATAAAATCTCAATAAACTGTTGTTTAGCTGCTGTATAAAGACAAAATGCGATGCAGATTACATTTTGTGGCACAACGTGCAAGGCCAGTGTGGAGCGGGCTCGGATCTTGTCCGAGAAACTTGTCATGTTAGCGTTTTTTGAAAAACTGCACAAGTAACGAAGAAAAGTAAAGAACAGTAAATGTAGTTCACAGCAAAGAAGTTAGCTTCACTTTCATTAGTAGTTTGTAAAATGGTATACCTTTATTTATTTTTACTCCATCCTCTATTGCTCATTTGTTATAAAACTTATTTGCCCTCCATGGACCCTCATCACACAATTTTTCCAGAGTGGAAATGACAGAAATAGGAATAATTAAAGATGGGTTTTATAGAAGAAATCTGTGAAACAACTGCGATGTTACAATACAAACAGCTGGATGTTGTTTTAATATATTTGTTAAAGTTTATATATTGGCAAATAAATATGTCAAATTGAAAAATTTTGAGATTTTATTATTAAATAAATGATGTACCGAACACTGTTAAGTATCGATACGGATTCCCAGATACCGGGCATCGGTGCCATATCAGTTCAAATGTGAAAGGTACCGATCCCTACAAATCACTGCAAAACTCTGCTGCTCTCTACTTTACCTTTAAAATGTGTCATCACAAACATTCTCAAAACATTAAAAGCTTGAGTAACATACTGAGAAAACACTGCAGGCAGCTTTTTTTATCCCCACTGATGAGGATGACAAGGACAATTTGGAGATCTTTAGCCTGTGGCATGCGGTTTTACCTCTCACCGACTGACACAACCGACACATTGTGGTCGCATGTGTTTAACTGGCTCACACAATGTCCCACGAGTGAGACCTGAGCCTTGTTCACTCTCCAAAACCCCTGCAGCAACAGGCCAATCTGGTCACAAACAGCTGGAGCTGCCTCCTGAGAGTGCCGAGAGAAGAGTTGAGACAGGCTGAAAACGAGAAGCAGAGCACAGGACAGCAACGGGAGCAGAAAGGCAGATAGTATTTCTTCTATTTATTAATTTTTTTTTTTTTTTCTGTTATAAATAATCGAAGTTTAGTCAACAGAGAAAATGAAACCAAGAAACGGACCTGATGCTTTAACCCACGGCCGAATCCATACGGGACTCACATGGGTCATGAAGAAACAGAAAGAAAAACTGATTGGAAAAGCATCCGTTCACGCTAAAAAAAAAACATGGAAAAGCGAAAAATCCGGGAGCTATAGATTGACATTGCGAAAAGAAGCTCTTTAGCTGCTTCCTTTCCTTTTTATGTTTTGTTCACTGCTGTTTCCACGCAAACCACATCCACCGAGGATGACAAGATTTCAAAACATCTGCCATTTGGCTTGAGGTTTTCAATTTTCATACACAATGAATGGGAAAATGATCCTGTTAGAGCGAATCATGCGGAGCAAAGATCTCTCATACCTCATGTCTTCCAGCAGGTCACATTCGGTCTGATGTTTAAAGTGTAGCCTTGTCATCTGCTCTGTGTGGGTGTTTTTTAGCTCCTGCGTCACTTTGACCTGAAGAAAAAAAACAAAAAAAAAAACAAAACACACATCATCAACCGAGAGATTAATAATTTCTTCATCTCACTAACCTGCAGGCATCTTATCTCATCTTCACCAACAGATAACCCTTCTGGAAAACAACCGTTTACTTTATTAGTAGAATGTCATTAACAAGATATGAAACTGGATTTTTTTACTTATTTCTTGGTATAAGGACCTAATTACTTACTGATCAATATCAATTCACTATTCACCATTCTTTTATTACACCTTCTTAGACGGAGGGTTGTCAGAAAATTAAGCATGTAAAAAGAGCATAGCCTCACATTCGAGAGGAATCAAGGCATGGACTGCTATTAGATGCACACATTTCTTTCATTAAAAACACAAAAGCAAAACAGTTCAACATACTAAATATGCTTGTTTAGTTTTTATCTACAAAAGGTTTATCATTGTTTTGATTTTCACACAGATTAAAGCAAAAATATTGAAGAAATGCCAGTAAAATGCTGTAGCAGTAGTTACTGCGCAGGATGTTTTATCTTGTTGCTGTTCTGCATCTTAGAGTAACAAAGTATAAAAAGCTGCTCTCAGCTGGTTAATTAGTTGGGCTATCTCCTCCGCTGGCTAGCCTGCAGTCAGCTCCTCAGCAGATACACTCATCCTAGCTTGCCGACTTTAGCTTTAAAACTGCGTTACCTTAACATGATCGACAGATAAGGATCTCTCAGTTTCCATAGCATTACTGTCTGTGGAAATATTTCCAGACTGGAAAATTCGTCATTCTCGTTTGCAAGGTAAAAGTGTAGCAGTTTTGTCTCAACCAGCTGACCCGGCAGTACGCAGCAGTATGTGGGGGAGGGGCAGCGCTGGGTAATTCAGTCCCACACTTTCTCTGAAATCTCATTAAACTTCAGGGGTTTTGACTCTCATTTCTTAAAACCTCTGTATACCTTGATATCAGTAAGCTGTCCTTTTTTACCTAGAAACATAGAAACTGTCAGAGTTAGATATACTGATAAACTCAGAGAACGTATCCAATGAAGACACAAGCGAGTCAAAGTTATCTTCGAATGGCCAGGGAGAGACAGTCCATTCTCTCAGAGGAGCTGCCCTGTGACACAGCCTTTTATTGAAGAAAGGAAAAAACACTCATGTCACAGCATCATGGGTGTGGCTACACACAGTTTCACAAAAACAAGTCCTGCTGAATAAAACTGGTTCTGGCCAGATGCTGATACGGCACACACGTCTGGCATTCAAGGACAAGGAGATTGGCTGGGGTGCGAACAGACTGCTTCCCAAACTCCTCCACACACACACAAGTTCCTGCTCAGTCTGCATAGCAACCACCCAAATGCAACTCTTAAGACAAGATGACAATTCTGTTAATACTTCATAAAAGTACTTCAAAGATCAATGTAAAAAGTATTCAAACCAATTCTATCAACGTTCACCAAACTAAAAGACATTTTCATTTATTTAATGGTAAATCATAAAGATAAAGAACCTTTTTAAACTAAGCAATAATAATTCATGTACAAATCTTCCAACAGAAACATAATTAGGGAAACTGTCCAATCTGATATTGGGATCAAACCAGATTCTGACGTGATTCTGGGATCAGACGGAGGCCACCGATCCAGACTCTGTGCTCCTGTGTTGCTACAGGTGATGTTTTGCCTGAAAGTTAAAGCTGCCACAAAAAGAAAAATGTTGCACCCTTTATAATAAAATATATGTAGTAATCTCATAAACTGAGATGATCAGATCTTTCATATAACTTGATGTATTTGTCTAGTTTGCCAGATTAAGAGAAGTTTAAAG
This sequence comes from Girardinichthys multiradiatus, assembly GCF_021462225.1. Taxonomy (NCBI): domain Eukaryota; kingdom Metazoa; phylum Chordata; class Actinopteri; order Cyprinodontiformes; family Goodeidae; genus Girardinichthys; species Girardinichthys multiradiatus. The sequence continues at coordinate 24,241,136 of NC_061810.1, read as the reverse complement.
ACATGTGTAGAGCTTGTTAAGGAAACCTGCTGTCAGTGGACAGTCTGCTGGCAACCAAAGACATCAGGAGATTTTGGGTTAGTAGAAATCAATACGTTTTCCTGACATTGTGCGGCCCCATATGGGGACACCTCTAATATTTATAATCAAGAAAATACAGTAATGCTTGTTCATGACGGAAAAGCTCGGTACATTGCATTGTTAAGTCATTTTGTTGCTGAATGAAGCAACAACAAAATCTGGTTTACAAATGTAATCGCAGTTTATTTGCCATTAGATGTGACTGAGGCTACTCGGCTGGTTGCACTGAGAAACAGACCGACCCTTGTGTTATAAAAAGATAAAAAATTAAGTTTCATCTCACACACAAATGAGCTTCGCTGATTAAGCTGGATTCATTCACACTGTTCTGTGCTAAAAACTGCCACAGAGACAGACCCTTACATACATCCACGCATCTCCTGCCAAACAGAGAAGGTCACCGGGCATTGTGGTCTGTATATCATCATCCATTCAAGGGGGCAACAGTGGGCAAATTCATGACGATTCTAGACAAAACAATCAGCGACATCCACACAAACACACACACACACAGAGAGAGAGAGAGAGAGAGAGAGAGAGAGAGAGAGAGAGAGAGAGCGGATACTTCCTTTCTTTCATTAGCTGCCCCTCTGAAGATAAGGAGAGAGTAGTTCAATACATTATCAGGGTAAAAACACTTGATTTCACCTCCTTTCACTCAGAGGGAACCACAGGAGGACTGAGGCGTAAAGAGGGATGGGCACAGGGCTATATGGGGATCAGGAGGCCAGGGGGAGGAGAGCTGGGTGTGAGAGGACAAGGAGGTGAACCATGAAGAGCGAGGAAGGAAATGAGAGTGAGAACAGAAAAAGAGAGAATGAGATGGCGAGGCTAAAAGCGATGGGTGGTGGTCCGGAAGAAGGTGATGTGTGCATTAAAGATGATCTTAACGGAGCTGGCAGTCGTATTGGGAAAATAAATAGGAGCACAATTTCCAACACATTGATTCCTCCATGTTAGCTTCTTTGCTTTTAATGCTCCTAAAAGCAAAACGTGCTCTTTAGCTTAGAAAAACACAGTGTTTTTCTTGTTATTAAATGATTTATTTATTTTACTCTTCTTTCCCCCACCTGGTTTAAAATAAATGTCACTGACACTGGAGTAAGAATGTGTAAAAAGTTGCTTAATAGTTTGAATACCTGCTTATTTTAGTATGTATACTTTTAGAAGGGACTAATGTGAAGGATGTAAGCTATAGGAGAAGCAGCACTCGGTGAAGCACGTCTATTTACTCTGCAGTCTTGCAACATAACCACTGATCCAACCTAACATCCACATTGGTGTATATATAGTGGTGCTCAGAGGTTTACATACACTCGTCATCTGTGATGATGTTGTATTCATTTTGCTCAGTTATTTTTCCAGGGTGGAAAGTAAGTAAAACAAACAAAATGATACATACAGGCTCAAATACATATGTAAACCCCCACTGATACATGGATACGTTACAGAGAAACCATTAACAGCCATAATTAGGGGTGCCTATTTGACCACTTTAATAAAATAAAATTTATAAAAAAGAAACGTAATTAAATTTTTGATAAGACCCGGCTTTTGAGCATCAATTTACAAAGAGTTGAAGTTGGGGCTAATCTTAGCCTTCTTTATCTGTTCCAGAGTCTGTCTTAATGTGTGTTTGGGATCAGTGTCTAATGTCTGGTTCAAACGGCAAGATTTTAAAATTGGCGGTTGATTTTCAAAACCCGAGAGCCCACACATGATGATATAAAAAAGCAGACATAACAGGTTTGGTTCTACAGTGCGTGGTGCACAGCCGCATGACAAGCAAACACACCACACATGGACAAATTTCACTGACGAACATTCAGATGTCAGACGGGAAATCTCGCAAAACCTCTCGAGATCCAGTGTGAGTTCAGGGTACGTCAACAAGGCCGATGAGGAAGAAGCAACTGTGATAGTTTGTGGACTAATTTTACCAGAGAAGCCAAATAGCTTAAAGGGTAAATCATCAAGAGGATGATCCCATACATCAAAGGTGGTTTTTGATATGGATGAAGCAGGTGTTAGTGGGGGTATATGTAGGTATTTGAGCCTTTATGTATATTTTCTACTCCATGTGTATAAGAGAGAGCGGACAATAAATACACACTTTTGCAATTATGTCTTTGTTTGAAAAAATCTGTGAAGTTGTTTGTTGGATCATCAGGCCAACCCAAACAATGGTTCAAATGCGCCATTAAAAACCACAAATTATTATGACATTTATGCCGTTTATATGTAAACTTCTGAACCACACTGATAAACCAATACTAGCTAGGCCCGGTCCACTTCTACTTCCCATGCAAAACAGAGTTTTGAGTGAGACTGCTGACATTTTTGAATCCATGAGGGCTGGACATCCTAAGATTATTAGAAACAATGACGTTGACACCACTTTATGAAGGCGCTCACTCAATCTCTGCACTAGAAAATGTTTCCACATCTGTCTCACTGTGTCCGGACTGTCCAATAAACTTCAACACATGTAGCCCTTCAGTTCCTCCTCAGCAGCTGCTAATATCTTTACACAAAACTGGTGTAGAACTGAGCAGCAGTTTTAAACATGAAGTGAAATAAACAAGTAGTTTTTCTGGGTTTCCATGTTATAAGCAGATAACTCCCACAGTCAAATGACAATAATGGTAATAATGGTAGGTTTTATTCGTGTTTTTGAATCAGAGAACTATTTTCCTTCCACTTCAGTATTAAGCACTAAAGTGTTCATCAAAGTTTGCAATTGAAACGGGAGTAAACACCGCGCCTTCTGCAGGGCACAGTATGAAAAATACCACAGATGGTGATTTCCAAGGAGCTTTCGGTTGAAGGAAGCCAGATGCATATCTTAGGTACTACGCAAGTATTTGCTTCCTTATTTTTATTTCTCAAAACTGGACGTTTTTGAAAAATGTATAAATATGTGTTGCTAAAATCGCTTGGAACAGAACATGCAAAACAAGATATAATCAATACAACATATCTTCAAGAAAAAAAGCAGTGGAGTTCAGCCTTAATCTATTAAGTCTGTGTTAACCCAGGAGCGGCATGTATAATTTAGGCCCCATCAAACTAATATATGGGGCTCAAACGAGCTGCTTGTTAGCAGACGGGCTGAGACACAGACAAAACGCTTAAGGGGCTGGATGTGTCGCTGTGGGTGGGAGAAAATACTTGTATCTAACAGCCAAACACTGATACACTGGCTGTGGCGCTGCAGGCCGAGTGCATCGAGTGTGTCAGCCACCTTGGCAGAACGTTTAAAAAAAAAAACATCAGGATTTTGACTAATTTGTGTTGATTCTGTGTAGCATTGTAACATTGAAACTGATGAAAAAGACAGCGAGGAATGGCCTCTGCTCGCCGTAGCCTCAGTTCTGAAGGAAGCTTGAAAAGTGGGTGAGTTTTAAGGACATGACGTGACATGTAGAAAGCTAGCACGTCAAAAGCACAGGGGGGAGATATGTGATCATTAAAAGACATCTGCACAGAGGCTTACAGGGCAGCGCTGCTTCCCAAGCATCTGTTTTAGGACTCCACAAATCAAGAAGGAGTGAGACACACACTTCCACACACTGTCTCTCATCTACACCAGATATTTACTTCTTAACTTCTAGTAAAAGGTCAAAGTGGGCTTCTCTGCGTTTTAAAAAAATAAAACAATTCTCTTTCGAAAGCAAAAAAGGTGGATAGTGAAATTCCCAGTTAGATGCATTATTGCATCACTGCAACAAGTATGATCACGCTTGTTATGATATTTAAAACTGCCTCACAATAGCTTTTACCCAAACAAACTGATAATGATTGCTTAGTTTTATTCGGTCCAGGAGAAAGAGTGAACCTCTGCGATTTATTCAACATTTCCACCTTTACGTTTGTTACAGAAAACACAGTTTGGACAGTATACAACGAACTGAGAAGGCTGTATATAATGCCAACAGAGACTACCGAAACAAGAAACCCTTGAGAACTGAAAACCAGAATCTGGAGGATGATCTTTCAGTTATCACGCTGTTTTTTAGTAGAACCAGCTGTTTGTCTTTGTTTAGGTCAGACACCCCGTCTAACTTCACAACTGGGCCTAAAATTTTCTTTTTTGGTAAAGCTTAAAGTTATATCTATAGTTAGGCAGTTACTACTGACCCTTTCTCCCCTCTGCTGTCTTTACTCTTTCTCCATTTACGAGTTGTTCATTTATTGCTGCACATTAACTCTCTGTATACTCTTTATTTCTTCTTTTCTACAGAACCTACTCATAGGCCCAGTTATTCTGTATTTAACTGTCTTTGATTATTGGACAACCCTTCAATAAAGCTGTAGATGCCATTAACTATGTGTATCCTTCTAGGCTTTTTTTCCCCACTCCTAGCCCAGTGCTTTCATTGTTTGGCAGAGGTTCTTTGTCTGAAAAAGTCATTGATGAACTATTAACACCTCTATTTTTATTTCCTATAGAAAGTATGCCTTGTCCAGTATTTCTGTGTTTCATTCATGGCCAAAGCCTTTGACAAAGTTTTTACTGATGATACCAACTCCATATTTTTCTTTCCCATATAAAGTACTCCTGGAACAGGAGGGGTCTCCTTCCCCTCCTCTCAACTCCCAGCCGGTCAAGGTGATGGCTGCCCATCCAAAGCCTGGTTCTCCTTCTCTTTATTTCTGTTAAAAGGGAATCCTTCCCCTCCACTGTCTCCCTGTGCCTTCTCAGGGCCTGGGAGGGCATATTAGTGAAAGTTCAATACAGACTGTTTTCTAGCTGGCAAGATATGATAAATAAAATCTAACAGTGCTATATTATAATCAGATGCAACTGAATTATCTGTAATTAAATCTGAATTTCAATCTGACTGCATTGGGATGCACTGGATTGTATCTTTTGAAAGATTTTTTTGGTGAATTAGTGCTATGTAAATACATTGAACTGAAGGTCCTGTTTTCTTAGATGAAGAGAGGACCTCATAACTTGTAAAAAAAAAAAAAAAAAAAACATATTCCACTCAAACGCGTGGATTTAAGCTCCTTATTGAACTTATAGCTGCACCTCCCGTTAGTTTTCAGATTGAATGTGACGCTCCCAGACAGCTGTGCTGTAGAGACTGTAGAGGCTGCTCTACTCTAGAGCCAAACACAAATCAATAAGCCAGCATCAGACCTGGCTCTGGCGTGTGATTTTTAGTTCCTGCCAGCTCAGCTTCCTTACAGATGAAACAATGTCAACCTCGTTAGATTTAAGCTCTTTCACTGACGTAAAAAGATGATGCCTCACATTGAACAATTAACAGCTATTTGTGTTGTTGTTGTTGTTGTCTGAAAACAAAAGCTGTCACAAATCTGACAGCATACATAAATTAGCGAAATAACAACACTGGGTTTAGCTTGAACTGTGAACCTAAACGCAACGCGTTGCCAGATAAATAAACACCCAAATTAAAGTTATTTCTGCAACAACGCGCGTCAAAATGACAGCATCGGTATTACAGTAAGTACAACATACTGATGCTTTGTTTAAAACGTCTTCGAGCAGCCCACCTAGCGCCTTTTAGCTAACGCTGTTTGGCGTTTTAACGGCTGGACAGATGCCCGTTCATGTCAATAAAGGTTCCTAACTCGCCATGCTAGCACCACTGTGTGCGTTGTCCAATGCTTTTTGTGTGTGGTCATTAAAATACCTCCATCTGAGGTTAACGACACCGTTATGTCATTGTGTGTGCAGCCAGCTAAAAAACATAACGGACCCTGGAAATCACTCACCTTCCTCGGCGGCGGCTGCATTTTGGAGATTTGACATGAATGGTATTTCCCTTGCGAGATGCACTGCAATTCCAGGAGGAAATCCAAATCCGTGTGGGACTAATAATAATATTTCCTCTTCTCCGCAAACAGAAATCCCCTCCCGCCCTTCCCCTCCCCTTTCTCCTTTCAAAAGTCGTCAGGGAGTAGAAGACGGGGAGTTAAATCTGTACTCCGGCGGCCATGATTGATGATAAATAGCCAGTTTTATTGAGAGCCGAAGCTACGAGGAGGCACTGCACACGCTTGGTGCTGGTTGCTGCCACTACGAGAGCGTTTACTGTACTGTTATAGGCAGCAGAGAAAGAAAGAGCAGAGGAAAGGAGAGAGAGGGGGGGGGGGGGGGGGTGTTAAAGGGGAGCCCGCGCAGCAAATTAAGTTCAACGGCGCCACCATGTGGACAAGGATGGTATCCGATGAGGAGGGGGGGGGAAGAAAGCAGAGGATCATCTTTATGTCTCTTCACCAGTGTCGACATGGTTTTATTAATACGCCCGCTGAGGTCTTTGAAAGCAAATACGGAGACAAGGCGACTGATGGAGATGGCTGAAATTTTGTCGGGGTCATCCAACGAAAGTATTCTTTTCCCGAAGTGCCACCAGCAAAAAGAAAAGGCTACAGACCATAACCGCATAGCAACAAGAAACCGCAGTCGATCAAGGAAAAATCGATCGTCTTTAAAAGCACAATGAAAAGGGTGCTTACCTTCTCTTTTTAATATAATATAATATAATATAATATAATATAATATAATATAATATAATATAGGGCTGAAATTCCTTAAGCTTACTCTATTAAGACGAAGCATTATCTGAGTAAAGAAATGTGTCTGTTTGTTCACCTTTACACAGGTAATTTAGAACATTTTCCAATTTAAATAAAATTTTTGGAAAGTAAAGATACCTCGGGTTTTAGACAAGTGTGCAGTAATTGTTAAAGATAATGGAAACATGTAAATGCAATAGGCCTGCAAAGGGCCTATAGTTTATTGAGAAAAAAACAAAACAATTGGTGTAAAAATCTTTATTGGCATTCCAATAATGAACCCTTTTTATAATTGCTGACCAGCTTTTTGCGTATTTGATGGTGAGCTCCAAATCTTTTGATGTTGGAAGACCTCTGTGCCATCACCCTAACCTTTAGCTTGCCCCACAGATTCTCTATCAAAATTGGGCCTGGACTCAGGCTGGGGCACTCGGAAATGTTAATATACAGGTCCTTCTCAAAAAATTAGCATATTGTGATGAAGTTCATTATTTTCCATAATGTAATGATGAAAATTTAACATTCATATATTTTAGATTCATTGCACACTAACTGAAATATTTCAGGTCTTTTATTGTCTTAATACGGATGATTTTGGCATACAGCTCATGAAAACCCAAAATTCCTATCTCACAAAATTAGCATATCATTAAAAGGGTCTCTAAATGAGCTATGAACCTAATCATCTGAATCAACGAGTTAACTCTAAACACCTGCAAAAGATTCCTGAGGCCTTTAAAACTCCCAGCCTGGTTCATCACTCAAAACCCCAATCATGGGTAAGACTGCCGACCTGACTGCTGTCCAGAAGGCCACTATTGACACCCTCAAGCAAGAGGGTAAGACACAGAAAGAAATTTCTGAATAAATAGGCTGTTCCCAGAGTGCTGTATCAAGGTACCTCAGTGGGAAGTCTGTGGGAAGGAAAAAGTGTGGCAGAAAACGCTGCACAACGAGAAGAGGTGACCGGACCCTGAGGAAGATTGTGGAGAAGGGCCGATTCCAGACTTTGGGGGACCTGCGGAAGCAGTGGACTGAGTCTGGAGTAGAAACATCCAGAGCCACCGTGCACAGGCGTGTGCAGGAAATGGGCTACAGGTGCCGCATTCCCCAGACCTGGGCTACAGAGAAGCAGCACTGGACTGTTGCTCAGTGGTCCAAAGTACTTTTTTCGGATGAAAGCAAATTCTGCATGTCATTCGGAAATCAAGGTGCCTGGAGGAAGATGCAGCTAGCTATCAGGAGATTTTGGAGCACTTTATGCTTCCATCTGCTGAAAAGCTTTATGGAGATGAAGATTTCATTTTTCAGCACGACCTGGCACCTGCTCACAGTGCCAAAACCACTGGTAAATGGTTTACTGACCATGGTATCACTGTGCTCAATTGGCCTGCCAACTCTCCTGACCTGAACCCCATAGAGAATCTGTGGGATATTGTGAAGAGAACGTTGAGAGACTCAAGACCCAACACTCTGGATGAGCTAAAGGCCGCTATCGAAGCATCCTGGGCCTCCATAAGACCTCAGCAGTGCCACAGGCTGATTGCCTCCATGCCACGCCGCATTGAAGCAGTCATTTCTGCAAAAGGATTCCCGACCAAGTATTGAGTGCATAACTGTACATGATTATTTGAAGGTTGACGTTTTTTGTATTAAAAACGCTTTTCTTTTATTGGTCGGATGAAATATGCTAATTTTGTGAGATAGGAATTTTGGTTTTTCATGAGCTGTATGCCAAAATCATCCGTATTAAGACAATAAAGGACCTGAAATATTTCAGTTAGTGTGCAATGAATCTAAAATATATGAATATTAAATTTTCATCATTACATTATGGAAAATAATGAACTTTATCACAATATGCTAATTTTTTGAGAAGGACCTGTACTTCCGGTCAGAAGAACGTATGGGTCAAATAAATAGGTCACTGGCCACCTCCCACCGTCCAAAAACATGACTGTTAGATTATTTGGTCTCTCTAAATTTCCGATAGAAGTGTGTGTGTGTGTGTGTGTGTGTTTGTGTTGCCCTGTGATAGACTGGCGAGCTGTCCATAGTGTACCCCACCTCACCCAATGACCGCTGGAGCCCCCCTGCGACCCCAAAAGGATGATGGATGGATGCAAGTTGTTATTTTACAAATAATCAAAAAGGCAATAAAAATACAGCTAATACATGTAAAAGTACATCTAAAGCAAGTTTTTTATTTAAGAAATTGTCTCTCGTATATAATCCACATAGTTGGGATTACTTGGTTATTCTGCCCCAGTACAGTTTGAACCTATCTTCCCATCCCGTCCTTTTTTCTCCGCCTTAAGAAGGGAAATTTGTAAGTTTGGCAAAGGAAATGGTCTAAACATCTCAAAGTTAACACACATTGGTAATAATGGAAGGAACTCGCATGTATAACTGCTTCTGAGAAACACTCCACCCCTACCAAAGCAAATTGCTTTAATTTCAAAGTTTTTAGAGCAGATGTGGTTAAAGAATACTCAGAAAAGTACATATCAAATTACTTAAACAGTTAGTATGACTCCATTGATAATGCTGGCGAACCGAGGAGAAGGCACGGTGTCTGGAAGGGCAAGAACGCTCTTTCTTGTTCCCTATATGTAAGTCGAAGGGACAGCTAATGATTAATACACAGAGTTTGTGGAGCAGGTAAGACATTAAACGACTCTTCTCACCTTTCCTGTTAATATAACACCTCACATGCACCCACACAAGGCAACGTATTGAAGCCGAACACATTCACAGTTAGTGCTTAAGGCAGGGAAGAAACTGGATGACATTCATTTCTTGATGATATTGTATTTCACAAGGATACTGAGAGGATTAGTTTGATGCATGGTTTGTGTTGTTTTGCCTAAATTAAGGTAAGAAAACAGATTCTTTAAGGTACATTTCGGCATAGTTTCTCTTACTTCAAACCTGTCATTCTCCAGACAGTTAGCAATAAAAGTCTGACCTGCCTGCCAAAGATTTATCCATTTTATAAAACATTAAATGAAACATCTTGTTGTGTTGGTTAAAATGTTTTGATATTTGACAACAACGTTCTGTATTATAAATGTGGGAAATATTGAAATGATTTGACTTCAGAAGCCTAAGTCAGGAATAATCATCTTTTTGCCATCAGGGCTCATATAAGAAAAAGCAGTTCTGGCTTTGATTGGAGTTCCTTCATTTGACTATAAACACATTCACTGTACTTTGTCAAGTTTACACAAAAAAGAAGATAGAATGCAATATATAAGCAACAAATCTGCAATGATAACGCTAATAAATATATATAAATGTAGCCCAACAGTAAAGAAATGTTTGTTTGGTGGATTTTATCTCTGTTGTAACAATGCTTCTTGGCAAAAAAAAATCTTTACTGTTGACAAGGCTATTTATTGCCTGTGAAATAATACGAATATTTGTAAGAAAATGCCATGGGTATGTGAGTTGTTCCCATGGAAAACTTTACCAAACTCTCTCTACCAATGCCAAATAACGTTTGGATGGGGCAGTATGTGGATGTGGGGTTCCACCAAAGCCTACTTAAAAAACAAGTCTCTTTATCATTGGAGGCAATCTCAACGCAGAGAGATATCAAGATGAGATTCTGCAAATAGGGCAGTCCCATATGTTTACTCTCAGGGACTAAATTAAACCCTCCAAAGTTTTCATACATCCACCCACAGAGCAGGGTGTATTAGAGACCCCCTACAGACTTTGGGAGCGGAGAAGATAGAATGACCTGCCGGCTGTCCTACCCTTAGCCCCATCAAACATTTGCGGGATCAACTTGGGTGTAACGTTTGTTTTTGAATTACCAACACAACGACACTACCTGAATTGTAACAAATGCTGGTTGAGGAACCTAATGCCAAATTCCTAACAAATAAGATTTGATGTCTATAACTAAATTTTTTTTAATTGTCTTAATAAAAGTCTCACATACAAACTTTTGGGTCATGACTGAAAGAATGAGATCCCCAATACATGAGGTGGCCGGGCACTCCCTTAGAGATAGGGTGAGGAGCTCGGCCATCCGGGATGGGCTCGGACTAGAGCCACTGCTCCTCCACATCAAGAGGAGTCAGTTGAGGTGGCTTGGGCATCTATACCGGATGCCTCCTGGACGCCTTCCTCGGGAGGTGTTCCAGGCACGTCCCACCAGGAGGAGGCCGAGGGGACGGCCCAGGACACGCTGGAGGAACTATGTCTCTTGGATGGCCTGGGAACGCCTTGGGCTCCCCCTGGAGGAACTGGAGGAGGTGTCTGGGGAGAGGGACGTCTGGGTGTCTCTGCTGAGTGTGCTGCCCCCGCGACCTGGTCCCGGATAAGCGGAAGACGACAAGTACGAGTACAAATACAAACTATTTGATACTTTACTTTTTAAGGAGAAATATACAAACAAACAATCTATCCCTGGATGAAAAAATATTATAACAAAGAAGCAAAAACTGAAAAGATCCGTTACAGAGTAGCTGAATTGTGGTATGACAAAAATTAAAATAAATGTCCACATTTAAATTTTTTTAAGATAACCTTAATTTGTTATATTTTGTGCATGCCACTCATCGCCACTCATCCATATTCATGCAATTCTTGCAGGTCTTCATTTGTCCCTTTTTTAACACCATGAGGCTGAGTAGGAATAATTTAAATTCCTACATGTACTCGTACTCGTACTCGTTGTCTTCCGCTTATCCGGGACCGGGTCGCGGGGGCAGCAGACTCAGCAGAGATGCCCAGACGTCCCTCTCTCCAGACACCTCCTCCAGTTCCTCCAGGGGGAGCCCAAGGCGTTCCCAGGCCAGCCGAGAGACATAGTCCCTCCAGCGTGTCCTGGGCCGTCCCCTGGGCCTCCTCCCGGTGGGACGTGCCTGGAACACCTCCCGAGGAAAGCGTCCAGGAGGCATCCGGTATAGATGCCCGAGCCACCTCAACCGGCTCCTCTCGATGTGGAGGAGCAGCGGCTCTACTCCGAGCCCCTCCCGGATGGCCGAGCTCCTCATCCTATCTCTAAGAGAGTGCCCGGCCACCCTACGGAGGAAGCTCATTTCAGCCGCTTGTATCCGGGATCTCGTTCTTTCGGTCATGACCCAAAGTTCATGGCCATAGGTGAGGGTAGGAACGTAGACCGACCAGTAAATTGAGAGCTTTGCTTTTCGGCTCAGCTCTCTCTTCACCACAATGGACCGGCACAGCGCTCCCATTACTGTTGCAGCCGCACAGATCCGTCTGTCGATCTCCCGCTCCATTCTTCCCTCACTCGTGAACAAGACCCCGAGATACTTAAACTCCTCCATTTGAGGCAGGAACTCCCCTCCAACCTGAAGAGGACAAGCCACCCTTTTCCGGTCGAGTACCATGGCCTCGGACTTGGAGGAGCTGATCCTCATCCGAGCCGCTTCACACTCGGCTGCGAACCGCCACAGCGCATGTTGTAGGTCTTGGCTAGAGGGGGCCAGCAGGACCACGTCATCTGCAAAAAGAAGAGACGAAATCCTCTGGTCCCCAAACCAGACCCCCTCCGGCCCTTGTCTGCGTCTAGAAATCCTGTCCATAAAAGTTATGAACAGGACCGGTGACAAAGGGCAGCCCTGCCGGAGTCCAACATGCACTGGGAACAGGTCCGACTTAGTGCCGGCAATGCGGAACAAACTCCTGCTCCGCTCGTACAGGGACCGGATGGCCCCTAATAAAGGGCCCCCGATTCCATACTCCTGGAGGACCCCCCACAGGGCATCACGAGGGACACAGTCGAATGCCTTCTCCAGGTCCACAAAACACATGTGAACCGGTTGGGCAAACTCCCATGAACCCTCGAGCACCCTGTAGAGGGTATAGAGCTGGTCCAGTGTTCCACGGCCGGGACGAAAACCACACTGCTCCTACTGAAGCCGAGGTTCGACTATCGGTCAGACTCTCCTCTCCAATACCCTGGCGTAGGCCTTACCAGGGAGGCTGAGGAGTGTGATCCCCCTGTAGTTGGAACACACTCTCCGGTCCCCCTTCTTATAAAGGGGGACCACCACCCCAGTCTGCCAGTCCAGAGGCACTGTCCCCGACCGCCACACAATGTTGAAGAGGCGTGTCAACCATAACAGCCCTACAACATCCAGAGACTTGAGGTACTCAGGGCGGATCTCATCCACCCCCGAAGCCTTGCCACCGTGGAGCTTTTTAACCACCTCGGTGACTTCAGCCTGGGTGATGAAAGAGTCCAACCCCGAGTCCCCAGCTTCTGTTTCCACCACGGAATGCGTGATGGCAGGATTGAGGAGATCCTCGAAGTACTCCTTCCACCGCCCGATAATGTCCTCAGTCGAGGTCAGCAGTCTCCTGCCCCCACTATAAACAATGTTGGCGAAGCACTGCTTCCCCCTCCTGAGGTGCCGGACGGTTTGCCAGAATCGCTTCGAGGCCAACCGGTAGTCCTTCTCCATGGCCTCACCGAACTCTTCCCAGGCCCGAGTTTTTGCCTCTGCCATAGCCCGGGCCACAGCACGCTTGGCCTCACGGTACCCGTCAGCTGCCTCAGGAGTCCCACAAGCCAACCACAGCCGATAGGACTCCTTCTTCAGCTTAACAGCATCCCTTACTGCCGGTGTCCACCACAGGGTTCTGGGATTGCCACCACGACAGGCACCGCAGACCTTACGGCCGCAGCTATGGGCAGCAGCATCGACAATAAATGCGGAGAACATGGTCCACTCGGACTCTATGTCTCCAACATCCCCCAGGATCTGGTCGAAGCTCTCCCGGAGGTGGGAGTTGAATACATCCCTGGCCGAGGGCTCCGCCAGGCGTTCCCAGCAGACCCTCACTATGCGCTTGGGCCTGCCAAGTCTGTCTGGCAATCTCCTCCTCCAGCGGATCCAACTCACCACCAGGTGATGATCAGTGGACAGCTCAGCCCCTCTCTTCACCCGAGTGTCCAAAACATGCGGCCGAAGGTCTGATGATACGACAACAAAGTCGATCATCGACCTCCTGCCTAGGGTGTCCTGGTGCCAAGTGCACTGATGGACATCCTTATGTTTGAACATGGTGTTCGTTATGGACAATCCGTGACTAGCACAGAAGTCCAATAACAAAACACCACTCGGATTCAGATCGGGTAGGCCATTCCTCCCGATCACGCCTCTCCAGTTGTCACTGTCGTTCCCCATGTGGGCGTTGAAGTCCCCCAGCAGAATAATGGAGTCCTCGGGAGGGGCACTATCCAGCACCCCCGACAGGGACGCCAAGAAGGCCAGGTACTCTGCACTACCACTCGGCCCGTAGGCTGAAATGATAGTCAGAGACCTCTCCCCAACCCGAAGGCGCAGGGATACGACCCTCTCATCCACTGGGGTAAACCCCAACACGAGACGGCTGAGCTGGGGGGCAACAAGCAAACCCACACTAGCCCGCCGCCTCTCCCCGTGGGCCACTCCAGAGTAGAAGAGAGTCCAACCCCTCTCAAGGAGATGGGTTCCAGAGCCCACGCTGTGCGTGGAGGCGAGCCCAACTATTTCTAGTCGATATCTCTCGACCTCCCGCACAAGCTCAGGCTCAGCTCATTCCTCCCCAGCGAGGTGACATTCCACGTCCCTAGAGCCAGCCTAAGCATCCGGGGATCGGGCCGCTGAGGTCTCCACCTTCATCTGCCACCCAATCCTCTTTGCACCGGTCCCTCACGGTTCCCCCTGCAGGTGGTGGGCCCACTGGGGGATGGCCTCGCGTCTCTCGTTCGGGCTTGGCCCGGCCGGGTCCCGCGAGGAGCAACCTGGCTACCAGGCGCTCTCCGACGAGTCCCGACCCCAGGCCTGGCTCCAGGGTGGGACCCCGGTACGTGCCTCGATATTTTGTTCTTCATGAGGGATTCTTGAACCACTCGTTGTCTGACCCATCACCTAGAGCCTGTTTGCCATGGGAGACCCTACCAGGGGCATTTAGGCCCCAGACAACATAGCCTCTAGGATCATTTGAGCACTCAAACCCCTCCACCACGTTAAGGTGACGGTTCAAGGAGGGGCCTACCTGTGTCTTCGGCAAATGGCGGAATGAACAATAAAGCTGACTTTGAATTTGATAATTTTGTGAAATTTTATGCCAGAAAGATTAAACATTTGAACAGTTTAAGGTGGCTGTTCATTTGACAAATACAGTAGTATCTGAGCCCTCAGGATAAAGAATGCAGGCTGCAGCTTGTCGGACTAGCACACACCTCGAAGTTCTTAACCAACCCAAAGTTCCTATGTGTGCACTCAGCCAAAAACAGAGCACTGAGGATACACCGCTTAGGAGCGGCTGCATTAAAACACTCATTTGATGTGAGTATCTTTCAACGTTTGATCAGTTTTATGGATCTTTGTGAAGAGCCACTTCAGCAGAAAATTACAGGATGTTGCTGTATAGCTACATGTGTTCAGTTTGTCCTGCTTTTCACACTGATGGTTAGGAGGACATGACGGACTTTAAAAAAATGTCTGATTCTCTATGGGGTTCCATTTGTGTCAAAATTAAGTACATGTAATATGTGCAGATGCTGTTGATCTATGTTGTTGCTATGTGTCTTTGGTTGATGTCTATTGTCTTGATGTTTTTGCCACGTGTTGTTGCTGCATGCATATGTCCATCTTGCATATGTGTTTGATGAATATGTTGCACATAGGTGTTGCATATGTCTGTAGCTGCTGCTGTGGTTATTACTCACTGCAATATTGCCAATTCATTTCCAGTTAACTAGAGTACATCTTGCATTTGTTTTATGACGCTGTTGCCCCCTGTTGTTGGTTGACGTAGTTGTTTGCACGTCTGTAACTTCTGTGATTGGTCAATGTCATTGCTCTCTGCTGTTGGTCCATGTTGTTGGTTCATGTCGTTGGTCCTTGTTGTTGGTCAGTGTGGTTGTTGCCTGTTCCCCTCGTCATTAATAACTGTTGAAGTATGCCATGTCTGATCTACAGGTCCTTCTCAAAATATTAGCATATTGTGATAAAGTTCATTATTTTCCATAATGTCATGATGAAAATTTAACATTCATATATTTTAGATTCATTGCACACTAACTGAAATATTTCAGGTCTTTTATTGTCTTAATACGGATGATTTTGGCATACAGCTCATGAAAAATTCCTATCTCACAAAATTAGCATATTTCATCCGACCAATAAAAGAAAAGTGTTTTTAATACAAAAAACGTCAACCTTCAAATAATCATGTACAGTTATGCACTCAATACTTGGTCGGGAATCCTTTTGCAGAAATGACTGCTTCAATGTGGCGTGGCATGGAAGCAATCAGCCTGTGGCACTGCTGAGGTCTTATGGAGGCCCAGGATGCTTCGATAGCGGCCTTTAGCTCATCCAGAGTGTTGGGTCTTGAGCGTCTCAACGTTCTCTTCACAATATCCCACAGATTCTCTATGGGGTTCAGGTCAGGAGAGTTGGCAGGCCAATTGAGCACAGTGATACCATGGTCAGTAAACCATTTACCAGTGGTTTTGGCACTGTGAGCAGGTGCCAGGTCGTGCTGAAAAATGAAATCTTCATCTCCATAAAGCTTTTCAGCAGATGGAAGCATGAAGTGCTCCAAAATCTCCTGATAGCTAGCTGCATTGACCCTGCCCTTGATAAAACACAGTGGACCAACACCAGCAGCTGACACGGCACCCCAGACCATCACTGACTGTGGGTACTTGACACTGGACTTCTGGCATTTTGGCATTTCCTTCTCCCCAGTCTTCCTCCAGACTCTGGCACCTTGATTTCCGAATGACATGCAGAATTTGCTTTCATCCGAAAAAAGTACTTTGGACCACTGAGCAACAGTCCAGTGCTGCTTCTCTGTAGCCCAGGTCAGGCGCTTCTGCCGCTGTTTCTGGTTCAAAAGTGGCTTGACCTGGGGAATGCAGCACCTGTAGCCCATTTCCTGCACACGCCTGTGCACGGTGGCTCTGGATGTTTCTACTCCAGACTCAGTCCACTGCTTCCACAGGTCCCCCAAGGTCTGGAATCGGCCCTTCTCCACAATCTTCCTCAGGGTCCGGTCACCTATTCTCGTTGTGCAGCGTTTTCTGCCACACTTTTTCCTTCCCACAGACTTCCCACTGAGGTGCCTTGATACAGCACTCTGGGAACAGCCTATTCGTTCAGAAATTTCTTTCTGTGTCTTACCCTCTTGCTTGAGGGTGTCAATAGTGGCCTTCTGGACAGCAGTCAAGTCGGCAGTCTTACCCATGATTGGGGTTTTGAGTGATGAACCAGGCTGGGAGTTTTAAAGGCCTCAGGAATCTTTTGCAGGTGTTTAGAGTTAACTCGTTGATTCAGATGATTAGGTTCATAGCTCGTTTAGAGACCCTTTTAATGATATGCTAATTTTGTGAGATAGTAATTTTGGGTTTTCATGAGCTGTATGCCAAAATCATCCATATTAAGACAATAAAATACCTGAAATATTTCAGTTAGTGTGCAATGAATCTAAAATATATGAATGTTAAATTTTCATCATGACATTATGGAAAATAATGAACTTTATCACAATATGCTAATATTTTGAGAAGGACCTGTATGTATTTAGATATTACAAAAATATCGGTTTTTCAATATCAGTGGTTTCAAAATCTTTATATTTTGCCCTCGCTATATTTACTTCAGGCATTAAATAGGCCCATCACACACAGGTCCGGCCCAAACAGGCGTGTCGTGCAGGTCGGGGCAGAGCAGACAGATGTGCTATTTGTCCCTCTCTTTTCACAAAAGAGTAGACAACAACTAAAATACGAGTCCTCTATTTTATACTACGTTTAACCACATTTTGTATCCAGTACAACTAAATAGACTAAGCTTTGAGCCTGATCCGACCCGACTGTCTTGCGTGACATCAAGGCACGACCCGACCAGGCTTAAAATCTAACTCCAGTATCTAGTGTCTGGACCACTGGATTGTTTAATCATAGTTCAACCAATTGAAATTTTATTCTGACACTAGGGGGCTTAATAGGCCAATGGATGCTAACCTTTATTTTCCCTTTTTTATGAAAGCCACTTATTTTAATATCGATTGAAAATACACAGTTATCCTTGGAAGACTCTAAGATTAAAAATTATGAAAATGCCACTCGTGTCTTTGATCAGAGGCTCTGGGTAGTCACTACAAAGTTTTGGGCTAAATCAGATCTGATTTCATACATTCAAATGTTTAAGTAGCATAAGGGCCAGGGGTCATGACAGGCACAAAGTAAATTTCCCCTTCACTTTGATTAATACAGTCAGTGTGATATTTAGCTAAATATGACAGTACATTTTAAATCCAAATTGTTCCTGTAAAACAAAACAGGCAAGATTTTATAGACAAAATTAAACTTTTGTATTATCAATGAAGAAGAAATGCCATGGTAGGTCCCAATAAATATACATAATAAACAATCCAGTTTAGACGTGGATAATAATAGGTGACTCTTTACAATAACATTGGAGGCAGTGAAGCAAGCCCATTCACTTCTCTCCCTCTGTTGCTATGGCAAGCCCCAACTAAGGAATGTTGAGGCTTTAATTTTGTAAAGATCAGTAAATTTTATTTTGAAAGGATAAAGAAGAACAATTTCCATTACTGAGTCCCAGCAGTAATGTTAAGACTAATGCTGCAATTATCACTGTGTGAAATTTGAATACTTTTATTTTGTAAAGTATGTCTAGGTCATCTTTTGAAGTCCTGCATGGTTGTCCTTTCAAGTCTGGGTTAGTTCCGTTAGTTATATATATCTGCTGGCTATTCTAAAATCATTATGTATGCTATTATCAGCTTAAACATTACGAGTAACTCTGGAAGACTGAGGCTTTTATTTTGAAAGTTTCAGTAAGCCTTATTTTAAAAGGGCCAACATAGTCCCATTTTCAACACTTGATGGGCTCCAAAAATAGTTTGAAGCCCAGTCCTGTAATGATCTATATTTTAAACTATAGATCATTACAGGACTGGGCTTCAAACTATTTTTGGAGCCCACTGCACTCTGAAGGAACGCTCGGTTACACCGCTATCAGTCGGTGGTGGGCACCGCATGGACTGACTGCATCCAGTAGCACTGGGTTTCCTTCAGGCTTGCGCCCATAATTAAAATCTGCTGATCGAACTCGGTTCGGGCTTTTTACACCCTCGGGCCCGGCCCGGGTCGGGTCGAGCTGGATTCACTGAGCCCGATCTATACTCCTGAGTACTGCTAATGTGGGCACACATTTATACACATTAACTAGACTGAACTCCATGGTGTTATTTAAAAGTTTTAGGCCTATAAAATGACCCTCCATCATTATCCTGAGGCTATTTGCGCCAGAACGCCATCTTCTCGCTGTGCTGGCCTATTTAATGCCAGAAGTAAATAGAGCAAGGGCAAAATATAAAGATTTTGAAACCACTGATGTTGAAAAAACAATATTTTTGTAATATCTAAATACATAGATCAGACATGGCGCACTACAACAGTTATTAATGACGAGGGGAACAGGCAACAACCCCACTGACCAACGACAAGGACCAACGACATGAACCAACAGCATGGACCAACAGCAGAGAGCAATGACATTGACCAATCACAGAAGTTACAGACATGCAAACAACTACATCAACCAACCACAGGGGGCCACAGCGTCATAAAACAAATGCAAGATGTACTCTAGTTAACTGGAAATGAATTGGCAAGATTGCAGTGAGTAATAACCACAGCAGCAGCTACAGACATATGCAACACCTATGTGCAACATATTCATCAAACACATATGCATCATAGACATATGCATCAAACACATATGCAAGATGGACATATACATCAAACACATATGCAAGATGGACATATGCATGCAGCAACATCACGTGGCAAAAACATCAAGACAATAGACATCAACCAAAGACACAGCAACAACATAGACCAACAGCATCTGCACATATTACATGTACTTAATTTTGACACAAATGGAACCCCATACTTCTCAACTGTTATCTCTGAAAGTTGACCTGCAGCAGTTCCAAAGAGGAAACTGCAAGAGGTGAGTGCTAATATATAACAGGAGCCACAGGTTTTACAAAGTAAATAGAAAGAGACAAAGAAAATTTAAAGTTTTTGTTAATCCGAGAATCTAGTTAGGCTTGCCCCTAAATTTGCATTAAAAAAGTTGTGTTTTTGTTAATGCGTGACTGATTTGAGCTTGTCAGTGAGTAGAAATACCAACTGAGGCTGAGTGAGGCAATGGGACAACTTGCAAGAGAGAAAATCTACAAACAGCTTTGAGAGTCTGGTTTGAGTTAGAAAGTCATTCCTCTGTTCTGCTCACAGCTGTGAGTTTTCAGAAGACTTAGGCATTAAGTTTGTGAGGATGAGGGCTGATTATTTGCACATGAATACAGCTCCAGTAAACATTGTGTTGCAACACTATAAACAGCGTGAATCAATAAGAAGAGAAAGGTTTTACATGTTGTCTAAAACTGTTCTATAAAACCCACATCTTACAATCTACCAATGCTTGTACTTATTCAGGAAAAAACAATAATGGAATTTAATTAAGTGCAGATTTATCATTCATATTCAACATTATTATATTGTTCTGTTTCCCCATTCTATATGACTTTCAATTTTTTTTCTCTCATTAATTCTAGCTCAAAGGAAGTAGGCAATCAAATGACTTAAGCTCTACTGAGTAACTTTGACCATGCTTCTGCATGATTTGTTCTGAACTGCGCAGCTGAAGAATGACAAAATGAGCATCCTGAAACACTGTCTAGAAAATGACGGCACATTTCCTGTGAACTATATTGTCTAGAAAATGACGGCACATTTCCTGTGTCTACGCTGTCTAGAAAATGACGGCACATTTCCTGTCTGAATAATGCCTAAATATTAAAGTGAACTCATGCATTTTGTAAATCTTCCCCTCAGGTGCTCTCACCATCAACATGGACTTCTCTGACATCAACATGAATAACCGCACCAACTCCAGCTCCATCTGTGTATTTAATGAAGACTTTAAATTCATCCTCCTTCCTGTCAGCTATGCCCTGGTCTTCGTCATTGGCCTGGCAATGAACGCCATGGCTCTCTATGTGATCGTTTTCCGTACAAAGCGCTGGAAGCCTTTCACCATCTACATGTTCAACCTGACGATGTGCGACACGCTTTACATCTTTACTCTGCCCTTCCTCATCTATTACTATGCCGACGAGAACGACTGGCCCTTTAGTGAACCGTTCTGCAAGCTGATACGATTCCTGTTTTATGCCAACTTGTATGGTACTGGACAAGCTACACACACCTATGATACAGCATAACACATGAATCTGAAATGTAATGCACAGAGTAGGTGGTGGTGCAAAGGAAAATCATATAAAAGGGAATATTAGTCTTAAACACCACCGCAAAAGATTCAACACAAGAGAGAAGCTTCAATGCTACTCTGATTTCTTTATGTTTGCCTTCCATTGATCAAACCTTCTTGTGTTCTTTGTCTTTAGAATTTTCTTCTTTATAAATTTTAGGAGATGAATTTTGCCCATGCAAATATAAATGAAGAATTTAAACTATTTAACTGTTGGGCAGGTTCTATTCTGTTCCTGTGCTGCATCAGTCTCCATCGGTTTGTTGGTATCTGCCATCCTGTCCGCTCGCTGAGCTGGGTCAGTGCTCGTCGGGCCAGGCTGGTGTCTGTGGGGGTGTGGGCCTGTGTTTTATTATGCCAGGCTCCGATTCTCTACTTTTCAAGAACAAGGTGATTAAACTGTTGTTTATTTTGCAATTCCTGCCTGGCTTCTCATCTTATGATGCCTAAATGGGTCAAAACTGGACGAACTGACAGCCTACTCACCCACAATTTGACAGCCTGCCTTTCTGTTTCTGCAGCTTTATATGTATTTTTGTATGTCCTCTACCAGGGATGTAAAGACAGAACGAATCTGCTATGACACCACCAGCCCGGAGCATTTTGATGACTTCCTGGTGTACAGCTCAGTTGTGTCAGTGCTCATGTTTGTCTTGCCCTTCATTGTGGTGATGGTTTGCTACGGCCTCATGGTACGGAAGCTTTTGGAGCCCGGCTGGGGGTCTTTCCAGGGAGCTGAAGGTGAAGGAGGTGGTCCAACGGCCCAACGGTCAAAGCAGAAGTCGGTGAAGATGATCATTATTGTGCTGGCAGCGTTCATGCTGTGCTTCCTTCCTTTCCACCTCACCAGGAGTTTTTACTACTCATTTAGATACCTGAGACAGGTCAATCCATCAAAGGTAAGCCCCAAATACGTTTCAGATATTTACTCCGTTACATTGTCTTTAATGCTCCTTAGATATGCAATATGTGTTCATCAGATCAGCTGCAGTTTGCTGGAGACTGCCAGCATGGCCTACAAGGTGACGCGACCCTTAGCCAGTGCCAACAGCTGTGTGGACCCCATTCTTTACTTTTTGGCAGGGCGGGATGCTCGCAGCAACCTCACCAAGAAGAAACAACTGTCCTCACAGAAACCCACAATGAGCCGGTGCTTGGCAACAAAACTCTGATCTCCTGTCAAAGACTTGAGTGGATTTACCTCTAAATCTTAAATAGCCTGTTAAGCAGCTCTGAGAACTGGAACATCTTCATGAAGAATTACCGGTATATTTTCCCTGGTTTGAATCACCATTGATTTACTTCAAATAAAAATCGGAAAAGTGTGGTGTTTGTGGAGTCCACACTTAGTAGAACTACTTTTCTTTGCAATTACAGTATAAGGTCTTTTGAATTACGTCTCTAACAACTTTGCACATCTAGACACTGACATTTTCCAAATTCTTTTTTGCAAAATAGCTTAAGCTCAGAAAGTTTAGATGGAGAGCATCTATGAATATCAATTTTCTCTTAGGTCTTTCCAAGGTAACCTCTGCAGGGTTACAATGGGTCCCTTGGTTGCTTCTCTGGTTGATGCTCTCCTTGCCTGTCAGTTTAGGTGGACAGTCATGTCTTGATAGGTTTGGTCTTCCCATTTTAACATATTGCAGATGATGGATTAGTGGAGCTCTGTTAGATGTTTAAAGCTTGAAATATTATTTTCCTGCTTTAAACTTCTCCACATCTTCCTCCCTGACCTGTCTGCTGTGTTCCTTGGTCCTCATGATGTTGTTTGTTCACTAATGTTCTCTAACAAACCTTTGAGAACTTTTAGATTTACACTCGGAATAAATTACACTCACCTGGACTCTATTTCTAAATGAGTTTATTTATTGGGTATTATAACAGGTTACCAATGGCTTTATTATTAATTATGTACTGATGAGCAGAAACAATTGCATATATGAGCTCAGCTGATGTGTTTCCTCTGCAGAATTAAATAGCTCAGATCAACACCCAATGAACAAAATGTTGACAATGGGTAGGTCAAATGCAACTGATTTCCAGTACTTGGCTGCAACTTAGCAAGTTAAGGATAAAGGTCAATAAGTATTTTCCACCTTGGAACAGACAGCATAAAGGACCCTGATGCCCACAGTGAGAAGCAGTTCACTGTAAAAGATCCCTCCCTGAGAGTCCGTGGCTAAGCTGGGCTCTCCTAGAAGAAGTTAGGAGCAAGGTAAAGAGCATCAGGAATTCTCTAAACCTGGGGCCAGACGTGGGTGAGATTTTAAAGGAATATTTAGTTTTTGAAACACATAATGGGTCAGAACAGTTCTAAGGAGTTGACTCATGATGCATGACGCATGATTTTATGTTAAGAAAGTGTTAAGAAAGAGTGAATTAATCAATTTCAGTCTATAGTCCAAGTTTTTTTTAACTTTTCATTACTTTCCTTTATCATGCCACTGCAATGTATAATTTTTCATCATGTGAAGCACTTTCAATTGTCTTGTCAAAATGTGCCATACAAATAATCTTGGCTTGCCTCCCTCTGCCTGCATGTGTTGAATGGCGGAGGGTGCCTTTGGCAACAGGGGTTGGCTTGTCCAGATTGTTAAACAGTCACTAGAAGGGTTTCCCTCCTGAGTCAAACCTCAAAATCAATTATGGCTGTATTATATGCACAACTTAGTAACAGCTGCAGCAAAGAACTGCTTATTTGCAATGTTGGGACCCCAGCCATGGCTACAAAATGAAAGGCCTGTATGGACTTTCCTGGAACTTTCAAAATAAATAGCATTAATCTACTTCCAGCAGAGCCAGGAAAAAGGGTAACAGTGGACTTCCCGTGACGTCATTGTCCGAATAAAAACCCAGTTTGCAACAAACGGACCTCTTCCACGCAGGTCTCCAGCGAACTGGACGGAGGGACACAGCGCGCTAATATCTCTTTGCTGGCAAACAGACATAACTCTTCAAACTGGATCCAAGAGTGTCATACGATCATATGCACTAAGTTCAGTAGGAATGAATTGGTGTTTGTGTATTCGATATTCATTCATGAACGGGGGTAATTAAGGTAGAAGCATTGCTAGACTTTCTTTCTGAGGTCTACAGAAGCAAACTGTGTTCCAGAGAGTTCCCAGCAGAGACCCTGTCTCTACGACGCTGAGTGGAGCGGTTTTCCCGTTCTGAAGGAAGGACAACGGGACCACATCATCATGGTTACAGCAGCAACGTGCAGTTTGGCCGGCCGACAGAGCGAGCCGCCCCTCCCCACAGCTACAGAGGTTAGCTGCAAACTAACCCTTTGTTCTCTGTGGATGTTTTCTTCAACTTCGTCACCCAGACCACTTTTCCTCAGCACGGTTCATGTAAGAGGTTGTGTTTTGGGCAGAGAGAAGTAGTTTAGAATGAAATAATCTAAACAGTTTTTGTTTTATGACGTTTGTTTTTGTTTTTGTTGAAACTCAGCCATTTTAGTGCTAGCAGATTATCTGCTCAGCACATGTGCTCAGTTTGTGTGTTTTGTTTTTCTTTTTTTTTTAAGTTGAGACAAACTTTATTTAAAGGGTGATTTTAAACAGAAGATTGGCCATAACGCGCCGTCCATGCTTATGCATTTTAACCCTTTTATTAATGCTATTTTAAAGGTATGTGTTTGATTCGGATGATAAGCTTTAAGCTTCTTTTTTTAGCTTTAACTACTAACAGCTAAGAACACGTGTTTGCCTGCTAAGATTATTTACCCAAAAAGGTTTTTAGTTGTCAATCTAGTAAAATAATATTTCATTAAATATTATTTTACTAAACCTGATAACTAAGTAACACAATTAAGCCCATTTCTCAAAGATTTGGTTCTTATTCAAAATAATATTTCTTTAAATATTATTTTAATAAATAAAGGGAGCTAATTAAACACTGTTGAGAATTTATCATCCAGAAGGTTGGTTTCAGTTAGCAAATCATTCTTTAAAATATTATCTTATTTAAATAATATTTTATCCGATCTTGCATTGTGAATGGTTGTCGAAAGTTGTGGATTAGCGCTATATAAATAAAACTGAATTTAATTGTATTGAAAGGTATGCCAATTATTGCCTAAGTTAGTCCCAAGACTAAATTAATTTCAATTCCAGATTCTTCAAGATAATCCTTGGTTCTCAAACATAAACATTGCATGGTAATGTTGCATCACTCTTTTGGTCATGGTTTTCAACCATCTTTGATCAACTTGTTTATATTGTACGTAGCCCATTAGTCTTCCTTATTCTTTCATTCTGCTTGGTAGTTTAGTTGGATTGTTTTAGCATAGTAAAGAGTTTGTTGATTGAAATATGTTTGACTTTGAGTTGACTTATTTTGGCTAATAAATTCTTGTATTTAAGAAATTGTGTGAATTTATTCCATGTGTGTGCAGAGTTTTGCTGTTCAACAATGCCAGAGCTTGGTTCATCCCTTTCAATTTTATCCTAATACCACTGCCTTATTGGGCTGGTATTCACAGGACAACCCTTAACAGACCGAAATATTATTTAATAAAATATGAAAATATTAAATAATATATTCATAATAACAACAGCACTTGGATTTGTAATTTATTGTATCCTCACATACCACCTTCAATGAACATGTTGCTACAGTGTTTGAAAGTACAATATCTAGAGAAATATACAGTAGAGACCAAACGTTTGGACACACCTTCTCATTCAAAGAGTTGTCTTTATTTTCATGACTATGAATATTGTAGCTTCACACTGAAGGCATCAAAACTATGAATTAACGCATGTGGAATTATATACTGAACAAAAAAGTGTGAAACAACTGAAAATATGTCTTATATTCTAGGTTCTTCAAAGTAGCCATACTTTGCTTTGATTACTGCGCCGCACACTCTTGGCATTCTGTTGATGAGCTTCAAGAGGTAGTCACCTGAAATGGTTTTCACTTCACAGGTGTGCCCTGTCAGGTTTAATAAGTGGGATTTCAAACCTTATAAATGGGGTTGGGACCATCAGTTGTGTTGTGCAGGAGGTGGATACAGTACACAGCTGGTAGTCCTACTGAATAGACTGTTAGAATTTGTATTATGGCAAGAAAAAAGCAGCTAAGTAAAGAAAAACGAGTGGCCATCATTACTTTAAGAAATGAAGGCCAGTCAGTCCGAACAATTGGGAAAACTTTGAAAGTGTCCCCAAGTGCAGTCGCAAAAACCATCAAGCGCTACAAAGAAGCTGGCTCACATGAGGACCGCCCCAGGAAAGGAAGACCAAGAGTCACCTCTGCTGCGGACGATAAGTTAATCAGAGTCACCTGCCTCAGAAATCGCAGGTTAACAGCAGCTCAGATTAGAGAACAGGTCAATGCCACACAGAGTTCTAGCAGCAGACACATCTCTAGAACAACTGTTAAGAGGAGACTGTGTGAATCAGGCCTTCATGGTAAAATAGCTGCTAGGAAACCACTGCTGAGGACAGGCAACAAGCAGAAGAGACTTGTTTTAGGCTAAAGAACACAAGGAATGGTCATTAGACCAGTGGAAATCTGTGCTTTGGTCTGATGAGTCCAAGTTTGAGATCTTTGGTTCCAACCACCGTGTCTTTGTGCGGCGCAGAAGAGGTGAACGGATGGACTCTACATGCCTGGTTCCCACCGTGAAGCATGGAGGAGGGGGTGTGATGGTGTGGGGGTGCTTTGCTGGTGACACTGTTGGGGATTTATTCAAAATTGAAGGCATACTGAACCAGCATGGCTATTACAGCATCTTGCAGCGGCATGCTATTCCATCCGGTTTGCGTTTAGTTGGACCATCATTTATTTTTCAACAGAACAATGACCTCAAACACACCTCCAGGCTGTGTAAGGGCTATTTGACCAAGAAGGAGAGTGATGGGTTGCTGCGCCAGATGACCTGGCCTCCACAGTCACCGGACCTGAACCCAATCGAGATGGTTTGGGGTGAGCTGGACCGCAGGGTGAAGGCAAAATGGCCAACAAGTGCTAAGCATCTCTGGGAACTCCTTCAAGACTTGGAAAACCATTTCAGGTGACTACTTCTTGAAGCTCATCAACAGAATGCCAAGAGTGTGCGGAGCAGTAATCAAAGCATAAGGTGGCTACTTTGAAGAACCTAGAATATAAGACATATTTTCAGTTGTTTCACACTTTTTTGTTCAGTATATAATTCCATGCGTTAATTCATAGTTTTGATGCCTTCAGTTTGAAGCTACAATATTCATAGTCATGAAAATAAAGAAAACTCTTTGAATGAGAAGGTGTGTCCAAACTTTTGGTCTGTACTGTATATAGTCAACTAGGAAATCCTACTGGTTTTGATCCTGGAACATGATCATGGTGAAACTGGGTATTGTCGATATTTTCTTTCTGTTTGAATTCCTGATGACTGTCAGTGTACCTAAATATTTTTGGCTGTTGGTGCTTATTTGCTCAATATCTCAGTTAATCTGCACATGTGTAAATAATTAATACATTTACTACATTTATTCTGGCTACCTCTATAGGCAACCCAAGTACCAGCAGCAGTACTTGCACCAAAGACTAAATTGAGTATACTCTTAGTTCTTGCAATGTGTACCCGCCCAGGACTTTCAGGGGCACCCCGTCTATGCGGTCCGAGAGATCGTGGACTCCCGTCGGTGGGGTAGAGGCTGGCAGTACCTCGTCGACTGGGAAGACTACAGTCCGGAGGACTGCTCTTGGGTTCCCTGATCATTTATCTGTGAAGAAAGACCAAGTCTAACACGTTTTGTCCTTGCTCTTTCTCCAGGTATTTTGCCAAGACTGAGATCAAGTTCCACTGAAGAACCAATCTACTCTGTTCTTCGAACCAAGACTTCAGTAAAGATCTTCAAGCCAAATTCCGGTTGGCAGCCACTGATCCTCCATCCTCCAGCGACCACTGAGCGAACCCTGTCCACCCTCCAACAAGACTGCCTACTAGTCCTAAGGAAAAGAGCGGGACCAGAATCTGGTTTTACTCCGGAGGGAGAACCAGAAGAACCTCCGCCTAGACCGAGCTCCAGATTCACATTGAGCCATCCCCAGACACCGCATCAAGTTCCCCTGACCGATCATTGAACCCAGAATACTGAGTGGTTCCTGTCCTGGCTCTATTCCACCTTGTTCCTGTGATCAAGCAATAAACTCTTAAACTGATCCAGTTTCTCTGTGTTCTCTGCATGTGGGTAAGATTGGCAGCAAACAAGATGACAACAAGTGGGTTTTTTCTTCCAGATTTGTCTCTCTCACACACACTAATAACAAACATGTTTCACATGCATAGATGTAAAAACATATATCTGCAATAACAATAAAAGACAGTTAAAAATACAACTCATCTTTATTTCATAAGTAAAAACAGCATACAGAAATAGATGTGATATAATAAAATGTAGCACGATATAAATAAATACAAAAAATCTGATGAGATCTTGTTCTTCCTTCCTGCCTAGCTTGAAAATATTTAATGCTGACAATACCGTAGCATAAAAGCAGCTGAAACAAAAACAAGTAATCATCAGCTTGGGGTAATTAATGTCCTGTCTTCTAAATATGTTGTGTTATTTCTCTTAACAGCATAATATGAACTTAATAAAGTAAGTAAATCTGATAATAGTGCACACTTAGAAACATATAAGAATATAAACTACAGCCTACATGAGGGTTTGAAAAATCAGTTGTTTGTTAGTTTATCTAGTTAAGAACTACAAAGGATAATATGTGAGTTGGTGTAGCTCATGATCAGAGGAAGAACACTGATATGTTTAACCCTACAGTAAGGGTAGAAAATCATTTCAGACAGCAGTTCAGCTTATAAGAATGACAGAGTCCTGTCACTGGTGCAGTGCAGCTATTCACCCCCGAATCACCTCATACATACTGTGTGTTAGAGTATAAAACAAAGCAAGAGTTTTCGTCCTTATACTCTCAGCCTTCTTTACATATTTACACCTAAATACAATGGTTGTTTTTTTTTTGCGATCTTTTTCAATGTTTAGCTTTTCACCTGTGGTCCTAAATGATATTTGTTGCCTGCAATAAGCATTTGCGCTGCAATATCATTCAAATATAGAGAAAATATACAAGAAGCCACTTTAAACCTAGAGCTGGGTCCACAATGGACTCTATTCTAAAAGCTACAGTATACCAGAAACTGTTGAAATGATACCTCTAAACATCTCAAATATACAAGGGTTAAATAGAAAATGAATCTTTTATAAAAATCTGGGCTTTGATCAGTGATTGAAATAACAAAAGCTGCTTCGATGTGATCCGATATAAAGTTTGCGTGGCTGTGCTTGTTTTTCAGGCTGAGATAGCTCTGTGTCTGACTACAATATAAATTAGATCTTATAAGGAAAAAATGTGTCTCTAGACATTATATAAAATTTCAAAATACATTCACAGGCTACCTTAGGAGCTCTGGAACATGCTGAACACTTAGTTATATTCTGGAAGACTGAAATGATTTTGTTGATCTGGCATTGGCATACATAATTACATAGCACAAGAAACAGTTCTCCTTAGGATTGTAACAGATTTCACACAGTTTAGGCAATGAGAAAATATTGAGCCTAAAAGCTGTAAAAATCAGAGCTCAGGTTTTAACCTTCCAACCTAAATAACTTACTTCAGTGCATAAAATGAGTTTCTGTTAATACATTCAACAGATTAAAAGTCTAAAACTTTACCTCATCTGTAATTTCTATATATGCCAAAGAGAAGAACCAATCCATTGTTAAACACATTCATATTTCCAATGGATGTGGCACTCAGTTGCAAAGATGATTTATGTTTCTTTGACTTGATGCCCTGTTTCCTCCAAGGTTAATGGGAGAAACAGGACAAAAAAGTTTTGCCAAAGAGGCAGAACCACAATTTTCTGATCAGTAACCATAAGTGATTTAGCATCTTTAGCGTCAGTGATATTTGGTTTCAACTAATCCTCCTCCTGCATTAATCTCATTAGCTTTCCAGCTCTGCTGCTGATTGGATCCAGAACTTTAAGTAGAATTAAGATCAAGCTGTCATGAGATTATCTTATCGTCTAATGAGAAGCCATTCCTTCTTCTGCCAGCAGGTGGAGGTTAGATTTTCTGAAGAACATCTCCATCCTGGCGTTTAGGCTGCCATCAGATGACGAGGTCTTCTTCCACGAGGTAGCATGATCATGCAGCATCACTGTATTTCTTCATCTAGGAAGAGGTTTATGTGTCTTTTTATCCAGTGTATATAAACATTTAATTTATTTCAAACTCATTCAACTGATGATCAGAAGAGCTTTCAATTACTTCACCACACGTTCACCATTATTCAAGTGTGCAAGTATGAAGAAACAGTAGAAACATAGGTTAAAGAGAGAATCAGAAGTTGGTTTTTTTCCGTACCTCTTGAAGCCAGATGATGAACAGGAGGGAAAATGTTTCCCACCAAACAGGGAGTTCCTCTGCTCCTGGGAGGATGCTTTTGTTTCTATGGCAATGGGCCTGTACTCGGGTATTTGAGCAACTTGAAATCTGTAAATCAATAGCAGAAAATTATCCATGATTAGCGTCAGAAAGACCAATGGAAATCCACCAAAAGAAACCTTCACATGCATATTAAGGAAGACTTTAATCTTAAATTAGAAACAGTTTAAAAGAAATCAAGTGCAAAAACTAGCATTGGTTCAGAACGTCACTTTAACCACATTATTTTAGTAACACTGATTAGCTGGGCTCACCTTCCTACAGACAACACCTCTCCCTCCTTCTTCTCCCTCCCATCATTGCTGTCCACTTTGCTCTGAACAGTTTTTGGCACAACAGCAGCTTGTGTGCGGTGTGTGTCCACACAAACCCGCCGTGGTAGGGGGTTCATCTGCTGGTCAACAGGTGTGTCCAAGGAGGGCAGTATGAGGCTCTGCGGGGGCTTCAGCGGGTCTTTAAAAGAATCCAAAGGAGGGATGAGAACGGGGGGCCACTTTCTTTGGGCGCAGCGGGAGCAGCGGTAGCCATGTTTGGGGGCCAGACCGGAGAGCCCGGAGATTGTGTGCAGGTGGGACTGATGGGGGCAAGACTTGGGGATGGAGCGGAAGGTGGACAAGGGGGACAGCATCGGAAACCTGTAGGCGAAAAAGGACAGAAAAACAGTCAGGCAACTTATATGAACATAGGTCTAACCACAAGAAAGCTATAATCATAATCACCTACTGTTACATCTTTAATTTTTAGCTCCATGTTTGAGTTTTTACACATTGGCTTTGTTTTTAGTGATCCTAAATACAAATTTCCATCTTATGAAGGGTCAACTCCTTTTATTCTCCGTCTCAGCAAAATTTTGTCGCCTTTGGTCAATCAGCTGATTTTGCTCAGGGGGGTGATTATAGACAGACCTTTTTTGTTTAACTTCTGTTTTGCTAACATCCCTAAAACACCTATAAAGTCCAAATAATGTAGGAGACAATAAAACACATTATTGCCTAAACAAATGGGTAATTTGTCTTTACACACCCATGAACTGTAATAGCATCCCAATCTTAATGACAGAAGAAATTAATATGGTGTTAGCCCACCCTTTGCAGATACAAGAGCTTCAACTCTTTTGGAAAGGCTTTCCAGAAGGTTTATGAATGTGTTTTTGAGAATATTTGACCATTCTTCTTGAAGAGCACTTGTGAGGTCAGACAATGATGTTGAACAGAAGTGATGGCTCACAGTCTCTGCCCCTTATTTACGCCAAAGGTGTTTCATCGGGTTGCTGACCAGTCAAGTTTTTCTACACCAAACCCGCTCATCTATGTCTTTATGAACCTTGTTGTGTGCACCAGTGGGCAGTCACATTGGAACAGAAGGGGTCATCTTCCAGTTGTTCCCTCAAGGTTGGGAGCATGGAACTGTCCTGGTATGCTATTGCATTAAGCGTTTCTTTTTACTGGATCCAAAGGACTGAGTCTAACTCTTTAAAGAGTGACCCAGACCATAATACTCTCTCCACCAAACAATGGACCAAGTGTAGTCCATTGGATTGGAAGACAAGGAGGAATGATTCTTCATGCCGGAGAATATGTATGCGCAATTTACACCACTGCATCCGAGTGGTTCAAAACTTTGCATTGTCTATGTTGTTGTAAGGCTTGAATACAACTGCTTAGTCATGAAAACCCATTCCACGAATCTCTCTAGGCAGCAGTATTTAGTTAATCTGCAGGCCACAGAAAGTTTGGAGATCTGCAGCTATTGACTCTGCAGAAAGGTGTTGAATTCTGCAAACTGTGCACCTCAGCATTATTTGTCCAACACTTTGT
Organism: Girardinichthys multiradiatus; assembly: GCF_021462225.1. Lineage (NCBI taxonomy): Eukaryota > Metazoa > Chordata > Actinopteri > Cyprinodontiformes > Goodeidae > Girardinichthys > Girardinichthys multiradiatus. The sequence continues at coordinate 24,208,868 of NC_061810.1, read as the reverse complement.
GATTTTCCATGGCTGAGTGGCAGCCATTTCAAACTGCGTCCATTTTGTTTTGATAGGACAGTTGACTGGAAAATTTAGAGCATGGAAATTACATAACCGGACTTTCTGCATATGCAGGTGCCATCCTATTACACTATCATGCTGGAGTTCATTGAGCTGCTGAGAGCAACCTATTAATTTACAGATGTTTGTTGAAGCAGTCTGCATGGCAAGATGCTAGATTCCCTCACCTGTGACCATGGAGGTGATTTGGCTCCTGAATTCAATGATTTGGACAGGTGACCCAATACATTTTGTGATATAATGCAATTCTGATGCAGATTTACCTTTCTTTCTTCCTTGTGGTATTTGCCTATGTAGGTAAAAACAGACAAAAGCCTGCCCTATCTACAGATGCTGGATGCAAAAACATTAATCACTGCTTGCATAACAACAAGGCATAAAATAAATGCAACATTTAAAAGTGTCAAGTAGTTCCTCCAGTAACAATCTCAGTTTCTATATGCTAACTATGTTGACATAAAGCAATGTGAAAGCTGAAACAAGAAGGTAAGATGTCTTCCTTGTTATACAGCGCTGATAATGAGATGAATGCAGTTGTTTGTCTCTGTTATTACAGCAAGTAGTTGACCCCAGGTAACCCCCGCCCCATGCTGAGCCGCTTATCTGAAAGGTTTCCAAAAGTGTGTGTGGAAATTGTGTGAGTTGGTGAGTGTGTCAGAATGTTCCTGAACCTATAGCTACTGTGTTTCTGCGGTCCCATTGAGGAACAGCACACTGGCACCGGCCCCTGAGACCACATGGTTTTACACACTGAAAGGAATTGGATAAAAATCAGTGCACAATCAATGTGGGGTAGGTCAAAATTCAGAGATGAGTAAAATACACATGTTTTTATTTAGGTCAATGGTTTGCACATTGTTTTGCTGACAGTTTTTTTATTATCTCTTTTTTATTGTTATCCATCCTCTTAATTTATTCTGTTAGGTTTATTTACAAACAGTCTGAACAGCACTTTGTTGCAACTGAAATTATTTGAAATGTGCTCTACAAATGAATTGCAGCTTTCATAAACGCTACATCAAAGCTGTCAATGGCAGCAACAGGAAATATAATTTCATAAATGCAACATTGCTGCAGTAAAAACAAATCTGAATGTAACCAAATGATTAAAAAATGTTGTTTTGAAATTAAACTATATTCTATGCATAAAAGTAGAAGGTTAACTCGTGACTTGGGTGAACTTGGAATCAGTAATGTTTAAAAATGTATGCAGAATTTAGACCAACATAGGCCAGAAAGGGCTTGGGTCTTTCAGCAGAACAATATCCAACATTCTGTACTAAAAGAGTACCGTGATTATTTTGCTCAGAGCTAAATTACGTTCATACCTTTTAGATCTTTTAGAAAATTGTTCGTAGCTTAAATGTTAACATATATATAAAAAGATAAACAATATATCTCATGTAAGAGAAGAGGCACAGTGGTGCAAACTAACAGGTTAAATTCAATTCTGACCACTTGAGCAATTTTTAAAGCCACAGCTTCCAACCAACCTATCAACCACAACCACCTTCAGTTGTGTAAATGTTGAGACGTTGATAAATTATGTGACCACCAGTGAGCTCAGTGACCCACTGACTGTTGAAGTCTCATAAGTGGACAGTTTTTATAAGTGTGTAGGAAGTTCACTGCAGACCTGTGGGAGTGAGTCACCGCCAAGAGTCAAACTGATCCCTACCACAGCTCAAAAAATGCATCCGCCGCAGTCTGATGTATGGAGACTGCTTTTGAAAACTTTTTGCTTTTGTTGAAAAAGGTTTAAGAAAACTGCAAATTACAAATTGCATTCTTATAGCATTAAGTTGTGCTAGACCTAAATGAGGATTCACAGTCCGATAGAGAAAGATTATAGTATAGCGCCATGTTAATGTGCCCTCAGTGCAAGGTATAAATTATCCTTTCCAAGGCTGCAGAGACAGAATTACAGCAGTGAAGTTGCCTTGTTAAATCTGATCTCAAGGAGTATGACTTAGTGAAAGCATGCAATGATGTGTAGGTGTGTGATAGAGTGTGTTTTACGTACTTGATTGACGAGCCTTTGCTCATCTGTTTGCTCTCGTACTCCAGCAGCAGTTCCTCCAATGCAGCAGCATTTTCTAAAATACATACACAATACCACTTTATTATTATAACACCACCCCTTCATGTTTTTGGTAGCAGAAGCTGGAGTTATGACACTCTGCTTGAAAGCAAATTTATGGAGCCCAGCAGGTGTCAGCAGGTGAAAAAAAAACAAAAAACGGTGGAAATCTGTGCACACGCTTTACTAAACTGAGCGCTCAGTTTCTGCAATCTGTCTGCATGGTTTGATAAACTGTGTGATCCGTTTTGCAATCTGTGCATGCAGATTACTCAGAGACATCTATTGAGATATCTCAGTGTAACAAAAATAAAGTCACATTACAAGCTGTGAAGTGTGCTAATTAAAACATGGCATTGCTTTAAGTTTATATATGACAACAGATCCACTGAACTTGAATTCAAAATCTGGATAGATGTCACTGAGTAATCTATGCGTATGGATTGCAAAATGGAGCACAGTTTAGTAATCCGTGCACATGCTTTCCACCGGCTTTGTTTTTTTTTTCACGCGCTGACACCTGCCGGGGTTCGTACAAATTAAATTATTTTAACGTTTAAAAAAAAAAGTGAATTACAAGTATGAATTGCTGCAAAAAATTATTTGCCCCCTTAAAGATTTATTTCTGTTTTGTTTTTTCTGTCACACTCATATGTTTCAAATCATCAGAATAATTTAATATCAGACAAATTTAATTGAAGTAGATAAAGAAAGATGTTTTTCAATGGCAATCTTATATATTTAGGAAAAAGCTAAGGAAATGAGCCCAGTTCTATGCAAAATAGTAATCACAAATGTTTTGAGGACATCTTGATGATCTTCAACACGTTGGGGAAAATATTCATTGGACTGTCAAGACAAAAGTGGAAGGTACAATTTTAAAAACATTTGGAAGAACAATATGGAAGGTGATTGTCCTGTTATCTGTAATTTAAAAAAAGAACATCATGCTGACAATAAAACACGGTAGTGGCAGTGTGATGATGTGGGGCTGCTATGATGCTTCAGGTTCTGGACAATTTATTGTTACTGATGAAACCATAAATTCTGCTCTTTAGCAAAAAATGTTTGACCATCAGTTTGTGACCTGAAGCTACAGCTGTGTTATGTGAGCAGGAAAATGATCAACAATGGTTAAAAAATAACCAAATGAAGGTTTTGGAGTGGCCTAGTCAAAGTTAGGACTTTAATTTGATTCAGGTGCTGTGGCATGGCTTTAAATAGGTAATTTATGCTCAGAAATATTCCAGTGTGGCTGAATTAAAGCAATCCTGAAAAGAAAGTCGGCCAGAAAAGTCCTCCACAATTGTGTAAACGACTAATTGCAGCTGTTACCGCCAAGGGGAACACAATGAGTTATTAGGCCAGCTACTTTTTCACAGAGAGCCTGCAGGCTGACCTTTTCTCCCTTAATAAATGAAATCATCATCTGAAAACTGTATTTTGAATTTAGTCAGGTTTTTTGTCTGATATTACACATTTGTTAGATCTGGAATATTTAGGTGTGACAAAAAAAAACAAACTAAAGAAATCTGCCATGTTTTGGTATTTGCTTAGTAAGCTTTTTAATATCTAAAAAATGGTTGAAACAAATTGCACACAGAGTTTAACAGAAAGTATGAACATAAAATGTAAAAGAGGAGCTGCTGCACCAGTCAGAACAGACATATTTTTATATCTGTGGCATTTTTGCTGTGAAACTCCTCCACATGGGCCTAAAGAGATGACAATAGCTCAGACCACATCAGCTATGTTACAGGACTGCAAGACGTACCTTTCTTCTCTGTTATGAGGCGAACCAGAACACTGATTGTGTCTTCATTCAGGTCATCAGATATATAGGGGCAGTTGTTGCCTACAGGAAAGGGGAAATACAAGTAACTAGGCCATACTTACAATTGTAAGCACACAGTGTTTATTACTTATTTATTTTGATCTAAAATAATGTTCTTCTTGCTAGCACAGCTGCAGTTCCACAGCTATCCTGAATGTAAACAAGACAAGTGGACAATCAGTTTCAGCAGCATTATTTTTTTTTTCATTTATTTCTTTCACTACAACAGTGCTATAGATAATCTATACATAAAAGAAACAATAGTCTTCATGCTCCTGCTTATTGTGTAAAATTAGCTGAGTAAAGTTGCTATGACCTTCACCGACCACCAGAGGGTCCTGCAGCTTTGGCAACCCATCCACTTTCCACACTGACGATTGCAACCATTATAACCAGCAGTTAACATAATAAAATCACATGTAAACCCTTCTGAAGTATTTATAATCTGAATAACGTTTGTCATTTTTGCATCATGTATAAAAAGTTTTCCCATACAGGAAGGATAACAGTAAGCAAATGTATACATAGTTGAAGAGGAAAACCAAAATGCACAGATTCACATAGATTAAGATGTTCATTTGCTATGTCTGTGAATTCAGTATTAACAACAGCAGCAACTGATGAGGATGGACCAGGATGAATTAAGAGCATAGAATAGAAATAACTCCATGGCAACCCCCCATCATCCCAGAATAGATGAGGACAGTGAGGCAGCTGAGAGAAGGCAATGAGGGCCTGGGGGTAACAAAACAGACCCACTCAGCAGCTATCCTCCATTCAGCACTGCTGGAGCACACAGAGCTCAGTGTGTTGGTACTATTGCAGGACTGTAGTGTGAAATGCCAGGTGATACTGAGCCTAGTGTGAACTGCAACTGTATTGATTGGAAGTGTGTATGAGTGTGTTTCATTTCTGGCTCTTGCATCAGCAACATTAGACTCTTGTTGGAACATAACAATAGCTCAGTCTCTACAAATGCTGTTGCTATGGGACAATAACAGAGTGCAAATCTTTATCTGCTTTTAACGGCAAGATTCCTCTGTAAAGTTTAACTGTAGCATCTGACTGAGAACTGCCCGAACACGAGATTTTAAAGCGCTCTTCCTCTGCCTGAACACTGAGTTAGAGACATGACTTCCATTATTTCACTACACCTGAAACTGTTCCCTCCCTGTACATCTAGGTAGTCAGAGCTGCCACAGCAGGTCCATTTCAGTCCTGCAAGGCAACTGACTTGCTGTAATTTAGCCTCTGGGGTGTTCTCCCTGGAGAAGTTGATCAGAAAAGTGCAGGAGTAAGACATTTCTCTAACTTTAGTTAAGAAATAACAGCACTAGACAGACAGAGTATCACAACAAGTGCATAATGCAGTGGTAGTGGAAAAGAAACAGGCAGGAACAAGTTTTGTTGTTGAGACATTCTGTTTCATGCTCTGAATTTCTCCAGCATCAGTCAATCACTTTCTCGCCTTTCCCATTTTCCATCATCTTCACCTGACACCCTGCATAGGCACCCCCCTCCAGCACTTTATCTCACTAGGATGAGCACATTAATTCGGTGTATTCATACACAACTGCACCGTAAGCTTATCTAGGGGTGCAGAAAGGGAAAAAGGAAGAGCAACAAATGCAATAGGAGGTTTAAAATCATTTATAACATCCTTGTTTTATCGAATACAAGCCTGATTTTAGTTCATTCAAGGAATAAATAGGCAAGTTATTGCTCCCACTTTCCATTGTGTCACTCAAATATCCAGTTATCCAGGTTAGCAGCTTTTTTTGTTACTGAAAAGCCAATAGAAATAGTCTTAGAATTGAGAACAGAAAGCAATTAAAAGAGTGCTGGGCGAGGAGAGTGAAACTGAGGACATTAACAATGACGTAAAGTAGTTGATTGAATAATTGATCTGGCTGAGAAAGGAGAGATGGCCGGGCGGTATCATGTTCATGTCCACATGAGAGGGGAGCAGAACCTTATGAGAGTCAGAAAACTGGATCAATGAAGTGGAGACGGAGGGATTAAGGGAGCTGCAGAGAGAACAAAGCTCAGGGAGTTTCCCTTGGAGCAAGAAGAACAATTAACATTTTGAGGCACCAGCAACACAAACACGAAAATAAGACATTATTAATACCTGAAGCACTTATTATTTGATGACACCCTTCAACCACATTTATCAGACAGTGAGCTAACTAAGTAAACAGTTTTGTCAAAGTTTGTAGGGAACAAGAAAGCTTATAGTTGGGTCTGTCACATAGCAGAACACATAAAAGACACAAATTGACATTGAATTTAGAAGTTCCAACCACGCCCATGGCTACAAATATCCGGTATCCAGGCATGCAGACTGCTTCTACGAATATTAGTGAAAAGATAGGCCTCCCTTCAGGAGATCATTAAATTCTAGCATGTAATGGGACACTAGATGTGCAATAAGTCTAGTCATGAAACTCCACGACCCAATACCAAACCCACAGCCAGATGTTAGTGCTACTATAACAAGTTGAAGTGATTGGGAATGACGGAAACTCAGCCAGGAAGCCTCATAACTTCCCTGTGGAGGGTTAGTAGATGCTGAGGGGAATAGTGCACAAAAGTTGACAACCTTTTGCAGAATAAGAAGCTCCAAACTTCATGTGGCCTTCAGATTTCTCTGGTTCCAATGAAAGGAGCACTTAACGCTTCAGCATATCAAGACATTGTCGAACAATATGGCGATCCCAACTTTGTGGGAACAGTTTGTGGGGATCCTACTCCTCCTACTTCAAGTAAATTCCATAACAGTGTTGCATATGTGCATCATGTATCAATTTGTGAAATTCATATCTTTTTTAGCAAAAATCCTGAAGCAACTTGCCCTAGCTGGAGATCTAACTGAAAATGCTACACTACAAGATGCAGAAAGTTTTCTCTTAAGTTATTTACTTAAAGCAGTCTATATTCACAGTCCATAGAAACGAAAGGCAGATAAGTTTGCAAAGGTGAGACAGATGTAAGAAACCTGAAGCAACAGATGTAGCACAGACATAAGCAGCATTTTAACAGGGCCTGTTGAGTTCCCAGGTGATGCTCCTGGTAGCACACAATGCTTCTTTGGCACTGCTTTGCCCCATCAGGTGAGAGCAGAACAAGCCAGCTTAGCCGGCTTTAAATCGGTTTAGGCTTACATTTTAAATGTCCTCTCTTTCTTTCTGGGAAACATATAGAATTAGTAAAAACCATTGGTGATTGATTAACTTTGTCATGTGATTTCTGTTATTAAAAAGGCTGCTGAACGTATCTTAACTCTGACATGAGTCAGTTTGTACAAAATCCAAACCTTTTCATTGTTGCTTAGGTAAGATAAAACTGGCATAAAATCAACTCTTAATAAAATTTTCAGCATTTGTCCTTACATGTTCTGTACGCCAAATATAAAAGGAGAGTAAAAAAGTGGATGTTATTTGCAACATTATGTGCAACGCAGTGTGGGTCTCAAAGTGGTTGGTCTTTGAAAAGTAGACAGTACAACGTGCAGAGAGTGGGTGTGATGAATAAATATTTGTTTTAGAGCTTGGTCTCCCTTTGTTTATCATTTTTTCAATCCTTCTCAAACTAAACTTTTAATAGCTTTTTATTGATTTATATCTAACTCTTGTTTGACTTTTCTCCTCTGCTTTTCCGCTCTGCTGACTCTTGAACTGACTCCTGTCTATGAATAAAAAAAGCCTCCACTACCTCTGACCTTTAGGGCACTTTACAGCACCAAATGCATTTCTATATTATATGGCATTAATGTGGTGAAAGTTGCACTTTCTGTCTTTCTCACCTTCTTTCTGATGTGTAGCAGTCTCTTCATCTCTTCCATCCTTCTCGGCAGTGCAGTTGTATCCCTTCTTCTTCAGGATGTTGCAGATCAGGATGCCCAACAAGCCCATTACACAGAAGATGGGCACCAAGGCAAAAACAGCATATTCTGCCGTCTTTTCCTCCGCGCTCCGAACCACAGTGCTGTTGGCCGGCCCTCCTGCCCCACTGGATGAACCTTTTACCACTGTGCGAATCTTTCTGACATGCAGTTCTGCTGAAGAACGAAGAGGAGAACAGCAAAACAGATTAGAGGAACAGATGCATCGAATCATTGGAAGCAAATGAAGCAGTGCAGAATCTCACTTTTCATGCAGGGACTTTGAGTGTTAATTTGTCCTTCATCAGGGCAGTGAAATCTGGATGAGAAAGAACAAAAACATGAGAAACGTCATACAGGTTTAAACTGTAGGTGCAGACGGAGCAGTGAGAGGCCGAAGCAGCAGAGCCCACCCAGACAGACAGTTGCCACAGACAGCATCTGAGGTCAGAGTGCCAGAGTCTGCAACGTTTCTTCCCAGGACCTCGCAGGATGTGTGTGGATGGCAGAGCTCAGAGCCGACTGCATCTGAAAAGCTTCCAGGTGTGCAGGACTGACATTTCACTTCTTCAGCTGGACTCTGGATCTGCCCACAAGGCTGAGGAGAAAGAAAACACTTCAACATTCTGAGAGAGAACTGAAAAAGACACAATAATCCCCGTTCTTGTGCTGTCTAAAGTCAAGATAAGCTATAAAAGGTTTTGTTTTATATTTTTTATATTACTTAGTGAACCTTATAGATTTTTTTGGCAATGCTTAGAAGCACTTAACATGTATTTTATGGCATCAACAGTTGATCATTTTTAAACATACAATATCTTGTAATATTATGGAGACACATTTTATACACCCCACCTTTAATATATTTTATTTTAAGAAGTTGCAATAAGAAAACTATTGTTTAAAGAATGCAATAAGAACTCAAGTTTAAAGTTAGTCAAAAGCCATGTAGCAGACCCAGCAAATATGTGGAAGATGGTGCTCTGGTTGGATTAGACCAAAAATTAACTTTTTTAGACTATGTGCAAAACACCACGAGTAGAGGAAAACTATGACCCATTCACCATCCCTATGGTTAAGCATAATGGTGGCAGCATGGTGCTGTGATGAGGCTTTTCTTTAGCAGGAGCAAGGCTGGTCAAAGTTTATGGGAAGTTGGATGAAGCTAAATACATGGCAATCCTGAAAGAAAAACTGGTAGAGCCTGCAAAAGACTTGCAACTAGAGCAAAGGACCACATTCCAAACATAAAACTGGTGCTATGATGGGATGGTTCAAATCAAAGTATTCTTCTTATTTTGTTAGAATGGCTAAAAATATAAGTCTCTGTACAAACCTGATGGAGACAACCCCTAAAAGACTTGGCAGCTGTAACTGCAGTGATAGGTAGTTTGACAAAGTATTGATTCTGAGAGTGGTGGTGGGTGAGGGTGGCTAGTGAAGTTTAAGGCTGTGACATCACAAGCTGTGGAAACGTTAAAGTGGTATTAATACCTTTGAATGATACTGTGCCAATACATTTACCACAAAGCAAGCTTACATACTGGCATTTATTCTTTGACTTTTAGAGGCATTACTTTAATTATTGTTGATTGGTTAGATAACATAACTATTAATGTAAGGTTTTCATAAAATATGTTTCTTAAATAAATAGTTTTCTGATTTATTGTGAATAAACCATTGCTTTTTCAATAAATGTTGAGGATAACAACGTGAACATCCACAGGTCAGCTGCACATTTTGTCACAGTTATTTTGGAAATTAAAAGCATTTTTTCAAAAAAAGAAGGCTTGATAACTGTTTTGGTTCATTTGCTCACCTTGGATGGCTCCTGGCCTGGTGGGCATTGCAAACACACACAACCTTCTCCCCACCGACACTGCACCACTGCAGTCCCACCACAGCCAAACACCTGGAAGATGGACAAATCAAAGTCAGTGGACCTGCAAACACATTTGCCCACATTAAAACACATGCATGTCATGTAATCTACCGCGAGGAGGACAAGAGCTGAGCAGCAAAGGTGGTTCCTCATCTTCTTCAATGTATTCTTCTATGTGCATATGATCTACAGGAGAGCAAACAAAGTAAATCTAAATGTGCCATTTTGCAAACTCCATATATGAAATGAAGAATTGAATAAAGTTGACAAGACACAGTGAAACACAACTGCCCCATCAATGCAAACATGCATACAAGAACAGCACACGTTTATGTATTCTCACAAAAAAACAGTTGAGTCATTTTTGCGAGTAATCAAAAGTGAAGTGACTCTGGCATCAGAGAGTTAAGAATGCACTTCTGAGAGCTGTAAATAACATTTACTATGATTCAGGAGCTTTATGTGTTCACCTGTAAATGAACGTGGGATTTTCTGCAGCTATATTTGGACGGTAAATACACACACATAAAGTTCATGCAATGACTCATGCTACAACACATTCATTTGCCAAAACATGCTGACTTTCTCAACACGTGACATCAGCTGACACTGAAAACAGTGTTTTCTGACATTAAGCTGCAGACATAGACATTTGAGATTCAGAGATTTCTGACAGATTAATGGAAAAAAGCAATATGTGTGTTTATTTTAAGTACTAATAAGCAAACCAGTGATGATTAAAGCTGGAAAATGTCTTACAAAAGCATTGTCTTTAGTGATTCATATACATATACCGCCATTGGTTAATCACATAACAAACTTTATTGTTAAATGATGACATGCTGATATTAGAATGTCATAGTGATGGAATTGCTCAATGTGATTTTTATTGTAGTTCCATACTGTGCACTAAAACATCAATCATTTGGAAAAATGTCAAGAGAAAAAATGAGGGTTTGCCGCAGGAATTTCCTCCGCATAGCACTCTCCTTTATAGCCACAATTACAGGACTGTGACTTTGCACAACCCTAGCATTATCATGGTGGACCTGAACTTGCCACAGAACAGCTAGGTAGTTTGTGGTTTGTTACTCCAAAAGACATGCAAACTGATTTCTACATTTTTATTAGATTTTTTTTGCACAAGCAATTTGAAAAATAATACGGGTTTCGGTCAAGACTGAGATAAATATAGAAGCATGTTTCTCTATTTGCACTTTCCCAAAATATCTGAAAATGACAGAGTAGTAGGTCCCAAAATAATACTCTTACAAAAGCCAAGTTTAGACAAAAAAACTGAAGAGATAATGCAGAGGAAGGAGAGCAGAAAGATCCAACTGAGCAGGATACTTACCCCAGACTTGCAGCTGACCCAAACAGTTGCTGAGGCAACTCAGAAAGGATCCTTGACTCCCTACAAATGCTGAATTACAACTAAACTTAAATATGCTGTAGCTTTCTCTCTGACATAATCACTTGATTAAATAAGGTTCTGAGTGACACTGAAAATAAAACCTTAACTTTAACTTAAACTGAACAAATGAAAGAAATAAAACTTGAACATTTACAGAAATGAGCTGAGTTCCACTGTTTTCAGTGTAGCTGAATGAAAATATTGGCATACCTAGATGTGTCTTATACAGTCAGTCTGCCCACAGACACACCCCTCACACCCACAGGACATGCCCCTTCTGTGACTGCTAAAAAACTCAACCTGCATGCACATTGGTCATGTGTGTGGGCGATGCTTGTTTAATGATGCTCTTCACCTTTGAGCAAGCAGAAAAACGCATTGTGTTACTTAACACAAAACTCAACAAATCAACACTGTACTTTAATCTATTTATTCTGTTTTTCTTTGTTGGAAACACACACATATATCAGACTGGCAGGCTCATTAACCTATACTTTATTTTTAAAGCTACAGTTCTGGGCAAAAGTCTTGAGTCATGCTCCAAGGAGCCCTACTGTTTTGTTATCTCTAAAAGTGTTCTTCATCAATAGTCCTTCAGTCTTTCTGGAGATCTTTCAAAGTGTTCTGTGGACTTAGCTCCTTTTTCAATTATTTAGCAAGAAATTAGTTGGTGACCAGAAAGCCCATCTCTTTCTTACCACAACAGAATGAACCAGCACCTTGATTACTGCAGATGTAGCCCCAATTCATTAATCCATCTCCAGCTCCATCCTACTATGACTCATGAACAAGACCCCATGATACTCCAGGTCCTTCGCTTGAGGCTGAGAAAGGGTCCCAACCTTGAGAAAGCAATGCACCCATGTCTGGTTCTGGTTTCTGTAGAATTGCCACATTAACGTGGTGGAGGCATTTTAGTACCCCAGTTATCTTGGGGGCAATGTTTTATGTTTTGTATTATTTTAAATAAAATATAAAACAAGGCGGGTGAATATTTTAGAGCAGATGTTTGCCTACATGTGCCACGGCAGATTTGCTCTACAAAAAGGATATCTCAACAGAGTATCCTCATTGCATGATTAACTTTAATTCCAGATTCAATCCAGCATCAAAGTAGGCAGGCCACATTAATGTTATAGTAACCTGTGTTTGTATGACTTTCAACAGAGTCGATGTGTGTATGTTTGTGTATGTGTGTGTGTATGTGTGTTCCTGTGACATCACAGTGAGAACCATTTTCCCGATTTCACCATCAAATTGAGGACCGTTTGTACCAAAGTGAGGATATTTTGCTGGTCCTCACGACCTATTTTGCTAACGGTTAGGTTTAGGACTAAGGTGTGAATTGAGTTTAGGTTAAGGTTAGGGTTAGGCATGCACTGGTAATAGTTAGGTTTAGGGTTATTGTCAGGGTTAGGGCATAGAAAGGGTTGAAAATGACTAAAAATCAATGGAAGTCAATGGGAGTCAACAGATGGTCCTCACTACATATAGCAAAACAAGAGTGTGTGTGTGTGTGTGTGTGTGTGTGTGTGTGTGTGTGGGTAGGTTGGCTGAGCATATGTGTAGAAATAAGTGTGTTTGTGTTGACAGGGTGTTTGTAGATGTGAATTTGTCACCTGGAAGTGTACATTTGTAAGTGTGGCGAGATCAGTAGAAGGCACCGAAGAGCAGCAAAGGACCGGAAGATCCGGCTCTGGCCGCCAGCAAGGCACTTGAGCAGCAGCCCATAGACTAAAGAATCACAAAACAAGATGTATGGCACTTAGCCCCCCTAGACCTAAGCACACCGCCAACCCCAGCTGCGCAGGCCAAGCCCAGGAACCAATGCCCTAGGCGGCACAGGGCCCACACCAATCCCCGGCAGGAAGACCACCTGGCAGCAAGCAGGAGAGCCACCCCAGAGCCCCCAGCATGACAGGCCGGAACCCAGAGGGACCAAGGTATAAGGGGCTCATTGTATTTCACCCTCGGGACCACCAGTGCCTAGCACCGCCCCTGTGGCCCTCAACCAGCCCAATACACCTCCAGGAGCCATAGGCCACAGATGGGGGAACCTACAAAGACACTCTACCAAGGTGGGCAGCCCACTCCTGGGGCCCCCAAGGTGCAATCAAAGGCACCCAGGCCATTATCACATCCTATGCCAGTTCAACGCGAGGAACTCCATGGCAAAAGCCAGGGGACCACATAGTCCTCCCCCCCGAGAACATTGTGTTTGTGTGTGTGTCTGGGGTAAAGTGAAGTGCTGTGTTGAATCCAGAGATGTATGTCTAAAGTACATTAAAATTTGAGTTGTGGCTAAGGTGTATTGCTGTGTGGTATTGCATGTGTGAGGAATGAAGGGGTGGGCACCAAGGCAGCAGCATAAATCCCCACTTGGTGCCAGCTCCCCAGCTGGCTACCCCTTGTCCTGGCAGCGCCCAAACCAGTCCAGTGCTAATCACAGCCAGGTACCCCCCAGAGATCCCCAAAGACACTACAAGGGAGCCCCCACAGAGCAGCCTCCGACCCCAGAGGGAGCAGTCCGGGAAGACCCTGGCCAGCAAAGAAAAGCGACCCCACCGCCGGCAGCCCAAGTCCTAGAGATCTGTCAAACCAGCCGGTTCTGCAGGCACCACATTGGGGGGTGATAAAAACATAATGTTTTCTCCCTAAATAAAATCTGTGAATCATTCAGGAATAAATATGCTCCTAAATTGATTTTTCTTACTGTGTTAGTTAAATTAATGACAAACAACAAATAATACACAATTTTCAAGATATAAACCAATATTTTAGCACCTAAAAATTGATTCTTACAGAATATGAACTACCTGAATACTTGGCATACAGTAGTCGGTAAACTAAAGCATAAGCATGGTCCTGTTTCTTTTAAACTTGACTTTATGTGTTTTTCTGCTGTAAATAGTCAATTTTCCTCATATTTTAAGCAAAAACTACAGGAAGATGCTATAATGGTTTGGTATAAAAACTGAAGAGAAACCAACCTAAAAAAAGTCAAAGTCCAAAGAAACTATGGACATATATTGATTAGGGACCACCTTATGAAGATTACAAGAAAGTGAGGCCCCTTGGAAAAAAAGGAGTGGTTTAAAACTTGTCACAGTGTTGTATACATGTAACTAGTCTGTATCTAGGTCTTCACCACATTAGATTTTGATGTGACTTGTTAATAAAGGAGAAAGACATATGCAGACACACTTGAACATCTGAATGCTATGCCGTCCACCAACGCCAAACTGTCTTACACAAACAACAAAATAAAAATTATAATGACTTTATGATTTCAGTCTGGAAAACAAGATCCTTGTGCCAGTGAAATGTTTCTGAGATATAATTAAAAAAATTTTAAGAACTGAATAAAGATAAATGAAGAACAAAGAAACCACAGAGCTTAAAAAAAACATAGCCCAAATCCAAAGAGACAGAAAGCGAAGGAGGTGGATGGAGAGATAGAGGCTGGCAAGAAGTTACTCTGCTAAAACATCAGTCTGATAGCATGGGCATATAAATAAATATAGAAGCATTTGTTAAAATGCCATACAGACCAGAGCACGAGCCTAATTACAAGTCAGACATGTGCACATACATCAACATCTGCTTACCCACAACTCCATGCATGCCACTTCACACACAGCTGAAAATTAAAAAAAAAAACGGATCAATAAAACGACAATGATAGAGAGAGCAAAACAAAAATGGGACCCACAATTAAATGCCTCTGTTTTTGGAAAGTGTCAAGTAACAAATTGGACATTGTTACAGGGGTTGAGGAATGCTGGCTTTCCCTTAAGAGCCCCACTTGGCCTCCAACAGAGCACCAAGGGAGCTGAAGTTAAACTGCAACCTAGTGATTGAATACAGTGAGTTACAGCGCTTGCTAGTCATTCAGGTGTCAGAAGGTGAATGCAATAAAAACACATCCAGTTAAAGCATATTTAAACCCCAAAAATGTACAGAGATGCCCAAAAACTGTCTTTGAAAGTCAACTTTTTCAACCACTGTAACACTGGAGGCATTTCTTGCCTCCAGTGTCTGTAAATGTGATGCATTTACAAACCAGTTTGCCTGAGGTTTTCCCAACAAACCCACTACAAAGGACTGCCACATGTGGACTACAGTTGGCCTCAAGGGCACGTGAGGGCTCTCGTGTCCTCGTATGCCTTCATAAAACCATCGTTCTTTACTTTCACAAACTATCACCTCTCAGATGTAAAACAGCAGAAATCCTTAACATGTAAAACATAATAACACTTTGCGAGTACACTTCCTCAGAGGTTGATGAGAGATGGATAATAAGGTTGGAACTGCCATCACATGTGTAAGTAAAATAATTTACATGGAGCAACTACAGGGGTTGGACAATGAAACTGAAACACCTGTAATTTTAGTGTGGGAGGTTTCATGGCTAAATTGGACCAGCCTGGTAGCCAGTCTTCATTGATTGCACATTGCACCAGTAAGAGCAGAGTGTGAAGGTTCAATTAGCAGGGTAAGAGCACAGTTTTGCTCAAAATATTGAAATGCACACATTATGGGTGACATACCAGAGTTCAAAAGAGGAAAAATTGTTGGTGCACGTCTTGCTGGCGCATCTGTGACCAAGACAGCAAGTCTTTGTGATGTATCAAGAGCCACGGTATCCAGGATAATGTCAGCATACCACCAAGAAGGACGAACCACATCCAACAGGATTAACTGTGGACGCAAGAGGAAGCTGTCTGAAAGGGATGTTCGGGTGCTAACCCGGATTGTATCCAAAAAACATAAATCCACGGCTGCCCAAATCACGACAGAATTAAATGTGCAGCTCAACTCTCCTGTTTTCACCAGAACTGTCCGTCAGGAGCTCCACAGGGTCAATATACACGGCCGGGCTGCTATAGCCAAACCTTTGGTCACTCATTCCAATGCAAACGTCGGTTTCAATGGTGCAAGGAGCGCAAATCTTGGGCTGTGGACAATGTGAAACATGTATTGTTCTCTGATGAGTCCACCTTTACTGTTTTCCCCACATCCGGGAGAGTTACGTTGTGGAGAAGCCCCAAAGAAGCGTACCGCCAGATCTAAATATTATTGAGCCACTTTGGGGTGTTTTTGAGGAGCGAGTCAGGAAACGTTTTCCTCCACCAGTATCACGTAGTGACCTGGCCACTATCCTGCAAGAAGAATGGCTTAAAATCCCTCTGACCACTGTGCAGGACTTGTATATGTCATTCCCAAGACGAATTGATGCTGTATTGACCGCAAAAGGAGGCCCTACACCATATTAATAAATTATTATGGTCTAAAACCAGGTGTTTCGGTTTCATTGTCCAACCCTGTACGTTTCATGCTTCATTCAAATGAAACAAGTATTCCACATTAGAAACTTGCATATATTGTGTCATGTAATATTTGCTGAAACCAAAATAGAAGTATGATTTAACGTTTCTATCATCGGAACTGATGGTTTCATCAAAGCCAGCATCATCTCTGAGATACATACAAGGCCTCCTTCTCGGTAGAGTCCTTCTCGGTAGAGTAAATACTTTGTTGACCCACCATTCACAGCAATTACAGCTTCAAGTGTTTTGGAGTATGTCTGTACCAGCTTTGCATACTTGCGCATTCTTCTTTTTAAAATGCCTCAAAATTGGTCAGATTGGATGGAGAGCATATGTGAACATCAGTTGCCAAGCCTTTCCACAGATTTTTAATTGAACTTATGTCTGGAGTTTAACTGAGCCACTGTAGTACATGACATTGTAGCCCTGGCTGAATGTTTAGAGTTGTTCTCCAACAGGAAGGTGAAGCTGCAGAAAGACCTGTACTTAGTATCTGTTGTTTTCCGTGACACCAAAATGTGACCTGGTTCCCTGTTCCTGCTCAAGAAAAGCATCATGACAGCATGATGATGCTGCCACCACCTTGTTTCAAGGTGAAGATGGTATACTCATTGTACTGTGCAGTATTCTTCCACGTATTGAGTTTTGCAAATAGTCCAAAAACTTCAATCTTGGTCTCATCTTACCAGAGGACCCTCCACGTATTTGCTGTGTCTTCTACATGGCTTGTGGCAAGCTGCAAACAGGACTTCTTAAGTTTTTTTTTTTCATAAATGGCTTTCTTTCTGCCACTCTTCCCTAAAGTACAGACTTGTGGAGGGCATAACTAATAGGTAGAGCGGTCGATTTCAGTAACTCCTTCAGTTATCTTCAGCCACTTGGCTGCTTCTTTGATAAATATTCTTCTTTGGATGTTGTTTTATAGCCTAACTCTGCTTTATGCTTCTCCACAAATGTGTGTTTCCTGGTATTTTGTGATACTATTTGTTCACCAGACCTCTGAGGCCTTCACAGGTCCACCTATTGAAAGATACTGTCCAAATAAAACAAATGGCTATTATTGCAGGTAAAATATGAATAGAAGTATGACTAAAAGAACCAACTTTCAACAGCTTTCTGCACAGACCTTACATAATCAAAGAGGTTAAACTTCTTTTTCTGGTTCTTATAGCATCGTCTGACATCTTTGAACTGGTTTACTCGTCTTCCACGTGCCTTTTCAGTCCCTACTGGCCAGGATGTGCTGTCAGTCCTGTAATTGCAATTTATTGTTTGCACGTTTCTCTTTGCAATGCCTTTGATGACAGTTACACCCGGGTCTGCCATGTGCTTTGGTTTGAAGGGCGCAGTCATATGGGTATGTGGTTGGGGGTACAGACGAAGGAAAGGGAAGAGTGGGCAAACAAAAGCGACGGAAACAATGTGAGAGGAGGCGGAGAAGAGGGATGCGACAAGGGCATTAGCACCTCTCAGAATATCTCAGCAAACACAACAAAAATGCCAAAAGACAAGAACACCCTCATGGGTCTAGTCACTTTATGAGACGGGACAAAAACAGCAAAACAGGATTCAAAATTCCAAAAAACACATTTAAGGAGGAAGAGCAGAGTGTGATGAATTTTCCTAAAGTTAAAATAGTAATTACCTGACACCTTCTGCTCTGTTGTTTGACCCAAACAAGCCACTACAACGTCAGATGACATGTCAAATTTTCTGTTTTGTTCATGAGAGCTAAATATATCACTAATAAAGAAGCACTGGTCAACAGGATGACAAAAACAGGAACATTATTCCATTCTGTGGTGGCTTTGGAGGCGAGGACAAGCCAAATGTGTTTGGAAGCTTTTTCTGGCTCCTTGATGTCATGTCGTAGATGAGCTGAGAAATCCTCCTGGATGAAGCTGTGAAGGAGGGAAGAAACCACAGAAGAGGAAACACAAGAATGAGTGGAACTTCCAGACCTTTGAGTCTGAGGTGACAGAGTAGCAGGGGAAGATCAATGGGTCAGGCTAAAACCCTGCTGGCTTCCAAAGCACTGAGCTGTCTTTGTCAGGCAGACAAGACGACTGGTTGGACACACTGTTTTACTTTTTGGTGTCAACTCTAGGCATACCAGAAGATATTTCCAAAAAGGTTATGTCTAACAACATCTGTTAGGTGAGGAGTCTAGTGAGAACCCAATTTAGAGCCTATATTTTACCTTGGATTGGTGAATCAGCTTACCTAACACTGACAAACACAAACAAAAGTGCCCAGTAATACAAAAACAACTCCTCCTACTTTCCAATTATACACCAGAAGATATCAGTTAGGTTGTTGATACCTTGCGAGGAAATTTAAAGATGACAGTTATAGAGCAGAGTTGCATTTGCCACTTATCTTAGTTATGTCTGTTTGGGACTTTTTCTTGAAGCTATAACACTGAAATGCGTCTGAGCTAATAAAATGAGTATGTCTAAACAGATCACTTGTAATTCGATAAAGAAAAGGTAAGTAAAGCCTGTAAGTAAAGCTTTATTTCTAGAGCACATTTAAAAACAAACAGTGGATCTCAAAAGTTTACACACCCCCTGTGTAAAATGCCAGGTGTTTGTGAGAACATGAAACAATAAGAACATGAAAGAAAATTTCTAAACTTTTTCCAAATATAATGTCAATATGATCTAACTAAAAACACAAATATGTTAAAGAAATGACATAAAAAATGTAAAAAAGTTGTAGTAACTTGTATCACTGTGCACACCATTAAACTAATACTTTAGACTCACTTACAGTAGGAGTCCAACAGCATTCCAAAACTAGACGTGGCAAGTCCATCTAATTGTGAGGACATCTCTTGTCCACAGTCCTCTTCACATGAGCAGATAGCCTTTCTCTCAGATTCTGAACTCAAATATCAACATCCCATTGTAGAAATACACACGTGGATAAAATTGTTGGTACCCCTCGGTTAATGAAAGAAAAACCCACAATGGTCACAGAAATAACTTGAATCTGACAAAGATAATAATGAATAAAAATTTTATGAATATGAACAAATGAAAGTCAGACATTGCTTTTCAAACATGTTTAAACAGAATTATTTAAAAAAATAAACTCATGAAACAGGCCTGGACAAAAATGATGGTACCCCTGAAAATAATGTGATCAAAGGGACACGTTAAATCAAGGTGTGTCCATTAACTAGCATCACAGGTGTCTACATTCTTGTAATCAGTCAGTGGGCCTATACAGGTCCTTCTCAAAAAATTAGCATATTGTGATAAAGTTCATTATTTTTCATAATGTCATGATGAAAATTTAACATTCATATATTTTAGATTCATTGCACACTAACTGAAATATTTCAGGTATTTTATGGTCTTAATACGGATGATTTTGGCATACAGCTCATGAAAACCCAAAATTCCTATCTCACAAAATTAGCATATCATTAAAAGGGTCTCTAAACGAGCTATGAACCTAATCATCTGAATCAACGAGTTAACTCTAAACACCTGCAAAAGATTCCTGAGGCCTTTAAAACTCCCAGCCTGGTTCATCACTCAAAACCCCAATCATGGGTAAGACTGCCGACCTGACTGCTGTCCAGAAGGCCACTATTGACACCCTCAAGCAAGAGGGTAAGACACAGAAAGAAATTTCTGAACGAATAGGCTGTTCCCAGAGTGCTGTATCAAGGCACCTCAGTGGGAAGTCTGTGGGAAGGAAAAAGTGTGGCAGAAAACGCTGCACAATGAGAAGAGGTGACCGGACCCTGAGGAAGATTGTGGAGAAGGGCCGATTCCAGACCTTGGGGGACCTGCGGAAGCAGTGGACTGAGTCTGGAGTAGAAACATCCAGAGCCACCGTGCACAGGCGTGTGCAGGAAATGGGCTACAGGTGCCGCATTCCCCAGTCCTGGGCTACAGAGAAGCAGCACTGGACTGTTGCTCAGTGTTCCAAAGTACTTTTTTCGGATGAAAGCAAATTCTGCATGTCATTCGGAAATCAAGGTGCCAGAGTCTGGAGGAAGACAGGGGAGAAGGAAATGCCAAAATGCCAGAAGTCCAGTGTCAAGTACCCACAGTCAGTGATGGTCTGGGGTGCCGTGTCAGCTGCTGGTGTTGGTCCACTGTGTTTTATCAAGGGCAAGGTCAATGCAGCTAGCTATCAGGAGATTTTGGAGCACTTCATGCTTCCATCTGCTGAAAAGCTTTATGGAGATGAAGATTTCATTTTTCAGCACGACCTGGCACTTGCTCACAGTGCCAAAACCACTGGTAAATGGTTTACTGACCATGGAATCACTGTGCTCAATTGGCCTGCCAACTCCCCTGACCTGAACCCCGCAGAGAATCTGTGGGATATTGTGAAGAGAACGTTAAGAGACTCAAGACCCAACACTCTGGATGAGCTAAAGGCCGCTATCGAAGCATCCTGGGCCTCCATAAGACCTCAGCAGTGCCACAGGCTGATTGCCTCCATGCCACGCCGCATTGAAGCAGTCATTTCTGCAAAAGGATTCCCGACCAAGTATTGAGTGCATAACTGTACATGATTATTTGAAGGTTGACGTTTTTTGTATTAAAAACACTTTTCTTTTATTGGTCGGATGAAATATGCTAATTTTGTGAGATAGGAATTTTGGGTTTTCATGAGCTGTATGCCAAAATCATCCGTATTAAGACAATAAAAGACCTGAAATATTTCAGTTAGTGTGCAATGAATCTAAAATATATGAATGTTAAATTTTCATCATTACATTATAGAAAATAATTAACTTTATCACAATATGCTAATTTTTTGAGAAGGACCTGTATATAGGGCTACAGGTAGTCACTGTGCTGTTTGGTGACATGGTTTGTACCACACTCAACATGGACCAGAGGAAGCGAAGGAAAGAGTTGTCTCAGATTAGAAAGAAAGTTATAGACAAACATGTTAAAGGTAAAGGTTATAAGATCACCTCCAAGCAGCTTCATGTTCCTGTGATTACGGTTGCACATATTCAGAAATTTAAGATCCATGGGACTGTAGCCAACCTCCCTGGACCTGGCCGCAGGAGGAAAATTGATGACAAAACAAAGCGACGGATAATACGAACGGTTACAAAAGAGCCCAGAAAAACTTCTAAAGGGATTAAAGTTGAACTTCAAGCTCAAGGAACATCAGTGTCAGATCGCACCACCAACGTTGTTTAAGGCAAAGTGGACTTAATGGGAGACGACCAAGGAGAACACCATTGTTGAAAACAAATCATAAAAAAGCCAGACTGGAATTTGCCGAACTACATGTTGACAAGCCACAAAGCTTCTGGGAGAATGTCCAATGGACAGATGAGAGAAAAATGTAACTTTTTGGCAAGGCACATCAACTCTATGTTCGCAGACGGAAAGATGAAGCATATGAAGAAAAAAACACTGTCCCTAATATGAAACATGGAGGAGACTCTGTCATGTTCTGGGGCTGCTTTGTTGCATCTGGCACAGGGTGTCTTGATTCTGTGAAGGTATAATGAAATCTCAAGACTAGCAAGGGATTCTAGAGAGAAATGTGCTGCTCAGTGTCCTATAAGCTTGGTCTCAGTCGCAGGTCATGGGTCTTGCAAAAGGATAATGACCCAAAACACACAGCTAAAAACACCCAAGAATGGCTAAGAGGAAAACATTGAACTATTCTGAAGTGGCCTTCTATGAGCCCTGACGTAAATCCTATTGAGTATCTTTGGAAGGACCTGAAACATGCCGTCTGGAAAAGGCACCCTTCAAACATGAGACAACTGGAGCAGTTTGCTCATGAGGAGTGGGCCAAAATATCTGCTGAGAGGAGCAGAAGTCTCATTGACAGTTATAGGAATCGTTTGATTGCAGTGATTGCCTCAAAAGGTTGTGCAACAAAATATTAAGTTAAGAGTACCATCATTATTGTCCAGTCCTGTTTCATGACTTTATTTTTTTTAATAATTCTGTTGAAGCATGTTTGAAAAGCAATATCTGACTTTCATTCGTTCATTTTCATAGGATTTTTATTCATTATTATCTTTGTCAGATTCAAGTTATTTCTGTGACCATTGTGGGTTTTTCTTCCATTAACCGAGAGGTACCAACAATTTTGTCCACGTGTGTATGCCCATCCTCTGTTTGCAAAAGTTTTTTTTTACTTTTAAAACCTAAAAATATAAATAAAATGGAGGTTCTTTAAAAATGACAACAAATTTTCTATAATAGATATTCATAGCTCTATACAAATTCTTTTAGCTGAACTTAGCACTAAAATGGCTCTTCGGACTGTAAATATTGCAGACGTTTGTTCTAGATCCATGCAGAACAGCCCTAATCAGAAACCCCTGCAGGTTTCTTTAGTGTTACTATCGGTAACGCCTCTGAGTGTCTTTTACTTACTTCAGTAAGGAAGTAAGTAACATGTTTATCTATGAAGCACATTTTACAGTGGCAAAGTCACAAAGGGCTGTACAATATAAATCACATTTGGGTTTTACATAATAATAATAATTTGGACTTTATTGACCTATCAATGGAGAAACTGTCCACTGCATTTAACCCATCCCTTAGGGAGCAGTGGGGTGCTATTGTGCGGCGCCCGGGGAGGATTCAAGGGCTAAGGGTCAGGGACCCAGAGTGGCAGGCTGTGTGATTCGAACCAGGGAACTTATGGCATCTCCTGGATGCAAATGCCGTGCTCTATAACCACTAGGCTACCACGACCCCCATTGATTTTCTACAAATACATAATAGAAAATCAAGCATAAAAAGCACAATAAAATCATGACATAAAAGTCTGGTAGAATAAAACAAGTTTCAATTGGTTTTTAAAAATGCCCACAGAGTCAGTAAAGGTAAGTTGCAGGGGCAAAATGTTCCACAGTATAGCAGCCACAGACTGAAAAGCCTTAGTTTTTAGCCTTGTCAGGAGATTCTGGTCAAGAGATTGATGGCTACGACCAGCAGAGTGTTTGGTTAAAAGCTGAATAAAAGACAAATTATCAGGAGCCTGGCCATTTAGAGCCCATTTAGATCAATTCCTTGAACCAAATTCTAAAATCCACTGGGAGCCAGTATAGTGCATATAAGACTGGGGTAATACGAGAGTGCTTTCTGGATTTAGTAAGAAACTGATGATCTGTCCAGACTGGTAAAAGGAGCATTACAGTATTCTAAATGCAATGCATAATTCATGCATTTTTAAATGCATGAATTATGTTCTCCAGATCTGCTTGAGAGAACATGTCTCAAATTTTAGAAATCAGTCAGTCAGTCATTTTCTAGACCGCTTCTTCCATAGTGGGTCGTGGGGAAGCTGGTGCCTATCTCCAGCAGTCTATGGGCAGGAGGCAGGGTACACCCTGGACAGGTCGCCAGTCCATCACAGGGAAACACACAAACAACCAAGCACACACTCATTCACACACCTAAGGGCAATTTAGAAAGACCAATTAACCTAACAGGCATGTTTTTGGACTGTGGGAGTACCTGGTGAGAACCCACGCATGCACGGGGAGAACGTGCAAACTCCATGCAGAAAGACCCCCGGCCGGGAGTCAATTTTAGAAATGTTTCTTAATTTAAAAAAAAAAATAAAATCATCTAATATGTGAGTCAAAGCCTAGCGAGGAGCCAAATATAACTATATTTTTTACACTGGATTTAGTTGCTTGGCATAAAACAAATACCTTTACTGTGCTATGGTTCATATATAAAACTATACATTTTCTTTTTTGCTCCTATCTTGGCCTTTGTACAATACGACATAATTTATCCTGGGTATCATTTACTATAAAAATGTAGTATTTAAAAGGAGTGTGTACTTTTGGGGACCACTGTATATCACAAAGTGCTTTACTGGAAATACAGAAGCAATATAAAATATAACATGGACTCTCAGTGGGGGTTTAGTGGGCTAAATTCACATCTGTGATACGGGAGACCCGGGTTTGAATCCTGGTTGCATCAGGAAGGGCATCCAGTGTCAAAACTCTACCGCGTATGTGTGCAAGTTGTAGGACTTGCTGTGGCTGAATAAGGGAGCAACTGAAAAGGACTTACTAATATAAAATATAAATAGTGGTGAGTTAAGCATGACAGTGAATAAAAAGCTAATCATAGTTCCGTTAAACAGAAAACCTTAGAAGAAAATGCAAGTTTTCAAGGAGGACTTAAACAATAGAGTCAACAATGGTAGACTATTCCATAGATTTGGACCCATGACAGAGAAATCACAATGCCCAGCTGTTTTCAGGCTGCATTTAGACAACATTTATTACAATAATTTAGGGTTCCAAGGTAGCAGGTAAACTTCAAACCCTCATGCCACCTAGGCCTCAACACAGATTTACACTTAAAACATGCAAAAAGGGTCACAAAATCCTTTATATTAAGCAAATAAATGCACATATGTATGCAGCTATGCTAATGGCTAGTGTTAGCTAAGCTAAGAAAGAGGAAGAAGATTAATGCTGAACTATCATTTATCTGACCTTTCATGTCATCAGAAAGTTTTCCTTCTTACCTATGATGTATGTAGGTCAGACCACGCCGGTGAAGGCTACCTAATTCACCTATCAGCTCACTCACATACAATGTCATAACCTTGGGGAACACCTCCTTGTGATGCACATGATAATGATCTTATTCTCCAAAGTGCTAAAGTACAATGGAAAAGAACTGAGGTGGCAACAGAAAGGTTTAAGGTAATTATACTCCGCCATTCATCAGACATTTGGTGGGCGTGAAGATAATATGCACATGTATGACAACGACGTGATTGGGAGAACCATACCCTCTGTTTGACTTCATGGAGGTGCCCATTATTGGCAAAAGAAAGGCTGATTTACGCCAACACTCTGTACGTTGGTGCTTAGACAATGTCTCATTATGGGAAGCATGTCTGATAAACGGGCTGGTGTCATCACTCACTGCTAGTCTTCATCTCTGTCCCTAGGCCTGTGTGGCATCAGTCACGATTTCCAGTGCAACTATGCACCAGTATAAACTGATAAATGGGCCTTCTCTAGTGTTGTTGGCTCATATTGCCTTGTATCACCAGCTGTAACAAAAGAGGTGGATTTGATCGGAGAGAGTAGTGGAGCAGGTAAGGGTAGAACATACATTGGAGACATAATACTGCAGAAAAAGAGATGCCTTGGTTTCCATTGTTCAAATTGTAACATGCACCATGCCAACTAAACAAACAACACTAACAAAAAATTTCCTGACTTTTCATAATTATAAATAATAATAATATTAATAAAGCAGATTCTACATTATATTAGATGTTATAAGTTTACACTTGTATAAATGTCATAATCGGCTGCACGGTGGTGCAGTTGTTAGAAGTGTTGCCTTGCAGCAAAAAGGTCCTGGTTCAACTCCTGCCCTGGGGTCTTTCTGCATGGAGTTTGCATGTTCTCCCCATGCATGCGTGGGTTCTCACCGGGTACTCTGGCTTCTCTCTAAATTGCCCTTAGGTGTGAATGAGTGTGTGCATGGTTGTTTGTCCTGTATGTCTCTGTGTTGCCCTGCCCTAATGCCCTGCGATGGACTGGCAACCTGTCCAGGGTGTACCCCTCCTCTCGTCGTACACTGCTGGAGATAGGCACCAGCTCCCCCGTGACTCACTATGGAAGAAGTGGTATAGAAGATGAATGAATGAATAAATGTCATAATCTTAAGGTCAGTAATCTGTGCTGCTTTGTGTCATTTAGTCCTGGTCTGCACAGAAATTTTTATTTACCATGAAATGTGGGGAAATCAGTTTCATTTAATTTATTTTTAATTACATTGATGACATTGACGTACATAATATACTGCATAGTGTGCATGTCCTGTTTCAAATTTTATTTTAAATAGGTGTAAAACTGTCACTTTTTAACCTTACTAATTAAAATAATATGTTTTTTGCTCTTTAAGTGAATTAGAATTAATAAAAGGCAATATACAAAGAAGTGGATTGCAAATTAGATTGTTTAATGAATATACCCAAATAATGACTGAAATGAAGAGAGGCAAATGTTAAATAATAAAATAAAATAAAAAACTAATCTCTGCCTGAGAGACTGAATATTATTCTCTATAACCAACTTTTTTCACGGTTTGGTATTTTACCCTCCATCAACACCATTGTTATCAATGTAAATAATGAAGATGTAAATCAGCTCTCCTCTTGTTGACCTTCACAGTCCACAATTACAGCATATGTCAAGACACGTTCACAAAACAAATCTTGTTTTCCTACATGCAAAACATGTGAAAACAGACTTTTAAGCCTGTTGTCTCAGTTTGTGAAACAAACATGAAGGATATAGTTAATGATTGTTTTAGTCATGAGAGAAATCTTTTTAAGAAGTTGACCTCAGGTGAAGAAAACACATGGACTTTTACTATGTCATCTCCATTAGTCATCGATCTCTGAATCTTCTGTAAGTTTTAAAAGACTGAAAACAGACATGTGGTTGAAACAGAACTACAAAGGAGAAGCAAAATAAATATGGGAACAAGATCTGCAGAGTTAAAGGTTTTAAATTCCATTTATTTCTAGTCAAGTGCAGAAAAATAGGAGATAATTACCAAACTATTACTCAACTGCTAATCTTTTCTGGGTGTAAAAGGGTATGAGTCTTGCCATGAGGAATAATATTGGGACAAATTAATGCACTTAAATTGTAAATGGAATGGATTTATACAGTGCTTTTTTAGTCATACTGACCACTCAAAGTACTTCACACTAGACCCACATACAAATGTATACACCTATATGCACACAAGTAGATTATTTGGGAACAAGTGCCTTGAACAGAGGCACATTACCATGTGGCGGAGGAAGAGGTGGAACTGAATGCACATTTCTCTCCCCAACTGCAAGATGACTACTCTTTCCACTGAGCCACAGTCGTCCAGAAACCTCTCTCCTGCATCATGTTGGCTTCTAGTCTATACGAAAACATAGATTTCATCACAATGAATGAACTTTGAATGAACATGCCTTCTGTGAACATCAAGATATTCATCCTATGATACTGGTTATATATAAAATGTTGGTGCAGTTAGTTGATCCAGTGCATCAGGAAACACAGCTCTTGCTGTAAATTGCGCTTTAATGTTGGCTTGTTCAACTGCATTGTATAGGAACGTGATAAACCAAGTCTGAGGACTCCAAAACACTTTACACTACAATCAGTCATCCACTCATTCATGCACACATTTACACACTGACAGTGGTAGGCTACACTGTATCCACAGCAGCCCTGGGGGAAACACACAGAAGTGGGACTGCCATTCAATTGGCACCACCGGGCCATCTGACCACCATCAGCAGGCAAGGCGGGTGAACGGACGGAGGGAGGTTCGAACCAACTACCCACTGGTTACAGAACCTACTACATGAGCCACAGTCACCCCAGCAATGCTACCTCTATAATGCTTCTGTTGCTATCAACTCCAGTACGGTCAGCAGCAGTATGTGTACGGGCAGTGCAAAGTTTCTCACCCTGCCCCACTCAAAGAAGGCACCAGCACCAACCAGAGTTCCAACGAGACTGCTCTTGGAAACCTAAAGCAGCTACTGAGCCAATCACCATATAGGTCAGAAAATCCTTTCAGAGGAGCACCCTGGATTTTCCTAATGCAGTCTTGCCAATCAGTTGCACTCCACTGGGCCATTTTTTAGGCACCAACTGCTGAAAAATACCACAAGACTTGCTGTTCTGTTCTAGTCATCAAACCAACAGAATTTAAACCTTTATCAGTGTACCTCAATTAGTAACTTCTTCCTCTGTGATAAATCTGCTGTTTTTGATAAGACAGCCAATGGTCCTCAAAAAAAGAAGAACTATCAAAAGCAAATGTATCTGATTTAAATAATATTGACAGAGGCAAAGCAATATAATTTTACAACCCTGTTATTTGTCCCCAAAATGCAAAAAACAACCACAGACAAACACAACATTTATATTAAAATATACTGAAAGTTCTTTAAATGGACTACTTTGAATTTGATCCAATAATTTTAGCGAACACAAATGAGAGGTTTTGTTTCCTGCATTGCTCTGCTACACTGCCATTACTTCGTGGGCTATCTGGGACACTTCACATATAAGGGACTGCATACTCATCAAAAAATGACACATACACACACACATCTTGGCTTTGTCACTCACTTGTGTCTTGTCAAAGAGCCTGGTCTGGATATGCTATATGATTTGCTCTGGCAGCTAAAAGTCGGCAGCAGATCACTAGCAGGTCATTTGGGATATTGGGGTTATTCCCAGAACTGCCTGCTGTTTACCAGAGTCTGCGTTTTCTTCTTTTTTTAAATAACTGTGTTAGTCAAGAGCATCAGTAGACCATGACAGGGAAGATGGATCAAAAAGAAAGGAGAGGTCATAAGGCCAAGCAAGTTCTGCTTTCACTCTGAAGGAATTGGTTACAGAGGTTTCAGAACTACTTCACAACTTATGAACTACATCAGAAATAGTAATGCAGTCTAAAAAAATAAAACCCTTATGCTAAAAAAAATTATGTATAATTTTAAAAGTATGGGGGGTATTTCCTTCTATAGAGCAGTCTGGTGCAACTAATCAGAGTTTATTACCAAAAGGAAAATTAACCACACATTTTTCCTCACTGTGTATAAACTGCTGCAGAAACTCTCTTCCTCTCCTCCCAACCCTAAAGTTTTACTTTGCGACTTTACTTTGGGTTTTGTAATTACAGATCTTTAAAATATTAGATATGTTAAAAAGCCTATAACTCATTTTTGACAGTTGTTTATGTGGGAGGAATCCTCATGTTTTTTTGCCAAATTTAATTAGGAAATATAATCTTTCTTTTCTTTTTACAAAACAAAAAACAAGAAAAATTTAGAAAAGCACTCAGAACACAGAGCCAAGGCAATAGAGACATTGATGCAACTCAGCCTTTTGATGAGCTATACTCTGAAGGTCTTCGGGCCACCTTTTGTCAGCTGTCTTAATACGTATCTTGTCTGAACATTTCATCCAAATCCGTTAATAACCTTTTGAGATATTTTGCAGACAGACAGATAGAAGCCAACAAACACATAACCTCCTTGCCGGAGGTAACAAGCAGAAAAATAATCAATGCTTCCTTGAGTCGTAAATGGCTTTTGTGTACACATTATTCACATTATTTCTTAAGTGAATAAAATAAACTTTTCCTGAAAATGAAATGCTGTCATCATATATATTATTGCTGTATTGGTTCTGAGCTTTTCATGATGCATCTGAACTGCTGAATGATTAAAATATATATATATATATATATATATATATATATATATATATTGCCACCTAGCTAGGTTTTTAGGCTGGGTATCTGACCACTCTTCTTATCAGACATTGTAGTGCTTATTTAAAATGATCTTTTGCAGTGCGAAGGACCTAACTTTTAAGTATAGTCCATACATTTTCAACAAGGATAAGGCAGGCACCTTTCCAAAAGCTTCTGCTGTATCTGTTTTAAAACAACATTTAACTGTCACTCTAAGAGAAGGGGAAATAGCTTAGGATGAACCAAGGCTCAAACCTACCAAAAACTGGAAGATGCTGGAACACCAGTGTTATGGCCCACAATATAGTAAGTTTATAACACCATGGACTGAGAGGATAACAAAGAAGAAAGGCCTTGTTACAAAACTGACATCTTCAAGCTGGACTGACAATGGCTGTGGCCCACGTGAACGAGCTACATGCCTTTTGGAGAAAGGTTTCAGTATCAAATGAAACAAGGATTGGGCTATTTGGACGCAATCACAAAAAGCATGTTTGGAGCAGTCAAGGTAAGGATTTCAAACCTAAAAAGATTGCACTGACAATCAAGCATAGTCATGGCAGCATCATGCCGAGGGTCTAGTTTGCCGCTGGTGGTACATTAAGAGGATAGATTAATTCTTCAACTACCCCCATAAACAGGGCAATAGATGGAGATTATTGGCTCTACCAACAGGACAACAATCCCAAACACACATCAAACCTGATTTTAGAATGAATTAAGCAGACAAACATTTAACTTTTTAATGGCCCTCATTTTAACCCTATTGAAAATGCATAGACGTATGAATATGCTTAAAGTTAGATATGTGCCAGTAAACCAGAGTGGTCAAATATCCATGAGGATTTATGCCAGAGACTTGTTGATGGGTACAAAAAGCATAAGGGGTTGTACATTTCAACTTATGGAATTTGATTCAGAATTTAGAAGGAATTGTTTTGTATGATTTGTATTATTTTGAGTATATGAGAAGAGCAAACATCTTCCTTTGAATGCAGCTGCTGTTATGTTTTTCTCAAGAAAACATGCGGTGAAATGTGTCAAAACACAACAGGCTCAGTGTGGGTAAACAGACATCCTGGAAGTTACTCATTTTTCACAGCCAATGGCGAAAACCCTCTGCTGAATGACTTGCAGTTTCCCCACCTACTGTAAAGGAAAATCACATGCATACAGTAAATAAAAGTGGTGCCTCTGTAAGGCCCTGTGAAGAAGAATGTAAATGCACGATCCCAATTTGCGCCAGAGGTTTATCACAGTTATAATTAAGCCCGTGTGTTTTCTGCATGTGTGCTATGAGGTTGAAAATCAGGAGTTGAACTTGTCTGCATGCTCATGGCAGCGACTGTTCAGGTTGTCCTGCTGTAATTATACAACCCTTCTCCATGCATGGATGCTGACTGGGCAAGCTTGGATCAGGATCTGTTAACTAGTAGTGTAGAAGGAATGTCTTTTGGCACAGAGGAGAGGCAGGCAGCTGAGGCACGGAAATGGGAGGACGTCGGGGATAATTCCAAACCACACTGGTCAAAAGATTGTACAGACGAATGACAGGATTGATGGCTTAATTAAAGCTCAAGTCTTTGACTCATACATGCCCTCGCACACGTTCAGACAGAGGTGAGGCAGTGCATACAGGCCCGCCTAAGTTAATGATCATCTCCAACCTCACAAACTCTTTTTCTTCAGTTAGGGATAGCACAGATTATCAGAGAGAGCTAATATAAAGTCTCATCAATAAATAACCCAATTCACTTTTACTGGATTTGCACTACTTTTTTTAAATGCATTTTCAGGGGCTTCCTTATTATGAGTCACTGATTTATTTGTTTTATTTTGTGTATATTACTCAAACAATCTTTAACTTTCTTTCTTGGTTTTTTTCACATCCTTTCTTATTTTTTTTCAAAAAATAACTATTGAGCAGTGAGGAAACAACATTTTTTTCCAACTTAAACTTATATTGTACATCTACTGAACATACCAAAACACATTAAATGCTCCTTCATCAAGTGAATCTTTGTTTCCATCAGCCAGCTCCTCTGAATCTGAGGCAGGAAAATAATGGGAATCCTCCCACAAGGCTGGAGGTCAAATTTTGTCTTAAGTGGAGGAGTTCAAGTATCTTGGTGTCTTGTTAACAATTGATGGTAGGACGATGCTGTCAGGATCTGTGCTTTGTCT
Source organism: Girardinichthys multiradiatus (assembly GCF_021462225.1). Classification (NCBI taxonomy): domain Eukaryota; kingdom Metazoa; phylum Chordata; class Actinopteri; order Cyprinodontiformes; family Goodeidae; genus Girardinichthys; species Girardinichthys multiradiatus. The sequence continues at coordinate 24,176,912 of NC_061810.1, read as the reverse complement.
GTTTGTTTGGTGCTTTTACTGTGCTTAGCCCCTGGATGGCATGGAACCTGGAGGAGAGGTGACAGGTGTTCATCATTCCCTTGATTACCTGCTGAGGAGGAGGCTGCCAGCTACTCACTGCCAGAGTCCCTTAGTGGATTACCTGAACCTGACCTTGCCTTTTTGTGTGGAACTCAGCCTGGATTAACCACTTCTGGAAAGAAGCTATCCAGCTCCATGTTCAAAGACTCTAGCCTTTCGTTACTTCATTGGACCACACCGGTTGGCAGCCTCCTGAATTCTTCGCTCCTTGGATAACCCTTCAAGAACCCTGTCCACCCTCCTCCTTCCACTGCACCAACTTCTGAAAACCCTGGACCATCTTATCATCCTGGCACACCATTATTCTACCATCATCTGTCTCACGGGTAAACAACTATTTGGTCTCTCCGCTTCACCCTCTGGCTGATCATTCCACCAACCCAGTATGGCTGAATTATTCTTGAGTTTTGACCCTGAGTATTCCCTGCTTACCATCCTGTTTATTTTACATTTGGTTTCCCGGTTCCAGTTCCCCTGCCCATTTCACTACACTGTAAACAAACACTTTACCGTAAAACTCTGTCTCCTGAATTGCTTTCTGCATGTGGGTCAAATCCGTTAAAAACAATATGACAGATGCAAGAAATGAATAGAAGGATTTGGTACTTTGCAGTAATGGGGGCAATGCCTCGCTCGATAGGGGTGAAGAAAAAGTTGAGCCAAAACGTGAAGCTTTTGATTTGCTGGTCCATCTAGTCCAAACACTCACCTATAGTCATGGTCACCGAGAGAACAAGTACACTTATGCAAATTGCAGAATTCAGCTTCCTTAGTTGCTGGGCTCACAATGAGAGATGGGGGAGCTTGAAAAACAGCCAAAGCTCAAGTCGGTTGCAGTGGTTTGGGCATCCAATCAGGATGCCTGCCGGGGTCCTAATTTGGAGGTTTTCTTAGCACATCTCACTAGGAGAAAACCCTTGGAAAGACCCTGAAGAGAACTATCCCTTCTAGCCTAGGAATCCTTGGCTATCCCCGAGAAATTTATCAAAAGGTAATGGACAGACAGACGATTGATGGATAGATTTCTGCCATCATCAGCACAATAAATGAGATACATATGAGACTAAATTTGTTAACTTGCAGCTAGCAAAAAGGCTTCTACCCACCTTTCTCACATTGTTTGGACTTAATCATAACTTACAAATCCTTAATTATTTTACTACAAAGCTACTATGATACCATTGTCCTGTTTTACTACTTTCCAAATATTTACCAAAAACACATTTATAAGCCAAAAACTATTGTAATAGCATGAAATTAAATCCTTTCAGATTAAGCTGGCTATTTCAAAAGAGCTTTTACTGCAATCAACCATCTCACACATGGTCAAATTGGAAATTTTGTGATGATTGTTTTATCCTCAAGCCAAAACAATCCAATAGAAATCTTATGGCTACATCAGGATAAAAATCCAGTATGTCACTGAAGCTCTGCTGATGGATGCGTGTGAATTGTGTGTGTACCTACAGATGTGTGCATGTGTGAAATAAAGAGGTCAAAGCATCTCATTGAAACCAGCGTGTTGGAATTTGGACTCAGACAATGGATGCCCTCCGCTAAAGATGACAATCTCATCTGGGGTGCTGATGGATTTATGAGTGTGAGGACACTCATAAAGTCAGTGGTTTATCATCCCAAAACCACTACAGAATGAAATGACGAATGATGAGACACAAGTAAGTTATTAACTCCAAGAGTTTAAAATGTTTTGGAAAAAAACTAGCTAACGATTCTTTTTTATTATATTTTTAAAACAATAAAAAATTTTTGGAACAGCTGGCCTCACTAAACTGATTAGACGCACTTAAGCCAATGAAACTTGACAATACAGTCAGTGCTAAAGTTTGGACTAGACTACACCATCATTAAAAAATGAGGAGGAGGATCACATGGCTTGTGAGGTCCTCACATAGACTGGCCATATCAATGTACCATTGGAGAGTACCTCGTGGGGAGTGCACTCGTGGTAAAGAACTACTGGAGAAACAATTATTATATCACAAAGAATGTATTTGTGTATTATTGTAATGTTGTCTGCTGCATGTATCTGAGCAAGGTAAACATTTCATACAATCTAACTGTTTATTATGAGATCAGCAAGAAGTTAAATGTTTGTGATTTTCAGACGCTATTGTCAGGTTGTAATAATTTAGTACACCCCTTGCTACTCTGGAATCTCAGAATCTCTTTCACTTAAAAAAAATCTTTTTAGATCCCTGTTGAATTTATTTTTATTTTGAAAGTATTAAGTTTAAAAATGTGTTTCTTCACATACTGTTAATGTAAGTAAACTATTCAATGTTTCTGCTTTTAACTTATTTTGTTGAACTAAGGAGTAGAAGTAAGATTAAACAAATGAAAACTGTCAAAAGCAGGTAAAACAAGCACAACACACAAGCAGGGCATAAATTCTTCGAATGAGCTGAATTCTAATCATCTTGAAATGGAAAAGTGGGTGAGCTCTGTGGAAGGAAGGATAGATTTCTCCTCATCCACCAAAGCCCTCTACAAGAAAACACTTTAAAAACATTTTTATTTAATTGAATCACCAACTTAAAGTTAAGAAACATTTAGAGGGTAAGAAACGACTTTCTTTTACTAACAATTAGCTTTAACATCAGCATTTATTCTGTGTCTTCACCAAATGAAGGATAAAACATGTATTTAACTTCCGTTCCTTCCACTAGCCAGAAATGAACTTAGAGTTTGACTGGTTGGCCTCAGAATCATGTTTTATCTGACATATTACTGTGGTGAAATTAAGCTATTATGAATAAAACACTGACTGGTTATGTGGAGAAAAGTGAGACTGACATAACTACTCCAAGATTTCCTAATATAAAGTATTTTTAGTGGTATGGTTTTTTTGGAGAAATCAGAGGGGATAAGAGTAACAATGCTAGTTTCAGCATTAAAGTTCACCATCATTACTTTTGTATTGGGTGACCCTGCTGTTATGCATTGCTGCCGACATCCTAGATGTAACATCATCCTTCTTCTGCAACTATTGGTTATGTTTTTGGTTGCCTAATCACTCATTTATCACACATTTTTTTGCTTAATATATTTATCAATTTCAGTTATGGAAAGAAATGTGCCTGAACACAATTTAAAATGAACGGTTTTAAAAACAACGATTTAAAGAAAAAGGCTGAAATGATGGAGAGTCATGAAAGCTTTCCAAAATTAGATAGAAAATTGAACAAAGAAAGATAAAAAACGTTTAAAATTAGAGTTTCATCCCAAGTTCTATTTTTCTAAAAATAATATGAAAGAACTGATGCGACGCACAAACACATTCTCTTATATAGTCATTTTAAGTAATTAGTGGGTTACTACTTAACTGTAAAACAAGTTGTTAAATGCAGAATGCAAAAATGATCAAGCATGGACAGCCCCCAACCCCATGCAGAACCCCATTCCACCCCAAAAAAGGAGCTGCTCAAGGCCTCAAATAACATTTTGCTGCCTCTGTGTCAAAAGGCAAATATCAGCCTTTTGCCATTACTATCACTGTTACAACTAGCTACGTTACAGCCGTGCAATCTAAAGAAAAATCACACCACCACCGTGCGTAAAAGCGGTGACGCCGGTTTTGCAGCGCAGACTCTGTGGAGAGTTACATCCCACAGGAGAAAACTTAACCCACCGGTTTCAGCAGCCCTTTAGCTGCTTCCTCCTATGTTTAAAGAGAACTTCGAGGAAACTTACCGGTTCGGTGAATGAATGTAGCTGAAATTAACAGTTAAAAACGAGCATAATCATGGTCGTCTGCTCCACCGGGCTGAGCTGGCAGATGCGTTTAAAACGCTTGATAGGGATGAAAACCACAAAGCCGGTGTAAGCTAGGATACCCCCTCCCTTTCTCTCTCTCTGCTATTGGTGTGTGTGTGTGTGTGTGTGTGTGTGTGTGTGTGTGTGTGTGTGTGTGTGTGTAGAAGAAAGAGAGGACACAAACGCTGAGCTGGCTCACAGTCAGCGAGCTCACAGTGCGTCACAGTTGCAAGCTGAAACCCCCGTCAACTGTGCGTAAAGCTTCCCTGATGGTCGGGATCTTTCCCAGGCAAGGTGGCTGCGGGTCACAGTCTGTCGCATAGAGACAGCTTGTATTTGTCACACAGACGCAGAAGCTCAATATCAACAAAATATTCAAATTTAGCCAAAGTTTGAGATTCAGATAGCATGCATATAATTACAATTGGAGTATATTCAAAAAGTAAAAAAAGAAAAGAAATACATTTTATGGAAATGATGTAGCAATTAAGGAAGGAAAATAATTAATAAAAAAATATTAAAAAAACGAAATAATATTTTTTTAATAAATAAAATATATAAAACAAAGTATAATTCTTTTTAAAACAATTTTCTAATTAAGCTGACATTTTAGGTCCAAAACAAACATTTACATTTTTACATTTTATTGGCAAAAACAATCAATTCACTTGAAACATGTTGGACAAATGACATTCCCTCCTGCTATGGTCACTCATTACTTTTTATTATATCTTGATTGACATTCTCACGAATTGCCCAGAAAAGTACAGAATTTAAATTCAGTCATATCTGATTCTTAGATGCTTGAGGCATATTAACTGGTTCCTAAGTGATTCCCAACCTCATGCAGTATTCTTCACAGATTCTTGTAAATCGTACTGAATTCTTGACATATTTGTGTGAATCAAGCCGAATCTAACGATTTGTCTTAATTTATTGTACCTGTGTAATAACTGAATCTTACAGCTTCACAAATTTGACCTGAATATTTGCAAAATTCAAAGAATCCTCTCAAATCTACAGAGCCTGGCAAGTGTCAGCAGGTTAAAGAAAACAAAGTAGGTGGAAATCCGTGCCGACGCTTTACTAAGCTGTGCTGTCAGTTTTGCAATCTTCGCGCATGGATTACAAGACGGTGTTCTCAGTTTCTGCACCATCATGGTTGTATTTAAACTGTGTGCTCCGTTTTGCAATCTATGCACGCAGATGACCCCGTGACATCTGATCTGAGATCTGATCTTTTTTTTTTTTTACCATGCACGCTTTTTTTTTTACTGACAGTTGCTGTGCTCCGTACAAATCTTAGCAATTCTTGGCAATTCGCGTTATTCCTGATCAGTGTGAAATAGTGGCTTTAAGGGGATTTCCACCTCATTTTTTACTACCATAAGCATTTTTTAATCCGCTCTTAAAAACTACAATCCAGACTCTACAGACCTGGACTAGATTATTCTACTCTACACTAAGAGTACAGTATTTCTAAACCAGTTTGTGATTTGTGAAACCTTTATTTGATCTGTAAAATCTTTATTATAAAGCTAGATGAATCCCCCTCTGTTGTTGGCATCTTTTTTAACTGGTCAAAATCATATTAATTCCTCATGTGCTCTAAATGTTTCATACACAAAGAATAGAATTTAAAGAGACCTAAAAACTGGCTTAAAAAGTGTGTGTGTTTATTCAAATGTCCATGGCTCTTATTTATTGTGGTTTACAATTATCAGACTATAAAGGTATGTTCTATCACCACTATACATATTCATAACAAATTGGGCTATTAACAGTGCACTGTATCCAAGCATATTAATACAAAGTTAAGTGGAAGGAAAAAGTACGGGAGAAAAAGGCGCACAAGTAACAATGATAAAGATTCAAGTGTTTGGAGGAGAATCACATGCAAAAACTGGAGCTGGGCGTCCAGAGCAAATGTTTACAAGACATAAGCTACAGCTGTAACGTTCCTCTAATTCGGTACTGAAACAGAGAGGTCAGAGGTGTCTGACCTGGACTTGGAAGGAACTGTTAATTAGTGGTCCAAAGTCCTTGTCAAAAGAAAGTAAATGTTGCATTTCATGTAGAAAGCAAGATCCCAGAGTCTTGAGCAAGAGTGGAGTTTGTTAAGATCCTGTGAGAAATTTTGCCTCAGTGATGATTTGAGGAGCCATGTCATCTGTTGGTGCTAATCCGCTGTCTTTTATAAAGAGGAGAACTCCCCTTTACCAGAAGACACCTTCAGCAGCACTTTGCTCAATGGACATCTGCATCAACCAACAGGGGTTTGACAAGACAGAGCAGATACACAAAAACACAGAGGTACTTCCTATACTAAAGGAAAAGTATGAAGTTAATGGAAGCAGCAGCTCCTTTAGTGGCTTCATCTGTAGAGAAACACAGCTAAATATATAAGCTTTAAGTTAATAGGAAAATCTATGCCATTAAAAACAGAGAACATAACTGAGATAGTCACATCGATAGCTCCTTTAATACCTTGACTAGGAGAAAGGCAGGGTCAAACACAGAGAGACAGGGTCATGCTTGTCATCGGTAGAAAGAGAACATGAAGTTATTGGCAGGAATAACTCACCTGATGGCCCCTATCTGGAACAAGTAACAGCTAAAAAAAAAACACGGGGCCGGATTTACCCTTAATAAAGAGAAACAACAAAGATGTAATATAATAATTATGTCAGAAATTAATTAGCAACCTTACACCTGTGGTACATGTCTGCTAAGGATGAATTAATCAAATGCAAAATTGGGTTGGTAATCAAAGGGAACACTTTTGAATAATTTGGTTGGAATAAGGTCTAACATACATTTGAAGGTTTAGATGTAGCCAACATAACTTATAAATATACAAGAATTTCCTTTTTGAATTGCATTACTGACATCATTACTTTATGATGTTGCGAATTATTCAGGTATACCTGCACTGACCTTTAAAAATCTTTGAAATAAATGTTTTAATTCACTTCAAACTAATTGAAGTTTTCATCACCCCTTACTTTGGCAGGGGCGACCTGTACGTTCAGTAATTTGGTCTTTCTATCGAAAATATAAAAGTTTCTACTACTGAGATGAAGCATAGATGAAGAGGACCCCTTCACATTTCAGTGTTGATCAAGATTCCCACTCCCAGTGAGTGATTTACAATACCAGTCGGTCATTCTGGTGAGACACAGATGAAGCTTTGTGCTGGTGTTTTTCCTGCCTCATTTAGCCATCATACAGATCTTCACTGTGAGCATGTGTGAGTCTTCATGAAGGAATGGTTGTGTTTGTGCCTGCATGTCGTCTGTTGGGCTTGTTTTCAGACATACACTGAGGGACTGTCATATTACAAAGAAATTCATTGTGGGTCAGTGGGCTTAAGTAAAAGGTTTTGCTGAGTAATTTTGAAGGAAAAAGCCACAGAAGTAACTTTGTGTGCAGGTGCAAGTTGCCTCTTGATAAATGTGAGGATGGATTTTGGTAAGGAATAAGAAAGAGGTCTTACAAGCAGCAAACCTGATCAACTTAATAGTTTTCTTTTTTAAGTATGTCTAGTTTCAGTATATATTACTGCTAGAAAATAATTACTTCCTCTTTTAATTGCAATGTTCGGGCATATTAGAAATTAGATTCACCAGAAAAAAACAAAGTTATCATACCAGGCTCTTTAAAACTTCCATTAAACAGAAAGTTCACATGCATGAAAACAAATTTTGCTATCATGTTTTCTGCAATGATAGCAATATCTGTGTATCATAGGCATTGTGATTTTTTCCCTTTAACAGTTAAAAAGTGATGTTTTGTCAGTTTGCTGTTCTTGAGCATTCAGATGTCTCTTAACACAATGCCATGAAGGAAAGACATCATGTTGTTAAAGCATTTGAATCCAGAAAGAGTTAGGTGCCCATCACTTTATCTTGAAAATAATTAAATTAATTAGTAGAAAATATACAAACCGAGGGCTGACCAAAAACAGTAGCTTTATTTTTAAACTAGATTCCTGATCTGAAATGTATATACCTTATTTGGATACACTTTTTAAAGTTACATTTGAACATACCTTAAGACCTTAAGACCTTTTGAATATCTACAAGTAAAACAAGCCAAATATAGAGCTGTATAAATATGATTCATAGCAGTGCAAACACAAGCATGGTGGGGGAAGGTGGATGATTTGGGCTTTTTTTAACATCACTTGAGCACCTTAAAGTCATCGGGCCAGCCCAGCATCCACTGTACTCAAAAACATCTGGAGAACTGATGGCCCCCAAAACTGTCATGCAACAGGACAATTTGTCCAAGCACAGCAGCAAATCTGTAGCAGAAAAATAGACAAAGAAAAGAACCTGATTGTTTTTATGACCTAGTCAAAGTCTAGAGCTCAACCTGCTCAGAATGCTTTAAATTGAAATTAACAGATCTGTGCAAAAGCAAATGCTGCAAAAACTCAAATAACTGAATAGAAATGAAACAACATGGAAAGTATTACTGAATTCTCACAAATTGACGTGAAAGACTGATAAGATCAAGTTACTATTACTTATGGGGGCTTTACAAATTATTACAGAGCAGAGGGCTTTTTCACAGATGATCAGAAGTTTATGTCCTGGCAGAATTGACAAATGGTGTGTATCATCTTTGAAATAACAAGAGCATCTTCAGAATTAAAAATATAAATAATTTACAAAAGGAAAATACTCATGATCCTGTACTCAGTACTTCTCTCAATTCTAACCAAGTACCAAGAGAAAGCCTCACAAAGCTGTTGTTGCTATAGACCACCAAATTCACATACTGAATTCTTGAATAATATATCCACAATGATCGAGAGAGCCACGGATACCGATAACAAATGGTTCATTTTAGCAGATATGAACATAGATTGGTTTTTCAGTAACTGTCAATAGTGTTTGATAGATATGACTTCTATTTGCAATCTTTCTAAAGTAATAAATGTACAAACTAGAATTTGTATTAATAGAAATGGTGTACAAAGTTTTACATGTATTTGTGTATTCAAATTGTGCTGACAAAGTTTTATAAATGACCTGAGATGTGTAAAATGGGATGATATATTACAGATAACACATGCAGAACCAGCATTAACTTTCTTTTGCAATTTATTTTCTGCTGTTTGTGATAAACATACTCCAATTAGAAGATTGTCTGTAAGATCCTCAAGGTCTCCTTGGTTAGATGATCACTTAAGAAACTGTATGAGAAATAGTAATGAAATGAAAAGGATTGTCGTTATAACAGGAAATGGTGCAGATTGGAAAATTTATTGTTCACTTAGAAATAAAGTAACAAAATTAAATAAACCAGAAAAAGAAAAAGCAATATTATCAAACAAAATTTGAGCAGTGTAGTAATAATGCCCAAACATATACAGGCGTTGGACAATGAAACTGAAATGCCTGGTTTTAGACCACAATAATTTATTAGTATGGTGTAGGGCCTCCTTTTGCGGCCAATACAGCGTCAGTTCGTCTTGGGAATGACATATACAAGTCCTGCACAGTGGTCAGAGGGATTTTAAGCCATTCTTCTTGCAGGATAGTGGCCAGGTCACTACGTGATACTGGTGGAGGAAAACGTTTCCTGACTCGCTCCTCCAAAACACCCCAAAGTGGCTCAATAATATTTAGATCTGGTGACTGTGTAGGCCATGGGAGATGTTCAACTTCACTTTCATGTTCATCAAACCAATCTTTCACCAGTCTTGCTGTGTGTATTGGTGCATTGTCATCCTGATACACAGCACCGCCTTCAGGATACAATGTTTGAACCATTGGATGCACATGGTCCTCAAGAATGGTTCAGTAGTCCTTGGCAGTGCCCATCTAGCACAAGTATTGGGCCAAGGGAATGCCATGATATGGCAGCCCAAACCATCACTGATCCACCCCCATGCTTCACTCTGGGCATGCAACAGTCTGGGTGGTACGCTTCTTTGGGGCTTCTCCACAACGTAACTCTCCTGGATGTGGGGAAAACAGTAAAGGTGGACTTATCAGAGAACAATACATGTTTCACATTGTCCACAGCCCAAGATTTGCGCTCCTTGCACCATTGAAACCGATGTTTGGCATTGGCATGAGTGACCAAAGGTTTGGCTATAGCAGCCCGGCCGTGTATATTGACCCTGTGGAGCTCCCGACGGACAGTTCTGGTGGAAACAGGAGAGTTGAGGTGCACATTTAATTCTGCCGTGATTTGGGCAGCCGTGGTTTTATGTTTTTTGGATACAATCCGGGTTAGCACCCGAACATCCCTTTCAGACAGCTTCCTCTTGCGTCCACAGTTAATCCTGTTGGATGTGTTTCGTCCTTCTTGGTGGTATGCTGACATTACCCTGGATACCGTGGCTCTTGATACATCACAAAGACTTGCTGTCTTGTTCACAGATGCGCCAGCAAGACGTGCACCAACAATTTGTCCTCTTTTGAACTCTGGTATGTCACCCATAATGTTGTGTGCATTTCAATATTTTGAGCAAAACTGTGCTCTTACCCTGCTAATTGAACCTTCACACTCTGCTCTTACTGGTGCAATGTGCAATCAATGAAGACTGGCTACCAGGCTGGTCCAATTTAGCCTTGAAACCTCCCACACTAAAATGACAGGTGTTTCAGTTTCATTGTCCAACCCCTGTATGAACTAATGAGTAGAGGTAAAGTAAATTATAGGTCCCCCTACATTCAAGTGAATGAAACAGTTCTTACTTAGCCATGTGAAATTTGAAATTACTTTAATGATGATTACTTAGGAAAAGTGAATGGGATTAGAGATGAAATGCCCCTAGTGAGGGGGAGACTGTCGCATGCAGTCTTTAGGTACTTTTCAATTTGAATATTGTTCAGTTATTTGGTCTAGTGCCTCAAAAAACATTTTGATAAACTGCAGGTAGTTCAAAATAAAGCTGCACGACTAGCAATCGGATATCATTCTAGAACAGATGTCAATTTCATGCATCAATACCTATCATGGATGAAAGTCTACCATGCAGACTTCTCTCTTTACACCATACCTGGACATTACATAAACCGTTTGGCCTTGTCTCACAATTCTTACCCACCTACAATAGACATGCTTTTAATACTAGACGAGCCTCTATTACTTTTATATCACCTCTACCTAGAACTAACGCTCTCAAAAAACAGCTGTGTACAGAGCAATTTGGAACATGCTGCCTTCTATAATTACATTAATTGCTGATCATGCAAATTTTTAAAAGAATCTAAAAAAATAAAATAATGAAATATTATTGAATAAATTGAATTGGTGAATTTATGCTCTGCTTTTAATTAATCTGTGAAATTGTAAAAATCTTTTGTATTTTTTATTCTATTTGTGTGTATCAAGGTATTCTGTAATATCATTTTGTAATGTTTGTAAAATGTTTAGGCAGTTTATTAGAATTTTTGTGTTTTTGATTTTGCTTGTGTTTTAAGGTATTTTATTATGTGTTTTATAATGTTTGTAAAAGCATGATTTCATTGTAATGTTTGTGGTGTGGACCCGAGGAAGAACAGTCATTACTATGGTACAGACTAATGGGGATCCTTAAATAAACAAATAAACAAAGAATAAAAAACAAGCAAAAACTGGTCCCAGTGAAATGATTTTATTTTACAAAGAGGAACCCACAGTGACAAAACAAGAACAGCTAAATACAGGAGGTAACTCTGATAGATTGCAGCCATGACGAGATGTCAACCAGAGGCAGAGAAAAACAGAAAGTTGGCAGAGCAAAAACTAATTGTCCATTTTTTCCTGTTGAAATTAGCAGCAAAGTAAACACAAGTACATTTTGAAGGTACTGTAAATGCAACTGCATGAATAAAAAAACAAAAAACTATCACCCTTATTTCGTCAGGGGCAATATATTTCTTACTTTGTGACAGGTCACACTTTCTTTATGACTGAAAGCACATGCAGAGTGGGAAAGGGGGCAAAATATAGAGACAAACCTTACACAAACATATAAAAATATGCCATATGATTTATATCAACAGTTGAGGAATGTGAGTGTACTATTTACAGAAATAAAGCCGTATATACCAATATTTACATCAATAAGATTTAGTTCACATGTAGTTTCCTACTAGTCAGTGAGAGTGATGGAGATGTTGGGATGATACCGATTACCACTTTCCTCCTTCTCTTGATCATGTTTAAAGTAATATAGAAAATGCTTCATACCTTCATATTTAAGCTCTAAAGTTTAATAAAGAGTCCGAGTATGTCCATTTCACTCGGTTCGATATGCTTCTTTGGAAAATACATCTTTTATAGTTGTGTTACTTCTGACAAATTCTTTTAAAACATTTAAACCTATTGAAACCATTCAGCTGAAACTATTCATTACGACTTCAATGCATAATCAGCCAAAACGACGGTTCTCATCAGAGAACATTAGAAAACCCAATACCACCTTTGAGGGCTTTTCTGCTACCAAGCTCCCAGTTTGTGGAGAAGTTCATTTAAAAGAACAGTATGTGAATGTCCTACAGCATAAATGTACAGCTTTTTTTTTTGTTTTTTTTGAAGTGGCAGCTTTTTTGCACAGAAAACACAAAAGTCAAAGTTTAGATTGATCATGCAATTTATGAACACGTTTTGTCTACATTACCAATTAAGGATGCTGTATGGATTGTTCTGAAAGCAAATGTTTGTGCTAGGAATGAGAAAAAAAAGGCATTTCCTTGTGTTCATTTTACCCTAATAACAAATGGACTTGAGGAAAATAATCCAACACTAAGTTAACAGACGCTCACTAGCTAGTTAGCGACTATCACAGCAGATAGCTGATCCTCTTAGTTATTTTACAGGGAGAAACAGCTTAATGGCGATGTATTTAGAAGTGGGAATACTGAGGTGAAGACCCCAGATGGCTGATAAAGTGCAATGAGGTTTACAAGGCTTTGAGGGATCAAAGAAAATCACCGCTTAACCGCCAAAGCCCGAGGTTAACTCCTACGAGTGTGTGTGGAAGGACAGGAAATGAAGGTCAACTGACTTTTACTTGTGTGAAGTAGCTTAACCTTTAGCCTTCTGAAGGCAGGTGTAGACACTACGCATTTGTCCTACTGACATACTAAATACCATACTAAATACTAAATACCACCTGTAAATACCAGGTGTTAAATTCCATCTGAATATGGTGTTTTTTGTAAGCTAATAAGACCCAACACATGACACAGAGCTGATGCAAAACTCAAATATGAAGCAAACTTGGCACACATACAGGCCTTGGAGTGACTGTGCTCTGACAATCCAAAATCTGCTTCCAGATACTATACAAGGCAAAACCGTTGGACATATATCCTACAGTGATGATAAGTTTGGTCTAGTCCAAACAACAAGAACCCTGTGTTGTGAACTGTTATGAACCAAGAGTGAATGGCCTGAGCTAAACCACATACTTTAATTTACTCTCATAATCAAGTGAGGGACACGGTTTTCATCATTTCCAACAGAATAAGTGAAAGCTACATCTTCTATAAATTAAGTGCAGTAAAAGAAGGCGCTAATATTAAAAGCATAAATACTGTACACGACTATCTTGTTCTGCAACCGCAGTTTAGCGTCTTCTATGAAGAGGCTCCGTCCAGAGGCAGATCCTCAACTAACTGACTTTTCATGGCAAAATAATATCTTTAACATCTACAAGGCTTTGGCATGACTGTGTTAAGGAGGAATGCACTTCTTTTTCCTTCCCAACCAGAAGTGGGACATAGTTTAAACTTAAACTGACAGCAAAACTAAATCTGAAGGAGCTAACTGAATGTGATTTTCTACAGAGATCATATATTTTTTTTCTATTGTTTAATAAGGCCGTGCATCATATATGTGCAATGTTGCACTGTAAAAAAAATATGCTCTTACTTTTGCTCCCTCTGCTGGAGGAACGGTGACATTGGCAGTTTCACAGCTATGATCAGCCATTGTGCAACAGATCACCACCTTACTGGAATCAGAAAAATCTCACCTTATCTGATCTTAAGGCTAGCTTTGAATTTTAGCTGAAAAATAAGACTAAAAATAAAAAAAAATATATATATATATAGCTAAGAATTTAAAACTACCGTTTTGAGTTATGTTACATTTATTGTACATTGTTACCTCTGATCTTCATCTGAGGGCTTCCTGATTTAAGTTAAGATAAAATAATGATGGACTGAAGTGTTTAAAGTTCCATAAAACAGAACATGCAATGCCTCAATAATCACCTCACATTACTCAAACCTTTTAACCCTCTAAAGAATCCAGATCCGCCTGTTTAAGTTCTTTATTGGTCCTCAGTTTGAAAATGAGTCCATCTTTGCAAATTTAATTAAGAACTTCTATTTTTTTTTTTGGTCTCTTTCAACAAAAACTGGAAAACACTCAGATTAAAATAAAACAGGCAAAGATGTGCACACCATCAGGAACACAACAATAGCGGTCAGTTTGATGTGGTCATATTCATTCATAAATCCAGGAGCGAACTTACAGCCGTGTCACGCACATAGAGACTGGTGGACCGAGCACAACACCAAAACAACAATGCCAAAAAGTGCTAGACGGAGATTGGTCGGACTGGGAGTTTGATTGTCTCAGACTCTCCAAAGCAAAAGGTGGTTGGTGCTATCGTCTCGACCAACGGTTTCACTGCTGTTGGTCAGTCTGAAGTCCTCATAGCCATCTCCGCCAGAAATGACGAGATGATTGGTCTTTGCAGGGATGTGGGTGGAGGCTCTGCGCTGTGTGGAGTCACGCCTCTGGAGGCTCCCACCATCTATGCTGCTGCTCTGAGACTGATTGCCTAGAGTTCAGAAGGAACAGGGTTAACTTTGTTTGATTTTAGGCTTTGTTTTATGATTTGAAACACTTAAGTGCAACAAAAAGTAAAAACCGAAAAAAATGTACAGGAAGCAAATACTTTTTCACTGCACTGTAAAAGTGGAGGAATCTTTTGCTAAAACAGGACATAATGTCAGAACCTGCGGAGTCCGTTGTTGTTGGAGGGAAGTTCATATCAAACCCTTCTGGTAGTTCAATTGACGTCAGGAACCGAACGTGCCCTGTGTGTCCATGAGCCGATCCCATTGGAACCAGAGGTGACTTCAGAGTACCAGCACCAGTTCCTGTGCTCACCATTGGGATCGCCAGTGTCAGGACCACCCCTGTAGAAGAATATTTAAATGTATGTTTCTCTTTAAGTTTTATATTTTGATTTGTGAATGTATGCTACAAATGTTGGCTGATTGTAGAATCACAATTTAAAACCACAACGTAAACTTGCAAAACACAACACAATATGAAAAACAATCCAATTTTTCCTTTCTGCAGTATTTGGTTATTTTGTGGTTATTATTGTGTTTTTTTATCAGTTGTTTAATTTGTTGTTTTTCTATTCTTCAAATTCCTGCTTTATTTATTTCTTTATTGTATTTTTAGTGTTGTGCTACCTGCACTGGTGCCGATCCAAAGCAGATCCTTACAGGCCAACAAGGCTGTGATCCTGAGGCAGGCAGCTTTGTGCTGTCTAATGATTGCATCTGCACCTGAATAAGGGTAAAAAAAAATTTAAATAAGATACGGGTTGGAGGGCCAAACTTATAGCCTTTTGGGGTGAATAGGACCAAAAATCTAAACACCTGAAATGCATTTATTCTGTGCTTTTCATAATAACAGGAAGTCATGTTCAGTTAATATTTTGGTCATACATACAGTGCCTTGCAGAAATTATTCATACTCATTGAACTTTAACACATTTTGTCAGGTTATAGCCATAAACCTCAATGTATTTTACTTGGATTTTTTGAAATTGTATGTAATAGACAAAGACTAAGTAATGCATAAATGTCAAATGGAAGGAAAATGATAGCTTTTTAAAGTAAACATCCGAGTATTGTTGGGTGCATTTGCCCACTAAGTCAATACTTAGTAGAAGCCTCTTTTTAGCAATTAAAGCTGCAAGTCATTATCAGGTAGGTATTTACATTCTATAATAATAAGCTCAAGCTCCGTTACATTTGATGGAGAGCATCTGTAAACAGACATTTTCAATACCTGACACAAATTCAAAATTGGATTTAGGTCTGGACTTTGACTGAACCCTTAAAAGACATGAGTATATTGAACTAAACCATGTTATCAGAGTTCTAGGTCTGACTGTCTCAGAGTCCATATCAAGGTTAGGTTAATTGGTCACTCTAAAGTGCTCTTAGGTGTGACTGTGTGTATGGTTTTCTGTCGTGTGATCAACTGCTGACCAGCCCAGGGTGTTCCCCACCTCTCACCCACTAATCACTGGAGAGAGCAGCAGCCACCCCTGTGACATTGCAAGGCTTAAGTGGGTATAAAAAAATGAATGGATGGACAAATTCCAACTCTGACTAGCTTCCCTGTACCTGCTGAAGAGAAGCCTCCCCACAGCATGATGCCATCACCACCACCACAATCTACCATAGGTATGGTGTATTACTTTTCCAGCGTTTTTGTTTGCAGACTTTGCAGAAAACAATACCTCATTTTTCTTTCATTTACCAAGCTCAAGGGGAATGAATACTTTTTGCAAGGCCCTGTGTACAACTGAAACCCTCTGTCTGTTCTCACCTGCAAGCATTTTGTGCACAGCCGGGGCCACATCCACCTCCGTCAGACTCTCCAAGGTCTGAGCGTGGTACAGCCTGACCTGCGCACTGCCCTGCAGCGCCAACCACACACCCTGACCATACGCCACCATGCACGTAACACAGCGGCTGCTGTCGGTGCCGACCTGGAACCAGTGCTGGAAAGGAGGGGGAATGGCAATGGTAATACCAGTGGACCATCACTTTACTCTTGTTTGCTATTGTGTTATTTCTGTAAAGACTTTATCGAAAGCTTTGCTAAACTCACCTCCTGTACCAGTGTAGTAGTGTTGATGATAAGAACCCTGTTTTGTGAGCCACACCACAGTTTCCCTCCAACGGGAACCATTTTGGTAACTGGACTACTTGATGTACCAAGAACTAACGTCTGGGAAGACTGAGGATCCCAGAAACTACCTGGAGATTCAGTTTAAAATGAAAGATGCAATATGAAAATCTCAATTCAGAACTTTTTTAATAAATTTTTACACCAGTTATTTTTAATTTTTTATCTCACCCGCTTCTCTCTGATAGACGATCACCTCTCCATTTGCTAATGAAACAAACACTTTGTTGTCTAAATACCTGATGTTAGAGGAAAAAACCAAAGTTGACAAGAAACGTAAGTTAGCTTCAAAGTGACTCAAGTTGTATTTCTAAACTAACAATCAAACATCAGACTTTTGTATTTAAAGATTCATAAGCTGTAACTGAAAAGGCAGACTTACAGTACACAGAGGATGGAGGCTGAGTGCTGCATCTTCATGCTATTCTTACGGTTTCGGATGTTGTCTGAGGACTGGTACACATGGATGCTGAAAGAAACGGAGATATAACAATTAATCAAGGAGTCAAACAACCTCTCCAGGATTGTACCCTGCATCTTGCCCAATGGTCACTGGAGAAGGAAGGAAGGAAGGAAGGAAGGAAGCAAGAAAGCAAGCAAGAAAGAAAGAAAGCAAGAAAGAAAGAAAGAAAGAAAGAAAGAAAATCACATTTAGACACTGGGATAAGGAATAAGTGAATAGTTTCTTTTCCTACCACCCATCTTCTGTGCCGAGCCACACTGAGCTCTGATAGGCCTCCGGGTCGATACTCAACAGATCTTCCAGACTCGCTCGGGTGAACGACCCTCTGGAAGATCGCCGCATGGCCCGGCCGTCCATGGTGCTCTCTGTGTGGGGGCGACTTCCTCTACCTACTCCTAGAACCCCTGGAGCACCAAAGGAGCTTGGAATAGGGAACTCCTGCTCCTCTTCGCTGCTGGTGGTCTCCGTGGCCATGTCCTTGGAGCTCAGACCCTCGTCAACTTTAAGATATGAAGGGAAGACAGCTTAATGAACTGGTAAAACTGACAGTTTAACTGGCCTAACCTGAAACAATTACTCACTGCCATAGCTGGATGATATGGTGGAATGACTGGCCTGACTCTGCAAAGTGGAA
Source organism: Girardinichthys multiradiatus (assembly GCF_021462225.1). Lineage (NCBI taxonomy): Eukaryota > Metazoa > Chordata > Actinopteri > Cyprinodontiformes > Goodeidae > Girardinichthys > Girardinichthys multiradiatus. Next base: position 24,159,000 of record NC_061810.1, on the reverse strand, counting down.
GAAGGACTAGGTGAATCCTCATCATCCGAGTCATCGCTGTCAAATGGCACAAGCTCCGTCCCTGGTCCTGGAAATTATAAACCAACAGTCTAAATTAATGTATGTTTTTCACAACTGAAGGTTTGACCACATACTATGAAAATTCAAGCTGAGTTCGCACGACTATTACAGACTCTCAAAGGTCAAATTCAAGCAGATAAGATCAGGTCAGATCTAAGGTTTAGTATCTTTAATTTCTCATTTGTCTTGAGATAATGTGTGAAAACATAATTTTTGGTTCTTTGAAATCTATCAGCACACCAGGATGCTGAGGAGGCTTGAAAGATTATCTAAAGCCCCTTTGCCATTGACGGTTCCAGCTCTGCGCTACTCTACTCCGCTCGGCCTGTTGGTCAATGTTTACGGAAAATCCTCTCAAAGATTTCAGAGCCCTTTTTGTTAAAAAGGGTATAAAAAATATTTAGAACACATTATAGGGTAAGTGGGTCAATAAATTAGCAAAGCAATTGCATTTCTTAACATCTAAACAACAAACAAATAAACCCGTTAGCAATCATGCATTTATTTTATTTATCTTAACTAAAATTTGTGGTTGCTATCAACCTTAAAGTTGTCCCATCCCCCACACAAACTGGGAGTACAATTCAAACAGGCTTTAAGCAACTTGCAAGAGGGTTTTGTGGCAGGAGCTGACCTGTAGGCTGCTCTATTAGCTCCAGAGTCGAAGGTGAGATCAAGATGTTGAGCTGCTGCTGGGGGTGACCCGGAGGTCCAGAGGTCGGAGTGGGTTCTGATACACGATCCCTGAGAAGCCAACATAGTTAAAGCTTTACAATCACCCAGATCTGTACTCAAATGTTTCTGCTTTATCAAGAAATGAATCCTGGGACTCTATACCTGTAGTAAATGCAGTTAATTTTCAGAATTATTTCACAGCTTAAACTTGGAGCCATCTATAAGAAAATATACCTCTATACACGTATAGTCTATAAGAACGCGCCTCTGTTTTCTGATCTGACACGTTTTGAATTTAAAACCTGTTCTGTTGTTTTAAACTGGAATGAGACTGTTTGGGCACATTTCTGCCCATTGCTCCAAAAGAAAATAAGCTCCTCTTTTGCCAGAAACATTGGCCTCAAGACATATAAAAACATCCGATGTTGAGTAGTCGTTCTTCTTCACAACATCAGTCTCTTAATCTGTTTTCTGTTCAGCTTGTCCCACAGGTTTACAATGGGATTTTACCCTGTGAGCTTAGGTGAAAGAAAAAGGTTGATTTTGTTTTTGAATTTCTGCCTTAATTTGATATTTTTTATAATTGTCCTGTTAAAATACCCAATTATGACCCATTTTCAATTTAGAGTTAATCCAATTTTTTTTATTTAAATGTCCTGGTATTTCAAAGATTTCAGAATGCCATAGACATTTACCACATTTCCCAGCAGCTTTGAAAAAGAGAATCTGGCCCACAGCATAACATACACTCTACCATACTTAACAGTGGAAATTAGACCCTTTTTATTATATTTATTTCTTGTTTTACACCAGGTCCACCTGGAGTGTTTATTGCCAAAAAGCTCAATCTTAGTGCCCTCTAACTGTAGAACATGTCTCCAGTTAAAGCCATATATTTTGTATGTACCAAACTTTATTTAGTTCTGAACTTTTTAACATTTACACCAATTATAAGAGGGTGGTAGAAAAGGCAGAGCATCCCACTCTAACAGGTCACAATTAAAATGTTAAATCTTATAAGCTGAGCTGAAAATATCAAATGTAATAGCAAAACATCAGTCCATGACAGCTAATACATATTGGCCATAATACGACATTGCCACCCATTGTCCATTCAAAGTCCCTTGTGAGATTACATGTCCATAGATACATTTCCAGTAAACAAGCAAGACCACCTCTGTTCTCATCATTGTGTCAATCAGTAATGAGCAAATCAAATTGATTAAAGTGAACATGAACATTTCAGTTACTCTCAAGAGAATATGATCTCAAAAATGGACCCCGCATCTCATGTTTTTCAGTCTCATTTATCAATTTGTACAAGATTCTTTTAAATGCTGCAACTTTATCTCGCTCTGTAGTCAATCTAAGAATGCTGGACCTTCTGCATGTTTCCTCTCTCTCATTATTACATATTTCACATTAAGTTTACTTGTCTATTCCTAGCTGGATAGCGGTCTTACAATGTGATCCATGGGTTAGGCCGACCTAACATGTAAAGATTAGGACAGAAATCATAATTCACTAATGTAACTTCTATGATTAATGGATCTTAATGGATCCTCTTTTTAAAATGCCTCAATCGCAAACACCAAATGTTTCTGATAGCGATGACAGGACCCATTGTGGTTAGCATGAAGATAATAGATCTAATGTAGATCTAATGGTTGTTGCAGAGTCCCTAAGGCTTCTCTCATTGCTGCAGGTCTGTAACAGTAAGCTTTTACCTCCCTTACATCCTGCTCACTGTGTGAGGTGGTTTGTTAAAAAACATTTAATTCTAAACATGGGATGTTCTTCCTTGCTGAATAAATGCACTCAGATTAAAAGGTGGATCTTTCCAACATGTTCAGTGTCAGATTTAATCATTGATAGATGATGTATTTTTTTTGCCTGTAGGGTAATCACCCACCTGCATTTAGGTAAATTGAAGTTTTGAAAACAAATTGGACATAATAAAACATTTTAATCCATTGTATAAGACTGCAAGGAGAAACAACTAACTGTTTCAAGGTTCCTTTCGGTGTTAGTAGTTGTGTGAGCACACCAACCTTCCCTTGAGTCCTGGAACTGCAGCAATACAAATGATCCTGGCTGAGCAGACAGCGATGCATGCCTCCACCGTGGGCTCATCTCTGATATTTAACAAGCAAACCTGGAGTGAAGACATCACGTCACTCAAATTGGCCGCAAAATCCTGAAGTATTGTAAAATAAGCATTTTCTACGTCTTCTCACCTGTCCCACATATCCATCACTGTTACACACCCAAACTTCACAGCCACTGTCAGGACAGCTGTGGCTGGGCGAGGCACATGAAAACTGGAGACAAACAAGACAGAAAAAATATTTTTATATAACTGTTAATATGATTTTGATATGTATGAAGTGTTTTTTTATTATTTGACCATTAAGGATAAACAAAATTTGGAAAATCCAACCATGGACAAACACACCAGTAGTCTGATTTAAGTGTAAAAAAGAAGCTCACCTGCATCCCACTGCGGGTCTTCATAATAGGGATGGCCTTTAGGAATTCTGGGTCCCACTGGTCCTTGTTCATAGCTAAAAGCACATAAAAAATAATCAGGAAGGTTTTTTTGATGCTAGTAGATCTAGGCTAGTCTGATTCATTTAAACCATGAAATACAAGAAACTATTTTTATTAGACTTTATAAAACTCAAAGGAAAAAAGGCTTCTAAATATAGGTATGCATACACGTTAACTGGAACAATCACATCCCCTTTAACTTGTTTCTGTCAGGATGGCTTTTTATGTCACATTATACGTTTTCCTCACTGACCCAACTTCTTCTTGGCATCCTCAAAGGCCTGCTCGAAACTTGAGCAAGCGTCAGGCGAGCTGAACTCAAAGACAAAAGTGCTCTCAGCGGAGGCCGTGGTGAACTCTAGTTTTGTGGGCAGGAAAGTCATGCTGAAGGCCAAAGACTGCTTTTCTGAGAGCTCTTTGTGCACTGATGCCATCAGATCTTTTATGACCTCATCTAGGGACTGAAACAAGCAAATGAAAAGATGGAAGAAGATGACTGTAGTTAAAAAAGTTAAAGATTAAAATTAATAAACTACAGAAAACACCAATTTTGGGTCACACACGTAAGAATGTCCATCAGGTGTGGACATCAAGGGCAGTTAGAGACCATCCAGCTGGCCAAATATGTTAGCTGCATGAAGAGGGTGAATGCATGGTATCTCAAATATACTACAAAAAAATGCATCCAGGGAATCGACTGAGACTGCAAACATTGATACTATGATGACTGTGCAGCTCCTGTTAGAAGAAACTAGTAATGTTGAAACATTCATCTTTGCTTTAGATGAATTCCAGACTCACATTTCAAATATATTTCAGCCATTTTTTACATGCAACTTTTAATGCAAAAAACACAACAGCTAAGAATGTTTATTCATACTATCTCTAATTTTTTTTAATGAGTTTATGGTCTTATATGTGATCTTCTTAAATACAACACCACAATTACTCATGCCTTGGAACAATAATAAGCTGAGGTTAACAGGTTTATTAAAAAAAAAAAGGAAATGGTTTATCTGTATGAAGATATTTATGAAATTAATTAAAACTATGACTAAAGCTATTAATATCCACGTTTTCTATCTGGAGAATCTAAAAAGCGCTCAGCATGTATGAGCAGTTTTTAAGAAATTCTGCATTTTGTATGTATTATGTATTGATTATTTTCTCCTTATTCTTATAAAAGCTGACAAAATAATCACAATAATGACCATAATTATTACAATTATTCAGTTGTGCATTTGTACCCCTTTGCTTACAAAAATAGCCTATTCAACAACAGCACGCAAAAAGCCCTTTAAGATTCATTTTTTCTTTAAGAAAAAGCAAAAGAAAATAAAACTGATGTTTTTAGATTCTCAACTTTTATTTCCAGAGCTGAAAAATAACTAAAAGCAAATTCCACACTTTTCAAGACAACGTGCAGACTCTGCGTACCCACATGTGTTCGTGGACAGTACCTGATGTGGAAAGCTGAGGGTTTCTGATAGTTTGCTGATCTGACCCAAAGTGCTGAGATCCTCATCCAACCGGGCAATCATCTTCTGGATGCTCTCTTTGTTGGTTGCCTGAGAAGAACCTTTGGGAGAGGAGAAGAAAGAGTCAAAAAGCTTAGGTAGGTAAAAATAAAGTTTAAATTTCAAGACATGAGCAATATTCATGTGGTATACATTTCCTCATCATACATGCAGCAACTTAATGTAATGATATAAATAAAAACAAAAGTCTTACTTTTTACCACCTCCACATCCTCTAGAGGAAGTTTCCACAAAAACTTGTATTTACTAGAGGTGTCAATCACACTTGCAGCAGAGTATCTGCAAGGGGAAATGAGAGCAACACAGAGAAGTTAAATAATTTCTTTCAACACCAGGGGGCAGTGCTCTGATGGTGTACATGGTTGGTTGCATACAAGCTCATGGAGCTGCGCCTTAATGAGCCAGACTTCCTCTTGAGAGTGGTGCAGATGATCAGATCGCTGAAGAGGAAGAGGGATCGGTCTTTCTTACCCCCTACAGTCTTCTACAGAAAGACAGGAGAAGCTCAGATAATCTGGACCATACCAGATTGGACATACCTTGCATAGTGTTTGTTTGATGTTATTGAATTAATTATAACTCGAAGACTGCTTAGAAAAGAGTTTTGCTTTCATTATTTGTAATGCTGTGACTGATTTCACATATGCTTCTTACCGCCTCCATGACTATTTCCTGTCTCAAGAACTTCCTCTGTGGATTCAGAATCTGACACAAACAACATACAGTAATTAATTTATGCAATATCAATACATGATACCGAGTTATAAGTTAGAAATCCACTCCACTAAAAGAAACACTCTCTTAAAATCAGCTATATCAAACCAGTACTAGTCTATGTTTGTAATCGCATACACGGCAACACAGTCGCAAAAAAGGGATTCTAATCATATTTAACTTCAAGTGACTAAAGCGTCTTACATGTTCAACTCCCTCTATGTGTGCCTCAATCTCCTGGATAACCCTGGCCTCCCTCTCTGCCTCCTCAGCGGAGCGGCGCCCCTTGTTGATTTTCTCCGCCAGTCGCTTGATGTCCCTCTGAGCGTCCAGCAAAAACGAGTGATCTGGATGATCCTCCGGTGTGTGTTTCAACAGGTCCTTAAACAAGCATCAGATACGTGAACCTCTCTTCATTCTACCCTAGTGTAGCTAAACGTTCACCTCTAGCTGTACAACGAAGAAGAAAAAACAAACGTGCTTTGAAGAAGTCACCTTAACTAGCAGCTCATATCGAGGAATCCTCTGCACCGGTTTGATCATTAGATCACCCAGAGCCTGCTTCTCCTTGTTCTCACGCATGTTTTGCTTTTGGATCGGAGGGAGAGAGATGAACGACACACAGACACAATAAAGAACATTGAAAATATATTTGAAAGGAGGACTGGTCTGCTTTAAAAGATTTTATTGGGGTTGTTTGGGGTAATTATGTGAGTTCAGTGTCCTACCTGCAGTAAACAGCCATCAGAGTCATCTCAGTTCATTTTGCTTACTTAGTTTAACAAGTAAACATTACTAATGTGTTTTTATATGGGCTTTTAACCTTTGTAGCATCTGTAAAGCACTTGTCTGTCTGAAAACTGCACCGCAAACAAAGTTTGATTGAATAATTGTTCAATTGATTGACTGATAGGGGAGTTTAGTTAACCTGTAATGAAAGCAGGACCATTTAAGACTAAAAAGCTTAAATCAAAACTTTAATGGCAGCTCAGGGGAATCCATTTAAATAATTTTTTACACCCTGTCACTTTTGTATGAGACAGCTGTTTACATTGCGACTATTTCCTGAACCATCCTTGTTGCTAAAATGATTGCACAGCGGTTGCTAAAAATCCAGCACTCGAGGTAAAGGTCTGTCAGTCTACATGTGACAGACACTAAGCTGTAAAATAAATGACAGTAATTGTGTAAATAAATGGCCTTTTCTGGTCTGTAGGATTATAAAAATAAAGATTTATTGGCAGGGCTTGCCTATTGAATGAATGGACGAATGAATGAATAAATGGTTTTAGGTTTGGTTTTCATCATGTGTGAATTTTTGAATTTTTAAATAATTAGTTACAATAATTAACTTGGAAATCCTTAACCACAAAGAAAAAAAAACTGGCCTGCAATAATTTAAGTGGCTATATGGGTGAATGGATTGTTTAATGGTGCAAAACGGGAGAACGACCTAGAACTAGTTTTTGATAGTAAAATTTGTTGTTAGGAAGGGCCCTACCTCTGAGTAGCTACCAGATTAACTCCCATGTGAGAACAATGGCCTGACTGCAAACTCAGATCCTCTGATGGTTTTCTATTGCAGGTGACATATAATTACTAAAAGGTCGGATCCTTGGTGAAGTTCAGAAGTTCACCACAAGATGGCGAACTGGTTCTATTGTCAAAACAATTGACAGCAGTGCTGAGTCAACGCTAGACAAGGTAAAACACATTGCTCAGAAAAATCAAAGGAACGTTTTATAATCAGTATAATATCTAGTCAGTTAAACTTCTGGAGTATCTCTCTGGTCAGTTCAGTAGTAAAGGGGGTTGTTGATCAGTGTCAGCTGTTTTGGTGTTAATGAAAACAACAAGTGCACTAAGGGGAAAACAATGAGACAACAATGATAATCCCCAGCTTCATGTGGTATGGCTTCATGAGTATGTAAGCAGTTCCTGGAGGATGAAGGAACTGACAGGCCTCCATGTTCCCCTGACATAAAGCCAATAGAACATCTTTGGGACATCATCTTTAGGTCCATCTGACGCCACCAGGTTGCACCTTCAACTGTCCAGGAGCTCAGTGATGTCCTAATCAGGATCTGGGAGGATATAACCCAGGACACCATCCATCAATCTCTTTAGAAACATGCCCCAATGTTGTCAGGGATGCATACAACCAACTGGGAGCCATACAAACTACAGAGTACCATTTTAAGTTCTCAGCAATTTAGTTTTCAGTTTAAACTTCTTCGTGACTTTGGATTAAGTTCTCTGTGGGTTGATAATTTTAACTTTCATGAAATTATCTGTCATTCTTTTGTTCTCAACACATTACCCATTCCATGTCAGTATAGATTATCCAGTATGATGGGTTTTTTTTCCCATAGAGATCTAATTGTGTTTTCAAAATGTTCCTTTAATTTTTGTTGAGCAGTGTATCTTGTTAACGTATCTGCAAAAAACATTTATCATTAAAGCATGCTTCAGATGAGAGGTTTGACTTAAAAAAGCTAAGCAGAGAATATAAACCTTGTGTTAATTTACCCAGCAATTACACAAACAAGAGCAGTTGGTGAAACACACAAAAGAACCACCAGAAACTTGGTCAAACAGTCACCTCCAGAAACTTGTGAAACGCTGGTTTTGCCTCCTTGGCGATCCTCACGGCGTCTTTAGCGTTGAGGAAGTTGTCGATGTACGCTGAATACATATCAGCGAGAGCATCTTTGGAGAACTACAGGAAGAGAAAGATCCCTGATGACATACTGAGAACAGCTTTATCTACTATGAGGTAACATAAATCTGATATGAGTTCCTGTGGACCAAAGGGTGTTTAAAAACACACACACAGAAAAAGCACCAATAGTGATTATATATTTGCAATTAGAAAATGAATATTCATGAGGTAAATTGGTTAAAAAAATTAAAAAACAATATGCCTTGCTTCAAAATATATAAATCATATTCAAAATGCAATTATAAAGCCACAAACAACAGGTTAACATTCTATTTTTTCAAGAACAAAACACATTGATCTCAAGATCTCAAACTATAAGAAAATTAGGGTAAATATTTTGTAAACCAAAAGAAAATTCCAAATATTGCACCTGAAATGTAGCTGTTTGTGGCTTGTCATTGCATCATCAGAAAAACTGGTATAAGAAGCGTTAAAGCTGTTTTTTATTATTACTAAAAAATGTAAAGATTATTTTAATTTCCCTTTATGCTAATAAAAAAAAAAAGACTTCCAACCAGTTCCAAGAACACTAACTAGAGCAAATAAACAACATCTGACATATGCCACATTCTCACAAGGCCAAATGTGCCAGGCTTCTGAGAAAAATAAAAAACAAATCCTTTTGTCTATTTACCTTGTATTTTCTGCCTCCATCAATCACAGACATAAACCCAGATGACTCAGCCTGACTTGATTTTGCCTCAGAGGGTAGAAGACCAACAGGGAGACAGAGAGAGCTGAACTTGTAGCACGGATCCAAACAGAACGGGAGGGTGGGGGGTGGCTGTTATTTAACATGATTACAGAGTAAACAGATTTCTGTCATCCGATCAAATATGAGTTGACCTTTTCCTAATTATCTCAGATTTTCTGCTTTCTCTGTTCCCAGCCTTCATGCTCACTGCCCTCCCTTCTTTACTTTGGCCATTCTCAGACATTGAGAACTCACAGGCAACGTCAAAACAAAAGCCTGAGTTGTGGAGGACACACGAGGTAAAAAGTTCTTTTCCAGCAGATTTTTTCTTCTAAATATAGTTCACTCTGATCTTTACTTAGCTTTAATTAAGAGTGTCCACTTGTCTAAACGTTAACAGGAAGATTAAACTGTGTGCTGCCAGAGAGTTGATAACACAATTGTGTTCAACTTTTTAATCCCCCTGATGTTTGCACCCTTAATACGGTAAAAAAAGAAAAGAAATCTCTTTAAGCACTAACTTTCAGATTCAAAACGTGTTTGAGCTGTGGGCTTTTATCTTGTTAATATGCAAGTTCTAGCTTTTGAAAATGCTATTTCTACTCCTGAATAATTTTCAGTTTTAAATTGTATAATAGGGAAAGTAAAATGTTTTTTTTTTTTTGCTGCTTTAGGGTTTCATTTAGGAGTTACTTCCACTACAAATTTGATTGTTAAAAATTCTGATTCATTCATTTATTCCTTATTTTTTCTTGCATAAACTCTATGCAATATAGTTTTGCAATTAAAGCTACAGTGAGAATACATTTTCAAGGTGATTTTGTCAAAAAAAAAAATATTTGAAGTCATAATATTTTCTTCCGTCTTCACATTTCTGCACTATTGTGTGTGTGTGTGTGTGTGTGTGTGTTGGTCTATCCCAGAAATTCCCAATAAAATACATTGAAGCTTGTAACATTACAAATTATAGAACAGTTCTCGGCATAATTCCCCTGTGCAGAATCATAATAGAAATGGTGAACGATAAGGCAAAAAGACGAGAAGTCACATTGTGTTGAGTGATACAGGTGGAGGATGGAGAAGTTAAACCCAAACTAAATAATAGTGCTGCAAGTGTATCCCTAAGTCATAATTTGAAAAATATTTAGGGAAATGAACCCAAATTTTATCGCATTTGTCACTTTGATTCTGAATAAAACAATACCTCTTTCCAAATTAGGGTTCATTTTGATGTCATCAAAGTATTTAAATCATTAATAAAATACCACTGTGCTCGCTAATCTATTAGCTATCACAGCGAATCCAGGTCTGAAAGGGAATTTAGATTACTTAAACACATTAAAACACAATATGTGTCAATATTTCTAAGGATTCATATTGTAATTAACAGTCAGAATCAACTAAAGGATTACTCTGTCACACTATGTATTGAGATTTCATAAAGGACTATGAGATGAGACAAGTCTGCTTCTAACAGAATGACAAAGATGAAACCAACAACATAAAAATGACTGTTGTGCTATTCGAAATAACTGGGGGAGAAAAAAAAGCTCTGCCCCGTGTGAGGCTCGAACTCACGACCTTCAGATTATGAGACTGACGCGCTGCCTACTGCGCCAACGAGGCCTGCAGCACAATGCAGCTGCTGCCGTTTAGATAGTCGGGGGAGGGCGGTGCATACTGGGAAGAGTGATGCAACAGCTCATGCTGGACAGGGAGAAATACCACCGCTAACCACCTACAGGTCCTTCTCAAAATATTAGCATATTGTGATAAAGTTCATTATTTTCCATAATGTCATGATGAAAATTTAACATTCATATATTTTAGATTCATTGCACACTAACTGAAATATTTCAGGTCTTTTATTGTCTTAATACGGATGATTTTGGCATACAGCTCATGAAAACCCAAAATTCCTATCTCACAAAATTAGCATATCATTAAAAGGGTCTCTAAACGAGCTATGAACCTAATCATCTGAATCAACGAGTTAACTCTAAACACCTGCAAAAGATTCCTGAGGCCTTTAAAACTCCCAGCCTGGTTCATCACTCAAAACCCCAATCATGGGTAAGACTGCTGACCTGACTGCTGTCCAGAAGGCCACTATTGACACCCTCAAGCAAGAGGGTAAGACACAGAAAGAAATTTCTGAACGAATAGGCTGTTCCCAGACTGCTGTATCAAGGCACCTCAGTGGGAAGTCTGTGGGAAGGAAAAAGTGTGGCAGAAAACGCTGCACAACAAGAAGAGGTGACAGGACCCTGAGGAAGATTGTGGAGAAGGGCCGATTCCAGACCTTGGGGGACCTGCGGAAGCAGTGGACTGAGTCTGGAGTAGAAACATCCAGAGCCACCGTGCACAGGCGTGTGCAGGAAATGGGCTACAGGTGCCGCATTCCCCAGGTCAAGCCACTTTTGAACCAGAAACAGCGGCAGAAGCGCCTGACCTGGGCTACAGAGAAGCAGCACTGGACTGTTGCTCAGTGGTCCAAAGTACTTTTTTCGGATGAAAGCAAATTCTGCATGTCATTCGGAAATCAAGGTGCCAGAGTCTGGAGGAAGACTGGGGAAAAGGAAATACCAAAATGCCAGAAGTCCAGTATCAAGTACCCACAGTCAGTGATGGTCTGGGGTGCCGTGTCAGCTGCTGGTGTTGGTCCACTGTGTTTTATCAAGGGCAGGGTCAATGCAGCTAGCTATCAGGAGATTTTGGAGCACTTCATGCTTCCATCTACTGAAAAACTTTATGGAGATGAAGATTTCATTTTTCAGCACGACCTAGCACCTGCTCACAGTGCCAAAACCACTGGTAAATGGTTTACTGACCATGGTATCACTGTGCTCAATTGGCCTGCCAACTCTCCTGACCTGAACCCCATAGAGAATCTGTGGGATATTGTGAAGAGAACGTTGAGAGACTCAAGACCCAACACTCTGGATGAGCTAAAGGCCGCTATCGAAGCATCCTGGGCCTCCATAAGACCTCAGCAGTGCCACAGGCTGATTGCCTCCATGCCACGCCGCATTGAAGCAGTCATTTCTGCCAAAGGATTCCCGACCAAGTATTGAGTGCATAACTTTACATGATTATTTGAAGGTTGACGTTTTTTGTATTAAAAACACTTTTATTTTATTGGTCGGATGAAATATGCTAATTTTGTGAGATAGGAATTTTGGGTTTTCATGAGCTGTATGCCACAATCATCCGTATTAAGACAATAAAAGACCTGAAATATTTCAGTTAGTGTGCAATGAATCTAAAATATATGAATGTTAAATTTTCATCATGACATTATGGAAAATAATGAACTTTATCACAATATGCTAATATTTTGAGAAGGACCTGTACTGTGGAAACTGTTTCTGTATGTAGCTCAATTTTTGCATCAAAAAGTCTAAAACAAAATCTATTAAAAGAAATAACAACTGAGGTACAGTGTTGGAATTACACCTGTAAACAACAGGCTGATTTTATTTGAATTCATCAAGGCTGTGGGTTATCATTTTACTCAAAGGCTTAAAAAAGGAAAAAAGAAATCTACAGCACAACGTTCAGATCCGTCTATAACACAATAAACATCTGCCTGCATGCTGGCTCAGTTTTTTTTTCTTAACTGCCTTTCTCAAAGATCTAACCTAACATTTAGACTGACGTCGATCCTTTTGGACCAGTGTTTGTTTAACATCTAGGTTTAGAGCCATCCTTAGGTCATGGGAAATTTTAAAAAGGGGCACAGAGCGGCCACTGGAAAAATAAGTGCTGATATGTTGCCACATGTTGGCAGTCCCTCTCTGTTCCAGCTTCTCATCCCTTAAACAGTTGTTTCAGAGGTACAGCCGATGTATGCATATTACATTTGTCCTAGTCACTAAGATCAAAATATTCATAACAGATATTAAACACTATAAATTTAGACAGCAAGGTCTTTAGAAACCAAGTTAAACTATTTTTTTTAAATAGCTTTTCTAAATAAACAAATCTACAGTCAGTCATCTACAGTCAGTCAGTCATTTTCTACCGCTTATTCCATAGTGGGTCGCGGGGAAGCTGGTGCCTATCTCCAGCAGTCTATGGGCAGGAGGCTGGGTACACCCTGGACAGGTCGCCAGTCCATCACAGGGCAACACACGAATCTACAGTGTCCTGCATATTTATTGGCATCCCTAGTAAAAGTCAGCTTTTATTGAATTAACACAGTCTCACATTGAAAAACTTGTATTCAGTGGGAATTCAGTGAGTAAAATATAACTGATAAATATCTAAGAGAAATGCACCTCAATGTTGGAAAGACAAAAAAAAACTACTATTCATGTTAGGAAGAGAATTACTAAGGATCATTTCCACCTATTGCACAGAAAGTTTGCATGATTACTGTCAAGGAAAAATTAGAGAAATAAAGCAGCAATTAGAAACATATTGTGTATAAAAGCTCTTTTGTGCTAAATGATGTTACTACATTTGATCCCATCAACTGCCTGTTTGTTCCCCTTCAACAGGTCCCCTTAAACTATACAGTTTATATTGTTTTTATCCTTATCTTTTTGCACAAAAATTTAATAGTGTTTGTTTTTTATATTTTATGTGATAATGTGCGAGGAAGGATGATGACCAAAAACGTTGTGTGTAATTTGAGTGGGTGAAGCCAAAGAGACATTTTGACATGCATGGACAATAATGTTTTTAAGCTAATATTTGCATTCTGTGTGGATCTTCAACAAGAAAATAGCTTCTCCCCTAAACTTGTCTAAAACAACTGCTGAGCCCGAGTTTGTCTTGCCACTGCACACAATCAGGAGTATAGTAAGAAAAGTAAAACATCCCCAAAGCTCTCTGTAAGAGAACTGCAACAGATAGTGGTATTTTAGGTTTAACAAGCTGGCCAGAGTATGTCTGAAAATCACTCAAACTAGCATAACATATAGTTCAACCTCCATAAATGCAGTGGGTAAAATATATATTGGACGTATCAACGTTTTTCTCACTTTAAATAAATTTAATGGGGCCACTGACATAAAATTTACAACAGATGTCGGCAACAACCCACACCACACATATAAAGAAGTCAAAGGAAATTGGTTCATAAATGAAGTTATGGGTAAATAATTGAAATGACGCGAGGAATAATTATAGGAAAAAATTTAAATACATTTGAATATGTTCCTAAAGTATGGCACAGAGTAGTACAACTGGTAAAATCAAAGAAGCCTTACTGTTGCAAAACATACTAATGACAGTGGTTAAAGCTGCATTTCTAAACTTCTCAATGTTACAGTGAGAGCAGTGGGGCCATAATCTAGAAGTGGAAAGAACATTATTTCAGTGTAAACCAGCCACGGCCAGGTGCTGTAAGATCTCTGACCGAGGAATCAAAATAATAATCAAAGCATTTCTTTAAATGCCAAAAAGCACAACAACAAAAAAAACTCCGGAGAAGCAGGTCCAGTTTGTCGTATGAAAACAATAAGCAATGCACCCAACCTTAATGACCTCTATGCACAGTCACAATGCACTCCACTGCTGCAGAAAAACCCAGTTGACATGTATTTCGGTCAGATGGGGCCAAAGCAGAACTCTTTGGATGTCATTGCACGCACTATGATTGGACGAAAAATGGTTCTGCACATCACCCAAAAAACAAAAAAGTGTCTCACAAAGTATGGAACAGGCAGACCTCGTATAATGGCAGGATGAATGGAGAAATGTAACTGGGCATTGTTGATAAGAATCTGCAGATTAAATGAGTGCACACTTTGCATCCTTTCTGCTTCCCAAGCTCTTAAGCGAAATAGAAAGAGGTAGGAAGGGGTTTTAGTCTCACACTGTCAGTCCACATTCTACATACAGCAGCTAACCGGGTTAAGATTCGGACAATGAATTCCAGCAGCACAGGCCAACAGGGGATTTAGGCAAAAGTGGCACTGGGCTTTAAAAGTTACTTATGTAAGTAAAAATCAAGCCGTGGTTGATCACTTTATCAATTGTTTAAAAAAGAAAAATCTGTGTTTCCCAGGTGTATTAGTCAGGCTGCAATCAGTGACAACAATAAATCATTTTATAGTAACATAGTGGACACCATCTAAACCTCTTTTCTACTTAATAAAATATAATATTTAAAAAATGTCTGCCGCCACATTTTATATAAAATACAAAATATGGCAACAGAAACACAAAAACTTCATAATGGCTCTCTAAAAAGGTTACTAATCACTATTAAAACATCATTTTTATTAATGCCTCTTCTCACAAAGCTGCATTGCAAACAGGACGCAGCTCCTCCCTCACTAACAGCTGACATGGACACAAAGGCACTCAGATTTAAACATAATTGTAAGGACTCCAGGCTGCAATCACTTCAATGTGACTTTTTCTTTTTTTTTTTTTAATCTTCAGCAGGAATGTGTATTTTGTGAGTCCAACAGAATGAACAGTTCATGCTGGTCTTTTTACCCCTACTGTTTGTGATCAACCTGCATCCAATCAGAAAGTGGCATCATGTGGGCCAAGGCTTTGCTCAGCCCTTTAAACCGTGAGTCATTTTTCATGAGAAGCTTGCATTTGGATCGTCCTATAGCACCACATTTACAGGTCCTTGATAATTAATCAGCGCAAATCAATCTTCTTGTAAAGAAAGGACTGCATTGAACTACATCAGCAGGCCACTTGTAATGCTAGTAGGGCGCAATAACACTCTGATCAAGAGTCAGATCATTCAAACTGAAAACCGGGAAGTTTCCGCCACCGTTGATTATTTGGTGCACTCTCGGTTGAGCAACAGCCAATATAGTGACCAATATGTTGCTTTTATTGATTCAAGTCTTGTTTTTTTTCTTTTACAACATTTAAACATGCATATGCTTTCTGATTGCTATTTTTGGTATTTAGGATTTTTTTCCCAAGAGCATCCCAAGACCCCACACATCTTTGTGACCCCAAGCGGGGTCCCAACCCCAACTTTGGGAACTACTTGCTCAGAGGAGCAAGAAATGTTGAAAGATACTATAAGTTCATTGTGTAGATTTACACAGTGCATCTCAGATTTGTAGCAAGGCTCCTAGCACTAGTGAAAACCAAAGGTTAGTCTTGATCCTTCACATTTTTCACTTGTTGACATTTGTAAAATTTCACCTGTGATACTGGAAATTGTTGTATCAGCTATTTTTCTGTGTCTTTGTACCTAGCTTCTTACATTTCTTAACCTTAACAATCCAACTTACTGAATAGATGAGGAGGTGTCCAACCGTTTGCCTGTCGTGCCACTGGCTGACACAGCCTGCAACCTGCTCCAAGAACTGTTCATGGTGCTCCAGGATCTCTGGGATCTGATAAAACATCTCGTCCACCAGCAGAGGGTCCACAATAGAGCTGCCATCTGGTTGTTTTAAAGGACGCATGTAGCCCTGATAAAAGAAAAGGAAAAACTGAATAACTGAAGAATTTAGATAATATGAGGAGGATTGGAGGAAAGTTTTAAAATGTTTTTGGCAATTTGAAAAGCTTGTTTTTTTATAATATTTATTTTTTAACCAATTACACCATCTTCAATCATGGCATTAGGTCTGTACTTTTATTGAACATATGTCAGCATACATGTCAGAGTGTGTTTTTAATTTCTGAAGCTGTTATGGAATCGAAACAGACAAAATGATCTCTTTCATTATGACCATCTCCATCAATGTGTCTGCCAGGCTTGTTCTTGCCTATTTATTTTTTTTTTACATTTGATCTAGCCTCTTCCTTCCGTGTCCTCACAAAACTGTAAGTGTGTCACACGCAATAATGTAAACATAGGATCAAACGTAACATGACCGTTTAGACTAAAATGGCTTTGAAAAAGATCCGACATGCATCCAATTCAGAACCTCATATCAAAGTGACCTGGGTCTGACTAGAAAAAAAAAAGAAATAAGATTTGCATTCAGGTAGCCACAAAAAGATCAGATGAGTCTCTTAGAGGCAAAATAGCCAGATTTTGGCCACATTTTTGGGAATTCAATCATAGATTGTTGCTATACTTTCTTTCAACCATGGCTTTCTTCTTTCGACCATTCCATAGAGCCACCAGGGAACCACTGTTTTTATGCAGAGATTAAATTACACACAGGTGGATTTTATTTAATAATTAGATGATCAATAAGTTGCATTGGATTTTATTTAAGGGTATTTAAGAGTAAAGGGGGCCGACTATAAATGCACGTCACATGTTTCCATTTAGTATTTGTAGCAACATTTGAAAACCATGTATCTCCTCAGTTATATGGTACTTTTTGTTGATCTATCATATAAAACCCCAACAAAACACATCGAATGTTGTGGCTGCAATATGACAAAATGTGGAAATGTATCTCAATGTATGGGACGTTTGTTCGATGACAGATGTTTTATGACTAAAGAGAAAAGTCTTGATTACGGGACTAACATACAGCTGAAGGTTGATAAATTCTCCAAAATTCTCCTGGTCTGAGGCAGCAATAAAGACTAACTCGGTTCAGAGGTAGAAAATCAGCTCATCTGCAAGATCACAAATAAACACTGCATGTACTTCTGTCATTATCGCCATTAATTATGTTATACCAAATATCTGTTAAATCTTTTGTAAAGACATAGGTTGCAGATATGTTTTGTTTTCCTAAAAGCACAGTAGAGCTATGCATAAACTACAGGGTGCTTTCATTCTCTTTTAACAGATCAATGGGCTAAATCAGTTGTTTCTTAGACTAGGGGATTATTCAGGGGAGCCCGCATCCACATATAAACTAATGCATGTCTTTTCTCTCCTTTTCTCTCATTATGAATTTTACTAAATGTTGAGAAGCGTTAAAAATCAACATTAATATTATGTGGTTTTACCGACTCAAATTGATTACTGTTGGGAAGGTTTACTGTACTACATACTGGGTTGCACTTTGTTGTCAGGATAAGCAATAAAATCTTTAACAGCCACATTGTCAGTAGTTCTGATTTTTGTGGTCTGGATTGCTAATAATCGGAGTCTGAGTTGTCGACTGAGAGTCCCTTCTCCACAACTAAACTAACCTGAACTATGTTTGAACCTCCTTTAATATGCCTTCTTTTCTCTCCCACTTTTAGTGATTGCACAGTCATAATGAGCTTGAGTCAGACACTCTAATGGCTGAAGCGAGACAAATATTGGGAACTGTCAGAGAACTGCAGCAAAAATTTGGAAATTAGGGAGTTTAGTTTAAGTGGACTCAGCTGGATATGATCCCCAGGCCCCAGAAACAGGAGCTGCTGCTTGTGCCTTATGACAGCTTATGACTAATTCAATCTGCAGTTTACGCCATTTGAAATGAAGATGGGTAAAACAAAGACAGGGTTGAACTTCTTTTCTATGCAGAACAGATTCAGCTTGCACTTTTTTACTATGTGTAACATATGATTTCTGCGTTTTGCTGGAATTTCCAGGCATTTTAATGAGAAAAAAAAAAGAAGTGTTGCATTTAACTAGCTTGTAATGAATCATGTTATGAATCACATACATCTAATGGATAATTATGGATAATTTAACTGTTTATAAAACTCAGACTGTGAAGATTGGCTCAACATAATTTGATTCCTTTTAACTTTTCTTCTCGACAGCATTTTAAATGTACCAAAATTCATGCAATTCACTAAACGTTTTAACCCATTTGTTGCACACACTATCTGCTAACCTTCTTCATATAGGATGCAAACAGTACTAAACAAATGCAGATGCAAACACTTCAATTATAGTCCAATACTATATTTGAGCACTATGCATCCTGTTTTTGTGTGATGAAACATAGATGACAATTAATACATACAGTAATACATATTGAATTTGACTGCAACATATAATGATAGAAATTAATATTGGCGAAATTTCCTCTAAATATTCATAATTATGAATCGTAATGTAAATACCATCATCTGTCTCCTTAACATGGACCTAACATTTTATTACACAAATCTCTGTTTACATGTTTTATTTTTTGTTTTTAAGTTGTGCCGCATCACCTTCTACAATCATGACTGCAGCTAAAGTTATATGTCATCAGGCATTACATTATCTATAGACGATACTTTACCTCCAATAGACAGAATTTGTTTCAGTCAGTTTTTAGAAAGACATTAAAATTCACTTCCTGCAATAAGGTTGGCAGGTAGTTGGTATAGGGCATCCAGCTAAACAGATGTCCTCCTGAAACAACTCAAATTAAAATAGTGAAATACAACATTATATTAGTGCACTAGAATGCTGTTTAGTTTGACAATTTTTTATTTTTAACTGAACACCATCCAAACGTCATGTGCTGAGGTAGGTGGTTGTATCAGTCCTCCTCATAAGCTAAGATTTGTCATTATATGGCATGGAGACAACTAAGAGTTTATTAAACCTTTGGATCAGGTCTCTCTGGTGTTTTGTTTTTTTTATGTCTGAAAAAAACTAGAAAAGCCAATAAAATGCCACAGCTTTGGAACATAGAGAAATGTTGGACAATATTACAGGCTGGCCAAGAAGTGCTGACATATGGTTAGACAACTGGTTAGATGATGAAGTTTATCTAATTAGAAATCTGGGAAGAAATGGGAGTCGGGATGTAATGGCAGTGGAATATGGTTATTGCCTCTGCATCACTAGGATAGACTGTGTTCTTTCTCTCTGCCATTATCTCTCAATTGTCTCTCAGTTCCCTCTCGAACCAACAGTTGTACTTCTCTGTTCTATTCTGTCTTATACAGATATCTTTCTATTTCTCAATAAAAATGCAAGTACAAGCTAAGTTAGGCTGAAAAAATGCAACAGTTATTAGCTTTAAAGCCTTTTAGCAATCTGCAACCTACCATTATAATGGTGTTATATAAATGATGGATCTAAGTCTGACACATTCTATTGGATCTTTTGAAAGTGCAAACCTTCTACCCAATTTTACCAAAAAACATTAAAATCAAAATTTACTAAATTTAAGAGGAGAGGCTTAAATAAAACCCCCTGGTTACAGCTCATGTCAGGACAGACATCTGATCCAATCATGGCTAAGAACAATATTCAAAATGAACATGTTATTCACAAAACGTTTTCCAAAAAGTCCCTAATAAAGAAAGTCCAGTGGGTCAGATTTCAGCCCTGGCCAGCGCTGCTGCAGTGCGGCCTAAAGTGAACCACATCAGACACCCTCCCTCAAGGATCTGCACCGTCTCTGCAGTCTCCGTGGTAACGCTTCTTTTTCCCAGTGTCGTCATGGGAACACAGCTGAGGATTATTCACTTTGTGGCCACACACAAACTCAGAAATAGATGAGCAAGAAGAGGGCAGTCACTGTGCATGTGGGATGTAAAAAAAACAATTCTCACACACGTTTCAGGCTGGTTGCGCACACATGCACAACGGACAGTGACAGGCTGCACAACCAGGTGATCGAGTTAACAAGTGAATCTGTGTGTGTAACTGTGCTAGAGGGACAGAGGAATCCTACTGCTGAAGATTTGGGGTAAAGGTTAGTTATTAGAGCACAGACAGGTGTGGGATATACAGGAGAGTGTGTTTATGTTAGTGTGTGTGTGTGTGTGTGTGTGTGTGTGTGTGTGTGTGTGGGGGCAGATACTGCTGATGACAGCGAGTTGTGATAAGGTTAGCAGATAATCCTGGCCCGATGAATGACAGTAAGTGGATTACATAATACCTTTTCTACCTACTTTGTTATTCATTGTCTCAGTGCTCTGAGTTTACAAACTGGTTGTTAGTTTTTGCCAAATGTGTGTACAGATAATGTGCTTGTGAGAACAATCCTTGTTTATGAGGTGAGAAATATCTGCAGATGAGGGAGTGTTTGAGACTGTCACCTGAATAAGAGTGCGTAGAGACTCCACGTATGACTGCTCTGTGTCCAGGAGGGTCATCATTACATGTTTTCTCATGTCCTACAAAGGCAAAGGAACAAGATGAATAAATACAAATTAACCATTGAATTAATTTCTCACAAACAATTATTAATGCTGATTCATGTAACGGTAACCTACTACTTAGAATATAAAACGTAGGTAAACACATTAAACCATGGCATGCAGACACATTTTTCCAGCTCACAGGAAATTCTTGTTAGATTATTTCTATAATATCTGAATTTTTTCACAAGGTATTTATCGCCTATGTCAGATTTACAATTTCTTTTCTTTTTTTTTTTTTTTACATATACAGAACAAGATCTCTCAGTGATAAGAAAACATAAAAGCATTTGTAAAATATAACCTAAAAACTGTGAGGGAACTCTTAAATATCCAACTATTTGAAAAAGAGTAGAGCCATCCATCACTTTTTTCAGATACCACCATTTTGCAAACTATGTAAAGCAGCAAGTTCGAAGTGGGTGGCCTAAGCAGGCAGCTCGACTTATTAATTACCTAATATAGGCTTGATATGTCTTTTTACTTTATGAAGTGCAGCCCATTTAAATATTATGGTATAACATTCCAAGTAATATGCATTTGAAAACTACCACTAAATTGAGGATGTGTTTGTTCTACATATAAGTCTATCTGTGTTTTGATACATAAGTCTTTTTATCAAAATAAAAATAACAATAAATCTTATTACATTAGCATAACTGAATTAATGAATAATTTATTTGAGCAGCTGCTCAAAAATTGTTTCTTTTCTGCTTTAAATAAAAAGAATTAGATCAGGTTTTACATTTTTTGTTTAAAATTTTAAATGTTGTTAAACTGGTATTTTACTAAAGGAAGTCATACCATGGGGATCTCACGTGTCTTTGTAAAATCATTATATGAGATAAAAATAAACACATGAAAATATGTGGCACATTTGGGAGTATGAAAGAAAACAAGACAGAGACAATGAAATTAACAACAAGACATCACTGGTTGCGAAGTGTTCATGTTTTGAAAGAGGTGAAAATGCCATTTACCAATTTTGACATTTAGAAAACTAATTCTGTAGTCTGCATTGTAAAGGACCGCATCAAGGTTATTAAAAGTTTAATTTACATGGTAATTCTTCTTATATTAAGCCAAATCTCCTCTCTCTACTTCTGTAGGTCCCTCTATAAAATCAGACAACAAAAAGAAAAATTTAACAAATCCCAGCTGTTATTTCATGCTCATCCTCACAAACAAAAAAAAGTGTTTTTTTTTTTTTACAAAATATAAGTTCAAATTACATCTACGTAAAGAGTTTAGGGGAAAAGCCAGCATTTTATCTTCTTCCTGCTAAATATCTATTCAAGTCAAATAGTGATGAATAGTTTGCCATAGATTAAAGACTTTAACACAAAAAAAAAAAAAAGATTAATGGCGAAAAATCTGACTCAGGTAAACACCTTTAATGTGCCTCAACGTGATATTTGGATGCAACCTGCTCCAACACAATGACATCAGGAAGGAAATGAGAACAAAGAGAAAGGAAATCGAAAAGATTAAGAAAGGAATGCAGGAAATTCTGCCACAAAACAAGAAACATCAAGATGGCAGTATATTATGTATATTACATAATATATTATATTATCTTTATTAAGCCTTTTGTATTTAAAACTAATCAATTAATATGTTGTTAAATTTCTATTGTCACACACCTAAGGGCAATTTAGAGAGACCAATTAACCTAACAGGCATGTCTTTGGACTGTGGGAGGAAGCCAGAGTACCCAGTGAGAACCCACGCATGCACGGGGAGAACATGCAAACTCCATGCAGAAAGACCCCCGGCCGGGAATCAAACCCAGGACCTTCTTGCTGCAAGGCAACAGTGCTACCAACTGTGCCACTGTGCAGCCCATAAATCACCTTGAACACACAATTCCCACTGTGAAACATGGTGGTGGCACCATCATGCTTGGGGGATGCTTTTCACCAGCAATCAGAATGATGTCGGCCAGAGATGATTGGAGTATGGATGTAGTTAAATACATGGCAACCCTGGAAGAAAACTTGTTACGTCCTGCAAACCACTTGAGACTAAGGGCACAGATTTACCTTCCATTAGGGCAGCGACCGTAAGCATAAAGCCAGAGCTACAAATAAATGATTTAGACCAAAGCTTGTTTATGTGCTAAAACTGCTGTCGTCAAAGTCCAGACCCTAATCTGATAGAGAATGTGTGCCAAGATCAAAGAAATTGCTGTTAAGATGTTCTGAATCAAATCTGAATAAGCTTTTTAAAATTAGACACTACTTTTTGTTGGTATCATGTAAAACCCCATTAAAACACACAGGTTTGTGTTCCTGTAACCTGACAAAATGTGAACATTTTCAGGGGTTTGAAATATTATTGCAAGGAGCTCCATATAACTCATAATGCTAAGATATTCATAATAAGATATTCATAACAGCAGAATCAACTTGTACTTTTAACAGTTAATGTATTCAGGTAATCCTTGGCTGAACATAATTTGCTAAATTTCAACATCTATTAGACATTTACTGAACATCAGCCCAATTTAAGGCTAGAGGTCTCTAAACAATTTAGGCGTTTATGCATTATGGTAGGTAGATACCTACATTAAAGACCCGGTAAGAACAATGTGATTAGATAGGTTTATCACATAAACTGTACAAATTTAAAACTAAAAGGAATTGTACTTGTGTTTCACAATCATAGATAACGTGAGAATAATCTAAATCATAGAAAGGTTTGTTGAATGTAAGAGAATCACTAGCGGTTTAATCAGTTTTCATTTGCTCCTTATGAAAAACAGTTCAATCCATCCCTTAATCTGCTTTGATGAAGCTGATTCTGATGCTGTTTGTGTTGGTTTGACTACAGCAGGCAAAAACAGATTTGTGAGAACAACAAGGGGGGGCTCAGGAACATGTCGGGTGTTTAATCTCGATGGGGGTCTCAGGGGAGGTTCCCAAAATATTCTGGTACCAAACAGGACATAAATATCAGAGCAAGCCACAGGCAGAATCCTGTTGTGCTTCTACAACCACAGCAGCTCTTTCTCCCTCTTGCCATCTTAGATTGAGAGGTCACATAAAAATACACAGAGGAGGAGTTTGTTTTTTTTTTCCCCGTCTTAGCCTGCTTTGCTCTGCCAGCAGCACTGTGCCCTATAAATAACCTTAACAATAACTTCCCAGAAAGGGTATGTTTAGTGTTTGGCATCTGAAGAGGTCCCAGGGGCGCTGTTGGGATCCAAAGGAGGCTGAAAGGTGGTGTTTCAATTTTTATTGTTGAGTAAGTTGCACCCACTTATCCCTTTTATCAAAATAATTTTTCTTTAGCTCAATATTACTGTTCCAGTCCACTAATAACTGTCATATGAACACAAACATATGGTGAAGGAAAAAAACAACAGGACTAAACAAGGCTACAGAGCAAAGCACACAATACACAGTAATCATCAACTCTTTTTTTTCCATAATTGTAGTGCAAGTGGGGAGTTATTCAGAATAATTCATGCTTAAATACCCCATTATATCATGCAGAAGGACTAATGTTAGGTGTCTACCCTAATCAGTTCCCTCGAGAATTACTCAACTGGTCACAATCTGGTCGTGAAATAGAATTTTCCCCATCACTGATATTTTTTGGATTTTTTATTTTACTCTTAAATATTTCAATCTAAGTAATTCATTAAGCAGTTTTCAAAAAAATAAAATAAAATTTGGATGATCCCCAAGACTTTAGGGAAAATATTCTGTGGACTGGTGAGAAAAAAGTGGAACTTGTCGGAAGGTGTACTTCCTGTTACAACTGGTGTAAAAACTAACACATCCTCTCATAAAAACAACATCATGGTGCCAGACAAACGTGTCTGGGGTAGTGTGAAGATCGGGGAATGCTTTGCTTGCTGTAGTAGATGGAGCCATGAATTCTGCTCTCTAGCAGAAAATCCTGAAGGAGAGTGTTCACCCATCAGTTCATGACCTTAAGCCCAAGCGCATTTAGGTCATGCATTGGAACAATGATCTAAAGATCCCCACAATATCTGCTTATGAATGTCTTAAAATGAAGGTTATGGAGTGTCAAACTCTAAACTGAGGTCTGCTTGAGGTCCTGTTCATGCTTGAAAACCCTTCAGTGTGACTAAATGAAAACATTCTGCCAACAAGAGTAGGTCAAAATTCCCCCACAGTAATGTAAAACACTAATTGTCATTTATCACAAGGGCTTGAAATCAGCTCTTGCCATCAACAGATGGGATAATGTGGTATTAAGTATATGGGGAAAATTCCTTTTCACGGCATTGTACATATTTTTGGCTTCGATCTCAAAAAAGTAACTTTTATTTGTGTAATTTGAATAAGGGGCTTATTTTTTAAGCTTTTTGCAGAAATTAAGGTTCACCAAATCAGACCAAACTAGGCTCCATGTCTATCACACCGTTACAAACCAAGATTGAATCCCACAAAGTAGAGATTTCAACTTTATCTGGAGCACAAGTGTCCTCTATATGCCCAGCAGATCAACAACTTGAAAACTGAAAATTAAAAACTCAGATACCTTCATAAATAATTGCAGCGCTAATTAATTTTAGGCTTTCAGTGTTTGGACACATCAGAACCTGTTTTATAATGGATATGACAAGTTTATATGAAAGCATCTGCATAATTTCTGGACAGTGATAAAAAGTGGGCTTGGATCAGACCACAAGAAAACCAACCAATTCCGCCAGGAAGAGCAGTCGAATACCCAGTGGGAATTATGACAGCAGCTTTAATACAGCTAGTGGAAATGTGGCAGGGGAGCAACATGTAAGGGGACATTATAGAGATTAGTGGGAGCGAAACCAGTTAAAATCATGTTTCTGAGTCTTCCGATTTAACAGTTGGTTAAATGTATGTACGACACACACACACACTCTTGTTTTGCTATATGTAGTGAGGACCATGTGTTGACTCCCATTGACTTCCATTGATTTTCAGTCATTTTCAACCCTTTCTATGCCCTAACCCTGACAATAACCCTAAACCTAACCATTACCAGTGCATGCCTAACCCTAACCTTAACCTAAACTCAATTCACACCTTAGTCCTAAACCTAACCGTTAGCAAAATAGGTCGTGAGGACCAGCAAAATGTCCTCACTTTGGTACAAATGGTCCTCAATTTGATGGTGAAATCAGGAAATTGGTTCTCACTGTGATGCCAAGACAGGAACACACACACACACACACACACACACACACACACAAAATGCAAATGGACAAATTACACACCTCATAGGAACACAGTTGCCTCTGTGTGAATTTCTAATTTGAATTAAGCCTAAATTACAATGATTACATCAACAAATCCACAGCTTATTTTCTCATGGAAGCTAAACTGAAATTTAGATTACTTGCTGTTTATTCAGGGCCGGCATATATTAACAGTAATTCACACATGCAGCTGTAGGATTTGCTGATGTCTTCTAAGAAGTGCTAAGGTGATAATATTGCTGACTGAATGACCCAAAAACAAGACAAGCAATACAGTAAGATATGTTTACCTATGAAGAAAAAAAGAGGGGAACTTCTCCAAAGACAGGAATGTTCTACGATTTTCCCTTGGTTGTCTTTATTAGATTACACACACACACACACACACACACACACACACACACACACACACACACACACACACACGAACATCAGAACAAGGAACATTGTGAAATAATGCTTGGAATGTCACTTTTAATTTCATAAGCCAAGTTACCATAGCAGCCCCAGCTGAGAGGCTGAAGAATCACACGACGGCAAGTTTCGCAGTGAAGTTGTCAGCAGTGTGGGACCAAAGTAAACCTACGCTTAGCCCAGTTTCTGTCAAACTTCAGCAAAAAACACTGGAACCATCATTACACTGGGAGAGTCAACGTTCACTGTTCAGCTGACGGAGCTGAGGAGGCAAAGAAAAAGAAAATACCGAAATAGAAAAGGAGGAGAGAGAATATTTGTGACAGGCGGTTGAACAACATTATTTAATTTTCTAATATTTGAACATTTCGATTTCTACATTGATTCATCACAACTTGACACGTTTTTTTGGTAAGCACAAAGAAAAGTACAGAACCACTGTGAAGAAGCCAGGAGGGTAACAAACAGAGCTGAGCAGTATCTAGCGTGTACTTGAAGAAATGAAGCCAGTAAATAAATGAAGGACAAAAATATTAGGGAACTTCTAGTTATTGCGGGCCATGTCCATCTATCAATACATCAGTGATCCATCAGCCATGGAAAGTTATGTATGGATCCAACCAAAACCCTCTCCAGCGCTGTATCTAACAAAAGTGTTTTTCTTTCCCTATAATGCGGAGCACTGAGTCTTTTGACACAGTTTTCCGAGCAGTTATAGTTAAATTCAATGGCATTCAAAGCAAAATGCAAGTTTCTGAATAAGTTATGAGCCAAATTATCAACAAGTTGAATTAAAACAGAGAATGACCATGCTAAAGTTGGCCTAGCTTTCCAGAAAACTGCGACATTGTCCGGATAACCATTGATGAATGAATTTGAGCATAATCACGATACTAATGTAGAGCATTTGATCTTATTTCACTGCATTTTAATGTTACTTCAATCATATATGTGCCATTTATTTTAACGTAACAGACTTGGGTTCAATTTCAGTGAATACCTTTCCTCAAATAATTGGTTCAGAGGACAAAAGTTCAGATCGGGACACATATATCCATCTTTACCTTTTACAGGTTTCACTTAAGAATATACTTTTAGTAAGAAATAGTCTAAAGATCCTGTTTAAAATATGTTCTTTCACACAAATGTACCACAGTGCTGGTTAAGTCTGGTTGAGTCCTTTGTATCCATAAATGTATTGGTCAGAGATCCTTAACAAAAAGCTTTGGACTGACAATAAAATAAAAAAGCAGCAAAAGTCCAAATAAAACATTAAAATGCCTTCAGAAAGCCTAAAAAAAATTTGATCAAGACCACCACAACAAATTGCAATAATTGGCGTAAACTGAAAGAAACTTTTCTAACAAATCATGTCTGTTTTTTGTACCTAGATTGGCTTGAACAGTAACAAAGACTTGGATTTAGCAAAATATAAAGTGGGCCCACCACCTGCAGGGGGAACCGTGAGGGACCGGTGCAAAGAGGATTGGGCGGCAGACGAAGGTGGAGACCTCGGCGGCCCGATCCCCGGATGCTTAGGCTGGCTCTAGGGATGTGGAATGTTACCTCGCTGGGGGGGAAGGAGCCTGAGATTGTGCGGGAGTTCGAGAGATATCGACTAGAAATAGTCGGGCTCGCCTCCACGCACAACGTGGGCTCTGGAACCCATCTCCTCGAGAGGGGCTGGACTCTCTTCTACTCTGGAGTAGCCCGCGGGGAGAGGCGGCGGGCTGGGGTGGGTTTGCTTGTTGCCCCCCAGCTCAGCCGTCTCGTGTTGGGGTTTACCCCAGTAGATGAGAGGGTCGCATCTTTGCGCCTTCGGGTTGGGGAGAGGTCTCTGACTATCATTTCGGCCTACGGGCCGAGTGGTAGTGTGGAGTACCTGGCCTTATTGGCATCCCTGTCGGGGGTGCTGGATAGTGCCCCTCCTGGGGACTCCATTATTCTGCTGGGGGACTTCAACGCCCACGTGGGAAACCACAGTGACACCTGGAAAGGCGTGATTGGGAGGAATGGCCTCCCCGATCTGAATCCAAGCGGTGTTTTGTTATTGGACTTCTGTTCTAGTCACGGATTGTCCATAATGAACACCATGTTCAAACATAAGGGTGTCCATCAGTGCACTTGGCACCAGGATACCCTTGGCAGGAGGTCAATGATCGACTTTGTTGTCGTATCATCAGACCTTCGGCTGCATGTTTTGGACACTCGGGTGAAGAGAGGGGCTGAGCTGTCCACTGATCACCACCTGGTGGTGAGTTGGATCCGCTGGAGGAGGAGAAAGCCGGACCGACTTGGCAGGCCCAAGCGCATAGTGAGGGTCTGCTGGGAGCGTCTGGCGGACCCCTTGGCCAGGGATGTATTCAACTCTCACTTCTGGGAGATTCCGAAGGATGTTGGAGACATAGAGTCCGAATGGACCATGTTCTCCACATCCATTGTCGATGCTGCTGCCCGTAGCTGCGGCCGTGAGGTCTGCGGTGCCTGTCGCGGCAGCAATACCCGAACCCGGTGGTGGACACCGGAAGTAAGGGATGCTGTCGGGCTGAAGAGGGAGTCCTATCGACTGTGGTTGGCTTGTGGGACTCCTGAGGCGGCTGACGGGTACCGTGGGGCCAAGCGTGCCACGGCCCGGGCGGTGGCAGAGGCAAAGACTCGGACCTGGGAGGAGTTCAGTGAGGCCATGGAGAAGGACTACCGGTTGGCCCCGAAGCAATTCTGGCAAACCGTCCGGCGCCTCAGGAGGGGGAAGCAGTGCTTCGCCAACACTGTTTACAGTGTGGGTGGGGAGCTGCTGACCTCGACTGAGGACATTATCGGGCGGTGGAAGGAGTACTTCGAGGATCTCCTCAATCCTGCCATCACGCATTCCCTGGTCGAAACAGAGGCTGGGGACTCGGGGTTGGACTCTTTCATCACCCACGCTGAAATCACCGAGGTGGTTAAAAAGCTCCACGGTGGCAAGGCTTCGGGGTTGGATGAGATCCGCCCTGAGTACCTCAAGTCTACGGATGTTGTGCGGCTGTCATGGTTGACACGCCTCTTCAACATTGCGTGGCGGACGGGGACAGTGCCTTTGGATTGGCAGACTGGGGCAGACTGGGGTGGGGAGGGTGTGTTCCAACTACAGGGGGATCACACTCCTCAGCCTCCCTGGTAAGGCCTACGCCAGGGTATTGGAGAGGAGAGTCCGGCCGATAGTGGAACCCCGGCTTCAGGAGGAGCAGTGTGGTTTTCGTCCCGGCCGTGGGACACTGGACCAGCTCTATACCCTCTACATGGTACTCGAGGGTTCATGGGAGTTTGCCCAACCGGTCCACATGTGTTTTGTGGACCTGGAGAAGGCATTTGACTGTGTCCCTCGTGATGCCCTGTGGGGGGTGCTCCAGGAGTATGGAATCGGTGGCTCTTTACTATGGGCCATCCGGTCTCTGTACAAGCGGAGCAGGAGTTTGGTTCGCATTGCCGGATCCAACCACTAAGTCGGACTTGTTCCCGGTGTATGTTGGACTCCGGCAGGGCTGCCCTTTGTCACTGGTCCTGTTCATAACTTTTATGGACAGGATTTCTAGGCGCAGCCAAGGGCCAGAGGGGGTCTGGTTTGGGGACCAGAGGATTTCATCTCTTCTTTTTGCAGATGACGTGGTCCTGCTGGCCCCATCTAGCCAAGACCTACAGCATGCACTGGGGCGGTTCGCAGCCGAGTGTGAAGCGGCTGGGATGAAGATCAGCTCCTCCTTGTTCACGAGTGAGGGAAGAATGGAGTGGGAGATCGACAGACGGATCGGTGCGGCTGCCACAGTAATGGGGGCGCTGTGCCGGTCTGTTGTGGTGAAAAGAGAGCTGAGCCGAAAAGCGAAGCTCTCGATTTACCGGTCGGTCTACGTTCCTACCCTCACCTATGGCCATGAACTTTGGGTCATGACCGAAAGAACGAGATCCCGGATACAAGAGGCTGAAATGAGCTTCCTCCGTAGGGTGGCTGGGCACTCCCTTAGAGATAGGGTGAGGAGCTCGGCCATCCAGGAGGGGCTCGGAGTAGAGCCGCTGCTCCTCCACATCGAGAGGAGCCAGTTGAGGTGGCTCGGGCATCTATACCGGATGCCTCCTGGACGCCTTCCTCGGGAGGTGTTCCAGGCACGTCCCACCGGGAGGAGGCCCAGGGGACGGCCCAGGACACGCTGGAGGGACTATGTCTCTCGGCTGGCCTGGGAACGCCTTGGGCTCCACCCGGAGGAGTTGGAGGAGGTGTCTGGGGAGAGGGACATCTGGGCGTCTCTGCTGAGTCTGCTGCCCCCGCGACCCGGTCCCGGATAAGCGGAAGACGACGAGTACGAGTACGAGTAAATGCTTTACTTCACCCAAGTAAGTATTCCTGATAAATGATCAGTTAGAAAAATGTTTTATAACACTAAAACCTGAAATCATTCACTGAGTCCTTTATTTTCTCAGCTTCGAAAAGAACTAAGAGCATATAAAAAAGCTCACACCGTCTTCCATACTGTTTACTTTTAGGCAATTTCTTTTCCTCTAAATGCCCAACATAAACACATTTAAAAAAGTATTATTTAAATTCTCTGATATCCTATTTAAAGTTGAACACAAAATAGATAGGTGTGTCACATTCAGCATCATCTAAATTAAAACACACCCAACAGGACTAATGAGTCATCTTCAATTTAAAAGTGAAATCGGAGAACCTTCATCATCTCAACACTGCACATCTCAGGAATGGTGTGGCTTTAAAGACAGATTCTGTTTGTGTAATTCAATCTCCCCACAAACAGAGGAGCGGTGATCATTTTGGAAAGGCAAGTCCGTACATCACTGTCTGTTCATCTGAGAGGGGATTCACATGCACGAGTAAAGCAGTGAAACGATACACATTGGATTTTTCTTTTCTCCAACACGGCCACAATGACTGACATTAAGCTCATTCCACAGTCTGTGTGTGTGTATTAGACCAGCATGTACTCTGAAGGTTACCCATATCCTCTTATGAGCTTTAACGATGTTGTGAACATAGAGGACATAGAATTTTACCCTCAAATACTCTGAGAATGTGTGAACATTGGATGGCCAACATAGGAGAGCAATCTCAAACAGCTTCTACAGTTTAAACCTGATATTTACATAGATGTTATAAAAATAAAAAAAACATTTTACGTTTTTTGCTGACATCTAATCATACTTAACCTGTTTTAGGTAAGCTAGGGTAACCTAAATTATTCATATTTCCTGGATGCCAGAATAATGAGTTGTTTTTTTACTTTCTTCGCATGCAGAGGTTCACATTCATTTGTTTAGTATTTGGTAGAACTGGCCTTTAAACTGACTTGGGTCAAACATTTTGGGTATCGTTCCACAAGTTTCTCACCATAGCTCACTTGGATTTTGGCCCATTCCTCCTGATAGAACTGGTGTAACCGAGTCAGGTTCGGAGGCTACCTTATACACACACCTTTACAGCATTGCAACTAATTTGCTGGTATACTTGGAGTCATTCTTAATTCTGAAGACCCATTTGCACCCTTGCTTTAAAGTATTTATATAATTATCTGTTCCAATGATGCCACTTTGTTTTTGGAGAAAATACTAGATCCTCCAGCTGCAAAACACTCACACAACATGATGCTGCTACTCCTGTACTTCACAGTTGGGATGTTTTTTAAAGACTGGCAAGCTTCTTCAGTTTTCCTCCGAATGTAAAAATTGGTATTGTTGCCACATGTTGTACAGGACTTGTTTTACTATGCATAGACACTCTGCAACCAACATATTTCTAAAGCCTTTGTCTTTGTTCTGGGGTTTGGCACCAAAACACATTCATCTCTGGGACAAAGAATCTAGTGGTGTTTTTTTCTTGTGTTTTTATTGTAGCACTCAGATTCCTTGGAATGAAAAGTGCATTATAAAAATAAAATTGATTAGTATTAATCTTTGCCTTTCCACAACTGCATTGTGGCTGGACATTCCATGTTGTTAGTCCTTGCACACTGTCTGAACAGATGAAGGTGGCACCTTCACTCTTCAAGAACCTGTATCCAAGGCTGAACCAGACTTGTGTAGATCCACAACTCTCTTCCTCCTATCTTGGCTGATTTCTTTAGATTTGTCCATTGCGCTACACAAGGGAAAAGTGTGCTTGAAGTGTTGCTTTAAAATTGATCCACAGGTGTGCCTTCGCTTAACTCTACTGTGGTAAAGATTACAAAGTCCTGACATCAAATAGAAATAATTTTGGTAAACATAACTGAACAAAAAAAAACGATTTAGTCTCATTTAATGGTAGACAATGAAGAATAAAGTGTCTTTTTATACAGTGTATGTAAATATTTGGTTTAAGATGCATTTAATTTGTCAATATTAAAAAAAATTAAAAAATCTTCAACTTTATGCAAACATTTAATATTGTAGTGTTGTTGTACTTAATGTTTGAAGCTTCGCAATTTCTGCATAAAATTAATAAAGAAAAACCAAATGGCACTTATGATGGACTGTAATTGGTACCAAAGCATCATTTTCCCCCATCAGACTTCCCTTTATAGTTGTATTAAAGCATAAAAGATCCATGAATTGCATGTGCCTTTATAGGAGACAGCTGTGTGTACACAATCTCTCCAAAACAGTCGTAGACATTCAAGGTTAAGATTCAGGCTTCATTTTGTCTGTCTTTGAGTTACCAAAATCACTCTAAAATATTCAAACAGAGGAGCAGCCACTCTGACTCAGAAATACAGCTCAAAAGCCACCAAACTACGTGTAAAGGTATGATATTATATGTGCTTATAAAATGAAGATGGGCATCCGGTGTCAGAGGCGAAGCGATGTACAACAAAGCTGTTGCTGGCTCGAACAGATGTTGCTTTTACTCCCATTTAACATTTTTAACCCTCAAGAATCATTGTGGATTATTTTTTTTGAAATTGGATCAATTATTTTTCTCTCGATCAAGCAATTATTATTGGAGTGTTGGGGCACTTTGAACAATATTTTTCTCTTTTGACAAATTTTGGAACTTAACATTTGTTTTGTAATTGATCAACAGAACACTGTAAAAAATTATAAATACTCTCACTTTAAGTCATTCGCTTACAAAAACACTGCTATAAAGAGCCTTACAAATATGTTTTGGTTTTTTTTCCTGCAAAAATCTCTTAAAGCGAATATTTTTTTTTTTTTTTTTTTACAGTTGTACTAGTTTTGTTAAATATTTGCTGAAATATTTGGACTATATCTTGTTATAGGACTACAAACACCATTCTGGCAGATCACACCACAAACAGCGTCACATAAAGGTGTGAGTAAAGCAGGTAATACTCACTGAGGCATCCTCTAAGGAATACAGACTTTGGCTAACGTTTTACCAAAAGCATCAGTGACTAAAACAATGCTCCATCCTCCTGTCGCTGCTCTTGTCACACCTCTCCCACCTCCGCCTTCACCCTCTCCTCTCTCCTCCCCTTACTGGCGACTGTATCCCCTGGCAACAGCTTG
The DNA here is from genome assembly GCF_021462225.1 of Girardinichthys multiradiatus. Taxonomy (NCBI): domain Eukaryota; kingdom Metazoa; phylum Chordata; class Actinopteri; order Cyprinodontiformes; family Goodeidae; genus Girardinichthys; species Girardinichthys multiradiatus. Next base: position 24,124,993 of record NC_061810.1, on the reverse strand, counting down.
GCGAAAGCAGCAACAGGCTGCCTCTTAGTCCAACGAGAAACACATCACCCACAGCTTTCTCTATTCACCCCTCCACCTCTGGAAAACTCACACCCAGACTGTTTGAGGCGGCCGTGGCTGATGGTTAGAATCCTAATCTTTAACTCCATCTTGAGTTTTTGACTGGCATATGCAAGATGGGGAAAAATATTTGTCTTGAAATACACGAACTTCCTAGCTGCAGCTTGTACTGATCAATAGTTTTACAAACAGTCGTGAACCCAAACTACTAATCAGTTCAAACTCACACCACAAACCCTGCAGAATATTTTGTTTCCATTAATCTCCAAACCTTTTCATAATATTACAAAACCATATCGATATTAATCTCACTTTCACCAAATTCATCTTTTTGTCTTTACACGAAATAACATTTTTCCATTTTCAGGTATCAGTCATTTAAATGCTGTTTTTTTTTTTTAGATTTAGCATAGCTCAGATGTTGTCCATCTTGCCCCAAACAAACATCTGAATCTTTTGCACATTATTTTCCAGTTCTTCTTGATTATGATACAAATAGTCTGATAATTTAATAGGATATTTAAACTGTCAAAAGACACATGAATAAACAAAGATGTTTTTTTTAATAAAATGAACTGTGTAAAATAATGAATCTTCGGTTCTACCTACAAACTCTTAAGCCACACAAGAGCTGCACAATATATCGAATCCCAGTCGTTATCGTCAATATCAGAACAAGGGACTGCCTAGATGCAGCGTTTGCATGGCATGTATTGACATGTATTTATGCTCAACTGATATAAAGAAATTGGATATTTGGATGGACATACAGTGTCCTTTTGGGACATTTAGGTTTGCAATAATCCTTACATTTTACCATAACGTTTCTTCGGACTAAAAGTAATATCAACATTTTGAAGCAGCCCAGTCAGGTTCCCGACTTTAATCTGACAAAGAATCTGATGGAGGGAGCTATAGATTAGGGTGATGGCAAGGAGGTCATCCAACCTCAAAGATAAATTGTCAAAATCCTAACCAACAGTTATTAGCGGCGTTTAACTGCTATAATCCCAATAAAGATTTTTCCACCAACCATTGAGAATGGTATAAATTATTTGACATGCCACTTTTGTAACGAAACACAATTTAATAAGAAAAATTGCGGTTTTTTTCAGAACTTAATATTCTTTTATATTTTTTATATATCTTTTAAGCAGCGGCTGGCTCATTTCCTGTCAAAAACGTCTTGGTTGAATAAAAATCATTTTAAATCAAAATATTCCAGGGGTATTAATAATTTTGGGCTTAACTGTATACTGCCCTTGATACCCACACCTGATATAGATATTGTTGACCAAGATAATGAAGCTCACTGAAGCTCTTGATGACAAAAAAAAAAATTAAGCGAAAAGTGATCAAAATGTGGATTAATCACAGGAACACTTAACCCAACCTTGATATAAAAAGAAAAAGCATCCAAGACAAATTACAGAACTTTGTGAAGGCTAACTAAAAGATTTATGAAGGAGCGTGGAAGGACCAACTATGAGGCTACTGAGGACTCAGCATTTAGGAGCTGGAGATTATCATCTGATTTACTCAGCGCTAATTATATAAAGAACAGGCATCAGGAAAAGAAACAGAACACCTGAAAGAGAGACATTACCTGGTCAAGACAGGCATGTAAATAGAAGGAGGAAGGTGAAAATGAGAGAGTCAAAAGGATGAGGGAAGCGAGAGAGAAGAGAAAATTGGACCTAATGGGAGGAGAAGGCTAGACTTAGTAAAATCTAAATTGAACTGGACAGGCAGGTAGTGGTTTCCCAGATAACCAAAGGAGGATGTCACACGCAGAAAAAAAAATCCTAATGGGTGATCTGGTTTACCTCTCCACCAGTGCTCCAGGAGCAAAGTCCGTTTCCATTCAAACTGCCGCTGCTGCTGTTGTTTCTGAACTGATCCGCTGCATCTCTGTCCACCATTTCTTCTCCTCCTCCGCCACCACCACCTCCTTCATCTCCTGTGTTCTCCCCGCTCTCGTTCATTTCTTCCAGAGCGATGCTGAACTGGGCTAGGGTCCGAACCATCTGCAGCATACGGACCGTTCCGTGTGTCCCAAGGCACCCTTGGGTTGGCACACAGACTTTAAAACAAACTCAAGGTAATGAGGTTTTAATCTAACTGTTTATGCACACAGATCCAGCCATTGTGTCTATAAAAGGCAGCGAAACTAAAAATCAGACACTGACACAGAGGGTAGAAGGAACTAACACCTCTCCTCGTACTTACACGCACCATGCATGTTCCCTGATTTTGTTTTCTCTTCTCAAAACAAAGCATGTGTCCTGCTCCACAAACGCATCCCAAATGCCAGGCGAAGGAGCGCACTTCAGCAAAAAAAGAAAGAAAACCTTGCCGCTTCAGTAGGATGACAGACTGATACAAGAACACAATCCTCATGAATAAAAGCAAATACAACAGCAAACATTCAGACTGTTTCTACTGCATGGGTGATGTAAGCAGAATCGGAGCACACGTCGAGGTGTCTGTCTGTGTGTGTGTGCCACAGGCGAGACGCCCAGCATGTGTGTCTGTGTGTGGATGTGTGTGAGTGTGTGTCACAGCCCTCTCTCTTGGTGTGTGTATAATGAGAGGCAGCAAGCAGGGCAGACGCTCACAGCGCTTAGCTCCACTTCACACCAGCCAGACCCAACCAATCATCAGAAAAGTAATGGATCTGCTGAATCGGGAAAGGGAAAGGTGAGGAGGAGCTTAAGAAATCCCCCTAATGCCCTTATATCATACATACACACACACACACACAGAATATTAGTGATTGTACTGTCTAAGATCCCCCTCTTCTAGCTCAGGTGACTTTTCATTTTGAAAAACATTTAGTATAGCATGTTTATCTGTTTCTTTTGTTTTCATGCTAGTTAAGTTACTGGAAGCCAACAGCAAACTCTAGAGTGAGAAGAGTTTCAGTTTGATCCATCCAGCTGGCATCTAACAGGACCAGTCACACGTTTACATACACTCATGGTCATAAAAACTAATATTGTACTTTCAACTGGCTCTGAGAAGACAATTTTATATCACATTTCAGTTTTATAAAACACATTTGGCAGTGAAATTGGAAAAAAGGTGAATAATAAAGGGATAAAATTGCATAGAATTAACTTAAGCAATATAAATGATATATTTTGAATGTTTAGGACTAAGCTAGAGTCCAGCATCATGGCTGCAAGATTTGTTTTTGTCCATCTGCTTAATACATAAGACCTTGAAAATAAACAATAGAAGTATGGTAAATGGACTGAACTTGTATAGCACTTTTCCAGTCATACAGACCACTCAAAGCGCTTTACACTAGAGCCACATTCACCCAATTGCACTCACTAACACTCACACATTCATACACTGATATGCAAATCAGTAGGCAACTTGAGGTTAAGTGCCTTGCCCATGGCAGGAGGAAGCTGGAATTGAACCCACAACCTTCCGATTGCAAGACAACTACTCTTCCTAGTGAGCCACAGTCGCCTCAATATATATGCAATATATACCAAAAATATCACCTTACAATATCAGTGTGTGGCTATTTGGGATGCAATAATTGTTGGCTATTATATCCCAAGTGTCTGGAGCTAAAACTCTACATGCTAATATAATATTCAGTCTATTGGATGACATCTCATTGCTGTAGATGCCCACACCAAGAAGAGATGATGGTGCCTGAGATGCTAAAGGTCACAGTGTTGGAAACACAGATGAGAAAGAAATGAGGGCTAAAAATATGGATATTTAACTGATATCATCATCGGAAAATTATCCAATAGTATTACCCTTCCTTCATACTAAAAAGTATGAAGGGGTTTTCCCCCTTCCGTTTTCTTTTGTTTTTGCATTTTTGTCACACTGTTTTCAAATGACGATTTAATTTATCAAGACAAAAAAAAAAAAAACTGGAAAATGGCTCCCTAAACCTATTAACTGGTTGTGCTGTCCTTTAGAGGCAACAAGTGCAACCAAGCCTTCGCAATTAATCAGTCTTTTACTATATATTAGCGTTGACTAGGCTACTCTACCTTCTTTTGTTCTGAGAGGTGGACCAGATGGTGTGCTTTTGATCACTGCACTACTGGTAAACTCAAGTGCACAAATGTATATAATCAGTTTATTTATAATTTAGCAAAAACAGTAAAATAAGTAACTTTTCTGGTGTGCTTCAAGCGGCTTTAATATGAAAAAGGACTCTTTCCTCCAGCTGAGATCAGACGGTGAATAAACAAAAAGGTCACAGAGAGACATATAAAGGTGAAGTTCATGACAGGAAAAATGGCCTTTAATCCCTGGAGCCACAGGGACATCACAGCAGCTTTTAAGGTCTGGCGACAATCTTTTTGTACTGGTCTAACACACAGATTTAGCTCATGGTTGAGACTGCCTAAACAAACTACATGTAACGTGAAACTATGCCAACCAGCTTAAATATTTCCAGATGTAAATACTCACTGATCACCCCCTTCTGATGTCAGCTTCTTCTACTCTTCCATTATGTGTACAGCAATGGTATAATTTTTTTAAGCAACACAAATCCTGTGATGTGGCTTGAAAACAGACATTTGTTTTTTTTATTGAGTATTGGAGCACAATAAAAAAAAGGCTAACAAAAAATATCAAATCGGTGTAAAGAGTCGAACTCCCTAATCATAACCGCAAATCTCCCTTTACCATTGACATCATACAGGCTGATCTGGGGAGAACAACAAGTGGTGGAGCTCTGCTTGTGATCTGGACTCATGCAAAGACAGCTGCAGCGGCACGTTCCATGATCCAGTCGGACAGAGGTGTCATCATTGTTGCTCTCGCCACCATCCGATGCAAACATTAACAAGCTCTGCAGCGGTGGAAACAAAATTCTGTAGCACAATTCTGAATAGGAGACGGTCCAATCCGTTTGATGGACTGTCTCTTTGACATTCATGAGGTTTTGTAAAACAGCAACATTTCTAGTAGGTTTCTTACATGTGAGAACATTTTGATGAATCAGTCTTCTTGCTAACACAAGAAGACTGATTGCCAACACATTCACCCCTGATTCACCCCTGATTTAGAACGATACATATGTTAAAGTTAATGAAGTTCTTTGCTATAAATCATGAGAAATCTGATCACTCTGCACAACCATATAACTACAGTGCAACAGGAAAGTGTCCACAAAAACCCCCGGAAGCCACTAGTTTTGCAACCCTAACCCTAGCAAGATTTCACAGGATCAGTTAACAGTTGTAACGTCACATGGCCAGCTGCAGTTTGACGGCCCTGTAGAAAGAAAAAGCTCCCAGATCACAAAGATGCTTTTTCTTTGTGCCCCACTGGAAACATCTTCACTACACACGTCCTTGTCAAGTCAAGTTGTTGGTCCCATGCAAAAAGTTAAAATGTCCAAGTTTGTAGAGTGCAAGGAGAAGTGGCCTTTGACTGCATTTTTTGTACTTTAAGCTTTTTTTCTCGTGCATATGCCGTGTTATTGTTATTGAACTGCAGTCAGCATTAGTAAGGGCATAGATTTGGATCGAGGATCTGCCTGTGTCTTCATAGACAACCGCTGGTTCCTCTGGCTTTGCACTGCTGACAATATTTTGGGTTTACTTTGAGACTTTTTAATCCCACAACCCTTAGGATCTTTTAGGAAATTTAAAAGATTTTTTTAAGACATTTTGCTGCATCCAACCTTAACAGCGTTGACACATTGCTAGAATTCCTCCTTGTGCAGCTCAACAATCACTCCACATTCAAAGACAGAAAGCGTCTTTTCCATTGCTGTCACAGGGGTCAGAGAAATGGGAATGCCAAGAAAATGACATGAAAGTCAGATTTATGTGCAGATATGGACTTTTAAAGGCTAATTGTTTTTGATCAAATGATGAACAGTCTGGTTTAGTTTCATTGCAGTGTTCAGAAAGGGGAATATTCTTTTTTTTATTTTCTCTCTTTTTACATTTTGATGCTTGTCTTAAAATAATATTACTTGCCTGGTGTTCAGATTTTGTTAAGAAATGCTCACTGCCAAAACCTGTTTCCATCAGCGTCAGTGGTGTCTGGTTTCTATAGCAACTCATCAACATTTCCTGTTTAGTTTGGGACTAATGTATTTGCTGGGTCATGGAGGATGGAGAGAAAAAAAGGCATGCAGGTGTGTGTGTGTGTGAGTAAGTGAGTGTGTGTGTGTTTGAGTGAGAGATTGTGAATAAGCTAAGATAAAGACAGAGAAGACAGTCTGTGTTACTTGCTCGTGGCGAGCTGACCCAGATTTCCTTGTGGTGTGTATTCACCATCTTTAACTTTCTCTCTCGCACACTCATCCTTCACGCAGGCTGCAACTACATGGCTGACTGAAGATTACTGCATCCTTTTCAAAAAGTGAACAGGATGTTCTGATTATTTCAGCTGAATGCTAGAGGGCAGGGAGGAGATTTATAGGAACATAGAAAAGGCAGGTGAGTTAGAGGCGCTGGCTTCGTTTTCAGTTAACACATTCATAAGAAAAAGATTCATTGAGGAAACTGCGTTGGTGGTTCGTTACGGACAGAGAGCAAATTCAACAGCAGTTGGAAATAGTCAACCACCTGAAAGAATTATGGTGTGACCTCATATTTCCTCCTCACCCTGTTTGGAAATCTGTGTGTGATTTAATTCCTGCAAGGCCGCCCTGCCTTATGGTGTCCGTCAGTGTTACCCAGAGCTGCTAAGTGACAGCCCCTGATCTGCCACCACCCCAAAACTGCGTCGTTCTGAAGGGGAGTCATTGATAAACGTGACAGCAATGGTGACACATGTCAGCAGACATAATGGTCAACATGTGCTTGTGTGTGTGATTGTGAGACACTGAGCGTCACCTCAGGAGAGCTCAACGCAGGGTTGACCTAGCAGATCAAAACAGATTTTTCATCCCACACCTGCGCAGACGAACAGCTTGTACCGTGTGAGCTTGTTGGTGTGTCGTGGCCATTTTTCTCTAAATGTTGGTGCTACGAAACAGAAATACTCGGCAGATGATTTCAGCATTAGAAAAAAAAACTACTTTTTTCCCAACTGTGTCTCGTCATTTGCACCCTCATTTTGACTGCAACCACAGCTTTTTCACATCTCAGACATCAGTTTTAGATTAGCAGCTTCTAAAAATAGCTTTAATCTGTCAGATTGCGAGGACAGCCCTTGTGCACAGTCCTCAGATCACCTCAAAGGTTTTTCCATCAGACTCTGGGCTCTGGTCGGGTCATTCAAAACTTGAATCTTCGTCTGGTGAACCAATCCTTTGTTGATTTGGACGTATGCTTTGGGTGGTTGTCATGGTGAATGATAAACCTTTAATAAATTTTGATGGAAGACATCTCTTAGTGATGTATTTGTTGCACCATATTTCCCCCATGTGATGATGACTGTCTTAACTGTGACTGATCCCGTTTGATGATCAGATCCCTCTCATAATATGGAAGCTCTCTGCAGACCAAGGCTTTTCCTGTCAAATACAGCATATATTCCTAGTGTAGTGTAACATGCATTTTCAAAAATCTAAACTAATTTTAAATACTGCAGATTAAAGTAGATCTGACTACATGTTGCACATGGCATTTTTGTTCTTCATTAACAAGCATTTAAGATAATGAATGCTAACATCTGCTCTAGGATTGATAACCGTTTACTCCACACGTCCAAACACATTAAGTCACACATGTTTATGTAGCACAAGTGAACTGATGATACATCGGCTCCTGGAAAGAGTGTCGTATTTCTCTGTGGAATATTTTAACCACTACCTGAATAAAGTGCCAAAGGGAATAGGAGTAGGACTAACCTTAAGCAATGGGCTTCAACCGTAATCTATTTTAGCTCTTAAGCACAAGGGGGCAGCATTCATAAAAAGAAGCAGTTGTTTTTAATTAACAAAGTTTTCTTTTCTTCAGTGTGCCAACCAGTCTCACTCAAATTTATTACAAAGGTAATTTAGAAAAAAAAATACTAAGATAAACCCACTGTAATCTGGAAACATTTCTGCAAGTTTCTGTTCGATAATAAGGGTAATATAAAACACAAAGTCTGCAAATTAGTCACTGGGAGAAGAATACACAAGAGGAACAGAGCTTAGCCACAAAACGTAGCTTCTACCAATACAGAAAGCATTGTTTGTATTCTGTATATTACAGAGAATTCACAGGTAACTAGATCTTCCTGCGCTCCAAATACACCCTTATGGGATGGCGTGCATCAAAGTGTGTGTGGCTGAGAGAGATGTGGTGAAAAGAGTCTTTTGTCCCTGAGAGGTGAGGCTTAAACAAGGACAGCACTAGCGACAGACAGACAGACAGACAGACCGAGGACTCTCCCCTGCTCCCGTCCAAACATGTGAAAACACCTGATATTACGTTTCAATAAAGCAGTAAACCGGGATGATATCAAAGCAAAGACTTGCCTTCTGCTTAGTTCCTAGTAGTTATTGTTATGATGGTAGTTTTGGTATTGTTTTGGTTATTAGGTTTCTGAGTAAATGTTCAGGAAACTCGAACACTGTCAGGCTTTTAATGACCTGAAAATTTACCGAACCACAAAGTAAAATTGTAAATAACTTCTCATTGCAATTAAGCCGCTCTGTGTATTGCTATGAGGCGACTCATTTCTTGCCTCTTGTCTTTGCAATTTAGTCTTTTATCCCTTTTGTGAATCCTCATTTATGTGCTAGGGGAAGAAGGCAAAGGGAATTATACACTTAGATGCGCTAGCAAAGGAACTAAAGTATTTTTGAATTAAAAGTAATATATTGCCAGCAACCAATGTAATACCTTATTTAATATAATACATAAATTAGGTCTGGTATGACTGTTGATCTTTTTTAAACGTAAAATAACAAAGTTGAATTTCTCTGTTTAAAATATTGCTAACAATTGTTACATCTATGTTGTTGTATATACATTACATTCGGTATCATTGCTAGTTGTCCTTGTCTGACCATCTGGGAATGAAAGTTCAATGCTTTAAGTTCCCCCCAAAGGATTAAACAATTATTAGATGAATTAATCAGTAAACCATGTCAGCCACTTCAAGCATGTGGCATACTAAGGTAAGTGAACTTGGCACAGACAAAGTATCTGCCTGGTTTACCATGTGATTATGTAAATCTATTATTTGGTCATTACTGAGACATTGCAGTAGCATTCATGATTTTACAGAAGTGTGAGGTATATATGGTGCCACAAAATCATCTGCTTGCTTAGCTGATGATCAAATTACATATGCTACAGTATAAAATGTGTTGAAACACAATGTTGGAGTGTTATTTGCTAATAGGTGCATATATCTATATGATAGAGGTATACCATACTAGAAGAAAATACAATGTGTGATATTGTTGGTGAATGTCGCAAAAAACGATATGACTTGGAATAAATAAATAATACAGGATAGTGGGACGTCTTTACAACTGCTGGAAAAAATTAAATTCATTATTTAGTTTCTTAAAGACTATTATCAGAGCATCTAAAAGACATTCTAAAACATGTTCTGGTGCACTAAACAACAAACATCATCAAATATATTACTGGCATTGAGAGCCTAAATGCATATAATTAGCTGATATTTATAGCAGTCCAAGCAGTTCTTTTGTAAAGAACTGCTTGGACCTTTCTATGTCCACTCACATGCCCACAGGTGAGTGAACATAGAAATGAGTGTATTTGTGTTAAGTGGGAGTATGTAAGCGAGTTGTTGACCTGTACGCGCACAGTTGTTAGAGTGGTGAGAACGACAGAAAGCCTGCAACACACAGCACCTAAGAGCAGCAAAAATAGACTCGGCTCCAGAAAGCCGCAACAGCCCCAGGCAGACACGAGGTATCACCCCAGAGGTAGGTCGTCAGGGCAGCACAGGAGCAGCAGCCCCCATGCCAAAGACACACCATGAACCCAGCTGACCCCCGGCACCGGCAGCAAGACTGCCCAGCACAAAGCAGGTTAGCAAACATCTGATATAACCTATTCAAAGTATTTTATCATACCAGCAAAAAGTGCTATGCATTAAAATTACACATTCCAGTGTTTTTCTTCGGAGCAAATGGTAAACGGCTTGCGACTGTATAGCGCTTTATCAAGCCCGGGGGACAAACCCACTTCTGGCCAGACTGGCAGAAGTGGGGCTGCCATACAATCGGTGGCTACCAGGCCACAATCTGCAGGCAAGGCAGGGGAGGTGTCTTACCACAGTCACCAAAAGAAAATGTATTCTAATCAACTGCACTATAGTGAAACATTATTGTACTTTGTACAATAATGAAATATCTGAGTCAGATTAATCGCCAGTACTTTCCAAGAATATGTAAAATGTTGTATATTTGTTGTTTGGAACAGCTATATGTCAAGTAGTACTTTTCTGTTCAATGGCATCACATTATGAAAACAAAATCAAAAGAAAAAGGTTTTACAAACATTGTAACATAATTCGAAACAGGGTACATTTGACATGTTTTGTTCTTCTTTAACATGTATAAGCATGCTGATGTCTCATGCAGGATTGATAACTGGTTATATAACATATATGAGCATATTAAGTCATCTTTACTCAACACACATCGTTTAAAATTCCTAGGAGTTGTGTTAATACAAAGAAATTAGATTCTACTGCAGATACTGACTACTCATAACCTCTTAACAGAATGCCACTTTCCTGTTAACAATAAATCAATATCTTGTTAATTTGTTACTGGAACTTAAGCCCAGTTTCGTAGGAAGAAAAATTTAACGTGGAACATATAAACAGGGAGTTAAAGTTGGACTAAAATCCATCACCAAAACGTCAAAATATTTTCAAACCAATCAGCACCTTTTAAAAAACAAATGTTTAATGGAGCTGGTTTCAGATCAAAATAAATCACAAACATAATTTGCATGAAAGTTTACTGTTTTTGTCTCACTTGAATGTGGGTGCAAAGATGCTGATAAAGTTCCTCTGAAGAGGACAGCATTGCTGTTATACACCAGGAGGAGCCTTTAATCCACCCAGCAGCATCTTCTTCCTCAGTTTCTAGGTTTACTGCAAGCTGTAATCTGACATCCCTTCCACTTCCTGTGCAGCACCCGGTCCTTCAGTTTAACGGGCTCCAGTGATAGCCATCGGTGACACAAAGCATTTTTAAGCCCAACAGCGCTCCGGAAATACCTTCACTGTGTCTGTCTTTCCCACCCAGTTTGTCCTTTCTGATGCCCTCTGCCATCTCTTTTTCCTTTGACTTGAACTTTCTAGAACTCCCCTTGTGTCTGTCGCAGTTCTTCCCACACAACTAAATCTCCATCCTGTCTGTTGAGTTATTTTTGAAAATCCAAGTGATGCAAACAAATTTTAAAAGGGCACCATCAGCTGGATTTTTCATTGACGAATTGGCTCTTCAGCACCACTTAAACATGTCCTCCCACAAGGACAGCAATATTTATACAAAACTAAAACGGAGAAATAGGAATGAGATGAGATGAAAAAGGAGGAGATGGTGACGAATGAGTCATCAATCCAGTTAATAGAAGCAAAACAAAGAGTTAGCCTAATAAAGTAGGTGATTTTACATAACTGTACGGTGATTCCGGGCGACAGTAGGGAGAGGAGTAGATGTCTTCCAACTAAAACGTTGTGGCTTCGATTCCAGCTTCCTCCTGTCACATGTCGATGTGTCCCTGGGCAAGGCACCTAACCCCAGGTTGCCTACCGCTCTAAGTATCGCTATATGAATGTGAGTGCGACTGGGTGAATGTTGCTCTGGTATAAAGCACTTTAAGTGGTCAAAATGACTGGAAAGGGAGCTATTTAAATTCAGTCCATTATAGTCACTTTCTATTTTCTACCTTCATGCCCTACGTTTCACTCTTTGTTCCCCTTTTTTGCCCATTCCTCACCCATTTCCCTTGTTATCTCCATTTATCCATCATTATCCCACTTTCCACAACATTCCTGACCCCTTGTGTCCTATCATCTCTGTGCATCTATCAAAGAACCTCATTCTCTTATCACGTCTCTGCACATGCAAGTTCTAAAAAGGCTTAAACAGAGCTTTGGTGTACCATAAACAATCAGACAGAATGGGAGTAAGCCTGTGACAAATCAAAGAAAGATTAAACCAGAAGATGTCTCTGGGTGGACAGGAAGAATCAGAAGAGTGAGTGATGAGGGGGTTTCCTCAGTTTAATCCAGAGAAAAATATTTAAAAGCAGTGTAAACAGACACCTCACTGTCAGAACAAACCAGGGGAACTAGACATGAAACACCACACGAGAAGAATGTTTTTCAATCTAATATTACATGGTATTTTGAATCTTATAATCTGCAGTGTCGAGGAAAGATAACAGATTTCTTCTCTTTTTGCTTCCTTTGTCACACAACTGTTTTAGATCATCAAAATAAATGTTAATTTTATAAAGATACCCAGAATAAACACAAAAAACTTTTCAAATTATGATGACATTTATTAATATAAAAGTGCCATCAAGCATTTGTAAAAACTAGCATAGAGTCTTTTATGTCTTGTTGTCAGCTTGTTTTCCATTTCACATATGTAGTTGTTGTTTGTAATGTTGTGAAATAAAGTGCCTGAGGAATAAGGCGTGTGCATCTGTTGAAAAGAGTTTAGCTTGTGATTTAGTTTTGTGCATCTTGAAAATATTAGAAAAAAAATATTAGTGTGCTGTTCCTTGCAAGCACCTGTTGAGTTAAAAGTGCAAATTATGGCCAGTATTTCTAAGGAATGAAACAGCTTAAGGATTACCATGAAAAAATGTCTGACGATTAGTATTCCCATTTTAAAATGGAATTACTAGGAAAACCAGACTGTGGGACGGCTCTGTTAGAAACATATTCTTTGTCATCATCTTGGTCTACCATGTCTGTTTATCTAGTTACCAGCTTGTAGTTAGGGGAAAAGCCAAAATGATAAGACTTTACACACCAGTACTACGCCCGCATACATTATTAGTGTCAATACAGCAGCTGAACTGAGGAACAACGTCTTAAAAACATTCAAAATAAAAGCCTTAAGAACACTAATGTGCTTGGAACCTCAAAATGTGGTCTATGTTGGACAAAAACCTTGTATCTCGATTTTTTTTTTTTTAGTTATTCTTGTAAGAATCCACTCAGCTGATCACCTTTTATGTTTTCCTTTGGTTCTATTGATACATCTTGAGTGATGTAGACATCACAAATAGCACATTAACTTTGACTAAACAGGGTGATTTTACATTTAGGGGTAAGACGATTTTTTTTCTCCATTTCCTGAAAAGTCAAATTTTTGATGAAATGGGGTTTCTGTCTGCTGCAACAATATTTTTAAAATATTTAAACTCCTCTTCACTTGTAAATCCAGCAAAACGTATTGTTTCAGGTCAGTTAGAGTTAAACAAAACACGTATTTTAAAATAGAGGAACATCCATACATCCAATCATTTTCTATATACACTTCTTCCATACAGGGTCTGGTGCATGAGCAGCTGTGTATGAGCAGTCTATATGTGAGAGGAAGGGTACACCCTGGAGAGGTCACTGGTCTATCGCAGGGCAACACAGAGAAACAAAGGACAAACCACCTTCCACACACCCATTTATACCTAAGGACACTTTAGAGAGACCAATTAACCTTACAGTCATGTTTTTGGACAGTGGGAGGAAGCCGGGGTATCTGGAGAGAACCCATGAATGCATGGGGAGAACATGCAAACTCCATGCAGAAGGACCCCCGGCCAAGAGTCGAACCCAGGACATTCTAGCTGCAAGGCAACAGTGCTGTAGGGGAAATGTTTCCAAATTTGGAAAAACAGTGAGATTCAACACCCCAATGGACTAATATAGTCTGAGCCATTTTAATAGATCAGTATAGTATAATATTAGGCCAGCCTCTTTTTGTGTTTGAGTTTTTAAGTTCGAGCTACTCAAGTTTTAATAAGCTCATTTAAAGAGGTAGCAACTAGATTTACTTCAGAAAAAATAGCTGGGATGATGTTACTAGCACAGGTGAGAGCAAAACAAACCCAAATACAATGATAAGAAATAGGTCATAAACACCTTGAGTTTTCATCTACTTTGTAGATTAGATATCCACTAATAACGTCATAGTTCCCTTTACAGTAGTTAAGGCAGGAACCAAACATTTAGAAATTATCTGATTGATTTGAGGGACAGATTTTTTTTAGAAATACATTTGTTGTTACATATCCACTCAGTCTTAACCTCTCAGTAATGCTAACTGCATCTGTGAGTCATCGACTTTTTCTGCTTTGCCCTCAAACCATCACCCATTTGAATCTGAGCAGCACAGCAGCAGAAGCTTCATGTTGTGTGGAAGTGAATGAAAAGCTGCAGAGTTCACAAAGATTGTCTTAGAAAACGCATAAAGTCCTTTCATAAGCCTGCTCCTCCACACCACAAGAAGAGGAAGTGCTGCCAGATGAATAGTCTCATTTTAGCAACATGAAAAATGTTAGGGCTTTAGAGATAAAGATGCTGCCTTTCTCATTTTATCAAAAATCCTGAATACTGTTTTGGCGGACAACCTGGAAGCAGCGCCTGGATGTGAGAGAGAGTCACTTCTCATGTTAGCATGCTCAGAAAATGTACATTTTACCTATACCGATGCTGTTGGAGTTGGTGTAAAATACAGCTAGTTGGCATGTTTCCTTTTAAAAAGCCAAGCCATGGCAACTGCAGAAGAGATTTTTTGAATGTCATACAGGAAGACAACACTCACAAAGAAGAAAATCAGAGTGATCAACATCTGTCACAGGCTGGTCAGTAACTAAGTAACTCTGGTTACCACAGAAACAACTGATTGGTACAAAAAGCATGAATGAGACAGAAAACAGCAAAACAAGAAGGACCCCTGTTATTACCATGGGGTCCCGAACAATACAACACTGCAGCGCCACATTAGAGGCAATGCAGCTGCATCACAAACCGGCAAGGGACAACATGTGCCCCATTGTACCCCAATAACTGGCTCTGATACACACAAAAGATACAGTACAGTAAATGGATGGAAACAGATACCTGGGGGAAGCCTTTTACAAGGATCTAGGTCATTAAATGCAGCAACAGTGTGTGAGAAATAAGGTCAGAAGATAATAAAAACCAAGTATGAATTAGTGTGGCTCTGAAAACAAGTGCATCATATGCGATGTTGATTCATCTCCACCAATATGCTGGTTAGACAACGTGGTTTTCAAGGTTGTTAGTTAGTCTTCTTCAACATCGATTTATTTGATTTAAGGGAAAAGTGCTCTGGTGACATACACTCTCACTCTGATTGGTAACAGTGGATGAAATCTGCAAGACATCCAACCTTAAAAACATTGTCGGTTTTGCTTTACTTAATTATCAAGGACCTCTGAATGCTTGGTTAGAATTAGAAAAATCTTTTAGCATTTGAAAAAAATTATGATAAATGGCACAAAGATTGGTCATTGATTGGGGATGGGATGTGCATTGGACAACACAAGGTTTTTATTATATGTCCACATCGACTGACCAAATACAATGATTTGGTAGGTATAGAGGTAACAGGCACCAATAAATATGATTGCTAAGGTAATTAACTTTGCTTTGGCTCATTCTTTAAGTGCAGCAATTGCATCACTTGCTAAACAAGCACTAGATTTACATAAGCATCTGGAAGCGTGCTGTCGTATGAGACAGAGGAGGATCTTACCAAATACCTCTGTCCTGCCTTCTTAAGTAAAAAAAGGAAACGTGTTCTTTATCTCAACTACCAACACACACACACACACACACCGGATACTCCCAGGAAAAAGGATCCATTTATAACCGAGAATGAAACACTTGCATTCCAAACACACACACAGAGAATACATATAATCCGCAGGGGGTTGCGCTGAATCACCTGAACTGTACACATTAACTACTGCTTTGTTAAAATATTTACCAAATGTGTCACACTCCACTTTCTGACTCCTCCTCAACACACCGTGGGGTCCAGAAGTGAAAACATTGCACATAATGTTATGCATTAAAAACACACTGATTTAGAACAAACCCTCCAATGGTTTGATTTAATGCCACTGACATTAAATCAATCATAGATCATAAAAATCATAGAAAATCACTTGAAATTGTTGGTTGTCAAAGAAAACATGAAACTTGTCCCATAGTAGACATTTCCGGTTCTGATTTTTATAGGTAAGAAGCAACCAAAATAACAAAGGCAAGAAAAATCAAAGTGGGGAAATGACCAATGTTCATTTTTACACTGGGAAAAAAGTCTTATGAGGTCCTTAAAAACAAAACAATGGTAAATTTTAGTATTTATGCCAAGAACTAAAAAGCACAAAGTGATATACAAATTGCCACTTAAAACATGAAATGTCAAATTCACATCAGGCTTCCGGCATAGCTCAGTCTAATGCTGCATTGTCAATACAAACAGTAACACCATTTGTGGAAGAGGAATTTCTTTTTAGGCAAACCCTCTCTTTGAACTCGGCTGGTATCAATGAGGAATATTTAGTTAATGTGTAAGGTTGTGCAAAGGCTGAGGGCAGAAAAAAATTTCAATGGCAGTGAAAGAACTTTCCAATAAAACTGGATGTGCATCCACCGTCTGATAAGAGAAAGAGACAAACTGATTCGCACTAGAAATTATAAGAATAAAAGAGTATATAAGAGAAAAACAAGTCAAAATAAAAGTTTAAATGCAGAGAGGAGCCAAAACGACTGCAGGACAGCATTAAAAAAAAGTGCTGGGGGGAGTAAAGTAAAGAAAAGAAACTTATCCTATTCCCTCTTGCTCTCTCCTTATAAGGCAGTGTTACGTGTGTGTGTGTGTGTGTGTGCGTGTGTGCGCGCGTCTCAGCGTTGCTCTCAAAATGAGCGATTAGATCAGCAAACACATGCTAACTAAACTCAAACCGAAGCTGCTCTCCTCATCACTGCTGCAGGAAATTCAGAGATTTGAGATGAAGAAAAAACATTTAAATTCATTATTTTTAAACTAGGCAACCTAATCAGGATTAGAATTTTAGTATTGTAACCAAATTAAACTCGACAAAATTCAACAAAACATGCATATGGTCTAGTAGACTAGAAAGTAAAACTACAAAAACTATGAAAGTTACATCACAATCAGTCTGTTTAAGGGACAGAAGTATTCCTTGGGATCTCTGCCTCAGAATGGAAGAAACTCAACTCCTCTCACTCCTTCTCCTCCCTTATAGTTTCAATTCAACCCCTCCCTCCTCCATGCTCCCCAGAATGTTGTAGCCTGAGCCCAAATGCTGGACTGGAATGCAGGAATCCAGGTAGCATGTCTGCATAAACACATTCACAAACAATGCATCCATCCACACATACTCCACAAAAAGGAATGCGTTGCATGCGTTGTCCCAACTCTGACATAAAACCTGAGCAAACAGGATGATCGATGTTACTTCAGAGTCAGATTTCCATAAGTGGGAACAAAAACAGGGAGACTCACAGCTGGAGATACACTATAAATTTTATGATCCTGTATGCTTTTACTTCTCTTTAAGCAACTCTTACAAACCCTTGCTCCTTCACCATCAATCAGAATAACGTTCTTCCACTCAAAGAGTTTCAGGTGGAGGCACAGAGGCACTCTGGACCAGGGATGAATGTATCCTGCTCAAAATAACCATATGCTTGAATTTGAGATTAATAGGAAATCCTACCTGCTCATCTTTATGTCCTTCTGTTCATTACTTTAAATCACACAACATCCATTTGTGCTATTGCTTTTTTACTTCTCTTCACAGCTCAGTAGGTAGAATCAATCAACAGAAACACTAAAAGTTGTTCGCTCCACAAGTATGCATTTACAGAGGAGTGGCAAGAAGAAAGCTGTTGCTGAAAGAAAGCCACGAGAAGTCTTGCTACAACTTTGCCACAAGACATGGCAGCAAACAAGTGGAAAAAGGGTTGGAAAACCAAGCCTGTTGATCATCTCGAACAGATTAACCCCACTGTAAAACATGGCGGTGGTGGCGTCATGCTGTGTGGCTGCTTTTTTTTTTTTTTTACCAGGAGAGCTGGTCAGAGTTGATGAGAAAGTGAATGGAGCCAAAATAGGGTAATCCTGGAACAATACCACTGACTGTCTACTAAATACTAGAGACAGATTCAATCTTCCAACACATTTTATGTGTTAGAACAGCTTCAAGGTTCAGATCTAAACAGATCTATACACATTTTGCACTTTTTTGTGAAGCTTGTTTGTGCTTCAGTATATAACTCTGCAAAACTAATGGTAATTTAGATTGCATTTCTTTATTATACAAAGAAAGCATTTACACTTTCTCAACACTCTCAGGACCTTTGTGGAAGGATGGAGTGGTTCATTTTAGATGCCGCATTTGTATGAGTAAACACTGAGTACACTTTTCATCTAAGTCAGAGGAAACACTGTTATGACAGGACGTACTGTAAAACATCATCTGGTAATTTAAGCAGTAACACGTTCCTTGTCCTTTTCTAGAGAAACGTTGTTTCTTGCAGCTCAGAAGATACAGGATCCAGAATGTAATTTTTAACTAAGTTAAGCTAAGCTAATTTATATGAATTTACTTTAGTATGAGAAAACATTTTTGCTTAAGGATTCTGGATTCTGACATATTGAAATTCCTTATTTCCTCCGATTACCTAACTGGTGACAGTATTTTAGACCCAATACCCTTTTTAAACATATAAAACAAAAAATAGTACCCATTTAAGCAATAACAAAGCTACCCATTATCACTGTTTTTTATACAACCCGTGTCCATTTTTATCTTCTCTCAAGCAATCTTTCTCCATCTTGTCATTGTTCCTTATCTCCCCATCATGTCATCCCTATCTCACATGGAGAGCAACAGACAGAAAGGGGGACAAAAAGGGAGGAAAGAAACGTTTGTTTTTTCAGAGGGGACAACATTCCCAGGCTTACACCATTCCTTTCTCTATTATTAGAGCACACACACACACCCAACGCAAACAACAGCTCCTCACTCAATCACTGGAATTACTACAGAACCTGAAAGCCAAATTTCATATCGTTATCTTGTACACAGCAGATGAAAACAAACATAGTTATATTTGTTTTCAGCGAACAAAACACGTATTTTAACCCTGACTGGTGATTGTCCAGGCAAAAACTAAAATGTCCGAAAGACCAATTATGATTGGCCACTTAGCTCGACTGGGGTTGTCACTTTTTGACGGTCGAAATTTGCTTTCACAATACAGTTTGTCAAATAAACAGGACCTTTTGACTAAAGTAGGTAAAGTTGCATTGGTGGTGTTCTGAATGCCAAGAAGGTAATCTAGTTCTTCACACCCAGAAAATCTGTACCCGCACAGAGAAAAAAGGTGATAAAAGATTAACTAATCAGAATTGGCAGGTCAGCTTTTTACTAAACTGATTTATTTTCTACACAGACCAGGTCCAACACTGAAAGCCTTCTCAAGTTGTTTAATTAACAAAGTCAGTTGGTCAGGGCGTTTTCAGTTCCCCTTCTGCCTGTACTAGGTGTATTTTTCTATTGTGAGAAATACAGCCTACTGTTAGGAATATTAGAGGTCATTGTGTCAACGACTATTTCATCATAGTTTGGGTAGGAACAGTGTTTTGCTGTGTCAGAATTGAGAGGTTAAAAGATCTGGTGGACCATACTACACTCTGATGGCAATGAGAAGAGTTTTTCAGAGCTCAGCATCTGAGGTGAATGAGAGCTTAATGATGTTCTGTGGACCACTAAACTGAAGGCCAGGCTGTAATGTCGACAAAGATGATTTTAAAAGACAACAGTATGATGACAAGTCTAAAGCTCAAATAAAAACTTGTTACACAAAACCTTCGAAGGCAAGTTTTATAAAACTTGCCTTTGAAGGTGAAGAGCTAAAACATGGACAAAGAATAAACCCATTAAATTTTACTTTAGACTGAGGGTGCTTTTATTGAAGCTGCTAAATAAGACATTAGCCTTGGTGAAACTGGGTTTTTCAGAGTTCATTTATAAAGCACCACAAAGCAAACATTAGGCACAGTGTAAACCAAATAAAAAGGATCCACAGCACAAAATCATTATTAAAAGCCTGATGAAACAAAAAGGTTTTTAACTGGCCTGTAAAAGTGTCCCCAGAGTCTACTCTCCAACTTTGGATCCATAGACTGAAAGGCAGTTTTCAGCCTAGTATGATGAACAACAAACAGATTCTGGGCCTGGGGTTGAAGGGTGTGAGCAGCAGTATGTCTGGTAAAAAGCTGATGCAGATACTCAGGATCTGAGGCGAGTACTTAATAACCAAAATCTAAAATCTTCTGGGAGCCAGTTGTAAGGGCATAATATAACATGTTTACTGGATTTAGCGAGAGATCTGGCTGCTGCATTCTGAAAGACCTGCAGGCATAACATTAAACATTTTTCCAGATCTGTAAACAGGGCATTATGACAATCTCAGTGAGGAGACAAAAATGCTTCAATTATTTTCTCTAGGTATGTAGGGGAAACCATATAACAGAATTCAGAACTGTTTCAAATAGGAAGGACTAATCTAACATGAGAACCAAAGGAGGAATGAAACATACTTCTTACATTTTATACCCTGGACTCAGTTGTTTAGCAAAAGAAATAACTGCCTGGTTGATTATAGAATGTAAATCAGCAGAAGCTTCAATCAGGGTCTCGGTCTTGTTGGTATTTGAAAAAAGAAGCTTGCAGCAGATCCAGTCACAAATCCAGGTTAAACAATCTAAAATGGTGAAACTCCTATCCAACTGGTGCGGCTTAAATTACATACTAAAATTATATTTTGACCTCCTTTGGACTTGACAGCACAGCTAGATATGCTAATGTAAATAATCAGAGTCCATTTCTTCATGTCATCCTTCCAATCCTGCAACGATGATTCTGTTATGACATTTTAACCATATAGGTTCTTAATCCCACATCTTTTTTATTTATATTTGCTCTTCCAGAGACTATTTGTGTACATGTAAGATTGCTGGTAAGTCACAAACACAAGTTACGCAAAGCATCATGGGCTATAGGAATAAGGAAGACATAACAGATGTCATTTGTGGTGGGGTAGGAAATATTAGAGAAAGTGTGAATGGTGCCACTTAAAGGATGTAAAAAGAAAATGCCAATGAACCCAGAAGTGGACCTTGTGGAACCTCATAGGTTAGAGAAAAATGCAGAATTTCTGGAGGGACAGGAATAGATGGATGGATGGACGGACGGATATGTGCAGTGAAGAAAGAGCATTGATTTTTAGAAATTTTAACATTTTTGAAACAGGGAGAAAATCTTAATACCAACAATTTTTCATATTGTATTTCGTTTTCCATAATAATCCATTCCTGGAAATTTGTTACATAAAAATTCAGAAATTTACATATGCCTTCATGCATGCTGCTCAACCTAACCTGCTCATTTGTGGAGTCATAGTCAATACTAGGTTTAATTTTAATTTGGAGGAAATCCAGAGAAAACCTTCATAACTACAGCAAGGACGTTTTAGTGCTAAATTTGTCATCTATACACAATGAAATTACAGAAAAAGGGACTGACGACCCTAAAGCAAAACAAAAAATAAGTAAAAAGAATGCCTACAACTAAAATTTAACTTGCTTGATCACCAACTGTAATTTATTTAGTAGCAAATCGTCTCAGTAAGGGACAGAAGAAAGTTTCGCGAGAAGGTAGAAGAGGCGGTTTTCATTTTCCTTGATGTGATGAACAACTTTAAGCTTCTGCTTAAATATGGTTGTCCATGTTGTGGTACATAACTCATGTTAGGAGCACTACATGTTTGTAAGGCACATGCACACACAGTCTTTTATGGCTGAAAGTCTGTTCCCTCTGTATATAAGATCCAGATGTGTACTTGGTGGGAGAGGAGTTAAAAATAGAGGAAGAGGGGTGAAAGTGGAGGGAAAACGAAAAAGACCAAAACAAGGTATAAAGTAAGCAAAACAGTAACAATGATATTAGAGGATAAATCTGGGAGGGAAGTACAGGTGAATAGAAAAGGTTTCCTTCCTTTCTGCTAAACTTCTCTGACTTAAGGTGAAACTTTAGCCTCTCTGATGTCACCACATTCCTAAGGAAACATACACATATTGATGCCATGGATGATAAATAAAAAAATACACAAAAGAGGGACCATCAACTTTCACAAGCCAAATAAAGCTCACAACTCTCCAAGAGACCTTTTTCCGTATTAGCTGTTTGAAAAAGTTCCCCACATCTCCTTTTTCTCTTTTTCCTCTCGCCAGATACACAACCCGTTTGGTGTGCATTTATGCGTGTGTGCATGAGTGTGTCCACGATGCTCTGAAAATGCCTCCCCCAAACCCACTTCCTGCCCTGCCCTCTCAATGAAGACAATTATGGTTTTTGCAAGAAATAGCTCCTTAAAAGGCAGGATTCATGGTGTTTTCACCTCCGCACACATTTTTCAAATTAAAAGCCAATACAGCAAGTTTTCGAATATAAAATTCTTTGTTTTTGCAGATGCTTGAGAAGAGTGTAAAACGGTTTTGAAGGCTTGGTGGTAATGTGGATCTATGACTGGATTTAAAAAGACTAAAGCACAGTGTTCAGTTTAATTAAAATATGTGTTTTCACTACAATAAATCTAAATGCAACTTTACTTGGAACTGAAATAAATTAGTGCAAAGTGAACTACAGTGTGCACAGATCAAAATGCGCCAGATTAGAAACCAGATTAGAAAGAATAAACACAGAGGCTACAACAGATTGATTTATCCAGTAGATACAGATTTAAGCCGTTTGTGAAACGTTGCCAGCTGCAAAACCACCAAAGCAACACAAACTCTGGTTACATGAAATTGCTCTATTATTAACAAGCCAGATCCTGTTTTACATTTGCTTTTCTGCTGTCTCTTCACATCATGCATGTCTCCATTATCAACACTCTGGCATAAAAAGGCCGTCATAAACTTAATTTACAGTCATGTAAAAATACTGGAACATCCTTGGACAGGCTGTTTGTTTTTCTAACAAATCTAATGTCGATTTTAACAATCTCGAAAAATATCTTTTTTAAATTGTTATAATGTTGCTATTTCTGGTGTGGTGTAAATTTTGACCCCTTTATATTTGTTACCATTCAAAATGGCTAAAAATTATACACAGGTGGATCAAGTCAGGTGCATGTGATTAGAAATTTGTTAATCAGCATTTAAGGCAGGTTTGCCCTGTTTAAATCTCACAAATTTAGTTTAGTTTGCTTCTCTGTTGAAAAGGGTGAACATCACAGTGAGATAAAACAGGTTGTCTGATGCCGCTCATTTGTCTGGTTTAAAGGGTTTAAAGGGTTTAAAGAAGTCTACGAAACAAGTAATTCAGTCCTTTTAATAAGATCCAGAGATGGTACTAGACTGACGGAAGAGTTCTTTGGCTGTATGGGACAGGTAGTACAGCAGCACTCCCACAACACCACTTCTTGCAGTCATGTCTGTTAAGCAGCAGACAGCAGGCTAGTTAGGGGACCAGACAGGCACTCTAAATAAAAAGCTGAAATCGTTACTCTATAAAGAGCAGAGTGGCATAAAGTCAAAAATATTCTGCACAATACTAAGTTTCACAAGTGCTTAAATCTATATAATCAGAAATAAAATACCAAAAACATGTCATGGGTAACAGTATTAAAACTATAACAATCGCTGCTATGTTACTTTTGCCGCATTAGATGTATCCGTTTTAGATCATGTAATACATTTAAAATTTTTATGTGAATGCTCGATGGTATTTCTAATTTACGATTATCCTACCAAAAGAATCTTATACCAGCCTATGCCTCGTATTCTCTGTTAATACTGGTTCATCATTGACATTTAGTTTATTTTCCTCTCCCAATGTGTAGCTACAGTTAGAAATGTGATGTTTATTTGAAGGCAGTTTACAAGTAAAGATATATTTTACTTTAAAACTATAACTTTCACATACTCTCTATTATAATGAACAATGAAATAAATGAATTTATATAGCCAAAACTTTCTTGGGTTCTTGTCAAAAAACATTTGTGAGTTAAATAATCTGATTACGCTTAATTCATAGTGGAGGTAGGCCCAAAAACCCCAAAAAGAGTCAATCTCACAATTTCAGACAAAAAAAAACAGTCAGTCAGTCAGTCATTTAAGTCTACCGCTTATTCCATAGTGGGTCGCGGGGAAGCTGGTGCCTATCTCCAGCAGTCTACGGGCGAATAAAAACAAAAATTATAAATAAAAAGCTGAAAGCTGAAAGAAAACTAGATATAGAAGCGCACACAACTTCCCTCTGACTTTTCCTGAAGAAAAAAAAATAACTGCAAATTTAGATTCTGAACTATTTTTAGGATTTTGGCATCTTTTTATCATAACTTTTTGCCTGCTCAGCATTTATCCAGAGTCTTGTAACATTTCAGCGAAAAATGTAGATGCACAAGTATTATGAATGAGATAACAGCGATACAATGAACAGAAAACCAAGCATCACAGTAAAATTAGTCATAAACCACAAATGAAAAAACAGCAGTTTTCCTCATTCTTGTCTCCGGCGTGTTTGAACTGTCATCCAGACAATTGATTTTGCTCCACAAATTGTTCTCTACATCCCTACATGTTAAAAATCGTCCATTTGCTTTACACTTGACACAAGTAACCATATTACAGTGTTTGTGTGACATTCACTGGAAACCTTGCTTTCAAGTAAAGTTTAATTGTGATTGACATACACCTAGATCATTTCTCTCCATCCTCAACATAGACAGAACTGCCAAGCTGATAATCCATATAAAATACTTCAAGAGGGAAAATGCTGAGGCCTTCTTGAAAATAAGAAGCCCATTGAGCATTGAAGAAGGACTACATTGTTTCAGGAAAAACTGAGCCGATTGGCGACAAGCCCCTGACTGCTGTCACCGGGCAATGGGAGCCTCGTGTGAACCCTTCCAGCATGTCTTGGGGGGGGGGGATGCAACCATAAGCACATTCCTGTAGTCAGATAAATGGCAGTCATCATCATTAACCATCATCATTGACATAGCGATTACGACTGTTATTTTTGGCCAGATATCCACTTTGCTGAATGGGTGTGAGTGACAGCCAGGGACAAAGTAACAGCACAGATGCAATGGACTCAAAAAACATTAAAAAAATAATAATAATAATAATTTGTGAAAGAAATGTCAGATTTCTCCTGTTTTTGCTTTTTGTGACATTTACATGTTTCAAATCGTCAACAAATTTGGATATTAGACAAAGATAACCTGAGTAAATATAAAAAGCATTTTTCAAATCAGGATTAATATTTATTACGGAAACAAATATGCCTAAATTTTACCCTATGTGTAGAACTAATTACCTCCTTTAATAAATCTTAAATTACAATGTTTTTTTTTTTTCTATTTTTGCTCAATGAAACAGTTCGATGTGAAGCCTTTTTCCCACCAAGCAGTTTATTGTGTGACACCACGTATAAACTGAGCTTTGAATTTCTTATTACATTTCCCAAAGAATAATAAAGTATTTCCTTCAGTTTTTGTAGTTTATGTAAACCATTTTAATTTTTCAATATTACAAAAATTGAAATTAAATATCCATACGATTAAGTATTTGGAAAAAAACGAAACACAAACAGGCATACGGTGCGTTATTTGTTTTCTCCACATGACTATCTACACCTAGAATGTCATTTAAAGTGTTTAAGACAAATATTAAGCAGATTTGTGCCTGGTATATTTTTATAGACAAATTTATGTAGTCTGAATAATAATAATAATAATAAAGAACTTCTGCAATTTAACATAAAAAAGAAATAGGACCTTCATCTATTCATATTTAAATCCGACTTTAAAACTGTAAAAAGTTTAAGATCCAAACAAGGATTGTGACTGGTGTATTTACAGTCGATAAGCTGGTAGCAAATGTAAACTGGCTGGCAGAGGCCAAAGTTGAGTGAATGTTCAAAGAAATATTGTTAAAATGAAGTGTTCAATGTCACTGCTTCACATGCTGTGAATGATGTTATGACAGTACGTGAAATCCACACGACAGTGTTGATGAAGTAATAAGATGACAGCAAATATTACAAGATATTTTACTAATAAAATGTCAAAGTCCACTTTTCATGTTGATCCAAATTTTATCTTCAGTAAAAAATATCAAGAAAACAAAAAGTGAGACTGAAACTGGCAATTAAGTTGTAAACTAAATATGTTCTGGAAACACAAAGAACAAACACCACCTGCCTGCGGGGTATCTTTGGTCTTAGGTGTTCCCACCTTTCCTCTGCAGCCATCTTCATCTCCCTCTCCCTGAGCTTTAATCCGTGAGCCCAGCAGCCATTCGGGAACAGCACTACGACACTTCCGGTGCCTCTCATTCCTGTTTTTGTGTGCGTTTCTTAACTTGCAGCTAGAGCACGAGCCAAACCGGCGGAGAGATGCCATAAGACAGACGAAGGACAAGGTGAGTGAACGATAAAGAGACAAAGAAACGAGGAGTAGACCCGCATCTTTCATATTTCTCTGGCTGACAAAGCTATGAGGGAACTCTCAATGGCCAAATCAACCCACAGTTAGATCAAGGCCTGACGTCTATGTATGAGTGTTTTGTGCTGTGCCTGGCTCCAACCACGCTTTGAAACACGCTATGTAATATGCAGTATGATGCAAGGAGGGCACAGTGGTAGCACTGTGTGAAAGACATGGGCACCAAGTCTTTAACAATGAGTTCCTGTAGAAATAAGACAGATGCATGGTGATGTGACTGCAGCCACCCACGTTCTGAATGCTTATGTCATTTATTTAATAAAACAAAACAAATTTCACATCATACTGTTCCTACGGTTAAAACTGTTTTGTTTTTAAGTAGATGCCAAACAAACCTGCTGCTGCACACTGCATGCCAGCTGGCTGGAAGAAGGTTCCAACACTTTTCTCTCACTGACAAGAAGGACAAATTTGGCTACTTTGAAATATTTCTGGTCATGAAAAATGTGGACAGTGATGGTACAAAAGCCAAACTAGAGCCCCCATCGCTCTGATTAAGGTAAGGGTGTTTTTAATCAACTGTTTGCAAGATATGACAAGCAGCTGACTGCAGGCTAGCTTCCTGAGCAGATAGACCAATTCATTAATCGTCAGTCTTTTATTGGCTTTAGAGTGGCAAATATGACTAATCCTGCAAAATAAATAGATTTTATATATCAAAATACTACTATAAGCAATATATTATCTAGCAGCAGTACAAACAGTTAAAGCGTTTCCTTTTCCAAATAAAAGCAATTATATTGTTTTATATATTTTTAACGGCACAAATATACCGTGAGATTCTTATACCGGTACATGTCTAATCCATGCAATGTTGTTTTAAAACCCAACCCTGCTTTAAACTTTGAAACAACCTTATCACTGACCTATGTGTTGCATTCCTTGGCATTTAATATGCTGTTTGTTCCCTAAATAGTAAATGGACTGAACTGATATAGTGCCTTTCCAGTCCTACTGACCACTCCAAGCGATTTACACTAGAGCCACATTCACCCAGACACACTCACTAACGCGCAATCGAACCCACAACCCTTGGATTGCAAGACGACCACTCTTCTCACTTCGCCATAGTCACCTTCTAAAGTTCTCTTACAAACCTCTGAGGTCTCCACGTACAAAATTACACACTTTTACACTATTTAGCAGTTGGTAGAATCTGTATTTTATTTAGAGGTATCAAAGTAAAGGGTGGTGAACACAAATGCATGCTGCACTTGCCCATGGTGACCAGTGCAACCCCACTTTTTAAGTCATTCATTGAAACCTGGACGAGTATCCAACATTGTAACAGTATAGAAATGACTAACTTGGTGGAGCTTTCCAGTGCAACTTTGTAATAGATAAAACTAGGTTAACATCATTAATCTCAGCTGCATACAGGGTTTTGTTACAGTAAAGAAAGATAAACTGAGGGAAAAAAAGAGAGAAGTTAAAACAACCATTTTATCTGTAAATGCTTAACTGAGTTAATTTGCAATCTTTGGCGTTTCTAACAAGAGGGCATTGACTACCTGCTGTTTTATTATATAAGGAATAGTTTTAGAAGGAGAAAAAAAATCAGCATTGTGCATTTTTTATGA
This sequence comes from Girardinichthys multiradiatus, assembly GCF_021462225.1. Lineage (NCBI taxonomy): Eukaryota > Metazoa > Chordata > Actinopteri > Cyprinodontiformes > Goodeidae > Girardinichthys > Girardinichthys multiradiatus. The sequence goes on along the minus strand of NC_061810.1, from coordinate 24,096,818 downwards.
ATAGGTTGGAAAAATTAATCTACAGCAGCTGGCACAAGTTAGTGAGCATTACGTCAGTCATCCAGTGACTGAATACTATGTTTCTCACGTTGACATAATTTGCAGCCACAAGGTCATCAAATGTCCGATTCAGAGAGAAACCAAAAAGGAAGACTAACATTTCACTTGGCATGCGACAGATATTCATAATGTCCTGCGTACCCAAGAAGAAGCAGTCTTGCAAAGCATAACCTGTTTATTAGAATCAGGTGAAAGTTCCCTTTTTTTTCTTGAGTTGCATATAAAAAGTGTGCCAAAATCTTTCTGTGAACACAAAACAGCTGAAATGGCAAGTCTGTTAGAAAGTGCTGTTTCAGGAGAGGCTTTTCTTACACAAGCAAACTGCTCTGTAATTACACTGGGTGGATCCACATCAACCGAGCGAGGAGAGCTAGAAAGGGACAGCAGTCAGGAAAACGAAGACAGACAGAGACCAGCAACCACACTGAAACAGATTCATTTTTTCACATGGGCAACGGTAAATAAAAAAAATCTGAAATACTGAAAACAAAACAAAAACCAAGGGAGGCTTTCCTTAAAAGGAGATGCTAAAGATTTTCAAAGCGTAGTGCGACTGTCACTACCCCAGGAAGGACATTCAGCACTGTTTTCCCACAGATGTTTTTTATATACACATGTTCACTGTGAGAAACCAGATGGAGCCTCACTACTGCTGGAGAGACACTACACGTCCATTTTTATGGCTTCTACAGACAAACTTTAATCAGTCAATTGTTAGTGCTTGAACTTTGCTACATTTCTCTAAAGATAAGCCAAACATGGCTGAAAACCATTCAAAATTACCACCAGGGATTAGAAGAACATAATCAGAATAATAAAAAGTAGCTCCAAAGGTTTTATCATAACAAGTAACAGAAAGCTTAATACAGCCAATAGTCTAAAAAAAACCTAACTGTAATGTACTCCTATACCTGCTTTCTGATGTGCAGGATGTCAGTGCAGTGAGCGTGGCCAAGAGTATTGTTGCTGCCATATTGGGTGGTAAATTAAAAAAATAAATAAATAAAAATCAGTCCACAAAAACATCAAAACAATTACTGCATTGGCTACTACTTGTAAATTTTCTGCAAAAACAGCTGACTTTCAGTATGAAATATTAGGCCTTCATGTATTAAGAAAAGAACAATTATCTAAATCTTTTTCACATGATACACGAGTTCCTGTTGCACACCACTTCAGCATGAAGAAAACTGAGCCGCACTAAAGAACAGAGCTGCAGGACAGAGATGAAGAGGCTGTGTGGGATGCCCGAACTGGAGAAGATTCAAGGATAGAGAAGCCTTTAAGTCAAGCTGGAAAACTCCCAGACTGAAAAAGAAGGTGCATCCCCAGAAAAGCTGTGCATAAAACAAATAAGTCCACCTTTGCTGTTTCCACGCCTCTTTGATCCACTGGTGTGACCACTACTGTATCAGCAGGAGATTTTTGGCAGTTTGCTTGTCTGAAGTATGCAACAAATCAATCTGAAAGGGAGTGTAAGGCAAAAAGAATCTAAAACAATTGCCCATCATCTCAGGAGTGGACCTAAGATTTAAAAAAATACCCAAGCTCCCCATGTCAGACTCTCTGGGCCCCAGGCTTGTTTTGTAACAACATATTCAGAAAAAGATAGGTCTTGTTTGTAAGATCTGTCATGAAAAAAGCCTCTTCTTACTAAATAAAACATGGCACAAGCTGTATTAAAATGAACAATAACTCTTCTAGAACACTGTCCCTTAAACAGATGAGACCAAAGTAGAGATGATCAACCATAAAACATAGCACAAATACCTCATTCTAACTGTCGAGCATGGAGGCGGAGGGGTCATGATCCTGGCTCGTGTTACCGCCACAGGATCTAGGCACCTTGCAGTTTTTGAGTCGACCATTACCTCCTCTGTTTGTCATTTTAGCCTCCCCCTTTGACATTTTAGCGTCAGGTGTGAAGTCATCTGTCTGACAGCTTAAGGTTGGTCCAAACAGTGAAACTGGAGGATGATCCCAAACGCAGCAGTAAATCTACCAACTAGTGGAAAAAGAAAAGAATCAATGTCCCGGGGGCAAAATCCAGACCTGAACTTGGTTGTTATGATGTGGAATGACTTTCAAGAGCTGTGCATAAATTAATACCCACAAACTTAGTGACTATGGGATCACACTTCAATTCTAAAAGATTATTGCATTTTGTCTGTTTGGGTTTTAAACTTTAAACTTAGAAGAATGTGGGGTCCTTTCGGTACAGAATCGGTTGATTCCTGAAAGGACAACTAAAGCTTTGAGAGCTTTTGAACAAAAATTATGTACATATAATTGTGTTCAAAATAATAGCAATCCAACTAGACTAACCAGACTGATCACTTTTTTTTTGGTAGAAATCATATTACATGGCAAATAATTTACTAGTAGGTGTAGTACAGCCATAGAAAACCAATAGAACCAAAATTCATTTTATGTGTGTGTGTGTAATTGAATATTTGATTGAAAGAGGGGTGTTCAAAATAATAGCTGTGTGGAGTTCAATTACTGAGGTCATTTATTCTCAGAAGAAACAGGTGTCAATCAAGTGGTACTTATTTAAGGATGATGCCACCAGATGTTGTACATGCATTTCTCTCTAAAAACCTGACAAAAACGGGTAATTACTGGCATTGTTTAGAAGAACAGCACACTTTGATTAAGACCTTGACTGGAGAGCGGAAAACATATAAGGAAGTGCAGATAATGATAGGTTGCTCCAGATGTGGAAGAAAGCAAAAGACTACAATTTGAATGGATCGAAGAATAGCCAGAATGGCGAAGTCTCAGCCGATGATCAGCTCCAGGATGATCAAAAAGGTCAGGAGTTAAGGGTGAGTAGTGTAACATTTAGTTGAAGCTAATCTATCAGGAAGAGGAAATGCCCTTAAAATGGGTGTTTCAACAAGACAGCGACCCAAAACACACCAGTAAGCGAGCAGCATCTTGGTTCCAAACCAACAAAATCAGGTATGGAGTGGCCAGCCCAATCCCTGGTCATTAATCCGATTAAAAACTTGTGGGGTGACATCAAAAATGCTGTTTCTTAGGCAAAACCTAGAAAAACAGAGGAAACAATAATTCACAGCAAGGATATATCCAAAATATTTTTTTAATTTGTACAGTAAATATTTAAGTTTGTAAAGAAAAATGCAGACACTGCTAGTTTCTGAACAGCCCAATGTTTATTTTTCCTCTTCTGTAAAGTGATTAAAAGATTGATCCATTCTTCTTCATGGTTTGATTTAGAATATTATCTGCGGTATTCCCAGTGCATGGAAATAAAAATTACTGTAATGATTATGAGCTTTACTCACATTTTTAAACACACTGCTATTATTTTTGAACACAACTGCATACGTCTTAGATTTCATCAGAAAGTCTGAACCACAACTAAAGATAGAACATTGTAATCAGACCTCAAGGATTTGTAGGTGCCTGTCTAGGTGCCTTGGGTAATTGCAAATACCAGCCAAAAGCCAATCTGGTGATTCATTCTCCCAGGTTAGAACCTTCTGGAACCGTTTTCAGCGTAAAAAGTCCCCCAGCAGACACCACCTATGTGTCACAGATACCACAGATATCTGCAGTATCATCTTTTATCTTATGATTCATCCCACCTCCTCCCACTCATCTGCAGAGCAAGAACAAACCATATCCTAAACCTTTCATCTCTCCAGCACATTTTAACCTCTCTCAGCTGCACAACGTTTTAGACGACCACAAACCTCGGCTGACCTTTGCATGTAAAGAAAGAGCTCCCTGCACCAGCTCAGTATTCACTGTGTGATGTGGCCTTTCATTCAACTTTCAAGTTGGCTTTTAAAGAAAGTTGATTAATGGATTTGTTTTTTCATTTCCTTTTGATGTTTTTCATAGGTTTTTATATATTATAATACAACAATAAAGAAAAAACTATTTTCTATCTAATAATTAAGATAATAGTCTAATATAATAAATGACAGTATCTTAAACTGGCTACTGTCATTTATACCTCTCATGCAGAGTTAATGTTTACCAAGATGAAACTGTGTAGCAATCTTTGTCCATGAAGAGCTAACATTCTGCCAAATGTATCAACCAACTTGAGCTTCAAAAATAGCGCAGCAGCCATCAGTATAGAGGCTAATGATGATGTAGAGGCTAAACAAAGCTAAAACAAAATTAAGGGAGCCTTCTTCAATAAAAAAGACTGATGCAGCTATGGCAACGGGTCACACCGATAAAGAAGAAGCAGAAGCAGAGCTGACTGGTTATCACAAACAGCCTGTGAAAGTGGCAGCTAGCTTAGTTTGACATATTGAAACATGAAGAGTGAGCAAAGCGACGCTCTTTTGAGGTGGAGGATTTCTCAACCCCCCTTGTCACAGGAGGCTGAGGGAGGCTTTGTGGAGCCCAGTAGCCCTGAGCCTTATCACTTCGAGCCGCTGGCTCAAGGCGTTGACTCGGCAATGCCCGAAGCCAGTGCTGCCGAGGCAGTGGAGGACAGAACAAGTCCAGTTTCTAAATGGTAAAGTCATGTTAGCAGCATCATTGCTAACATGGGCTAATGTTCAAAGCAGTAACAAACTTTCATAAAGTTTAAATTAAAATGTAAATTTATATTATCTTGAGTAAAAGTGACTGAAGGTATAAAGCAGAAAACGCTATGAACAATGCTTGCAATTCCAACTCCTGACTCGCTACGAGGGTGTGTCTGAGTGAGATGGATTTACACCTGTGACAGACATGTACCAAGCTGCACCATTTGAACCAATAGGAAAATTAAACAGCAGTAGCCATTGTTCAACCCAAAGAGGGCAGCACTAAGACAGTTTTAGGATAAATATAGAAGAATTAAACAAGTTTACATAAAAATGTAAAAGAATAGCTCAATAACATTAAGGTAGCACCCAATTTATCTTCAAAAAAAGTCGATTTAGAGTTTAGTTGCACGTTAAGGTAGTATTTTTTAATCCAACATTCAAGAATGAAGAATAACAATTATTCCGTTTTTGAATCAAAGCATTTTCTAAACTAAACACAAAGTACATCACATTAGTCAGGAAAAATCATCTTAATGACATACACTATGAACTCAACTTTAAATGAGCTTACAGTCTGTTACCTTTTCATTCTTTTAAATCTGGTTAGTATAACCAGAAAGTGGTTGTAAAAAAAAAAAAAAAAAAGAAGTAGATAGAAAGTATTTGATTTAATGTGGGTGGTCAGATGAAGCAAAGTCAGCCATAAATCTATAGTTATAAACACTTTGCTTTAAAACCTAATCCATGAGGAGTTGATCTAAACCAGCTTTTCTCTCCCATTTACAGCCATCCATCTTCCTTAAACACTACAACTCATACCTTCTGTCAACATGTCCTGGCCTCATCAATCAAATGATAATGAACAATGGGGTACATAGTTATGCCTGGTCTTAAGAAAGAGATCGCAAAAAGTATGCAAGAAATCATGTCTGTAGAGCACCCTGATACGATTATGAGTAGTAAACTATTAAAAAAAAGAACATTTTATTTTTAGAATTAGAACGATATGTTATAATACTAACTCATGAAATGTTCAATAACAGAATAAGGTCGTTATGACATGGCACACACACACTGTTAATCTTTATCTCTTTTGGGAAGTTGAGAGCTGTTATGCCACAAAATGAGAGGATGAAAATGAAGATGGACCACATTCCTGCTGCCTGTTAAAGTGAAGACTGCTTATATGAGCAGAAGACATGCACATACAAACACGCTTCAAGAGAAAGCTCCATCCATCACAACAAGGGGCCAAAACAGCATGTGTGTGCTGACATTTCTTGAACAAATGACAGACACCACTGGCTACAGCAACACCTTATGGTACTATTGGTTCAAACCTGCCTGTTCAGTCCCTAAGAAGCACATATCGTGAACACGTTCATACAGTAAAGACCTGAATTTAATAAACTTGCTTGTAAATGGGGGAGCAGATATTTGAGAAGTATTGCGCTCCTTGAATGAACCACAAAAACAGACCAACAATTAAACAGTTTTCCTTTACTTTTCTATTAAAGGCCAGACTCCTTTTCCATGTGCTCCCCTTCTTTCATTTCTCTTTCACTCTTTAACTCCGTCTCCGGTCTATTTTAATCCTGTTACTTTTTTAAGCCAGAACGCTTCCTCCATCCAACTCCCTCTTTTTTTTTTGCTTGTCAGGATGGTCTACCCTAAAAGATATGACCTCACTTCACTGCAATGCTCCAAAGACACAGCAGAGAGAATAAGATAACTTGAGGTGGTATATGGGGGGAATTAGACTGGAAAAGACAAAAGGAGATGTGAAAAGGCAACCCGCTGGCACGGTTTACAGGCACGGAAACAATAAAGACTGACTGGCAAAAACATCTGGAAGAGGGAGGGAGATTGGATCTAGATTAAAAAGATAACACTGGAGTAGAAAAAAAAAAAGAATTGGTAAAAGTATGTAAAGTAAAGGTGAAAGACCTTAGAGAAGGATAGAAATCCATCCCTCATCTGTCTTACATTTAATTTTGTCTTTCCCTTTTGTTTCTATGCTCCCCAGCCTCCGGTGGATAATTTTAGCCTGGCACAGTCATTATTACACTCGGTCCAAATCACACAGGCTGTCAGAGTTCACCAGACCTGCAGGGAACCGCTCTAAACCGAATGTGCTGGCTCCAAACGTCCGAACATAACAATGACATGTTCCAGGCAAACCGTATGCACAAAGGTTCATGCACACACACAAAGCAGAAGAAAAGGGAAACTAGTTTATGGCACAAACACACACATACACACAGAGCAATAAGTGCCAGTGGTGCTGGACATCATCAAACCCTCCAGTTACCGCAACAACTTCCCATTTCCCTTAACCCATTTCCTGCTCAGAAAGGTCACTCGGCAGCCACTGCTTCAGTCACTGCAGCAATTGGCAGGGAAAGCTAATGAACACCAGAGCAATGGAAGGGAGTGACTTTAGCAGCTAAGCATGTTATGATAGTGCCAAAGTTAAAAAATGACAGACAAAACACGCTAATATTACCCGTTTGCCAACAGCAAGCCTCACCACCAGATAACCGTAAGCACAGGGTGCTCGGTGCAGCCTTCCTGAATAAGCTCCCAGGGTTGTTTTTACTTTCTTCATACCCAGCAGTCACATCCATGACTGGAAATTATAATAACTTTGACCTGACTCAGGTCAAAGTTATTGTTATTGCACTATTAAACAAGCCACTACTCAACATAAGCTACTGTTAAAAAAACATGACAAAACAGAGCACCTCTATATTTATATTACAGACTACAAATATTGGGTTACGCCTTGCGCCACCCTAATATCTGCTTTAGCAAATAAGACAAAATAAATCTCTCTGTTTTTAAACATGGCATAACATGTTTAAAAACTGAGACACTCTGACTGGATGAACTGTTTATTTTATCCCCTCTCCATGACTGTAACCCTGGCACAGTCACAATCAATGATGGGCAAAACAAACCAAAACAAACAGCAGGCCTTTGACCATCCCTTAATGTCTTTTGTGTGAGTTTTGTTTAATCAAACTAATAACATCCTCTACTGTTTTTTAACACCGCTCAGCCTTTTAATAGCTTCTGCCCTGTAATTCCGAGACACAAACGGCCTCTGAAAATAACCATGCAAGTTTATGTAGGGAGTAAACACAATCACTGAATGGTACTGTGAAACCATAACAATTAGGTTTGCTGTTTTTTTAATTTTTAATTTATTACATTAAGGCGGTATCAGGATATTTTATAGTTTCTTTCTCTACAATAAAGACTGAATAAAACCACAATACACATACCAAATGTGTGTTTTGTACTGTGTATGCATACTTCAACTTATACCATCTGAACCTAAACACAGAGCACACAGTAGTAAACACAATAACAGCACACTGAAGGAGGGGGAAAAAATCTGAACTCACCACTTTGGGTTTGCTCTTCTGTAGAGCAGATACAGATAACGTGTCCTCTGTGCCAACCTTCTGAGGTCCAACTTCAGTAAGTCCAACATTGCTGGTCCCACCGGAGCCCTCTGCACTAGAAATTAAACCCTGAGCTCCGTTACTTGCTGTAGGAACAGGCCTGGCCTCAGTGTCAAGATTATATTTCTGTGTCACATCCTCCAAAGATGGGGCCTCATCTCCTGGAGGCACTGCTTGAAAGTCCACTTCCTCCAGGGGCTGCAGCTGTGTGGGTGGGGAGATGGGCAAGAACATGGTGGGCTCGCTGGTGTGGCGAATGTGCTTGGGTTTGGTTTTGGATTTGGATTTCAGCGGTGATGCTGGAGGAGAGGAGATGAGCTTATTTTGGTTGGTGTGTTCCTCCTGGTCCTCTGAACCCAGTTCAATGGGTTGAAATTGGCCATTGTCAGGAAAAGATTGCAACCTGTTAGGACGTTTTTTACCCAGCCGACGTGTTATTCTAGGAGACAGAACCTCAGCAAGCGTGAGATCCAATTTAAACTTCTCCTTTGCATCATGATCTATCAAATCATCTTCATTCTCTGGGTTATCAGAGAAAGCACTGCATTCTGGCTGGGAGGCTGCCATCTCAGCCTGAAGCAGTTTTGTCGGCTTAGACTCTGATTCCCACAATTCCTCTCTCTGCTCACTGAGAATTGGCTCGCTGCTGGAAGGTGGAATCTGTCCAGATTGATCCAACTCACTGATTTGATGCATGCTGCCAGTTTGAGGGTCAGTTTGGGACAATGGAGGGGCCTCACTACGGCGACTAGGGTCACTAAAAGACTTCTTCTTGGGGGCCTTGCCATTGCCATGATCATCTGTGATCATCCTGTCCATTGCACCAGGCTCAGCTACAATGTTTCTGATGACCCTACTGTAATCCTGAATGCTGTCATCACGTAAACCGCCATCACTGTAAACAGACAGGTCACTTGCCACGCTGCCTTTGTATTCTGATTGTGTAGATCCTACAGAGGACTCAGGAGGGCCTCCCCCTTTGACAGACAGGGATCCCAAAAGGTTGCTGTCGACTGAAGAAAAATTATTGCTCCCTTCTTCCGCTACAGAACAGCACCGCTGAGGCATGGGGTCGCTAAGAGAACGGTAGACAGTGGACTCCCCATTTCCTACAGTTGCTATTGTTGACTCTGCATGACTGCCATTACTGGAATCGGACCCTGTGTTGTTGTTACCAGAGGGGGAGAACTTGCGCCTTCGACGGACTGCACTTGGGGTTGCAGGAGCCTCAAATCCTCCGCCTGATCCTGCAGCTGACGTGGACCCTGTTGACACAGCACTGTTGGTGTGGATTCCCTCAGAGTTGTGTTTGTTTATAAAAGCAGCAGCACTCATATCCATAATATGGTTGTCAGTCTGAGCCGTACATACAGAATGAGTCAAAGGGTGAAGAAAACGAGCCTCATTCAGACGGTTTGTACAGTTCGTGCCGCTCTCTAGCATTGCTTTTTCCTCCTGTTTGAAGCCCTCCACCTCATGGATAGCTGACTGCTTCCATTCAGTCACTGGCTGCCCTAGAACATCTCTTGCTATTCTTGATCCTAAATGAACACCAGCTGATCCTAGGAAGGATCTCTCTGAGGGGTCACTGGGACCAGTCTCGGGCTCTGTCACAATCCCCTCATCTGTTAAGCTGGAGTCATGGCCTGAAAGTTCATCCATGGAGCGGTCATAGTGCATGCTTTCCTCCGAATCGCCCTTCAGTAATGCTCTCTCCAGCTCTCTGCTTTGTCTATTGGACCTCTCCCAGCAGTCTGTACCCCTACTGTTTAGTTTCTCCAGCTGCATACTTGGTTCACTCCTCTCCCTGCTCTCTCTCTCCTGCTCATGTTTATCTTTGTCTTTTGTGTTCTCAGACTCCTGAGCTGTTCTTGTCTCATCTATAATGCCTCCTGCTTCTTCCTTCCCTTCATCTGTTTGCTTGACCCGAAAACCTTTATTCCCTAAAATACTATCAGATGAAATTATGCCTACATCATCATCGTCCCTAGTGCACATCTGGCAGATATCTTGAATAACCTGTCTGGCTTCCTGCAAGCACCTCTCCTCTAGTGGAGTTGGCATCACTTCATCATCGTCATCCTCCAGTCCACAAGTCCTCAGATTTTGTTGTCCAAACCTAAAATCCCCACCATCACTTTCTACTTCTCTGTCTGACACCACCACCCTACCCTCAATCTTCTCATCATCCAAGTCAAGCTGCTGCTCAGAGGAACTCCTCTTTGTTGTACCACCTGTCAAATAAGACCTTGCACCTGTTGAAGGTTTGTCTGAATAAGAGAAGGATTTTGTGCGCCTTAGGGTGGCTGTTAGGTCTTTCAGCGAAGGGCGGCGAGCCAAAGGCAGATTTATCCCACCATGAGGGTCCCTACTGTACTCCGACAACCCCTCCCCAGCCACACTTCGGTCCCCCCCACTTGGTCTTCGCATTTTGAGCTTTGGCACATCTTTTTTTAATGAGTTTAACAGAGTCATAGTTTCCGATGTGATATCTGGGTTGGACATAGAAATTTTGTTATCCTTATTTGCAGCCTCCCTCCCCGTTGTTTTCCTTAATACAACAGTGTCAGGACCTCTTACTCCTGAAGATCCCCCACGCTCTCTGGACATTAAACTTGGTATGAAGGTTACTGTCGGCAAGATCTTGGGGCGCACTTGGACAGGGGCCCTGGAAAAGTTGTCTCCATGTCCAAAGCTAGGGAACCTGTACATGGTGAAATTCCCGTGGTAAGTTTTACTCAACACAGAAGACGAAGCAGTTCTGCTTGTATGGCCTTCTGCTCCACCTGTGTTAAAGAGCATATCGTCTCTGGAGCTGCCACCATTCCCCTGGTCTTCCTCTTTTAGTGTCTCAGTACTGGAGTATCTGCTACTGCAGCATGTATCATCAGGACTAGAAACAAAAGGGGGTATCTTTACCTTTGACACTCGTGATAAAGCAGGAAGTGTGGTGGACATCACAGGTGAGGAGAGGCGCTCCCAGTGCTGCACCCTGGCTCTGTTGCTACGACCACTAGGTTCTCGTGTTGAGTGGCTCTGATGTATCGTGAATATAACTTCTCCAGTGTTCTGCTGCTGGTGATGTCTCTCTGTGTGATCCATGGTCAGGGCTGGGTCACTGTCACTGTCTTCTGATTCACCATACTGATCGTTGTAATCATCTCGGCCAGCTGCTGGAGCAGCCCCGCTGAACTTCTTCTTCTTTCTTAGAGACCGACGGCGCACTGCCTCTCGACAGTGGGGGCCTAAAGAAGCAGGGCTGTCCTCCTCGCTGCCCGAGGACCTGCCAATGACCTTTGCACCCCAACGGCCATTTTTATTGCGGGATAAATAGCTGCCCCCTCGCTCAGTGGCACTCCTTTCCCCTCCCCTGCAAGTGCCAGAGGGAGCAGGACAGGAGGGATAACCCAAAGCCCCTCCCCTCCTTCTCCTGATGTGCACCTCTTCTTCGTCTCCAGAGCTTAATTTCCAATTGAAGCCAAGGGGAGAACTAACTTTTGTAAGGGCTCCTGACTCAGAGGGAAGAGCTATAGCAGAGGAACAGAAGGTAACAGCTTTATCTGGAGCAGAGGAGATGGAGGAGGTGGTGGGGGCTGGTGCTCTAGAGGAGCTATGTGAGGAATGTAAACTATCCTTGGGCAGCCCGACCCCCTGTCTATCCTTTCTCTCCCTCTCTGTCGGCTGTGGTTGAGAGGAGGAGCAGGAGGAGGTGTCTAAGCCCACCGATTGCCTGGAAGATGGAGCAGCACAGGGTTGAAGGTCAGGTTTAGGGTCAGGTGTCAATCCAGTTGTTCCGGGGAACTTACATGCAGCTTCTGGGTCAGCACTGGCACTTTGAGATCTGCATGTAGATGAGTTAATCCTGTGGTAATTAGACCCAGTGTGAAAACGACTTCTGGAAGATACTTCAGCTTTTTCTATTTCCCCTTCCTTGTCATTCGAGTTCTGAGGATGTTCAGTTTTGGAATAAAAGTCTGCACCATAACATAAAGTTTCTTTAAAGGAGCAGGTTTCCCTGCTGTGTGCTCCAGATATGCATTTATGAAAAACAGAAATGCATGCTGGCTGCTGGTCACTTTCACTGCAGCTGGGCTCATGTAAATACCCTCTGGCAGCTGCTTTTAAACCCTCACATGTGTCAGTCTTGAGTGGCGGCGAAGCCTTCTCGTCGAAAAGTTGTCGGATTTTGGTAACACTGGGCCACCTTTCAGAATGTGTGGGGATGTGGAGGTAACCTCTGTGAGATTTACAAGGCGGGGGAGCCTCTTTACTGTTAACATCCTCTTCCTCGTCTGTAGTCAAACTCTTTCTCACATCAGCGGCATTGATGTGAGAATAATCTCTCTTACCAGACTTGCTGCTGCTCTCCGCTGATAAACGCCGAAAAATCCACTTATCGCTTTTTCTCTCCGAATCTGAACCCGATACAGAATCGGTGCCAGAGAGAAACTTCGGCGTTTTACTGTCCGAGGTAGACTCCGCGCTGGTCGGATCGCTCTCCAGGAAACTCCTCTCACCGCTGTCTTCGTGGAAAGATTTACGACACGGAGATCCGTTTCTGCTGTCTCCTCGGGCCTGGGGTAGAGTGCTGCTCCCCCGCGTCAGGGCTGCACCATCTCCCGGTGAAGCGTGGTGCGTCCTGGTGGATCCGCCGCTCCTCTTGCTGCTGCTGCTGCTGCTGAACTTCTCCGTGAGCTGGCGGATGGATGGAGAAATAGAGGAGCCTCTCTTTGGCTCTGCGGTTGCGGTGGCGGAGATTTTGGAAACTTTTCTTGACACACTGACATTACGCGTTGCCCAGGACTGTTCTGCTCGGCTGGGCTCCGGGGGGAGGGCGATGCCGACAACCTCCGAACCTTCTGATTTGTGTTGCTCCTCACCCCTACTGGAGCCCAACTTTTTGAAAGAGGCGCTGCTATACACGGCCGCATTCTTTTCTTTTCTTTCTGCCATTGTTCTTGTCTTTCTTTGTTTCAGTTCAAAGCACCTTTTCTAGTTCTGGCTCCATTCTTCTTCTCCCCCCCCCCCTTCTTACAATCCAACCGCAACCAGCCCCAAACGGCAACCACTTTTTCATTTAAACTGTTTGTAAAACACCAAGCTGCTCTGTGATTTAAAAAAACAACAACAAAAAAAAAACCCAAAAACGATCATACAATGGGAAAAAGGTGAGGGCAGGCCTCTTGATCAAAAACTTACATACTTGATCGATTGCCGAAACCGCATCCGTGCAAGAAAGAAATGCGAAACAGAGGGGGTTTTTTGGCCAAAAACCTCCCCAACCAGCCTCCTCACAAACACAACTTGTCCATTGTTATTCCTGCTGTTTGTAACTCTGCGCACATCCTCCTGCACGGGTCCAGCACACAGGCCACTTTTTACTGTTTGTGGATTCCTTATTTTGGCATCATTTGCTTTCCCTTGACTTATGTTGTGTTTTTTGCGTGTGCATGTTAATGCTTGAGATAGGGCAGAGGGGGTGGGCGGGACTAGGGGGGTACTTGGGCTGTCATAACCCCCCTGGGGGACTGAGAGGAAAGGCTTTTTTTCTTGTTGATAGAAGGGAGATACAGTGGACTAACTGGATGTAATTATAGCCTCTTCCCTTGTGAAAAACACAACAGGACTGTCAGAACTCAGAAAAAGTTTTCAAAGAAGCAGCCTTTATTAAACGGAACAGATTTCTAACATTATACTGACTGGAGCTAAACTAGAAAGAAAAAAAAAAAAACAACAGATCATAGCATACTTCACAACAGTCATGGCACAGTAAGGAGCTGCGTGTCAGCATTTGTAGGAAGGGGGGCAAAGATAAAAGTTTTCACTCCTGCACAATAACCTCTCTGTGGTGCTTCCCATGTGGCTGTCTGCTTAACAGGTCCTTTTGTTCCAGAGGGGATTTCTGTGCACCAATCCCTCACAAAGGGAAGGGGAGGGTTGTTGTTGCAGCGCCCCCCACCGGTCGGCTCCCTACATCTTCGGATCTGAGTTGGAGGACAGAACTTGGTGAAATGCCACTGGTTTGGTAGGACCCGTGCTGAGTTTGGTTTGTCATTTTAACATATGCAACTGTTCTTCACAGTTTTAAAATAAAAGTTAAATGCCCTTTAACAAGGTAGAGTATGCATGTCCTGAGGCAGACTTTAGAAGGGGCTTACAAGGGCAGTAACCCAGGGCCTTGAGTTTTTAGGGGGCCCCAAATGTTTTTTTTAAATAATTTTTATAAATGCATGTTTGCAAACAGTGTCCGTTATGTAAAAATCATTAGCACATATCAGGTAGATGGTTTTAATATTGTTGGATTTTCACGAATACAAACAATGCTAAAGTATTTGAATGTTATGAAGTAATGGTACACCTTTTAAGGAATAAAATGGAGCCATCTTCCACAGGATGTTTTAAACAGACTAGTGTCTATTTATGCCCGATGATGTTCAGGTCTTCCTATCAAAGGGGAGTGGTGGCCTAGTGGTTAGAACAGGAGGTTTGTGTTCCAGAGGGGACACAAGGGTCCAGGTTCGTATCCCACTGATTGCCACTCTGGGTCCCTGAGCAAGACCCTCAGCCCCAGAATGCTCCCCAGGTGCTGCACAAAGGCAGCCCACTTCTCCCTGTAAGGGATGGGTTAAATGCAGAGGACAAATTTTGTTGTAATGTACATGTGCAATAACCAATAAAGATGATTATTATTAAAAATTTAGAGCAAAAACAATTGTGTGTGTAGAGGAACCAAAACTGGCTGTAGCCCAGGGGCCCACATCATTCTAAATCCAGACCTTTGCATATCCTGAGGCAAAAGATAAAAAAAAAAAAAAAAAAGGAATTAAAAAAAAGCTGCAGCAGACAGAAAAAGAAAATGTGAATAGGCTTTTTTCAAGAATGGGGTTTTCTTCAAGAAACATCTTCAATGATTCTTAAAAACAACAATTAGGTGCACACAAGTTTGAATTTATTGTGAGTGCCCTCCAAACCGGTTCGCACAGTAGAACATTTGCCTTGCAGCAAGAAAGACTTGGGTTTAAATTCTAGCCTAGGTTCTTTCTGCATGGAATTTGCATGTTCTCCTGGGACATGTGTGAGTTCTCTCCAGGTACTCTGGCTTCCTCCCACATTCCAAACAACATGACTGTAAGGCCATTTGGTTACTATAAATTACCCCTAAGATTGAGTGTGTGTGCGTGCATCATTGTTTGTCCTGAGTGTCTGTGATGGATTTTTGACCGATGGAGACAGTCATGAGCCCCCCTGAGGCTCTGTAAGGATAAAAGGGCACCCCATGGGTGTCCTATAATCCTCAAAGGCTCAACATTATACATACAAGCTTGAAAAAATACATTCAACCCCAACTGTTATTTGGCTAAATGTTCCTTAAGTTGCAGAGAAATCTTTTATGTAGACACCAACAAGTTTCTGGCTTAATTCTGGACAGATATTATCCAAAATTAAAAGAGAACATTAAAATTGGTTGGATTCCTTGTCTGATTCTTAAGTATAGTCAATACATTTTTCAATATAAAGGGCTTTATGATTGTCTGCTTTATTTATTCCAGATTTTATGCATGCTTGGGATCATTGTCCTATTGGATCACCCAGTTGGGTCCAGGTTTTACACATCGGACCCAAACTGTCTACCTCAGAGGAAAGATAATATGTTAGAATGTTGAGAATCAATCCAGGAACCACTGAGGTTCAAGCCAATTGTAAACTGGAACATGCTTCAACACCAGTGTCACTGTCCTCAATGACAAGTTGAACACCAACACAGAGATGCTGTTTAACAACCTGTAGCTGCCCACATGGAGAAAACAAATGCTTCTAGAGAACATTTTTGTGGTTAGATGAGACAAAAGGTTGAGCTGTTTGACCAAAATAACACAGTACATCTGGAAGAGTCATGGTGAGGCTGTCAAAATTCAGAATACTGTGCAGACTGTCCAACATGGACATTATCGTGTGGGAATGTTTTACCCGTAAGTCGTGCTGGCGCATTGCACAGACCAGGTGGAGCATATAGGAGGAGGACTACCTATTTATTTTCTTACTTCCCCTCAAACCAACAAGACGTTTGAAACTTGGACACAGCAGGGTGCTCCAGCAGGATAATGATCTCTGGCTTTGGAATGGATAAAGCCGGCTAACATTAACCTTCTAAAACAGCCCTGACCTCAACCTGATATTAAAATATACAGGTCCTTCTCAAAATATTAGCATATTGTGATAAAGTTCATTATTTTCCATAATGTCATGATGAAAATTTAACATTCATATATTTTAGATTCATTGCACACTAACTGAAATATTTCAGATCTTTTATTGTCTTAAAACGGATGATTTTGGCATACAGCTCATGAAAACTCAAAATTCCTATCTCACAAAATTAGCATATCATTAAAAGGGTCTCTAAACGAGCTATGAACCTAATCATCTGAATCAACGAGTTAACTCTAAACACCTGCAAAAGATTCCTGAGGCCTTTAAAACTCCCAGCCTGGTTCATCACTCAAAACCCCAATCATGGGTAAGACTGCCGACCGGACTGCTGTCCAGAAGGCCACTATTGACACCCTCAAGCAAGAGGGTAAGACACAGAAAGAAATTTCTGAACGAATAGGCTGTTCCCAGAGTGCTGTATCAAGGCACCTCAGTGGGAAGTCTGTGGGAAGGAAGAAGTGTGGCAGAAAACGCTGCACAACGAGAAGAGGTGACCGGACCCTGAGGAAGATTGTGGAGAAGGGCCGATTCCAGACCTTGGGGGACCTGCAGAAGCAGTGGACTGAGTCTGGAGTAGAAACATCCAGAGCCACCGTGCACAGGCGTGTGCAGGAAATGGGCTACAGGTGCCGCATTCCCCAGGTCAAGACACTTTTGAACCAGAAACAGCGGCAGAAGCGCCTGACCTGGGCTACAAAGAAGCAGCACTGGACTGTTGCTCAGTGGTCCAAAGTACTTTTTTCGGATGAAAGCAAATTCTGCATGTCATTCGGAAATCAAGGTGCCTGGAGGAAGACTGGGGAGAAGGAAATGCCAAAATGCCAGAAGTCCAGTGTCAAGTACCCACAGTCAGTGATGGTCTGGGGTGCCGTGTCAGCTGCTGGTGTTGATCCACTGTGTTTTATCAAGGGCAGGGTCAATGCAGCTAGCTATCAGGAGATTTTGGAGCACTTCATGCTTCCATCTGCTGAAAAGCATTATGGAGATGAAGATTTCATTTTTCAGCACGACCTGGCACCTGCTCACAGTGCCAAAACCACTGGTAAATGGTTTACTGACCATGGTATCACTGTGCTCAATTGGCCTGCCAACTCTCCTGACCTGAACCCCATAGAGAATCTGTGGGATATTGTGAAGAGAACGTTGAGAGACTCAAGACCCAACACTCTGGATGAGCTAAAGGCCGCTATCGAAGCATCCTGGGCCTCCATAAGACCTCAGCAGTGCCACAGGCTGATTGCCTCCATGCCATGCCGCATTGAAGCAGTCATTTCTGAAAAAGGATTCCCGACCAAGTATTGAGTGCATAACTGTACATGATTATTTGAAGGTTGACGTTTTTTGTATTAAAAACACTTTTCTTTTATTGGTCGGATGAAATATGCTAATTTTGTGAGATAGGAATTTTGGGTTTTCATGAGCTGTATGCCAAAATCATCCGTATTAAGACAATAAAAGACCTGAAATATTTCAGTTAGTGTGCAATGAATCTAAAATATATGAATGTTAAATTTTCATCATGACATTATGGAAAATAATGAACTTTATCACAATATGCTAATATTTTGAGAAGGACCTGTATATCAGCAATGCTTTACAGCCACATCAGTGTCAGGAAACCAACCAATTTAAATGGACTCTACATATTCTGTCAAGAAGAGTGTTGAAACACCCAACTAGAATCATGGCTGGATCTTGCTGATAGCTATAAAGACTGTGTGGCTTTGTCTTTGTATTAGTAGGGGGACATGCAAATATTGGAGGTTGACCCTGTGAGGATTAGAGACAATTTCCAATTAATTCCAGCTCGCATGCACTAAATTCCTGTTCGTTGTTGTTTTGTAATCTTTCGATTCCAAATTGCTCTGACATTCATGCCCATGATGGGAGCATTTTAAACCATACCCCATAAAAGTTCAGTTGTTTGCATGGCGTCTTTATTTACTTTTTTTTGTTTAGTTAGTTTTACATTATGACAGTAACATTCCAACACCTGGTCACAGAAAACTACCAAACGGAGTCTAAGACAATAAAGGCAACATTTAGAACACAAAAACATTTTTAATACAGAAGCTTTTTCTTGACACACATCTGTGTTACAGTATTTCTCCAAAAAATTTACAAAACTCTTCAAAACAATACGAACAGGCACAATAATATTGGCACAGTAAAGATTTAATGTAGGTTTCCACCATCACATCACACAAATGATAAGGCCTCGCATTTAGTGCATAGAAGGGGGCCCATTATAACTTATGTTATTATATAACTAAAAAAAAGCACTTTGTCCAAACACAAAACTTTCAAGCAAATGACTTCATATTTGTGTTTAAAATATACCTTGCATTTCAAATGCATACACATTTCACATTCAGTGTAACACAGATAAATCAATGTCAACTGGAGCTCTATTATCATCTCAGCTAAACACATACAAAGCACACAGTTTAGATGAAATAAAAACACAAGCTACCTCAATGGGAATCTCAAAATAGGGAGTTAGCACAAAACAAAAAACCTGTTGGGAGAATGGATGTGCAGCAAATTCATTGTTGGTTTATCATTGATTTATACTGTTCATTGTGACACACGGATTCACAGTTTCTGCATTTCAAAATACATTTTCCAACAAAACATCATAAAAAGCATTTGTTTAACTTTTGGCATGGTAAAACAAAAAGCGTCTGACGATCGAAAATCACACAGTTCAAAAACAAGCAAAAACACAAAATTTAATCCGCTGTATGAAAGGAATTTACAAATGTTTCAAATTTAAATATAGTACAGAATTTAGACTGTATCCAGCAAGCTCTTAAGAAGAGCTATTAAAACAGTGATATGCTAAGCAGTGCATTCCTTCTCCAGACTATCTCTGGTAGAGTTAAGAGCTCTTAGTGATACATGACCAACCGCGTTGAAAAACAGCCCCTTCAAATGATTTCAGATTTTATTGAAGTAGGATTATCTCACGCAAAAAATGTAAAAAAATCCAATTTTTAATTTGAGAACATTTGTTCAGTGAAGAAACGAATGTATTGTTAGAAAATCTCTGGTGCCACAATGAATGAAACACCTAATAATTCCAATAAAACATATCTAACCGAAGCATTTTTTAATCTATACCATACTTTCTTCAAGTTGATAACAGTCTCTATAACTCATAACTTCCTGTTTTGTTTAAGTGCAAATATAAAATGGTACAGAGGTACTTTTTTCATACAAACTCTTCAAAATGGGTAAGACAAGAAATCATGCCATTCAAAAAGGTAGACAGAAGTGTGCTAAACTTTATTAGTGATAAAATGACTACATGAAGACCCAAACCTGACCATACCTCTGGTAAAACAGGTACTGAAAAGGTTTAAAATTACTACCTGTGACAAACAAGGCTACAGGGAGGTTTTAAAAAATGATCAAGGCTTAGTGTTGAAGAGCTGGAAGAGTGTCTGAATTAATTTATTTTAAAGCGCAGTACACATCTCTACCAGATAATATAAATGAACAAACCCTCACTAACTCCAGCTTCCTCCCACAGTCCAAAGACATGCCTGTTAGGTTAATTGGTCTCTCTAAATTGCCCTTAGGTGTATGAATGAGTGTGTGCATGGTTGTATGTGTGTTGCCCTGCGATGAACTGGCAACCTGTCCAGGGTGAACCCCGCCTTTCGCCCATAGACTGCTGGAGATTGGCACCAGCTCCCCCGTGACCCACTATGGAATAAGCGGTAGAAAATGACTGACTGACTGACAAACCCTCACTATTTTAGTCTCCAATCTCCAACAAGCTTCCTCCAGTTCTCAGAACTGAAACCCCATTTTAACAGGAAGGGATTTTACTTTCACAGCAAGAAGAGAACCAGATAGTTTAGACTTACGTTTAGGTCCATAAATGGCCCTTTTTGTTACATGTGAACAACTTTTACTAGATTAACAAATATGTGATGTATTAATGTTACCTTCAACATTAAAATGCACGTTCCATTAAATATTTTCCAAACCCAACTTCAGTGTGCTGTATTCTGGACTTTGATTGTAATCAGTTCATAGTTAACTGCAGCACAGAAAATGTGATCCATCCTGAATAAATCATATGGATTACATTCATTGCAGAGCCAGTGTTTCAGTGCAGTGGAGTACACACACCCTCCAGTGGTGAAAATATGAAACAGCATCTGTTACAGTTTCAACATTACTCAGAGCTAAATAAATGTACAGATCTTCATAAGAAAATGATCTAAGCGTCAAAAACACTTTACAATTTTAGTCTCTATTACTACTGCGAGTGCAATGACACAATAACCACTTAATGCAAACAATCATATTATTTTGTGTGGGGTTTAAATCATATTAGACAACGACTTCTACCATATCTGCAGCATTTGCCGTGTGCCTTCGTTTAATGGAAGAACTAAAATGGAAAACTATTTACAAAGCTTCACAGTGGCGCCATGTGGGTTCAAAAAGAGAATGTCTCCTTTAAATTTACATAGTGGCAAGTGAAGCAAACATCTCACAGGGACAATGCTGACCATTAATGATCTGATCATCCACAGCTGATCAGTCACAGGTTATCTGAAAATCAGGGTCGGTTGGGTGTAGTTGAGAATTTGGTTAAAGTTTACCATTCATTTCACTCCATTTTAGCCTTTATGTTGCATATTTAAGGGCTTCCTTACTTAATGGTTTTTTAAAATGCTAAAAGAACAACAGGACCAAACGGGACTTGCTCACACAGTGGTTCCCTTGTCCCTGAGGGTGGTCACTCTGAGCATAAACCTCCTGGTGCTCCTGCGGTAACGTGGTTGGGTGAAGTAAAACAAGATAGGATCCAGGAAACTGTTCATGCTGGCAAATGGCCTTGTGCTCTTATAGATAATTGCGAACAAGTTCCTCATCTCGCAGGGGGCAGCGGGCAGTGTGCGCACCACCAGGTACATGGTTTTAGTCAGGTGGAAGGGCAGGAAGCTAACGCAGAACACAGCCGCCACGACGAGGATCATCCTCACGGCCCTGTCCCGCTTCTCCCCCGTAGCTACCGAGACCCCGTGGTAGGACACGGGACGGCAGAGGACGTGGGCCATCCTGCAGTAGCAGACCATCAGACCCAGAAAGGGCAGCAAAAAGCCGAGGAAGGTCAGAGCCATGCCGTAGGGATAGTAGTCCATCGAGCGCTTTGGTGTGCTCAGATCATAGCACACTGTGCGGTTGCGCTGGATTCCTGTCGCGGCAAAGTTAAAGGTTGGTGCGCAAAGGAAGACAACCACCACCCACACTCCTGCGCAGATTCCCCACGCCATCCTGCGGCCACCTACTTTATGCCACATGGCGAAGGGGTGGCAAATCCCAATGTAGCGATGCACACTGATGCAGGTGAGGAAGAGGATGCTGCCATGCAGATTACTGAAATAGGAGAATAAATGCGTCAGAACCATTAGACTGTGCAGATTTGTGCATTTTCATAAATAATCAGAACTGTGCTAAAATGTTCAACCAGACCTTATTTCTACAACCTTCCAAGAAGCCAGACATTCTTCTACTTGTTTTAATCGTGTTTTCGAGACTTTGGCTGCTTTTTAACAACTTTTCTGTGCAGTCTTTGTGTTTGATTTTGTCAGTATGTTGTTCACTTTGTGCTTAAAAAATGAAGAAAATAATAGACCAAACAAGGCATGTCAAGCCCCAAAAAACTGTCTTCATTTCTCAAAAGAAGTTGGATAAATATTATAAATGTTGTTGTTTTATTGTGTTGACTATGTCAGTGCTTGAATCACATTGTTACTTTGCAAACAGCAACAGAAGCACTTTTGATTTCCTGGCTCTGAAAACACCTAGTGCATAGGATTGGTTTAAAAAAGCTAACTGATAAAGGATAAGTGAAATAAGCACTGCTTTAGCCCACAATGTTTCAGCCCAGTTACAAAACAAACCAAGCATGTTTTGGCCTACAAAGGTTTTCAGTATATTCTATCAACATAAATGGAATACGAGTAACTTTTTCTTTGAAAAGGTAGCTGTAATTTGGCATGTTTGATGAATAGACGTGTTTAAGTCTGTTCTTTGGTAAAAATCGTTGGATGTTTTTCATCCCTCTTTCTATGAAGTAAAAAAATAAGCAAAACATAAACACGGCTAATAAAAGACAAAATCTTTGTGTGCCATCTAACAATTTCCATTTTAAGAAAATTTAACACTTCTGTGAAAATCTGCACCAATTCCTAAATTCATGAAATGTCATATCTGTAAAGAATGTAAGAAGCTGAAAAGGCAAAAAAAAAAAAATCAGCACAGGACCTGAGAGAGGCATCAGCCTCCTGAGGATCATCTACCATGGTTCTGTGAGAATCATCTTGCTGGAGACAAAATACTATTTCCTGTCTGTCAAACTGTGTTATCTCTGGTACTTTTCATAGATTAAGACTAGTTCATTTCAGTAGAAAACCATTTTTGTATCTCTATGGTTAACAGGCCAAGGTTAAGTAGCCCAAAAAAAAAAAAAAGTTTTTAATATAGGAGCCTGATATGTTTATGCTTGATAAATTAACAGGTTAGTATTTAGTAATTTAATAAAATCAACCATTCTTGTTGTGGCACCACATTAAGTCCCTATTCTGAGTAAAAATCAGCCAAAACACAGCAGATAACTTACCTGTAAAACTGAAACCTGACCAGTTTACAAGCAAACTCCCCGAAGGGCCAGTAGTCATAACTGGCGTAGTTGTAGATGAGTAAAGGAAGTGACATCACGTACAGAAAATCAGCTATGGCCAAGTTGAGCATATAGACGTTGTTCCGGGAGACGTGGGGCCTCGTCCTCCATATCTTCAATATGACTACCGCGTTGAGAGGAATGCCGAGCACAAAGACGACACTGTACACCGCAGGGAGCAAGATGCGCTTAAAATCTTCTTTATAGGTGCAGCGTAAAGAGCTGGAGTTGCTGAAGTTACTGACTGAGATGCCTGCGGTGTTTGGTTCTGTGGGTTCTAAACTGGTGGAGAGCAGGTCCAAAGGGAACTGTCTTGAGATTAGCGACTCAGTAGGGGGGGAGTTGAAGAAATGTTGCATCTTCACATCCTGCAGGACAGACACAGAATGAAATGTTAGAATAAGACTTAATATTTACTTTTATACAAGAGGACATTAAGATGCTGGTGATAAAAACAGTCAGGAGTGGCCTGTGGGTTTCTCTTCCAGCGTAAACACACAATCAACAAACTGTACAGGTCCTTCTAAAAATATTAGCATATTGTGATAAAGTTCATTATTTTCCATAATATCATGATGAAAATTTAACATTCATATATTTTAGATTCATTGCACACTAACTGAAATATTTCAGGTCTTTTATTGTCTTAATACGGATGATTTTGGCATACAGCTCATGAAAACTCAAAATTCCTATCTCACAAAATTAGCATATCATTAAAAGGGTCTCTAAACGAGCTATGAACCTAATCATCTGAATCAACGAGTTAACTCTAAACACCTGCAAAAGATTCCTGAGGCCTTTAAAACTCCCAGCCTGGTTCATCACTCATAACCCCAATCATGGGTAAGACTGCCGACCTGACTGCTGTCCAGAAGGCCACTATTGACACCCTCAAGCAAGAGGGTAAGACACAGAAAGAAATTTCTGAACGAATAGGCTGTTCCCAGAGTGCTGTATCAAGGCACCTCAGTGGGAAGTCTGTGGGAAGGAAAAAGTGTGGCAGAAAACGCTGCACAACGAGAAGAGGTGACCGGACCCTGAGGAAGATTGTGGAGAAGGGCCGATTCCAGACCTTGGGGGACCTGTGGAAGCAGTGGACTGAGTCTGGAGTAGAAACATCCAGAGCCACCGTGCACAGGCGTGTGCAGGAAATGGGCTACAGGTGCCGCATTCCCCAGGTCAAGCCACTTTTGAACCAGAAACAGCGGCAGAAGCGCCTGACCTGGGCTACAGAGAAGCAGCATTGGACTGTTGCTCAGTGGTCCAAAGTACTTTTTTCGGATGAAAGCAAATTCTGCATGTCATTCGGAAATCAAGGTGCCAGAGTCTGGAGGAAGACTGGGGAGAAGGAAATGCCAAAATGCCAGAAGTCCAGTGTCAAGTACCCACAGTCAGTGATGGTCTGGGGTGCCGTGTCAGCTGCTGGTGTTGGTCCACTGTGTTTTATCAAGGGCAGGGTCAATGCAGCTAGCTATCAGGAGATTTTGGAGCACTTCATGCTTCCATCTGCTGAAAAGCTTTATGGAGATGAAGATTTCATTTTTCAGCACGACCTGGCACCTGCTCACAGTGCCAAAACCACTGGTAAATGGTTTACTGACCATGGTATCACTGTGCTCAATTGGCCTGCCAACTCTCCTGACTTGAACCCCATAGAGAATCTGTGGGATATTGTGAAGAGAACGTTGAGAGACTCAAGACCCAACACTCTGGATGAGCTAAAGGCCGCTATCGAAGCATCCTGGGCCTCCATAAGACCTCAGCAGTGCCACAGGCTGATTGCCTCCATGCCACGCCGCATTGAAGCAGTCATTTCTGCAAGAGGATTCCCGACCAAGTATTGAGTGCATAACTGTACATGATTATTTGAAGGTTGACGTTTTTTGTATTAAAAACATTTTTCTTTTATTGGTCGAATGAAATATGCTAATTTTGTGAGATAGGAATTTTGGGTTTTCATGAGCTGTATGCCACAATCATCCGTATTAAGACAATAAAAGACCTGAAATATTTCAGTTAGTGTGCAATGAATCTAAAATATAAGAATGTTAAAGTTTCATCATTACATTATGGAAAATAATGAACTTCATCACAATATGCTAATATTTTGAGAAGGACCTGTATATGAGCTAATGATGACTCCACATTCAAGATGCAACAACTTGCCACCAGAGGGCAGACAATTTCTACATTAAAGGGAAAAAATACATAGCAAAATACAGTGAACTGAAATGATGCCGCATGCAGTTTGACATCAAAATTAGTTGAATAAGGGAGTTAAATGTGGAAGATTCATTTGTGTAATATGTCTTTCTTTTAGGGATTTAAAAGATGATGACGATGTGCATGGTCCTAATTTATCTCCAGAATACAGAAAATGTACATTTGGTGCTAAAAATGAAATCCCACAAAAAATAAACCAAACTGAAATGAACAGAGTAAATTCACTATGCACCACCTATGCTGTATTATCTATTATTATATAGATTACATAGATGTGCAAAGCTGGTAAATACATTTATCCAGAAAGACTTGGAAGCTTTAACTGCAGTAAAATGTGGTTCTACAAAGAATTGGCTTATAGGGGGTTATTCCAAATGCACAATACACTTTTTAGGCTTTTTAACAGATGTTTTAAGAGAGATCCTATATAATTTTTCTTCCTCTTCACAATTAAGCACTGCATTGCGTTGGTCTATCACTCAAAATCCCAGCAACATACACTACAATTTATGGTTGTAATGTTAAAAATGAGAAAACGTTCGAGGAGTATAAAAGATCTTTTGTAAGCACCCTAACTATTGTCACAGAAAAAAACCGAAATCAAGTATAAACACAGTCAACCGGGAGCCTGGGTGTATAAAATATGATGCTTTAATCTGTGTCAAAACTCTTGGAATAAAGACCACTGCAGACAGTCTGGACTCCTACTCAGACCGCACACCGTCTGGAACAGACAGAGATTAATGCAACAATCCTGAATAATGAAACCCCTCCGACATCAGTCGCATCGAGTTGAGCAAGTGATTTGCTTAAGCTGCTACCTCCACATGCATAAAAGCATGACTCACGGCATTTCACAACAGGGTATTTGTAAGGACAAGTGAGAGGTTTGCTTAAAAACTGCCCAGGTTTGTGTGTTTTACAACTTTTTTTAAGAGTTTGTGAATTCCTCAGACCCATCCCACTGAGTGGGTGCAGGAACACTGACGTATAATGTCAGATTTCCTGGTGGGGGAGGAGATAAGAGTTCACCATAAATGTTCACCTCAATTATTACGAAAAAATAAAACATAGCGCAAAACTCCCTCAAACACCCAATTTGACCAACGTTAATTAGCAAATTTTCTTATCATCGAAAAGCATCTAAATACACTCCCTTCTATTTGCGAAACTTTTACGCAGCAGTGAAGTTTGCATGCATGTGCTTTAAAACAAAGGGAGTCAAACAAAGGTAACACCTAGTGCAATATTTTCATCTCTAAAGCGAAGGTCACCGCTAGGTCAGGCGTGTTGAGTACAAAAGCAGGAAATGTTTTAATCTACAGTAGAAAACAAGAAAGGAGAAAAAAAAAAAGATCGGCCTATAAATGAAGGTTACACGTCAAAGACAGGAACAAGGTGGTGATTATCTTTCTCATTCATTGTTAAAGTTGAAGAGCAATGCCTATGACTTGAAATTTAGTTTGTTTTTAAATTACAGCTTAGAGACAAACAACTAACGCAGATGTGTTCAAATGGAAAAGTTTACTGGAAGAAACAGACACAGGAAAGAAACTCTTGTTACCCTGCCAGTGACGGCACTGTGTTATTTCTGTGTGATGACCTGGTCTACGCCGAACCATGTGCTTCTGAAACTGGCAGCGTGCTTGTTTGATTTATGTTGTCATACTTCTGTTTTTAAACACTTTGGAAGATGAGAATCTCTGGATTTTTTGAGCGGTTAAACACTACTACGCTGATTTATGCTGGCTGTATCAATCTGCCTTTTCAGCTGATTATGAATCCAATGGGACAATTTCCAAATCTTGTGAAGTGTAGATGTTTAATCGCCACTTATTTATTGCTGCATTCCAGATATATGAACATATTCAGTTGTAGATGACAGCTAAAATCAACTACACTAGGGATTCAGTCAGCCAGTTTGAAAGCTCTTGACGATTTATTTACTTTTCTACAAACTTGCAGTAAAATACGTACCCAACTTACTACTATTCACTTTTTGTTTACTTCTACATATAATCATTTAGCAGATGTTTTTTATGCAAATGCACAAGGAATATTAAACCGTCTGTTCAATATGGCGTCAGCATGAAGAGTTTAATAACGTTTCATGACAGATTTCAAGCAGAAAAAGTAAAGGGATGCAAAATAAGTTAGGCTTATAAGTTTCAACCTACATCTTCATCAGATAGGGTGGCCCTTCTTCATCAGTGTTTGGCTACTTTAATATCATGGAGGTAAAAAGTGAAATCAACCTGGACTGACGTAGATATACAGATAAGAAATATCAGACAACATTCCAAACAGAAATTCATTTATTTGGCTGGGTTTAGACTAAGCATTTACCACTCAAGATTTGCTGCCCATAATCCTGCTGGTCATGTTGATCTGGTTACCAGTTTGAAAGGTTTGAATTTGCAAGCTTCTAGATTTTCTTCCCAGTAACAGTTTTCTTATTTTCTTTATGATTATAGTACATGTTAAGCTATTATCAATATAAACAGCTTAATGTTTTGACCAGATTTCATAATTTAATAAAACTAAAACACAGTAAGAAGAACCTGAAATGTTTTAGGAGCTTGACTGAAAGTAATTTTCTGATAAGAGATGAGTCTCTCCCAGGCAGGTTAGTATAGATTACTCATTCATTCATTTATTGCTATTTAATCCTTGGTAAACCCACTAAGGGAGAACCCTTGTGTTCAATAGTGCTGACATTTATTCATTATAGTAAAAAAACAACAAAATAGTTAAAACAGATAAACTCTAACAATAACAGAGCAAGGATGAATCTTTAATACAGTATGAAGCATGTAAACATGAGAATCCATAAAAAGAATCAAAAGAAGCACAAATTTTGAATAACTAGTCTGAAGCACAGCAATACTGAATGATTAAACTGAATGGAAAACAAGAACGATGATCTTTAAACCATATTTATCTTGTCAGCTAAAAAACAAAGCATTTCTACCCCAAGCAAATGCTGAGCAAACTACCAGAGCAAAAACAACTTGCATAAAGAGTTATTTTTTCTGTCATTATGAGAAAACGCATAAAAAAATTATTAAAGCAGGAGCAGCTGTTGTCGGTTTCCACAAAAACAAAAATCGTGCAAATAATTTGATCAAGGATCATATGTTCAGATATTTGTAGATATGTTTTAATATTTGAGCCAATTCCACCACTCACAGCACGGTCGAGAAAACACTTGATCATACGGGGTTTTGGGGGGGGACCCGCATTAGTCCTGTCTGTAGGGGTAATATTACAAATCGAAGCCAGGGTCGCTTCCTCTCTCTGCACTCTGCTGATCTCTTCCATCCACACATGCGTGCTCCCACCGGAGTCATGCTGCTGCAGTGTATACTGTTCACTTTGAGGTCTGCCAGCAGGCACGGCTAAAAGTGACACAAGTTTATTTTTAAACTAAAGTCACACGTCTGTGGGAGCAACTCAGTACAAATATGGCAGAATGAAGATTAAACATAAATAGGTTGTAAATTTAGAGCTTGATACTGTTTTGATTGCTAAGCATGTGGTTATGTTAACATCAGGACTTTCAACTCTGATTACTGGAAAGTGAGTGTAAAAAAAAAAAAAATTGTAATGTGTGCAGCAGAAATGAGGATAACCAGCAGAGTTGCTGATGTATAATAGAAAGGTACGTCTGAAGCAACAAATATTCAATTTGTAAACTTTTCAGCCAGTGTAAACCAACATATCAGCATGGTACACGTCACACAACACTGAAAGACTTCAGCAGCCACTCCTCATCCCTCTAACCAGAAGCAGTTTGCATTATCTAACAAAGAAAGGTCACGTAAGGCTACGAATAATGACGTTGAGCTCACAGACTCCTCACAGAGCAGGAAATGTAAATGACCAGAAGAAAATAAAGAGTTCATGGGGGTAAGCTGGGAATTATTCAGCTCTGCTAATGTTCCTTCTCGAGATCTCTATTGACCTTGGCCACTATTGCACTCTGTGGCACCCATGTTTAGTCTTTTCTTAATCTAGAATAAAGCTGACATGCAAGAAAAAAAAATCCCACTTTAGAGAATGCATAAAAGATTCACTTACATCTGCAGAATCATACATGAATCTGCAATGATCAAGCAAGCAAATCAAAGCAGACACACGACTATACGCTGCACATGGCTCCACTTCTTGTTTCAATCAGGATCAACAGACACTCTGATTATCCAAGCGAACACTCTGTCGGTAGCGGTGAGGACGGGCCTTTGCACAGAACTTTTTAAACTAAATCAGCAGCTCCATAAATAGATAGACAGGTGATGAAGAGGGCTGGGGTGCTGACATGAGCACGATGCTTACCATATGGCATCAAGGTAATAAAAACACCCTTAGGTTTGTAAAAAAAATGCTGGCAACCATCTGTCCAGGCAAGGCACACCTGCTCTTCCTGCTCTAGTCAGACTGAGTTTGCATGACAAAATGCAGATACCTGAAGAGTAAAAATGTGCATTTCTGAAATACAAACATTGTGCAGAAAATGCTGTCTTTAAATCACTTTTAAAATGCTTTGACAACCCGCTGCACTCTGCTGTGACTTGTCATAACATGTTGATGCCTGTCACTGTGAGAATCTGGATGGATTTATTAGGCACAGGAAGACTAACAAGCAGCAGCTCAGCCGTTCTTCTAAAAACCCCTTTCAGGTTTTTAAGTCTGCACACTGCATGTGGACAGGTCACAATGATGCCTCTGGCACAATAATCAAACATCTGCACCTCTGGTTTTATTTTCAGCAGGATATTGTGCTCATTTTAGATAATTTCCTGCTGAGCTTGGGAGAAATGAGATTAAATTGTAATCATGTGCCCTAATTGCTTGTTAACACGCTTCTCCCCCCCAAATCAGTTTTACCTGGCAACAGGAGGCTGTCTTTGGAATAATGTAACATTTTATTTTAACTTCGGGTTACATTAAAATAAGTACACGAGAACAGTGCATTGTGTCTCTATTTAAAGCCAGCAGCCCTAAGAAACGTCTAGGGAAAGCAAAGGTTTGGTGTTGTATTTAAGTAGATGGACTGAAAATTTCAATCTGCACGGAAAAAAACAGCCTTCTCTCAGCATGGCTATCTTGAAAAGCAGAATAAACGAGTCTGTAACTAAACACTACAGAAACATTTCACACATGATGAAGATCATTATCAAAGAAAGAAGTTAGTTTTTTCTACAAATTTAAAATTCTCAAAAATTCCTTCTTTGTCTAGACTTGAATTTCTACATTTTGTAAGATTTAATAATATTCTAGAACATTTGGGTGCAAAACAATTATAGGTTTTGTTTTTCTGTATGTGGCAGAAATCAAGATACAGCACTATGCTAATGTTAGCTTATGACCTAATGTGTACAAATTTATATTGGCTTTATTTCAAAGTTTCCTGTTTTTCAGAGACTATCACTTTCATTCTTTGGATAATTAAAAAGTAAAATCAAGTATCTACACGTGAAACTCAGTTTTCTTTTTTCAATACTATTATAGTATCTATTGTCTCTAGGTTCCATACTTAGAAGATATGGAATTGCGTTCCATTTTTATGCTGACGATGGTCAGGTCTATCTGCCCTTAAAACAGAATGACGGCTTCTTAATCAAAGCACTATTGGATTGCTGAAGGATATTTAAGCTTGGCTGGACCTAAACGTTTTCAGTTCTAATGAAAAGAAAACAGGTGATAGTGTTTGGACCAAGTGTCCAAAGTGAGTTCACCACTGTTAATTTGGGACCCCTTACAGCATATTTTAAACTGTGTAAACACACTGGAAGCTGTAGCGGGGTGTGTCCGTCCCAGATCTACCTACTCCGTGGTGCACGCTTTGTTGTTCCTGCACCAGTGCGTGCAGCAGCACGAGCACGCTTCCTGAGCTTTACGACACAAAGGCAGCGGTTTAACAAGCGTCTGTCAACATAAACAAATGACCCGAGGAGCCGTGCTTTAAGAGCTAGCCTGTTCTGTTGGTAAACTGGTTAGTGGGCTTTCTACGCTGCACATATCTTAAGTGGTTTCCCCAGAACGTCCATTCAATGGTTGAAATAACCAGGAACGTGTACCTCTTCATCTTTAGGCAACCGGTGCTCAAAAACCTGAACACTGTGCATTTTAGAGTTAATTTTAAAATTCTTATTTTTGCTATTAAGTGTTTGAACGACCTTGCCCGGCCGTGCCTCTCTAAGCCAAACAGCAGCTACTGCAGATACCAAGGTCTAGGAGGAAGCTCTGATGTAGCAGCACGCTCTCTATTACTGCTTCTGTACTGTAGAATAACTTACCTCAGTGTTCTTCTATCATATTTTACATATTTTTGTCTTTTATGTATGTTTATAGTTTGCAATTATAGGCAGCGCTCTGAATTGCAACACACATTTGAAATGTGTTCGGCCATGTGGTTTTAGTAAGTGTGGTGCTGGCGTGATAATAAAAGTTCTTCACGAAAACATCACTCAGCTGAGAACACACACCTATTCTTTTTAATCTGATGACTCACACACAGTAATAACCCAGAGGCACAATTTTTACTACTCAAGAATTATTTACAAGAAAATTGGTTTCTTTCTCTGAAAAACATTATCTCAAATGACAAACTTAACGGACAACAGCAACACAAAGCTGGATTGGCTATTTGCACTGCTAAGTTCTTACAGATCATTCAGTCTGTCCTGTCTTCATCCATCTCAGTGTGGTTTGGCTCATCCACAAAACAGGACAGGTCCAGACTGCAACGAATAATCAAGACTGCAGAGAGAATAATCAGAGCTGACCTTCCCTCCATCCAGGACTTATGCAGGTCTAGGGTCAAGAAAAGAGCTGCTAAAATCTCTGCCGACCCCACACACCCTGCACATAAACTGTTTAGAGTTTTACCTTCAGGCTGTCGCTACAGAGCACTGTTTACTAAAACCAGCCGCCACAGAGACAGTTTTTTCCCCCAGGCTGTTTCTCTGTTGAACATTCAATAGAGTACAGAACAACAGCATACAGATGTTGCAAATGCACCTTTTCTATTAGATATGTGTATATTGTACATTGTAAATTGTAAATTTGTATATTCTGTAATGCAAAAACAGAATAAAAGAGCAAAGTGTACCGGAGGCAAATTCCTTGTTTGTATGCACGAACTTGGCAATAAAGCTGATTCTGATTCTGATCTCCATGATAAATGTACAAAAACAACTGTTCACAAAAACATGTTTAAACTAAGCAGATATGCACCAATCTGGCTTTCATGGGCGATGCCGATTTTCACAAGCTTTTTACTGGTTGTTTTCCCCTCTAAGGACTAAAACACATGACAGGAAAAAAAAGTGTGCTACAGCTTGCTTGATAGAGATTCAATCCAACAAATAATTAAGGATTTAGGTATTAAATCTGATCTGATCCATAAAAACTGTTTAAAAGTGCACCCTATTGGTTGATCCGTTTATAGACTAAAAATGCTTTGACTTCTTACACTTAATTCATTTGATGAATAGGGGGAAATAAATCTGATTTTTCAAGGCCAATTTGGGTGATCTGAACTGTAGCTGAGTGAGTGCATCTCTAGAAATATAAAGATACGTTACTGGCTTGCTGATGATAATCCACAAATATTTTCAACCTTCACCATCCTCTGGGAACTTGTTTTTTTTCTGTCTTAATTATTATTGTTCAGATGTAATCTAGTCATAAAAAAACATGTTTTGCCTAACTTCTGCTGCTGCGGATTGCTGTAACCTTTCTACAAACACATTTGGCCAGACACGCAGCTTATCAGAGGCTTTACAGGCTTCCAGATAGATGCTGTGTGGTTGATGTTGTCATGAGACTGCTGCAGAGGCAGCAGAAAAATGCAAGCCTGGTGAAAGCAGAGTGCGTAAAGTGAAAAAAAACAAACAAAAGAAATGTCTTCAGTTTTGACACTGACTGCTTCCTCAATTCATCTTTGACAGACAGTCCTGGGGAATAACAGCGGTCTTCGTAAATCACCACCCACTAGAGAGGCACAATTTATCTTCAGACATTAACATACCTGATTTGACATGTAAGTTTAAGTGCAGAACTTAGGACTATTTACGCACCAAATTTAACTCTGAATCTTTGTTCTCACCTTCACAGTACTTTAGCACCAAACCGGAGCTGCATTCTACTCATCCAAGTCAGCCAGACAAAATGCCCACATGAGCCCAACCACTGCCAAGCAGAAAGTAATCTTCAATACAATCACAGTTGGCAGGTCCTCCAGATGGCTTGTTAAGTATAAAATTACTCAGCCTCTCATTGCTACAAGACAACACCTAAAAAGTTATAGGCGGACACTATAATGTAAAAATCTTAATCAGAAAGAATTAAGAACGTAATTAAAAACTAAATTATCAAGTTATTTCTAAAAAAAAAGAACAAATAGTGTTTGAAAACATCAAGTTATTTTAGAATGTCTATTTCAAATTCCATAACACTCTCTTGAATCCCTGTGAATGTTTGTATTCACTTGTGCCATTACTCTACCAGACACTTGATGTGCCAATGTGAGTGAATTTATGTGTAGCTCTGTACTCTGAATTCTTTCCTCATTTACACAAAGATATGGTTGTTTTTTTGGACATTTTCCATACAAAAAATAAGTCACTCGTGAAGGCTGTGAAAATTCATAATCTCCATGGTAGGTTCTTTTTTCCTGCATTGCAGTTAAGTC
Organism: Girardinichthys multiradiatus; assembly: GCF_021462225.1. Lineage (NCBI taxonomy): Eukaryota > Metazoa > Chordata > Actinopteri > Cyprinodontiformes > Goodeidae > Girardinichthys > Girardinichthys multiradiatus. The sequence goes on along the minus strand of NC_061810.1, from coordinate 24,062,927 downwards.
ATTCATAAGGAATGTGGCCTAATGGGAAGGGTAGTCGTCTTGCAGTTGAAGGGTTGCGGGTTTAATTCCAGCTTCCTCCTTTGCCACATCCCGTCACAACCCCAAGCTGCCCACCAATCTGCTTATCGGTGTATGAAAATGTAAATGAGTGTGAATGTTATGGCTTGCAAGATATAGGACCCCAGAATGCAGACGAGCAGGCAGCAGGATGGTAAGTGCAAAAAGGTTTAATAACAAAAAAACTCACTCACAGCAGGAGGCAGGAACAAAACAACAAACGGGCAGGCGAGACAGGCATGGCATGAGCAAAAAACAAGACATGATCTGAGAAAAATGTTTCCGCGATGACTAACTGAACAGGTGTGTATATATGGAGTGAAAACCAGGTGGAGCAAGGAGACAGATTAACTTGAAGCAGGTGAACCAAATAAACTTAATTAACAAAACGTGGATGGAGCAAAACAGAGACTCTTGAACACAAACTAGAAAAACATGAAGCAAAAGCATAACCAGACCCGAAAACCAAACTTGACAAAACATGAACAAGACGACAAAACAAAAGCATGACCAGGAAAATAAACAGAAACATGATTCAAAACTTGAACTGTGAAAAACATAAGGAAAAACCCCGAAACCAAAAACCAAACAACCCCAAATCATAACAGTGAATGGGTAAATATGGCTATAGTGTTAAATGCCCTATGAGGTCAGTATGACTAGGAAAGTGCTATATACGTCCATTCCCTATTAGTGAGTACAGATTAGTTATTGTATTTAAAAAAACTGGTTTAAATATTTAAAAGCGTAAACTTCCATGTCGTCATGCAACATGAAAATGAACAAAAAAAACCACTGTGGCAAATACCCGTGATAATTTCATGGCCACATTCCTGTTTAAATTTTTGGCTTGGTTTTAAAGAATGACCTTGAAAACTTGATATCATTTTACGTCAGATCTTGTTGTGCACCAACATGCAGCGCTCACTGAAAGAATGGAGCCTGTTTAGCCTGACGTTACAGTGGCTTGGGTTCTCAGTAAATCTGATGCATTCATATAAATCTGTTATGTTTAGCAAAAGTATCGATAAATCACATTGCAATCACAAGCTTCAAAGTACTTTGCTGGGATTTTAGGCCATAGACCAACGCAGAGTACAGGAAAATTACGTGTGTCATCTGCATTTGCACACACGCCTTTTACTCCGATGCCCCTAAATAAAATCCAGTGCTACCAACTGCATTCAGAGGTCAACTAATTAGTAAATAGAGTCTATCTGGGTGTAATTTGTCATGATGTGCTGAGGTGTTGCGGGACCAAACCGCAAGCAGGAGCGTCGGAGCCGCTTGGTAAGTAGAAAGATGTTTAATCACGGAACTGATATCTTACATGGAAACACAGGACATGTAGCATGAGTAGCAACTGGCATGAAGCAGGCAGGCAGACAGACAGTCGTGGACAGGCTCGGCATGACAAACAGGAGCATCCAGTGTGAGAAGCAATGAAAACCAGTGAGTTTAAATACAGAGGCAGGGTGAACCACAAAGAAACTCAAACACCTAACACAGGCGAATCGTGACAAATTTAGTTTCAGTATAAATGCAGCTGTTCAGTGAAGGCCTCAGAGGTTTGTAAGAGAACATTAGAGAACAAAGAGCTTTATGAAGACCAAGGAACACAACAGAGAGAAAGCTATGGAGAAGTTTAAAGCAGGGTTAGGACATAAAACAACATCCCAAGTTTTGAACATCTCAAAATAGAATTATAAAAAATATGGCACAAAAAAAAAAAAAAAACAACAGAAGGGACTGGCCCTCGAGCTAAACTCACAGGCCAGGCAAGGAGAGCACTAATAAGAGAAGCGGCTGAGGCCCATGGTGACTCTGGGGGACCTGTAGAGATCCACTGCTTAGGTGGGAGAATCTGTCAACAGGACAGCTATTAGTAATGCAAACTACAAATCTAGCCTTTATGGTGGAGTGGCAGAAAAGCTATTTTTAAAAGAAAGATGTATGAGATCTTGCTTTCATTTTCCCAAAGCCATGACGAGGACACAGCAAATATGTGGAAGAGGGTGAGACAGTCAGATAAAGACAAATATGCAACTTTTTGGCCTCTATGTAAAATTAACACTGCGCCACATCTTAAATACACCATCCACACAGAGAAACATGATGGTGGCAGCATCATGCTGTGGGCCTTTTTTTTTAAACAAAACTTTTTAGCAGCTACAAAATACTAAGGTTCAGCCTATAGAGGACAACAGTCCTATGGGACATGTGTATCTGACTTCAGCACAACATGATGAAATAATTTGAACCTGGATGCATGTTGAAGCGATAATTCAGCCATGTGATTTAGTTGCTTTGGACCAGGGAAGCATCTAAACATTGCAGGACAGCAGCCCCAAAGACTGGAGCTCGAGACCCCTGGTTTAGATCAAAGCATTTTCATGTTAGAGTAACCCAGTTAAGGTCCAGACCTAAATCTAAATGAGAAACTGTCAAGACATGAAAAATTATGTGCACACATGCTCTCTATGCAACCTGACCGAGCTTGAGTAAAGAATGGGCAAAATTCTTAGTCTTTAAATGTGCAAAACTGTTAAACAGTACCCCAAAAGACCTACAACTGTAACTGAAGCAAAATGTTGTTCTACAAAGTATTTAGTCATTCGTGCTGAATGCAAATGCATGTCAGGCTTTTTAGATTTTTATCTGGAAAAATGGTTGAAAATGTATCCATTCCTTCCATTGCACTACTTTGTGTTGATCTACCACAAATTCCTAGAAAACACATTTAAATCAGTGCTTGTAATGTGAGAAAATATGTAAGTTCAAGGGGTATGAATACTCTCACGAGACACTTGTCGTGTGCAATAGATTGTCTGTCATAACAGGAAAACAAAACTTGAGCTGATCCCAGTGAAACCTTGTTCCTTCAAGTACATATTACTTTTACTATCAGTTTCTAATGCCATAATAATTAAAACAATCTGCTATAAAATACATAATATTTAACCACAATATTAAAAAGTCAACAAAGGAGTGTTAACAACCAGGCAGTTTTTATTTGATTTAAGCAAGAAAAACATGTAAGTAACTCATAAACAAGCAGAACTTACCCTGAACAGCATTTAACAAGTACTCGATCTGGCCATGAGGGCACGGTTTCTTCGTCCTGACCTTTCTGCTGTATCACAGCGTGGAGAAAACCCGACGCTGAAGACAAGCCCGTGTGAGCACACTGGAAGCTGTAGTGGGGTGTGAGCAGATCCCCTGTCCGTCCCGGATCTACCGACTGCACGGTGCACGCTTTGTTGTTCCTGCACCAGCGCGTGAGGCAGCGCGCGCGCTTTCTGAGCTTTACGACACAAAAGCTGCAGCAGCTGCGTGAAGCTGACACCCCACCCACTTGAAAAATTCCGGCAAATAGACAGAATGGTTAGTGCTTCGTCTGTGCCGTTGAAATTTGTCCTTTGTGCTGCTTTGGTTTCTGAGATATTAAAGAATATTTTTTTAGGTCATCCAGAGGTCACCATCCCCCCATTTTGCTCCAAATTGAACCGGAGTGGTCTGCCTTTTTAATGTTTGTGCCGCTTTTATGTACGAGCTATATAATTTTTTTTCAGGCGATCACTGACGACTTAAATCGATGACGTTTATGGCCTGCGCTGAACATCATCACCGCAAAGCAAGCAGTTATTAATTTCGTGTTTTTCTTTCATCATGCAAGTTAAATTGTGTTTTTATCCGATGTTGTAAAATGTATGCCTTGTTATATTGTTTTGCACTTTATTCCTTAAAGATTATGAAGCTTTTTTGGTCTCAAAGAAATTTGCTTTAAATATGTCTACTAAGTCAACAATATATTTAGCTTTCTACACAGTAATTCAATATTATCCTCTCACAAATGGGGAAAAAAACCACCAGCTGCAGGCTATACATTCCTTGCCCAAAACACATGGTCTGCCACTGCTATGATGTAATGTTTATAATTTCATTAACTGTTCTGTGTTATAACAGTATTTTTTAAGGTGGTTTTAATAATCTAATTCAGCTGTGCGCTGGACAAAAGCGGAAGTGCGAGTAGGTCATTGGCTCAAAGTTCACAACCAAGTAATTTACTTTTGTTTAAATAAAATAAAAAAATGTGTCAAGCATTAATTTCTAATTTCTGACATTAAATGTAAGAATTTTTAAAACAGCATTGAGCGCTTGGCAACTTTGATATATGAAGTTCTCACGCAATGTCACAGGGATTGGCTCCCCCCACGTATTGACTCCCACCACTGATCTTGTTTTGGCGGTAATTTAAACTTCCTGTTCAAAATTTTTCACTTAACAATATCTTTTAAAAACCTCGATTAGTGTGTTTTTATGAAAAATGTAGGCTACATCCTTAGAATTTTTACTACACTTGTACAAGGTAAGTAAACTAATAATGTTTAGGTTTTAGATAAAACACTGTTGCTACTGCAATCCAGGCCCCGATTAGCAGAGAGGGATTCATGGTTGCATGCCTTGCATACATATTTCTGTAAACCCACAATTCAATTACATTTTAAGTCCAGACTTTTAAAAAATGTTGAAACAAAGATTCTGCAAGGCTTTGTCTTGCAGCTTTTCCATTCATATTCAGTCATCGATGTTTAGGCACATCAGTAGACTCCACAGAACTAAGACACATTTTTAAAGTTGAACATATACTTCAATTGAAAATTCACAAGACAAGTAGTAGTAAAAAATTCAACATTTAAAATAAAATAAAAACATACTATAATTACAACACAGCATAAATGGCTTACAGATTTGAGAAAACAATTCAAATTAAGTTTTTGAGTTGTGATAGAATGCTGAAATATCAATGTTTTATGACTTTGGGAGATTATATAGGCCAGAATAATATTTTGATTAATGCTAATCAAAGCCTTTTCATTCTTTAACTAGATTCCTCGACAGCCATCAATAGACAGGGATTCCCTTATTGCAGTTCTCTGCAGTTCAAAAGAGGCTATCCTAAATGGCAAAATAGCCACACCAGCTGCCACTATTTGGACAGAATTAAGTCAGCAGCTGGAAAACAAGATGTCTCCAAAAGCCCTGTACACTTTTATAAAGTCTAACAGACACAACATCTGGTCATGTTTGGAGATCAGTGAGCAGGAAAGTGATCGTGAGAGCAGTGTGGGCACAGAGTTTGACTCTGGCTCCATTTCTCCTGGACAAGACAACTGCTCAGGTTTTCAGCTTGAAGTTCCTTTTGAGGAATGGATCAAATTTGTACCTGAGAAAGTGGAATATAATGACAAGTTTTCATCATCTGGCAAAAGGGAATACATGATTTTGAAGCCTGGCACTTGGAGTCATGTAATTAACCATCTGATTTGGAAAAAGATCAAAAGCACATGTACATTTGTGGTCTAGAGAGCAAAAGTTTATCCAACTGTCACAAGTAACTACATAGATATCAAAGGCTTCAGTAAAGAGTGTCAAGGCCATATTAAAATGACTTGTGCTAGAGAGCCAACGGTAAACAGCCCAATGCTGCTTCAGTGTTCCATCGAAGACACTGATATCTCCCTGCACACTGGGCAATCCAAGAGGTTCATGTCTGGAAACCTTCGTGCACAGACTTCAAAAGAGCTGTGTGAGGGCAGGATGGAGCCGACTGTATGGAGGTCAGCGAAGGCATCAGATTTGATGGATATTGGAGATGCTGAGCCAAGTCACCTTCCAAATTTGGCCACCCTATGAAAAGCTAAGCAGGAGAGACAAAGATCCCATTTTGTCTTTGCAGTTATTAAAATATAGCACACCTCACAGTGGTAGTATAAGAGACATTGATCTAGACAAGTTCTTCTGCCACTATTGGAGTCAAACACAGCTACATGTGTATAAGGCATTGTCCAAAAAATGCCCCTCAGTAGTTTGCTTTGACGCAACTGGCTCAGTTGTGAGAAGACTGGTGAGACCAAATGGTACATCTAGACACATCTTCTTATATCAAGGTGTTCTGACAGGGGACAACTGCTCAGTCCCAGTTGTGCAAATGCTGTCAGAGAGACACGACATTAATGCAACTGCAACATGGCTGACAGAATGGCTTTGTACAGGTGCTGCTATACCAAAGGAAGCCGTGAGTGACTTTTCTCTGGCTATTCTTGGTGCTCTGGTGAAGGCCTTCACTCCTTATCCCGATCTGAAGACATACATTAACGAATGCTTCCGTGTGCTACTTGGAAACCAGTCTACAAAACTTCCTCCTTGTTTTATCAGGGTTGATGTGGCACATTGCATAAAGATGATCTGTCAGTGGGACTGCCTGAAAAACAAGTCACAACGTGTCAAAGATTTCTTTGTCAGGGCAATAGCAAAGCTTCTTCAATCACAGTGCTTGGACCATGCAAAACAGCTAATACATGCCATCACTGTTGTGGCCCTCGGTGAGGCAGAGGGTAATGATAGTTCTGGAGTCCCTCTCGAATCAGAGATGTGCAAAAAATATCTAAAAACCCAGATCACAGAAGACTCCATCATCATTCCAGATGAAGATCCAAATGAAATGCATCAAGTGGATCCTTTTGACAAGATCCAGACTGACCTACGTGGCTGGGTATCAAATACAGGTCCTTCTCAAAATATTAGCATATTGTGATAAAGTTCATTATTTTCCATAATGTCATGATGAAAATTTAACATTCATATATTTTAGATTCATTGCACACTAACTGAAATATTTCAGGTCTTTTATTGTCTTAATATGGATGATTTTGGCATACAGCTCATGAAAACCCAAAATTCCTATCTCACAAAATTAGCATATTTCATCCGACCAATAAAAGAAAAGTGTTTTTAATACAAAAAACGTCAACCTTCAAATGATCATGTACAGTTATGCACTCAATACTTGGTCGGGAATCCTTTTGCAGAAATGACTGCTTCAATGCGGCGTGGCATGGAGGCAATCAGCCTGTGGCACTGCTGAGGTCTTATGGAGGCCCAGGATGCTTCGATAGCGGCCTTTAGCTCATCCAGAGTGTTGGGTCTTGAGTCTCTCAACGTTCTCTTCACAATATCCCACAGATTCTCTATGGGGTTCAGGTCAGGAGAGTTGGTAGGCCAATTGAGCACAGTGATACCATGGTCAGTAAACCATTTACCAGTGGTTTTGGCACTGTGAGCAGGTGCCAGGTCGTGCTGAAAAATGAAATCTTCATCTCCATAAAGCTTTTCAGCAGATGGAAGCATGAAGTGCTCCAAAATCTCCTGATAGCTAGCTGCATTGACCCTGCCCTTGATAAAACACAGTGGACCAACACCAGCAGCTGACAGGGCACCCCAGACCATCACTGACTGTGGGTACTTGACACTGGACTTCTGGCATTTTGGCATTTCCTTCTCCCCAGTCTTCCTCCAGACTCTGGCACCTTGGTTTCCGAATGACATGCAGAATTTGCTTTCATCCGAAAAAAGTACTTTGGACCACTGAGCAACAGTCCAGTGCTGCTTCTCTGTAGCCCAGGTCAGGTGCTTCTGCCGCTGTTTCTGGTTCAAAAGTGGCTTGACCTGGGGAATGCGGCACCTGTAGCCCATTTCCTGCACACGCCTGTGCACGGTGGCTCTGGATGTTTCTACTCCAGACTCAGTCCACTGCTTCCGCAGGTCCCCCAAGGTCTGGAATCGGCCCTTCTCCACAATCTTCCTCAGGGTCCGGTCACCTCTTCTCGTTGTGCAGCGTTTTCTGCCACACTTTTTCCTTCCCACAGACTTCCCACTGAGGTGCCTTGATACAGCACTCTGGGAACAGCCTATTCATTCAGAAATGTCTTTCTGTGTCTTACCCTCTTGCTTGAGGGTGTCAATAGTGGCCTTCTGCACAGCAGTCAGGTCGGCAGTCTTACCCATGATTGGGGTTTTGAGTGATGAACCAGGCTGGGAGTTTTAAAGGCCTCAGGAATCTTTTGCAGGTGTTTAGAGTTAACTCGTTGATTCAGATGATTAGGTTCATAGCTCGTTTACAGACCCTTTTAATGATATGCTAATTTTGTGAGATATAAATTTTGGGTTTTCATGAGCTGTATGCCAAAATCATCCGTTTTAAGACAATAAAAGACCTGAAATATTTCAGTTAGTGTGCAATGAATCTAAAATATATGAATGTAAAATTTTCATCATGACATTATGGAAAATAATGAACTTTATCACAATATGCTAATATTTTGAGAAGGACCTGTATATGCGAGGAGAGCAGGTCACTCGCTGCAGCCAATGGGGATACGGATAAAATCCATTTCCTCCCTGATATTGTTCCACTCATAATAAGACTAGCAAGTTACTTACCACTTTGGACAGGAGTAATGGTCCCCCTTTTCAAAAGCACCAACCTCACAGCAAGCTCAGCCACTGTTGAAGCAGAATTCAAAAATGTAAAGCATGGCCTTTTTAAACACGAGAACTTACCCATTCGAGCTGATCGCTTTATTTCTCATCATCTTTCCTTTATTGAAGGAAATATGCGGATTTGTTCTGCAAAAGCGAAAAATGATGAGGAAACATCTGGATTAGCAAAAGTTTCCGACACAAACTCTGTATCCATGACTACCCACAGTGCTGAAGCCAAGAGAAGAATGGATTCTCACCATTCTGTGGAATCCGATGAAACCACAAACATTCCTCCAACAGATGAAGACGTGGTTGAAAACTGGAGGGGACCAATTCTTCCACCCAAAAAAAGGAAGAGAACTTCTTATCTCACTTCCTGCACTGAATGGCTCCATGCAGATCCATCTTTTGGGGCAAAAAGAGTGAAAGTGGGACTATTAAAAAATGGAAACCTGCATCAACCGATTAGAGTTGGGACATCAACAATCTCTGCTCTGAACACGTGCATTTGATGCGTTTTGTCAGTGCTTATGCTGTGCTTTCTGTGACAGCTCACCATTTCAAAATGTTGTCAGGAACAACAGTGACAACCCCATCTTACTGCTGGTAAAAGCCATTGCTACAGATGGTGTGACCCCAAAGATCTATTCACAGAGGGCAGAGCTGCTAAGTGCAATGTTTGAAAAAAATCCAGTTGAGGTTTGGTGCCCATCAAATCGATGCCCAGTGCAATATCTCCACAGTCATTGGAAAAATAATGAGAAATACAATACAGACCAAAAGTTTGGACACACCTTCTCATTCAAAGAGTTTTCTTTATTTTCATGACTATGAATATTGTAGCTTCACACTGACGGCATCAAAACTATGAATTAACACATGTGGAATTATATACTGAACAAAAAAGTGTGAAACAACTGAAAATATGTCTTATATTCTAGGTTCTTCAAAGTAGCCACCTTTTGCTTTGATTACTGCTCCGCACACTCTTGGCATTCTGTTGATGAGCTTCAAGAGGTAGTCACCTGAAATGGTTTTCACTTCACAGGTGTACCCTGTCAGGTTTAATAAGTGGGATTTCAAGCCTTATAAATGAGGTTGGGACCATCAGTTGTGTTGTGCAGAAGGTGGATACAGTACACAGCTGATAGTCCTACTGAATAGACTGTTAGAATTTGTATTATGGCGAGAAAAAAGCAGCTAAGTAAAGAAAAACAAGTGGCCATCATTACTTTAAGAAATGAAGGTCAGTCAGTCCGAACAATTGGGAAAACTTTGAAAGTGTCCCCAAGTGCAGTCGCAAAAACCATCAAGCGCTACAAAGAAACTGGATCACATGAGGACCGCCCCAGGAAAGGACGACCAAGAGTCAACTCTGCTGCAGACGATAAGTTCATCCGAGTCACCAGCCTCAGAAATTGCAGGTTAACAGCAGCTCAGATTAGAAAACAGGTCAATGCCACACAGAGTTTTAGCAGCAGACACACCTCTAGAACAACTGTTAAGAGGAGACTGTGTGAATCAGGCCTTCATGGTAAAATAGCTGCTAGTAAACCACTGCTGAGGGCAGGCAACAAGCAGAAGAGACTTGTTTTAGGCTAAAGAACACAAGGAATGGTCATTAGACCAGTGGAAATCTGTGCTTTGGTCTGATGAGTCCAAGTTTGAGATCTTTGGTTCCAACCACCGTGTCTTTGTGTGGCGCAGAAGAGGTGAATGGATGGACTCTACATGCCTGGTTCCCACCGTGAAGCATGGAGGAGGTGTGATGGTGTGGGGTTGCTTTGCTGGTGACACTGTTGTGGATTTATTCAAAATTGAAGGCATACTGAACCAGCATGGCTACCACAGCATCTTGCAGCAGCATGCTATTACCATTCGATTTTTGTTTAGTTGGACCATCATTTATTTTTCAACAGGACAATGACCCCAAACAACTCCAGGCTGTGTATTGGCTATTTGACCAAGAAGGAGAGTGATGGGGTGCTGCTCCAGATGACCTGGCCTCCACAGTCACCGGACCTGAACCCAATCGAAATGGTTTGGGGTGAGCTGGACCGCGGAGTGAAGGCAAAAGGGCCAACAAGTGTCAAGCATCTCTGGGAACTCCTTCAAGACTGTTGGAAAACCATTTCAGGTGACTACCTCTTGAAGCTCATCAACAGAATGCCAAGAGTGTGCGGAGCAGTAATCAAAGCAAAAGGTGGCTACTTTGAGGAACCTAGAATATAAGACATATTTTCAGTTGTTTCACACTTTTTTGTTCAGTATATAATTCCACGTGTGTTAATTCATAGTTTTGATGCTTTCAGTGTGAAGCTACAATATTCATAATCATGAAAATAAAGAAACCTCTTTGAATGAGGTGTGTCCAAACTTTTGGTCTGTACTGTATATCCAGCATTTACGTCTCAAAACACTGCTCTTCACAGTTCTGCCAGCTAAACAAAGGAACAACAAGGGAAGTACCATTTGTTTCTCCTGACATTTCTGTGCTGATGGACTCTGGCATGGCTCAGCTTGACATTTCAGTAGAAAACAGACTCTTCCTTCCGGAGTCTCCCTGCCTTCGCCCACTACCGAAGGAATCAGAATGTCCAGTTGAATTCAAAGCAGGAGCCAGCACCTCAGGAAAAATGCTCTGTGCTGGAACTGTTACTCATAGCTACAGCATTGGAGAAATAGCATGGATTGACAGTGACCTTGCAAACACAACTCAGTTTCCTTTGAGTCAATTTCCCTTCATTGTGGCTTTCCAAAGAAAGACATTCACTTTGAGAGGAGTCATCGCTTTCAAGGGAAGCTTGACTAAAGAGGGTCTGGGACATTACATTGCATACTGCCGAAGAGCAAATACAGGTCCTTCTCAAAATATTAGCATATTGTGATAAAGTTCATTATTTTCCATAATGTCATGATGAAAATTTAACATTCATATATTTTAGATTCATTGCACACTAACTGAAATATTTCAGGTCTTTTATTGTCTTAATATGGATGATTGTGGCATACAGCTCATGAAAACCCAAAATTCCTATCTCACAAAATTAGCATATTTCATCCGACCAATAAAAGAAAAGTGTTTTTAATACAAAAAACGTCAACCTTCAAATAATCATGTACAGTTATGCACTCAATACTTGGTCGGGAATCCTTTTGCAGAAATGACTGCTTCAATGCGGCGTGGCATGGAGGCAATCAGCCTGTGGCACTGCTGAGGTCTTATGGAGGCCCAGGATGCTTCGATAGCGGCCTTTAGCTCATCCAGAGTGTTGGGTCTTGAGTCTCTCAACGTTGTCTTCACAATATCCCACAGATTCTCTATGGGGTTCAGGTCAGGAGAGTTGGCAGGCCAAATGAGCACAGTGATACCATGATCAGTAAACCATTTACCAGTGGTTTTGGCACTGTGAGCAGGTGCCAGGTCGTGCTGAAAAATGAAATCTTCATCTCCATAAAGCTTTTCAGCAGATGGAAGCATGAATTGCTCCAAAATCTCCTGATAGCTAGCTGCATTGACCCTGCCCTTGATAAAACACAGTAGACCAACACCAGCAGCTGACACGGTACCCCAGACCATCACTGACTGTGGGTACTTGACACTGGACTTCTGGCATTTTGGCATTTCCTTCTCCCCAGTCTTCCTCCAGACTCTGGCACCTTGATTTCCGAATGACATGCAGAATTTGCTTTCATCCGATAAAAGTACTTTGGACCACTGAGCAACAGTCCAGTGCTGCTTCTCTGTAGCCCAGGTCAGGCGCTTCTGCCGCTGTTTCTGGTTCAAAAGTGGCATGACCTGGGCAATGCGGCACCTGTAGCCCATTTCCTGCACACGCCTGTGCACGGTGGCTCTGGATGTTTCTACTCCAGACTCAGTCCAATGCTTCCTCAGGTCCCCCAAGGTCTGGAATCGGCCCTTCTCCACAATCTTCCTCAGGGTCCGGTCACCTCTTCTCGTTGTGCAGCGTTTTCTGCCACACTTTTTCCTTCCCACAGACTTCCCACTGAGGTGCCTTGATACAGCACTCTGGGAACAGCCTATTCATTCAGAAATTTCTTTCTGTGTCTTACCCTCTTGCTTGAGGGTGTCAATAATGGCCTTCTGGACAGCAGTCAGGTCGGCAGTCTTACCCATGATTGGAGTTTTGAGTGATGAACCAGGCTGGGAGTTTTAAAGGCCTCAGGAATCTTTTGCAGGTGTTTAGAGTTAACTCGTTGATTCAGATTATTAGGTTCATAGCTTGTTTAGAGACCCTTTTTATAATATGCTAATTGTTTGAGATAGGAATTTTGGGTTTTCATGAGCTGTATGCCAAAATCATCCGTTTTAAGACAATAAAAGACCTGAAATATTTCAGTTAGTGTGCAATGAATCTAAAATATATGAATGTAAAATTTTCATCATGACATTATGGAAAATAATGAACTTCATCACAATATGCTAATATTTTGAGAAGGACCTGTATAGTGAAGACTGTGTCTGAAAAGAAGACAATACAACCACATGCAGTGTTATACACAGCAGACCGAATGCTGTGAATCAACACATTTTGGGGGAAAATTTCTGAGAAGCCCAGATCAAAAGGCAAATACATTTTGCCATGGTTTTATATTCCTGACCAGAAATAGGTTCTATTTTAATGTTCTTTGTTACAAGTTCCTAGATGGTTAAATATGCCATATTTTACCTGTGGTGATTTATAACATAAAGTTAATTTTCCAAATCAGAAGTGTTTATTCTTCTTTGAAAGTATAATGTAGATTACATTTTCAAACAGTAACTTGGTTATGCGTGATCTCAGAAGTCATGGTTACCTCTCTCAATTAATTAGAATAGATAACCTTTATTGTTCCACAATAGGAACATTTGAGTGTGTCAGCACCAAACCATAAGGCAATGAAAGTTCATATTTACCTAAAAAAGTAGAAGACTTACCCAAACTAAAAGCTATAAGAAACAAATGCAAAAAACAATCACAAAAAGCTGAATAGGAATTACAGTAAAGGAGAGGAAAAATACAATACTGTGCAGTTATCAGTAAGGTATAGGTTATATATATTAAATTTGACGTGCAGAACAATCAGGTGACAGTGGTGACAGCATTTATGTAAACACTTGATCAGATAAAAACTTCAATATTGGCATGAAAAAAGTACTTTTGTCCACTTAAGGTAAAGCTTCACTTAGGCTAAAGGACCTCTCCATGTCTTTACTAGCTTCATGCATGGGATGGGAAATACTGTCCAACTATGAATATATTGGTCATGTGCCCACCTCATGCCTTGCAGTTGTGGAATGTTCCTTTATCTACACGAATGTGGAAACGTCCATTGCTTAGAAAAGGCATAGGCTACTCATAACACTTGAAACGTATTATATAAGAAACATTTCACCGAAAAAATCTATATCAATAAAGTTGAGTGGTGGTTAATTTCACCCAAAAAAAAAAAATGCTGTGGGAGGGTGGACTGGATCCGTAAAATACTGTTGACTCTCTTGCAGCGGGTCTCTCATTATTCACCCTTGGAGATACAGAGTCTTCCCCATCATCTCCAGCTTGTGTAGACATCTTCTCAGGTGTCTAACTTACTTAAGACACAGGAGACATTTTCTGTTGTTGAAATGGTAACCACACTGCCCCGTTCTGGTTCGAACACGCACTGACACTCGAACGCCGGGGAGGCTCCGCCATTATTACCTTTTACAATAGTGTGTAACCTTCCATTCTACAAAGTAGTACCAACTCAAAAGAATACAACAGTGGAATACATTGTACTCAACACCCCCACTCAATGGTGCCACTCACTTCAGCCATGACACTAGTTTCCAAACATATATGAACAAAACTTTTCAATCTTGGCCCTTGTGGCAGATTTTGTGAACACATCTGCGACCATGTTGTCTGTAGGACAGTACACCAAAACAATTTTACCCTGTAAAACGTTTGACCTTATGAAGTGATACTTAATGTCCACATGCTTGCTCCTCTGACGATTCACAGGATTCTTTGCAAGGCGTATAGTCCCTTGGTTGTCCTCAAACACTTTAGCTGTTTGTTCAAAACTGTGGTCCATGTCCTGTAGTAGTTAGATAGATAGAGCGCTTCTTGAATAGTAGCTGCCAATGCTAAATACTCAGCTTCACATGTTGACAATGAGACCTTTTGCTGTTTTCTTGTTTTCCATGAAACAATAGCACCGCTATGACTTAGGCTGAAGCAGTAGCCAGTTGTGCTTTTTCTGTCAATGACATCATTGGCCCAGTCTGCGTTGGAGTATCCTATGAGCTCTAATTTGGTGTCACACTTCTCATAACACAACTCATAGGCTTTGGTTCCTTGTAAATACCTGTACACATGCTTTAAAGCTGTCATATGTTTCTCCCTTGGATCTGACATATGCTGTGACAGTTTACTCACAATCCAGCTGATATCGGGCCTAGTACAAGTCATTATATAGATGAGGCTGCCCAACATTTCTCTGTACTTTCTTTGATCAGTTTGTTCCCCATCAGGCATTAGGTCACATTTGATTTCACTAGGGGTGGCTCTGGGTTTACACTCAGCCATACCAAACCTTTCCAGTATTCTCTTTATGTACCTGGACTGGTTCATTTTGATAGAACCTTCTTTTTGTGTGAAATCAATCCCAATAAAATGGGTGAGATTCCCAAGGTCTTTCATTTTAAACTTACTTTTCAGTTTCTCCTTGACCTCTCTTAGACACATCTCATTGCTTGCAGCCAAAACTATATCATCGACCTATACTAATAAAATAACTTTTTCTTTATCAGACAACTTTGTATAGATACAATGATCAACCTGGCTCTGTACAAACTTATTCATAATCAGAAATTCATGCAACGTCATATTCCAATTCCTCCCGGATTGTTTGAGCCCATAAATAGATTTATTCAACTTGCACACGAGTTGCACACCGTTCTTTGGTTTAACCTGGAAACCTTCGGGTTGGTCCATGTATATTTCACAGTCAAGGGGCGCATGTAAGTATGCAGCCTTAACGTCCATCTGGTTTAGTGTAAGGTCATGCTGTGCTGCTAGTTGCATCAGCATACGTAGTGATGTTAAGTTTGCAGTCGGAGAGAACGTCTCTGAATAGTCAAGTCCCTCTACCTGACTGTATCCCTTTGCTACATACCTGGCTTTATATGTCTCGTTCCCTTTATTATCTTCTTTGAGAGCATATACCCACCTTCCCCCCACTGTCTGCCTACCTTCTGGTAATGGTAAAAGTGAGAAGGTGTTGTTTTCTTTAAATGAAACCATTTAATCTCTCATCGCCTTTTTCCACCTATCAGATACTGGCGATGCCATAGCTTCATTAAAGGTCTGTGGCAGTCCAGCTGTAGCTCTGTAGCAGTAATCAATGGTTAACTCACTACTCTGCACTACACATTCATAGTCCTCCAAGTATTTGGGTTTCGTTCTGACTCTACCAGTAGTACGAGTAGCCTGGGAGTCATTAGTTGGATTTGTGTCACTCTTCAGCTCTGAGTCTCTCTCTGTGTCTGTCAGCTCTGTTTCTTTGGTTAGTGGCTGACTAGTTTGACTTGGTGTAGTTATCCACTCTATGTAGTGGTCTTCTGTTCGGTCCCAGTCGGTCTGAGTATGCTTCTCAGTCAAACCCCTTGTAATGAAGTGGGCCAATCTGTGTTTCTGAACTTTGTTTGTCTCTGGAAAATAAACCATGTAAGCAGGTGAATGACGATCAAAACCAACAAAAATTCCCCTTTTGCCTTTAGGATCAAGCTTCTTCTTGTTTTGCTCATACACCATACATTCAGAACCAAACTTATTTATTTTGGACAGATCTGGCTTCTTTCCAGTGAAAAGGAAATAGGGGGTTTCCCCTGTTCTCTTACAGTAACACCTATTTCTTATAACTGCAGCTGTCCTGGCTGCGTAAGGCCACAGATTCTTGGGTAAACCTGACTCAATCAGCATACATCGGACCATTTCAAAGAATGTGCGCCAATTCCTCTCTGCTGTCCCATTTTGATAGGGAGAGTAGGGCGCTGACCTCTCATGCTTTATAGCATTGTCCCTCAACAATGACTGGTACTCCTCTGACACAAATTCTGTTCCATTGTCTGATCTCAGACGTTTTACTTTACCGTAAGGTGCGGTGTCTGCCAAGAACTGCTTAGTTGCCTCAACTGCTTTGTTTTTGTTCCTAAGGAAGTACACATAAATGGCACCTGAAAAATCATCTGTGAAAGTGATAGCATATTTATGCCCTTCAAGAGACTCTGGTGCAATAGGTCCACCCAGGTCTGTGTGTACTAGCTCTAAAGGCTCCTTGGCCCTCACATCGCTCTGCCTGTTTCTTCTTTGAGAAAATTTACCCTCTAGACAAATTTCACATTGGTTGGGTCTGCACATTTATCTTTGATTTCCATCCCATTTACAACTGTTTCAAGTTTTACAATATTATCATAGTTGCAATGACCCATTATCTCATGCCATGTTTTTAGATCAAAAGATACATTGCAGGAATCCTCACTGCTTACATCTTTCTCTGTGACAATGTCCAAATAGTACACTCTGTCCTTTACCTTCATCTTACATGTTGTGCCCTCAGGAAGAACCATTTTGTTGTTATTCTTCTCGAAGTTGAACCTTGCACCTTTCGAAACTGCTGCATCCACAGACAGGATGTTCTGTGGGTATTCTGGAATCAGGAGAGCATCCGTGAGCTTGACACTCACCACTTTCCCGTTGCAGTTGATCAGCTCTATTTGTGCGTCTCCTTTTCTCAGGACGCTGCCAGTAATCCGTGTCCCATCTGCCAGTTGCATCACATGGTTCTTGGGCAGGAATGTCTCGTCAAATCTGATGAAGGCATCCTCGTTGGTCATGATGTGGGCAGAGGCACCGCTGTCCACCAGTAGACCTTGCTGCTGTGTGCCGTGGGGTTCCCATTCACTCACCCGGAGCACAAACACTTCTTCCTCATTTATGGGTCTATGCCTCTCTTTAACACGAAAACTTCTTTGTCCAGTGTCTGTAATGGTGGCCCCCCTGCTTCCATTTTGTGTGCTGGTCACTCTCCGCTGAGTTTTCTTGTCTTTGTTTCTGCAGTCTTTTGCTTTATGTCCCATTTTCTCACAAATAAAACATTCTCCATTGAAATACTTCTTCTCCTTTTCTTTAAACTTAAGCCTGGATGCTCTGTAATTAGCTGTCATTATTTCATCTGTTCGGGGCTTATTGCAGTAGCGCAAGGTGCATTCAAAACTTCTCAGCCTTGCCTTGAACTCACTGAAGGTCAACGTTTCCTTCGTCTGACTGACGTGTACAGAAAATGGGTTGTATTCTTCCACGAGTCCTTTTAGTACCATCGCTGTCAGTGGTGCATCACTGAGGGTCTCTTTAGCTCTGTTTAATGCGGCCACTATCTTTTCAACACGGGCTAGATTGTCTGCTAATGCCTCCCTATCAGCCATTTGCACATTTGTTAGCTCTGTGTACAGTCCGACAATACGCGGCTTTTCTTCTGACTCAAAATGGCGCCTCAATATTTCTAGGCTTTTCTTGCCGTCATCAGGTGCTTCATAGAGGATTAGCGTCCAAACAACCACACAATTCTGCGTAAGCCATATCATTTTTCCTACCAATTTCCTCAGCCTCTGGTGCATAAGCCTCCGCTGCTAACTCACGTCCCAGGATGACATCTTTGAGGCCAATGGTTTTCAAGTACGCTAAAAACCTTGCTTCCCAGATGTGATAGCGTGCTTCGTCTCCGTCAAACCGCGGCGGCAGTCCCCTTCCATGTATCGTTCTACTTGGAACTTGTCTGGGCCCATAACCTGTTGACTCTCTTGCAGCGGGTCTCTCATTATTCACCCTTGGAGATACAGAGTCTTCCCCATCATCTCCAGCTTGTGTAGACATCTTCTCAGGTGTCTAACTTACTCTGATACATAAGACACAGGAGACATAGTGTGTAACCTTCCATTCTACAAAGTAGTGCCAACTCAAAAGAATATAACAGTGGCATACATTGTACTCAACAAATACTAAAAAAAGTTGTAATGTCACTGTTTTTCAACGAAGAGAAATAAAAGACTTACCGTATGTCCTTTTCTGCGTTTACAACATCCGACAACTTCACACTGACTGAATTGGTGACGCTGAACCAAAACAGTAATTACAGCCTGCAGCAGGTGAAATTTATTGTCTCCTATTTAGGTGAAGTCATGCTATCGCCTGAAAGTAAAACATAACACTGACCGGTGAGCAGCACAAAATATAATTAAGGTAAAACTAGATTTAGTTGATCTATTTGGAAAAATACAAAAAAATGAAAAATTATCAGTGAGTATTTTGTTATCCAAAGTTACACATATAACCCTTGAGTGACATTCTGGTTCACACAACATACCAGTCGGTGACGGTAATGCACCAATTACCTTGCCAACCATCAATAAACTAAATCAAAAAAGAAAAAGAAAACAGCACAAACGAAGCACTAAAAAATGAGCCCACTCCGGTTCAATTCGGGGTAAAATGGGATGGTGACCTAAAAAATAATCTTTAATATCTCAGAAACCAAAACAGCACAAACGAAAATTTCAACGGCACAAACCTGCACAAATGAAGCACTTTTGCCGGAATTTTTCAAGTTGGTGGGGTGTCAGCTTCACGCAGCTAAAGGTAGCGGTTTAACAAGCGCGCGAACAGTCTGTCAACATAAACATATGATCCAAGGAGCCCTACTCTAAAAGCTAGCCTGTTCTGTTAGTAAACTGGTTAGTGGGCTTTCCACGCTGCACCTATCTTAATCATCCAACGGTTGAAGTAAGCAGGAATGTGCTAAGGGGGTGGTAATTGGTGCTGGTGCACCTGCCCCTTTCCCTTTGATATCAAGTGTACCTCTTTATTTTTAGACATTAGGCAAAGGTCTGTTATAATGTAGCAAAAATGTAACTAAAACTAAGATGTATAAATAAAAAAGGAGTGTGAGGAGTTGTGTTTTTTAATATGGCTCACCACTCAGGGCTGCCTTTTGTCAGGGGGTGGCACCATCAATAATTAAAGCTAAAAAGTTAGGTAATGAGTTGTGCTCTTGACAGGTTTGCAATTACATATTACACATGTTCTGTCTGTGTTGCACAGTGTTTGCACTGTAAGAAAAAAAACATTTTACCTTGCAAATGGCTAATTGTGTTGAGCTGGTATGTGATTTGAAGATTCCTAGTTGATGGATAACTAATGGGCAACTTCAAAGATTCAATGAAATCTACATCTGTGGATCAACTGTAGTATAAATCTCCAGAAAAATATGTTTTCTGGTGTAACCTAAACAGTATTATTCTACACTGAACACAGATTCTTTGCTATACCACTTTGAATTTTTGAAACACATTTTTCTATTTGCTTACATTTACTTCTATTTGTAAAAAACACAAGACACGCATTTTTTGATGCTTTTGTAGGATCACTATCATCTTTAGCCTCTTTCA
Source organism: Girardinichthys multiradiatus (assembly GCF_021462225.1). Classification (NCBI taxonomy): domain Eukaryota; kingdom Metazoa; phylum Chordata; class Actinopteri; order Cyprinodontiformes; family Goodeidae; genus Girardinichthys; species Girardinichthys multiradiatus. The sequence goes on along the minus strand of NC_061810.1, from coordinate 24,043,057 downwards.
CAAAACATTTCTGTCATAAACCTGCAAAGATGAGTCAGCTTTGAGCTGCCTCTGGCCACTCACAGACATGAGTTTACAAAAATATAGTCTGCAGAGCATGATGACAGGAGGTGTTGTGCTGCATTGACATCAGCACCACGCATAAACTCATAAGTAGCCCCATACCATTCTCATCAAAACAATAATGGCTGGCAATCTCAAAGTAGTGATTCTGTTGTTAATCAAGCAAATGGTTAACATTTTTATTTAATATTTCATCTCCTTACTCTTCTTGTTGGAAATGATTTTTGAGGGCCATAAACCATATGTCATCACTGCACCAGTCCCAGGAAGGCGGCTTGCCTCTATCCAAGTCGTCTGATGCAAGTGTGTGTCTACAGAGCTTGGCGAGTCAGGGACGAAACAAAGGCAGGCGGATTTCCAGCCCCCTTTGCCACATGTGTCTTTTAACAGAATACATAGAGACAGTTTAAAGGTGCCTTAATCCCACTTCAAAATGTTTTGTGAAAGAAAATCTCAGCATATAAATGAGTTACATCTCGATTGCATTGCTCTGAATTGGTAACGGATTCTTTGAAACACAGCTTCGATTTGTGAAAGGTATTCATGAAAAGTGTGTATATATTGGATTGTTGCTCCTCTGTATGTCTACAGAAGTTTACTCAATGGAAAGTTTGACTGACACCAGTGAAAAATGCAGGCTTTCTTGTTATGACCCAATTTTGAGGAGTCTCCCAAAATAAGATTCCACTTTCCACCTTTAAGTGTATTAAAATTATTGTATATGTACAGTTACAAGAAACATTATCTTTTTATTTCATGCAGGAGGGTCTAAGTCTTTCTTTGAGGGAGGTCATCTTAAAGGTGCCTCTTTTTTATTTTTTAGTCAATTCTCTTGCCATGTGCCTATTATTTTAGAACATTTCACATTTGTCTTCTAATTATGCTGGAAGTGAAAAGCCACTACTCAAACTTCACTTAATGGTACATTCTAATAACTAGCCTTGTACTGGATTTACTGGAATATACCCAATTGCTCTATTACTGTTATGGTCCCTGGCCTCTAGGGGGACTCAGGAGAGACCTTACTTTTGTGTGTGTGTGTTTCAGGTTTACCTTGCTGCCACAGGTGTGATGTATTACAGCTCATCAGCTAATCCATATATAGCTTCACTTCATATGTGTCCCTTGCCTGCTGGACTGGCGGAAAAGATGGCAGCGGCGTCAGCTGGAAGAAGTAGTAATCGAAAGAATGTGGGAAATTCAAATATCAACATTGATCTTCATATTCTGGTGGTTGAGCGCGACTGTTCTGTGAGTGGGTCAGGGGTGGGTAGTTGGAGGGATATGATTGATGTGGATGAGGAAGTTAATCTGGGGCAACAGAATGGGCAAAGGAATGTTGACAGGCAAACTAAGTGCAACAAGCGGGTTAGAAATGAAAGTGAATCTGATAGTGAAGCTGACTTACCTTCTCAGAAGGAAAAATTTAAAGCAGATAAACTGTTATTTTGATACTCAAGGAAAAGATACAGGCCAATGTTAAAAAGATGAATCCCTTTACTTTGACAACAGAACTGGCAAATAAGTTAGGAGATATAATGTCTGCTAAAGTTCTTAGTGATGGAAACCTGTTCATTGTGCAAACGAAGATCAGCTCAAAAAAGCACTTAACATGAGAGAGTTGGGAAAATTTAAAGTTGATAGCTCAGGGCAGGTGGGGGTTCAGAAAAGTGGTAGAAGTAAGGGAGTTATCACAGGGGTGCCTGTCAGTGTGGGAATGGAGAAACTTAAAAAATACCATAAAGGAGGAAAAGTGACCAATCTAGTTAGAATGACTTCCACCAAGGACAGTGTAAAAAGGGATAGTGAGACCATTGTAGAGTTTCAGGAAGAAATCTTGCCTAAGAAAGTATTTCTGGGATTCATGAGTTATCCAGTCAGAGCTTATGTACCTAAGCCACTGAGATGTTACAACTGCCAGCGCTTTGGTCATATAGCAAAAAACTGTACTCATAAGAGGAGATGTGCCAGATGTGGTGGGGACCATAATTATGGAGAGTGTGGGTCAGGAGTACAACCTAAGTGTTGTAGCTGTGGAGGGGCTCATAGTGTGGCATTTGCTGGTTGTGAGATTATGGAAAAGGAAAGGCAGGTGCAAAAAATGAGGGTTCAGAGGAAAATCTCTTATGCAGACGCAGTGAAAGTGACAAGAAAGGACAATGTGATGAATAGGCAGGATGTATTAAATATGCCAATACCTCAACATCAAGAAAGGAATGATATTCTCATTGATAACGTTTAATTAGTGACATTTATTGCTGGTGTAATAAATAGTACTGCAGAAATCAAATCAAAAAATGAGAAAATACAGCTTATAGTAAAGGCATCTTGGTGTAACAGGACTGACACGGGAAGAGGTGAGGGATAGTCTCACTAATCAGTCTAGTCAGGATTCATTATGATTTTTCTCATTATGGTGTTTATTCTTCAGTGGAATGCAAGGAGTTTACTGGCCAATGGCCAGACGTTTAAGCATTTCATTAAAGAATTTTCAGTTTTGCCTGATGTTATTTGTGTCTCGGAAACTTGGTTTAAATCGTCTCTTGATTTTCAGATTTATGCATATTTGGTTATTAGAAATGATAGGGAAAATGGGATTGGAGGTGAATGTGCTACGTTTGTCAAATAAGATATTCCTTACAGGATTTTAGGTAAGGGAGATAATCAGGAATACATAGTAATAGAAATTTGGAACAACAAAGTGGCAACCGTAATCATAAACTACTATAATCCATGTAACAGGTTAGAGCTACAGAACCTTCTTTGTATCCAAGAACAAAACAACATCAGAGTGGTTTGGTGTGGAGATTTTAATGCCCATGGTATAGCTTGGGGGAGTTTGCATACTAATTGTAATGGCAGAATAATTGAAGATTTGATGGAGGACCAAGGTTTAGTGTGCCTTAATGTTGGGAGTGGGACCAGAGTTAATGTATTAAATGGTACGGAATCTGTGTTAGACCTACCTACGGTGTTTAATATGCTAGCTGGAGTCAGTCGGTGGACATAAGAGCAGAAACATTGGGATAAGTTCCGAGGTTTGTGTGAAGAAGCTATGGTTGAGGTTGATACTTCAGATAGTGTAGCTATTTTGAACAATCAGTTAAAGCAAGCAATATTGTTGGCAGCAGAAAGATCTATATCGATTAGCAAATTCCAAAGAAACAGATTACTAGTGCCCTGGTGGGCAGATGAGTGTAAGAAAGCTGTTCAAAACAGAAACAGAGCGTTTAGATTACTTAAAAGAACTCATAATATGCAGCATCTTATGCAATATAAAAAGGCACAGGCAGTAGTCAGGAGAACAGTGAGACAGGAAAAGAGGTCTAGCTGGAGAGCCTTTTGTTCAAGAATAGGGAGGGATACTCTGGTGGAGGAAGTCTGGGGAATGATAAAGAGGATCGGAGGAGAAAGGCGGGAATGGGACTATCCTGTTTTTAATATCGGAACAGGAGGTAGCAATATCTGATTGTGAGAAAGCAGAGATCATAGCCAAAAACTTTGCTAAGGTTCATAGCTTTGATAACATGTCAGAAGAGCCAAAAATGAGAAAGGAACAAACATTGGCTCGATATCAAGACGTCCTAATTAATAAGGTAACAACAGACCATCAATTAGATTCATTGTTTACAATAGAGGAAATGAACAGGACACTTAGAAGATTAAAACCTACATCTCCTGGAAAGGATTGGATCTGCTATTTAATGTTAAAGAACATGGGTAATGAAGCACTCACAAAGATGCTGGCTTTGTATAATGGAATTTGGATTGTGGGTAAGCTTCCAGCTACATGGAAAGAGGCAGTAATTGTGCCAATTAGGAAACCAGGAAAAGATCCATCTAAACCAAATAACTATCGTCCAATAGCACTTACCTCAAATTTGTGCAAAATAATGAAACGGATGATCATAGAAAGGCTATCATATGAGCTTGAAAGAAGAGGAGTGTTAGCCAGTTTCCAGAATGGGTTCAGGAAGGCATGGAATACCACAGATTCCATTATTAGACTAGAGAATGAAATCAGGAAAGCCCAGGTAAACAAGGAAACTGTAATTGCAGTGTTCTTTGATATTGAAAAAGCATATGATATGATTTAGAGGGAAGGCCTTTTAATTAAATTGCATAGGTTGATGGTTGGTGTCAGGGTTTTTAATTGGGTCAAAGACTTTCTTTTTGGTAGACAGATTCAGGTTCGAATCAATTCAGGTTTGCCTAGCAAATACACAGTTGATAATGGTACTCCACCGGGAAGCTGCATCAGTCCTTTGCTCTTCATTATCATGATCAATGATATTTTTTCTGCTGTTCCAGGGTATATTGGTCAGTCTCTTTTTGCAGATGACAGTGTACTATGGAAGAGAGGGAGAAACATTGAACATATATTAAATAAGGTCCTAGAAGCTATAAATTATGTAATTGAATGGGGGAATGACTGGGGGTTTAAGTTTTCTTATTCTCTTTTAAGTTGAATAAACTAAAGCAATCTTCTTTACAAGGAGGAAATTGAATGAAAACTTCAAACTACAGTTATATGGAGAGGAAGTGGAAAATATTGGATCGTTCAAGTATTTGGGTGTGATTTTTGATGCACGCTTGACATGAAGAGATCATATTGACAGGATGGAGGGAAAATGCAAAAAAATAATAAATGTTATGAGGTGTTTGGCAGGAAGGGAGTGGGGAGCAAGTTGCCTTGCCCTAAAAAGAAAATGCCATGGTATGATTAAGTCAGCATTAGATTAATGGTGTTTAGCATATGGAACAGCAGCTTCTTCTCTCTTAAAAAAATTTGATGTGATCCAAGCACAGGTGTTGAGTGTGTTGTGGTGCTTTTAAAACTTCCCCAGTGAATGCTTTGCAGGTGGAGATTGGAGAAATGTCATTAAAGTTGAGGAGAAAACAGATCATGGCAAACTATTGGGTTCATCTCAGCAGTCATGGCAAATCTCACCCCACTAAACAAGTGCTTGAAAACTGCTGGGAGTATGGAAAGTGTCAGACGGATCACTTTGGGAAGGTGGGGAACTGATTGGCTAAGGAATGTGAAATAGATGGTCTATGGATTTGTCCTGCGGTGGTGTACCCAGATGAGCCCCCCTGGTTAATGATATGCCCTTTGGTTGATTGGTACCGCTTAGACAAAAGAGAGATAGGGAAAGAAAAGAAGATCTTGTTATCACCTTTAACCATTATGTGGAAAGCAAATATTGTGATTATGTTCACATTTTCCCAGATGGAACCAAGAATCCAGAGACAGGAGTGACAGGTTTTAGGGTGTCAGTTCCAGCAAGGAGAATTGGGAGTAATAGATGCTCTCCAGATGGGTTGGGGGTTTCTACTGTAGAGATGGTGGCAATCCTGGTGGCATTACGATGGGTAGAGCTTGCAAAGTTAAACAAGGTGTTAATATGCTCAGACTCAACTTCAGTCCTCTATATAGAAGTGTAAGATCATTCCATTCAAACAGTAGACATGATATTCTCTATGATATACTTGTTGTTATTCTCAGAATTCATCAGTGGGGAGTTTAGTTCAGTTTCTGTGGGTGCCAGCACATGTGGGGATCAATGGGAATAAAAAAGTGGATAAACTGGCAAAAGAAGCTCTAAAAAAAAAAAGTACAGTGGAAATGAGGGTTAAATTGAACATGTAGTTTTAAATTGTATATAGGGAGATTTTGAAGGAAAGATTGAAGGAACTATGATTAAAAGAGTTCACTTTGAAAAGTATTTTGGGTTTGGGAAGTAGAGCACAATTTCAGGTATTGGTGTCCTTTTTAAAAGATACAGGGATCTATTGGAGGGTTTAGGTAGTGTCTGACCCATACTCTGGAACGGTAGGTGGCGACCATTAAGTTGGTCGCCAACCGCCGTAAAACTTTGAGAAGAAGACGAAGAAGAAGATGAAGCGTCCCTTGCCCCTCTTTTCCTCTGGGCCATGATCTGGTGTGATCTTGTTTGTGTGGTGTATTTTGAAAAGCTGTACAGTAGTTTTGTGTGGGTACTTTGTTATTGGGTAACTGAAAAGGAAAGTTTGTTTTTGTTCTTCTCACAGTGGAAGCTGGTAGGGGTTCTCTGCCATTTTTGTTCTAACACTTTTTCTCCTGTTTTGTGGTCAGGCAGGGAGCTCAGCCTTTGTACTTTTAAGTCTACTCTTAGCTAGAGGTATTTTTGGCCTTGGAGACCCTGAAGCCTAAAGCTTCAGTGTGTTAAAATTTTGTATGTTTGTAATTTTACCTTTTCAACATTGTAAGATAAATCGTATCTTAACTCACTGACTTCAACTGCTTAAGGGATTATTTCCTTGTTTTTTGTTACACCCATGTGCCACGACTGAGCTTCATTAAGAGGGTTGTAACGATTACCACATCCTGTTTTCTGGATTCTAGACATTCAATAAATCCAGAACCATCTGCATTGTTCAAACACTCTGAATGCAATAATACGTCTTTATTATGCAGACTAATTATAACTGATTAAAAACATATGTAGCTCGGGATGTCCACAAAGAGAGGTAACTGAAGTAGACACAGAGGGAGCCTCACAAGACTTCAAAGGCAACAGGTCCTCGATCAGCTAGGTAAAGAACTGGGGGATACTTGATGTTAATGATTGTGAGGGACCGAGCAGTAAAAGCATTGTGGACACAGGAATGTATATTCCAAGTGGGTCTTTATTTTACCCAACAAACTTCAAAAATATCAAAGTTCCAAAACATGTAGCTGATGTAAATTAACCTAAACACCCCCCTAGCTGACGGGCAAATAGTTGGTCCTGCTGAGCTGACATTATGCTTTCTAAGTCCTTAACCCTTGGCCACGCTTCTTTCCAAGACAGGAAGCAGCCGACTCCCCAAACTAGGTAGCTCAAAAAAGAAAAACATAAGTAATAACAACAAACCACATCGTGTTATAATCTGATCTGTGTGTTCCATACTATTATTGTTAGTTTAAGTAAGGACATTAATGAATTACCTAACTAGAACTAAGAAAGTGGAGCACATCACCCCGGTTCTAAAGTCCTTACACTGGCTCCCAGTAGCTCAGAGAATAGACTTTAAAATATTTCTGTTAGTCTATAAATCACTGAATGGCTTAGCACCAAAATATATTACAGACTTGTTGTCAGTGTATCAACCACCCAGACCTCTCAGGTCTTCTGGCTCAAATCTACTCTGCACACCCAGAACCAGAACCAAACATGGAGAAGCAGCTTTTAGTTCTTATGCTCCACTAATCTGGAATAAACTCCCAGAAAACTGTAAAAGCGCCGAAACCCTAAGTTGCTTTAAATCAGGATTAAAAACTTATTTGTTTAGAGTGGCCTTTGACTGTGCCATTTAGGCATGATTAGTTGCATTTTCAGTCCGATTTTCCTTTCATTTTCTTGTCCATCATTCTATTCTCTTTATTTTATTTTACTTTTTTAAATTACCTCTGTTGTTTGATTTTATCATTTGATTTGTTTTTCTGTGTCTGTATCTGTGTTTATTTGCTTTGTGATTGTATTGTAATTGTATGTACAGCGCTTTGAGTGTCTCATTGCTGAAAAGCGCTATATAAATAAACTTACCTTACCTTACCTTAACTAAAACACATGTTTAATCTCAAAACAAAACAAATTTATGAGGTGAGTGTGTGGATTGACTTTACCAAAGTGGGGCTGGAGCCATCACAATGACCAATGACCAGAGCACAGATAATTGCAGCTGATTGCAGATTATTAGGCATACAGGATGGCAACAAACTGAATCAGAGTTTTGGTCTGGTTATTAAAGTGTCGCTCCTCGTCTAATCTGATCTTCCACCTTAACGTGGTTAGACAATATTCCAACCTGCTCAGAGGAAATAAACCAGAAACACAGTAACATCACTTCAATTTAATCCAACAAAAGCAGGAGCCGAAGCAGTAATGATGTACCGACAATAAAAAAATTTATTTGCTGCCTATTCTTCCATTAACATGTTACATGTCCTTACCTTGAAGAGGGGATTCAGCATCACACCAAGTAACCTTGTATGAATCTTTAGGATTAATCTCTGTCATGATACTAGAAGTTATGATACTAGGTAAAAGGTCACAAAGATTAAGCTAATTTGAGCAGGGTTTGAATGCATTTTCATGCAATAGTTGACACTAACCGTACAAGTAATCCCTTTTTATTATTGGTCCACACACTTAATAAATGGTGAAATGTTCCAATCAAGAAAAAAAACGATTAAGTTTCTCTTATTAAAAGTTATATATTTTTCTTTGTTCTAAAACCCAGTAATAGAAATTAAATCCTGGCTCTATAAATATTATTATTATTGCTACTACATTTTGTATGGTAGGAATAAAACTAGAAGGGACTATTCTCAAGAGGTTGTGTAGGTTTTGGGGCTGTTGACCAATTATATATATATTTTTTCTTTTGTTATTTATGTCAGTTTTTAACCTGTGTAAATTGGATGTGTGAAAAGTGCTCTATAAATTACGTTTGACTGATTGAAATTGCTATTTCACATCAGAGTACATATTTGTAAAGGACATGCTCAGAGTTTATCCAAATTAGGACATATGTTGTGTAAAACACAAAGTTAGTGTTTATTTGTTGCATTTTGCTGGGAGTTAATTTTGCCTCTCCCTCGGTAGCTGATTATAGGTAGTGTTTTGATAGTGTGATCAAATGCAATAAATATCCTTCTGTTTGTGGCCATAATACAAACAAGATCCTCTAACTTGTTGTTTATACAGTAAATGTTGAAAGTTCTCCAGATTTTTGTAACAATGTGCAGAACACATTAAACTGTCTAGTTAAAGGAGACATAAGCATGATTATTATTGAACTGTCTTAGACTAATTTTATTTGGGTTGCCTCATCCATGTGTAGGGAGGGAAAAGATAAATAGAAATTAGCTCTTTCAGTGCTTGGCACATCAGTATGTCATCATCTTATCACCTAACTCTTAACTGTTTATTAATTCAGTCACTCAACCAAGTCATAATCACATCTACTCCTTCTTTGTTATCTTTTGTCCTTCAGTACATAATCCCTCATAATTCCCAAACTTGTAAGCAGTTACGTCTGAAGTTGCCTCTCCTAGATTTAATTTCTGGCCCAATGAGTGTAAAATTGATTTCACTTGCAAGAGGAGTGAGAGCTTCGACTTTCCACAGATTAGGATGACAGACGATTTCCTCTCTTTGTTTGTCAGTCTTTAAATGTCATTGTATCGAGCTGCTGTAAAACTGTTTATTGGTCACTAATGACTCTGTAGATTAAATTACATCTTACTCACAGAGTTTGTGTCTCCATGTGTGGGGAGAGACTGTGGGAAGCCAGAAGATTGGATGATTTACATCAACAAATCTCAAGAGGCTGACTGCAGAGATGTATAATTAATCATCATTGATGAGGCGACTGTGGTTCAGTAGGAAGAGTAGTCGTCTTGCAATCAGAAGGTGGTGGGTTCGATTCCAGCTTCCTCCTGCCATATGTTGATGTGCCCCTGGGCAAGGCACTTAACCTCAAGTTGCGTATCGGTGTATGAATGTGTGAGCGATTGGGTGAATGTGGCTCTAGTGTAAAGTGCTTTCAGCAGTCTGTATGACTAGAAAAGCGCTATACATGTCCTTCTCAAAATATTAGCATATTGTGATACAGTTCATTATTTTCCATAATGTCATGATGAAAATTTAACATTCATATATTTTAGATTCATTGCACACTAACTGAAATATTTCAGGTCTTTTATTGTCTTAATACGGATGATTTTGGCATACAGCTCATGAAAAATTCCTATCTCACAAAATTAGCATATTTCATCCGACCAATAAAAGAAAAGTGTTTTTAATACAAAAAACGTCAACCTTCAAATAATCATGTACAGTTATGCACTCAATACTTGGTCGGGAATCCTTTTGCAGAAATGACTGCTTCAATGCGGCGTGGCATGGAGGCAATCAGCCTGTGGCACTGCTGAGATCTTATGGAGGCCCAGGATGCTTCGATAGCGGCCTTTAGCTCATCCAGAGTGTTGGGTCTTCAGTCTCTCAACGTTCTCTTCACAATATCCCACAGATTCTCTATGGGGTTCAGGTCAGGAGAGTTGGCAGGCCAATTGAGCACAGTGATACCATGGTCAATAAACCATTTACCAGTGGTTTTGGCACTGTGAGCAGGTGCCAGGTCGTGCTGAAAAATGAAATCTTCATCTCCATAAAGCTTTTCAGCAGATGGAAGCATGAAGTGCTCCAAAATCTCCTGATAGCTAGCTGCATTGACCCTGCCCTTGATAAAACACAGTGGACCAACACCAGCAGCTGACACGGCACCCCAGACCATCACTGACTGTGGGTACTGGACACTGGACTTCTGGCATTTTGGCATTTCCTTCTCCCCAGTCTTCCTCCAGACTCTGGCACCTTGATTTCCGAATGACATGCAGAATTTGCTTTCATCCGAAAAAAGTACTTTGGACCACTGAGCAACAGTCCAGTGCTGCTTCTCTGTAGCCCAGGTCAGGCGCTTCTGCCGCTGTTTCTGGTTCAAAAGTGGCTTGACCTGGGGAATGCGGCACCTGTAGCCCATTTCCTGCACACGCCTGTGCACGGTGGCTCTGGATGTTTCTACTCCAGACTCAGTCCACTGCTTCCGCAGGTCCCCCAAGGTCTGGAATCGGCCCTTCTCCACAATCTTCCTCAGGGTCCGGTCACCTCTTCTCGTTGTGCAGCGTTTTCTGCCACACCTTTTCCTTCCCACAGACTTCCCACTGAGGTGCCTTGATACAGCATTCTGGGAACAGACTATTCGTTCAGAAATTTCTTTCTGTGTCTTACCCTCTTGCTTGAGGGTGTCAATAGTGGCCTTCTGGACAGCAGTCAGGTCGGCAGTCTTACCCATGATTGGGGTTTTGAGTGATGAACCAGGCTGGGAGTTTTAAAGGCCTCAGGAATCTTTTGCAGGTGTTTAGAGTTAACTTGTTGATTCAGATGATTAGGTTCATAGCTCGTTTAGAGACCCTTTTAATGATATGCTAATTTTGTGAGATAGGAATTTTGGGTTTTCATGAGCTGTATGCCAAAATCATCCGTTTTAAGACAATAAAAGACCTGAAATATTTCAGTTAGTGTGCAATGAATCTAAAATATATGAATGTAAAATTTTCATCATGACATTATGGAAAATAATGAACTTCATCACAATATGCTAATATTTTGAGAAGGACCTGTATAAGTTCAGTCCATTTAATCAGGGTGTGCTTGATAGCATGAGAGCCCAGGATATGAATTTGGTGGTTAAAATTCCAGCAAACTATAATGTTCGCAGGACTTTTCTTCATCTGTTAAGTAAACATCAGAACTCCATAGATAATCAGTCACGACACTGGTGATTCAAAAGAAGTGACAAGTTTAGTGGCCAAAAACAAACTGGAACTGACCTTTTCACATATTTAAATACTTTTATGATACCTTCAAAGAAAAGGCTGGACTCTGAGATTTCACTGTGGGTTTAGACCTGGTCAACATTACCTCTTATTCCACACAGATTACAACCAAGAATCCTGAAGATATAGACGTTTTAGGACTTTGCTATGCTGTGATGATCAAAAACTGTTCACATGCCTGTCTATACACATCAATTTGTCCTTTAAATATGATCTTTTTGTAGCATTTAAAAATTCAGAAAGCTTTATAATTTATATTTATATTCTGGGGGACTTTATACTTATACTTATATATTCAAATACTACACAATTGATTTCTCATGATTAGTTTCAGCATTAAAAACTGACTGATGTGTTACGCATTGGAAGGCATGCTCGTCTCTTTATTCAATAAAATGATTACATGTCAAAAAACATAAATATATGAGAGGCTACTTCAGCCAGAGAAATACTATGTATCAACAAGGACAGCCTCTTTATGTTCCATTCCTCCTTTGGGAGTTTAAAGATGGTAGGAAAACATGATAGAAATTCCAACTCTGATTGGCTGACCAGTCCTGGTGACATATCCTCTTCCCCACGTTCCAGCTGCCAGAGACCACCTAAGTTCTGAGGCATGGGCTCAGACATAAAAAGAATCAGAACCACAGCGTTCTTGCTCAACCGTCCATAACCAGAACTAATTAACCAGTCAAGATTTGGTTGTGATTATCTGTTTTTGGCTGCATTGTATACTACTAAGTTTATCTAGAGAAGCCATCAAGGTTTCCAAAAGATCTGCGTGAGAGAGCAGTACAGCCTGCCTCTTCCTGAGTAACCTCTGGACCAACAATAACCTCTCTAGCCGAGGGAGAGGCAGAGGTGGTGAAACCCCGGAGCAGAAATGCAACTTGGTCGTGGGAAAATAATTTCTTCTGACCCAAGTAAGGTGCCTTCCCAGTTCCATTGATGGAAACAGACATGCCCCCAGGTTCAGTCTCTGAAATCCGTTTCTCTTTCTTACAATAACGTTAGGTATTAGAAGTCACAATTCTGCTGCAAAAATCCTCGTTTCACATTTAACAGAGACCAGTGAACCACTGGATAATGTTTAGACTTTAAATCAGTCAGTCATTTTCTACCGCTTCTTCCATAGTGGGTCGCGGGGGAGCTGGTGCCTATCTCCAGCAGTCTATGGGTGAGAGGCAGGGTACACCCTGGACAGGGACTTTAAATCACCTTATATAATATTTCAGGGCTGCACGGTGGCACAGTTGGTAGCACTGTTGCCTTGCAGCAACAAGGTCCTGGGTTTGATTCCCAGCCTGGGGTCTTTCTGCATGGAGTTTGCATGTTCTCCCTGTGCATGTGTGGGTTCTCACTGGGTACTCTGGCTTCCTCCCACAGTCCAAAGACATGCCTGTTAAGGTTAATTGGTAACTCTAAATTGCCCTTAGGTGTATGAATGAGTGTATGTGTGTTGCCCTGCGATGGACTGGCGACCTGTCCAGGGTGTACCCCGCCTCTCGCCCATAGACTGCTGGAGATAGGCACCAGCTTCCCCACTATGGAATAAGCGGTAGAAAATGACTGACTAATATTTAATTTCTTATTCAGAAACCTTTTCCCTGTAATAGTCTGTAGAGTTGGTGTCTTTGTGTTATCCTGTTAGTTTCTGTCATTTTTTAACTTAATAAAATCATTAACAAATTGATTTTTATGTGTTTACTAATGATTATAATCCTTGACTATGTGTAAGAACCTCCCTTTTCCACCCAGAATTTTGATAGATTGAAACTGAACAGGTTGAGACTGAATATGGAAACAAAATAGAACATATTTCCCTACTGCTAAGATGACTACGTACACAGCAAGAGCATTTGTAGGTCAAAACAAGTTTGATGATTATAGATGTCATGATGAAACTGAGACGTGTTCAGACATAGAAGTAAAGTTTTGAAAGAAGTGTGTCTTGTTAATCCTTCAACACCACCACCTTCGTCATGGGCCCAACCCATAGGCAGTTTCACAAAACCTTTAAAGGTTTATAGTCATGTTACAGACTTTACTTAATTGACTTAATTACTCCAAATGAAATATAGGGTAGCTTACATGTAAAGCAGCTTAAAATGGAAACACTTTGACAGAAGTGGTTTGCTGCTTACTATACTCATTTTAATCTGAAAAGACTCACAAAGAAAATGGTTGGCAATTAGAGAAGTTTTAATGATGAGAAATTACATAATTTTATCTTTGGCGCTCAGACATGGGAGGAAGAAATGAATGCTGCGAATGACATGAGCTGAGCTGACAAGCTAGGAGGAACACAGTCGAAGGTCCTTTAAAAGCAAGGTGTCGGAAGGTGATTGGATGGAGAATCAGACGGACGGGATGCTGATTGGAAGGCCGGGAGACGCACAGAAAAGTTATTGGACGGTGGAGACGGTGAGGATGAGTCTTTCATTCTGAATATTCATTTGAACTCCATATCCCTCCCATACCTAAAGATGAGTAGCTTCTTATCCTGCCTCAAACTTTTCACATAACCTTACTCGTTCTGCAGCGATTGCATTGAAAGATGCATTTTTTTACCAAACATTTTCATTTTATGAAATAAGCCTTGAAAAGGTTTAATGTGCACCTTGACCTTACTGTAAACCTCAAATCAAAAGCACTTAAATAACTGCTTCCGACTGTAAGAGGGAGTACTTCCAATAGCTTCTGGTTTTGTCCATTGCCGTCACATTTACATGACGCTAGAAGAGTTCACAACAAAGTTAATTCTGTTTAATTATATGTAAAGTTTGCTGAGCTCTTAATAGTTGGCTGCAGCAGGATGTTTACCCTTGTCGGCTGAGTGTACGAAGGATAATCTAAAACCTTCCACTTTGAATCTAATGGGAAACTGGTTCAGCCTTGAGATTTCATTTCATGCAAACTAGTTTTTAAACTGCAACTGCATGTTCACCCTCTGGTATTTGTACACAAATGAAGTTATGAGTAGACACAGGCCAACAAGGAAGAAAGGATGGAATAAAGACAGGACACAAAAGAAGGAACGATGAAAGGAAGGACAGATGGAAGAGAACATGAATGACACAAAGGAGGGAGGTAAGTTTAAGTACAGGAAGAAAGGATGCTGACAGGAAAGAAAAGGAGGCTAGGATAGAAGGATAATAAAGTAGAGCTAGGTTACAAGGAAGAAAAGGACCGAGGAAAGAAAATTATGAAGGAGGGGAAAAGATGAGAGAAGGAAAGATAACCTTTAGACAACAGGATACTTGCTTGTATAGAAGAAATCATTTTTTGATTTTCTTTTTTCATAAAAAAAAGACAGACCTGAAAAAATGAACTCTAATCCTTGACTTTTCCAGGCTGTTTGGGAACCCTAACAAAATTCAAGCCTTTTCATTTGAAACTACTGCTAATCGCATGCTTTAACATTGTGTTTTTTGTGTAACAGGAAAACTGAGTAGTCGTTGATATTGCTTAAGCTGATCGGATGTCTGTGGATGGTTACAGAGAGAAGTGAAAGTGAAGTGTGATCTCCAGTTAGTTTCCTTTCACCACGAAGGAAGTAATGATCCCATGTTCCTCTGTTTAAAGTCAGTAGAATATGTGCACCAGAGGAATATATCCCCTCTGCAATGAGATTAAATCCTCTCAACCGCTGCATTTCCAAGCTGACAACTGTGAAATATGGCAGATTTCAAAATAAGTCTCAAGAAGCCATCTTCCTTTTATAGGAAAATTTTAATAGTTATTCAATGTTCTACATTTTACAGTAAATATACAATTACAAACTTGGCTTAGTTATAGTACTAAGATCACTAACTGATCTTAAAAAAAAAAAAAACCCTCAACAACAAAAATACATTTAAAAAAAATAAAATAAAACAGATTTACACTTCATATCACAAGCCTGACGCTGGTCCTTCACTCCGGACCAAATAGCTAACATACAATTCATTTCTCTCAACGCTGAACAGACGTTGGGCTTCAGTTTCAAACACAAACCTTACGGTAACAGAGATACCATAGCATGTGCAAACTGGGTACCAAACTAAAAACTTCCAAAGATGGGGTTGCTCCTATTACTCGATCCAAGTGCGATACAAGTACACGTGTGTTTTTTCTTTTTTTTCTTTTTGTTTCTTTTGGAAGACGAGGAATTTTCCACTTTTTGCATCACATTTAGTGTCAAATCAAAAACCAAGAGAGACTTCTGACAAGTTGAAAAATAAAAAGCTGCAGCAAGAACATCAAGGACAATTAAAAGCCTACTACTCCTTTTGATAGTAGTGTTGTAATTTTTACCCATGAAAAACTAAGACTCAGAAACTGCAAGGCAGAAAAAAGAGAAGAGGTGAGTGGAAATGGATGTAGGAGGTAACGGATGGTTCTGGTTTCACTGTCTAAGTGAAAAAAGGTTGGAGAGTTTTTCACCTTTCGCAGGTTTGGAAATGTTACAGCAGGCAGGATGACGGATGGAGATGATCAAAGATTTATGTTTAAGACAACTTTGCACACGTTCATGCCCAGAACACGGCAAAATGTTCAACCTCCTACTTTTCACCCAAGTGCAAATTGGAGAGAAAAAAAATGCAAGACAAGGAATGGAGCGAACAAAATAGGCAGGCACGTACTTGCTTTCCCTGAAAAACAGGAATACCTTTTAAGAAAAGGTGTCCCGTTTCTCAGCTCCAGCTCTGTGGATCTGCCTCTACACAGTGTTGGCACCATGCATGTCCTGGTAACTGGATGGTCTCATCAGAAACCATATTAGATTTTCATAAAATGCAAAATAGTAAACAGAAATAAAAGCAGGTTTTTGTTTTTTTGTGGTAAAAAAAAAAAAGAGTAGAAAATTTTATTTGGTTTATTTTTCATGTTTAAAATAAGCGTTTTTTAAACGCTCCTAGACAGGCACCTAGTGCAATGACCACTATATTCTCAGACTGTAGAACAAATGCACATCTAAAATTTTGATCTTTTGAACAAGGACTAAAAAACAAATGTCCAAAAACACTTGAACCCACCAATGCTGACGGCCAAATTTGAGTTTCTCTTTGCTGCTGATATTATTGTTTTTCTATATACCTAAATATGAAAATAAAAACTTAAAATTCTGCTAATAACAGATGAAAAGGACTGCATTTATTTAAATTTAATATTTTATATTTGTAACTGAAAATTACATAATCACTTTTTTTTAATTCATAGTTTCTGAGGAGAAAATTGAAATTACCACAGCATGCAAAGACCAGGTTGGTCCACAGCTCAGAAAACTCTTAGTGCAACAAATAAGAGACTTCATCTTGAGTCCTGATTTGTTACCTTAGAGGAGAACTTCTGGAAATGTCCTTAAGAGACTATTTGGATCATAATATGCCAGTGCTCAAGATACGATATCCAATTCTTCTATGCATGTTGGCTCAAAGCCTTAAACCACAAAGATGCCAATTTTTGACTTTGTCACTACTGACATCTAGTGTTAAACAGGGTCAGTTTGCCATTAAGAATGCCAGCGATCATGATATTCAATATGACTGCAGTCCAGGTGAGGGTGGCGATTGTAGCAAAGGTCAAACTGAAAGAAACTAAAAAGATGAATCTCCAAGAGAAATCATTTCATTGGAGGTAAGAGTGGAAAACGACAGAGGAAAGAAGAGATTCTGCATCCACAAGGGAGTTGAAATTAAATGTCTGAAGGGGGATGCAAAATGGCACACAGTAAAAACAAGATACACGCAAATGAAAAGGTAAGATTAGACGGCAAGTCAGACGGGTAATAAGAGTCAGTAACGTGAGAAAAAAAAAGGGGCCGCAATAGGAAAATACAGATTTCACGAGAAGCAAGACATAACAAGGACTCTGAGCTCACCAGTTATTAGAGAGAAGAAACGAAGTTACTAAATAACAATTGGTCGAATATGCCACAGGAAAATGAAAATAAAAAGAAAGAATGGAGGCTGAGGGTTTTTTTAAAGACATCATTCGATACATCCTTGCACCTATGGAGCTAAAACAGATGGCAAATTAGACAGATTTATCGTCCGTTTCAGCTCCGTTGCTCGTCCTCTACTTCCCTCAGCGTGTCTGAATTCAGGCACCAGGTATAAAAATTTGGGAAACTGGCGCCAAATTCCACATCTAATTATCTACAGACACCGTGTTAAACTTCTCCCCTCAAAGTGAAAGCTATGTAGAGGACAAAGGTGAGGAAGTAATAATAATAATAAAAAAAAAACATTAAATAAAATAAAAGCACAAACAGTAGCTGCCACATTAATGCAACCATGCTTAGCTAGAAATACATTACTGTACCACTTGCTCTTTAAATATACTGCATGTTAGTTTTTTTTAAACCTAGAAATCCAATGCTATAGTGAAAGACACCTGAATAATATGCATACCCATTATGCTCAACTGACCAATGGGGGAGAAAGAGAGAGAGAGAGAGGGGGGAGCAAACAAGAGGATTTAATTCAGAAATACTGACAAAAGTAGTGGTTGGTTAAATAATCCTAATGTAGAGTAACATTACTGCTGTCGCAAGAAAATCCTGTTTGTTTTTTCTTCTTCAGTCTTACCATTAATTTCAAATATACAGGATCTGGTCCTGGTAGGAACTCTTTATCAATGTTATCCACCAGATATTCAGTACAATGTTTATTTTCCTCCGACAGCGGCATTATGCAATATCTTAAGAAATAACCTACTAGTGTACAAACATCTTGACTAATAATAATTCAAACAGTCCACCTTATTGTTTTAATTATGATATAAATTGCTTCTTCCTCCATTTTGCACTACAAAGCCTAAGTACCTGTTACTTAGAATTAAATTATGATATAGTCATGTTTTTTTTTTCTTTATCTTATGTTGTGCAATAATTCCTCACAATGTTATTCAATACGCCAAACATCTGATATGTTCTTAACTTCTTTGCAGAATTAATTATTGAACGTCAGCAACGCGAGCAGCCTCGACTCTCTACAAGCCATTTTTGTTCTTTTCAAACGAATTTAAAAGGCTGATAAAATAATGACTTTATGCCAGCAGCAGGAGGCGCTCCCTCTTATTTTATTGCAATAATCAAACCCCTCCATCCACATACCAGCAGTAAATGCTTCTTGTAATACCAATCTGTGCTGCACAGATCTTAGAGTTAAGATGCAAGTAGGCATGGGCCGGTACAAGATCCTGATTGGGTGATAACCTTTAGTAAAAAGAAAAAAACCCAACACCAGTTTTGGAATTTAGACAAAAACTTCAAACTTAAACATAAAACATGATCTAACTGCTTTCATTTGAAAACACGCAACAGTTATTCCTACAGCTGCTAAAGTAACATTACTACATTTATAACCATGTTATAAATGTATTGTTATTTTGATACTGATAGACTTGTACAGGGTTAAAATCTGCTATTTTATGGAATTGTTTTCAAGAGATCGCACGGAATATTTGAAATAGGGCTGCTCAACATATGAAGTTGCAATTTTAATGCATGTAATATCACAACTGCTAAAATGCTGCTTGGATAAAAGATTCGGTACGCAGTAGTGTTTCAGAACACCTGGCCGGTGGGATTAACGTTTACTGTCTTTTATGCCTGCACCTGATATAAAACTTAGTGATCATGACGCTCAAAGAGTGGTCATCGATACTCAACAACAATGTCGCGATTTCATCTTTTCCCTAAATTTTGCATGCTCCAAAAATATTCCTAAATGGCCAAATTTGTCTTTGTGTAACCAAAACGTGGCACTTTCTCTTGCATCTCTGTAAAATAACAGACCACAGAAATGATGGGAAAGTTTATGGGCTTTGAAATGTGGACCGTTTGTACCTGGATACAAGGAGCCGGCCGGCCTATGCCTAGATGCAAGTCACTTTCTTTTATTCTAGTAGAAATGCTGAAAAATGCCACAGGCCTCATCTAAATATTAAACCCCACGATCAACCTTCTACAGAAATCTTCTCCAGGCGAGGACAATTAATCAAAGATGTTTGTATGTAAAAACATTACAGCCTTGTTTTGTTCTTGCACATTCAAAAACAGTGTGTCGCGTCCCTGTTTGAACCAGAAAGTTTCCTATCATTCGGCAGCGGTGGATGAGACTCCAAGTCCATCCCTCAGTGCGTTTACTTTATTGGCCTTTCATTAAATTCGCCTCCTCCATCGTCTGTGTCTGTCCTCGCCTGGGAAATGGAAGGAGATCGCACGATCACAGCCAAAAAAGAAAGACAGAAAATCAATATAGAGTACAAACATAGCCGCAGCGTGTCGTCCCCCTTAAAGGAGAAGCGACTCAAACTTAAATGTTTTGTACCTTGAAAAGGAATCGCCTTCCCATGAATGTCTCATATTCCCGCTTTCATTTCCTAGTGCCTACACAATCCCTTTAAACTCCTTCTCTGCTGGCCGTATCTGCCAGAAAACAGTTTCTTTTTTTGTGTGCGTTATAACTGGAGTTACTGTACAGTAAGTGCCACTAAATGTTTGTGTCCGTGTGTGTGTTAATGTGTAGTCCCCCCCCCAGTATCATTCAAAATCCACTCACCCACAACGAAAGTCACTGATGTGACTCAAACTAGCTGGATTAAGATTCCAATAGTGTCCCAACATACCAGCCTGCATAGTATGTAACATGAAGTCGGCGAATCTTTTCGTTAGCGTGTACTTGGTACAAGGTTAGTGCGGACACGACGGGTCGTGGTGTGTAAGTGCTCACTGCGCCGACTAATGTGGCAGAAGGGATGACGGACACACAGCTGCTATGCGTTGGAAGACGAGTGAGATTGGACTAAAAACCAAACATAATCAGGCAAAAGAAAAAAAAAAAAAAGAAGGGATGAAGAGGAAGGCAGGTAATAGTAAAAAGTGGCGCAAATAAGGTGGGTAGTATAAAGGACAGTTAAAAATATTACCCCTTTAAAAACCAAAACAAATATTCTGATGATGTTAAAACCCTGTGCTGATATCTAGTTAGAAAATTTGGCAGCATTAGTCAATAGTCTTTGATGATGATGCCCAATATTTTCCAGCGAACCGAACGGCGGCGGCGGCAGCAGCAGGCGGGGACCACACACACCAGCACAACACAGAAACAGGAGCGACCGAAGCGACCGACCGACACCTGTGATTGGTCGAGAGTCCTTTCTGGAGTTCCAATGACAGACGTGGCAAAAAGCAAAACGAGGACTTCAAACTAAACAATCAAGAGAATATAACATAAGAAGGTAATGGCTGGTTGGCAAATAAAACAGAAGAAAGGAGAAAATAATAAAACTAAAAGCAGCCTTTGTAAAAACATTAGAGAATGTCAAATAATAATAATAGTAAAGTGGCTGTTGCACTTTAGTTTTGTTCTTGCAGACAGGTGCCGAGTTCTCATGGTTACCGCTGGGAGCTCGTGTAACATTTGAGCAGTTGCATACGATGGTGGACTCCAGATCTGGAGGAGAGAACAGAGGACAAAGCAAAGGCTAACATGAGGTGCTGATTTAAAACCGTGTCGGAGCGAGTTAAAAGAGAAAAGAAATGTCAGGCTGCACATGTTCATGCGGACGGAGACAACATGGGAGGAAAAACAGGCGTAAAAGGAGGTGGAGGGATTTCCTCTGCGGATGCTCACATGATGGGTGGGCTCTACCAGTGAGGCGGAACGTAGCTGTAACCAGGTGTCCCTTGGGGCCTGTAGGTTGGCACAGTAACTGGGTGTGCTCCAATAGGTTGGTGCTGGGGCGTTGTCAGCAGAGTCCCTACACAGATTTAACACCAGCATTAATGTGAAAGGAGTTATTCTATTATACATCGCCTTGAAGAAAATAATGAAATCCTGTTAACCTTTACAACACATTAAAACCACAACTTCAGCATATTTTATTGGAAGTTTAAGTGAAAGGCCAACACATAAAGTACACATGGTTTCCAATAAAATAAATAAATCTGAAAGGTGTGGCATGCATTTGTATTTAGTTCCTTGTACTCTGATAATCCTGAATAAAATTCCCCCCGCTTAGTCACCAGAGCCCACCTGGTTGGGATTTAATCTCAGTATAAATCCAGCTGTTCTTTGAAGGCCTCAGAGGTTTGCTACAGAACATTAGAGAACAAATAGCATCCTGAAGACTAAGGAACAACAGCAGAAAGGTGAGGGAGAACGTTGTGGAGACGTTTAAAGCAAGGTAGATCAATATAGATCAGAAACTATAAACAACACGGCAAGTCTGCATAGACATGGTCATCCATCTAAACTGACAGGCCAGGCGAGGAGAGCGCCAATCAGAAAAGAAGCCAAAAGGCAATGCTAACTCTGGAGGAGCTGCAGACCCACAGCTCAGGTGGGAAAATCTGTCGGCAGGACAGCTATTTAATGTTCATTTAACAACTCTGGTATTTATGGTAAAGTGACCAGAAGAAAACCATTGCTGAAAGAAAGTCACAATACATCCTGTTTATAGTTTGCACCATGAAGGGTAAACAGCAAACATAAGGAAGAAGAAGAGGTTCTGGTCGGATGAGACCAAAACTGAACTTTTTTGACCATGCAAAACTCTATGTTGGTCAGAAAACCAACACTTCACATGACCATGGACACACTACTACCACAGAGAAGCACGGTGGTGGCATCCTCTTTCTGTGGGGATGCTCTTCTTCTACGGGGACGTGGAACTTGGTTGGAGCTGATGGGAAAAATCCAACTGAGAACCTGTGGCAGGATTTGAAAACTGTCGTTCGCAGATGCCATCAAATCTGTCTGAGGAATGAGCAAAATACGTCAATCTCTAGATGTTAAAAGCCGGTGGAGAGATACTCCAAAAGACTTACAGCTATACTATCATTGAAGGCTGGTTCTAAATAGTTTTGAAACAGGTCAGCTGAATACAAATAAATACCAATCTTTAGATTTCTATTGGTAAAAAAAATTCCTCTTCACAAATATGCACGACTTTGTGTTGCTCTGTCACATAAAAATCTTGATAACAATACATTAAAGTATGTGGTTGTACAGTGACAAAATGTAAAAAAAAAAAAAACTCAAGGGGATGAATGGTTCTACAGGGAAAAGTAGTCGATAACTCCAGGGTCGTCTGGAATGAATATCTGTCCTACCCGCGCTCATGGCCATGGTTGTCCCAGCTACCATCCCCATGGCAGGCATGCCGTTGTTGCGAGGGGCAGGGACAGGGACTGGGGCAGGGTAGAGGGCTGTGGAGGGGATGCTGTTGGGCTGCACCACAGTGGTGTGATGGATCACATGTGGCTGAGCCGCGTACACTGGTTGGGTGTAGTACGCTCCCTGTCGAGGGAAAACAAATGAAGAGAACGCTTAGTGAGGTTAGGGTTAAGGGCATGGACATGAACAGTGTGTATGGGTTAGAATAATATTGAAGCACTTACTCGGAAGTTGCCGAAACCCGAAGCAAACTAGATCGCGTATATTTATATGGTACATGGACCAGCACAGAGGGGGTTAGGATCATCTTGGCTCTAGACAGTTTAAACATCATGCTCCGGTGCTTAATAAATGAAAAACTAACAAATCTACTGCAATTATATTTGTGACCCATCTTTCTTATGCGCTGTTTTTACTGTGTCCCTTCTTAGTCGCATCATGCACAAGCAAATACAGATGTAAACGTCTCATCAAATCCAATCGCATTTAAAGAACACATCCTTTTCCCCCTGTTTTACAAATCTGAAAAAACGAGGAAAAAAATGAAGACATGCTCTAAATCTCTTCTGACTATTTATTTTAACATCGAAATTTGGAAAAAAAGTCTTATTCCCAGACTATCGCACAGATTGGACGCCATTTGGTCACAAGTTTGGCAAACATGCTTCAACAAATAGCTTTTAAATATATGCAGAATACATGCAAGGAAACGCTTATTTGTTAAAGTGATCACGTTAAATGGTGCAGACAGATATCCTTACCTGTGCGTAAAGGTTCTGCTGAGGGTAGGCACTGCGGATGGGGTACATAGCTGTGGGGTATGGGGTCGGGGTGGGAGTGTAGGGAGGAGGTGCTCCATTCGACTGAGTGGGGGGCACTTTGTACGGGGTTCCCGCTGGGGTATATCCTGCAAATGTCCAGAAAAAGAAGAGATGCATTTAAATTCCATCAAACAAATGCAACATAGTTTCAAATTAATCAAATTAAATGTATATAAAAAAAAAATGTTAATTTTTATTCTTTCAAATGAGATACAATGATCCAAACATTAATTTATAATAAAACAAAACGTAAGCAAATAAAGTGCAACACATTTTTAAAGTTTATACAATTAAAATATAAAACTGGACCATGGATTTTGTTTTAATTGCATCTTTTTTGGGAAAAAAGCAACGTGTAACATCTTGGCATCTTTTGAGCTTTATTTTGAAACGACGGCCCTATTAACACATCTGAAGCACACAAATTATTTAAAGTTTTGAAACAAACATTTCTGCTTCCATTTATTCCTTTTCCGTGAAGTCTGGAGGATTTTTCCAGCTACCAACCGGTTCTTCAACCCGAGCTGATAAGCAGTAACCGCTTATAAGATGCTGAAACACTCCAGACTGAAAATTAGCAATTGTTGTACGTATAAATCCATCATGCCACTGTAACTTAATATGAAAAGTCTAAAACAATCCCAAGCCTAAATATTAAAAAGTATTTTTCCCTAGAAACCTTAAAAGAAATACACACATTAATGTCTCAAGATGACTGAACAAAAGGTGTATCAATTTTGCACCAGACAATATTTGCATTTCCAATAAAGACCACCAGATGGGGACTGCTTGTGTAAAAAAAAAAAAAAAAAAGAGTTCAGCCTTACAATCAGCATAACGAAGCCCATGTAACCTAAAACATAAATCTGATGTAGCAGGCTTAGACTGCAGCTTTAACCAAAAGCCTTGTTATACTGTAAGGAGAAAAGATGCTGTGTAAATCAGTGATGTTGGCTTACATTTAACACATCATTTTTATAGCAGAGAAACGCGGTGGACATTAAATCATTTAACAAAGAATCCACATTTAACTGAGATTAGGTCACTACTTGAAAGCTTGATGTTTCAGTCATGGCATTTGTCTCATTCTGCTGCTTTCCTATGTAGTCTGCAGTCAGTGGGTGCAGTAGCTCTGAGCAGCCACCTGGAGGAGCCTGAAGGTCAAACATGCTAATGGCTAGCTGCTGCGTAGCTTATGAAAAGCCCTTCTCTCACACAAGGACAAGGGAACAAAGAGATGCTGGAGCTGCTTGCATGTTGGAGCATGTGCGTGTATGCATGCTCTCAGGGTCACTTTCTGCTCCGATGTGCATGCAAGGCATTAAGGGACAATGGTGTGTGACTGTTGCACAAAAGAAGCGCTGACAGAAAGAAAACAACAAAAAAAAAACACAGTCCGTCAATGGTCTTGAAGAATAACGGCCGAGACACGTTTCTAATCAGAACACAGCTGGCTTATCTCGCAATTCATTCACGTTGAGGGAAAAAGAAAATGAACTATTTTAATCATATAAATTGGGCCCAGCGGAAAGCCCAGAAAGGACAACACAGCAGAACCACAACAAAAAGGCTCAGATTTCTGGGAGAACAAAAGCAGATATATTTTATTTGACTTCCAGAAGATGAATCCAAACTCAGGGAGGGAAGAGAGGAGTCTGCTTCAGGAGGAGACTAAATCCTGCTTCTTCCTTTGCTACAAACTAAATCCAAAAGGACAGGAAAACATTGAGGATATTATTTTTTCTCATACGATATGTTTTACAATGAAGCTATTTAGTTTTCTTTTGTAAACATAAAAAGGGAAATTACATGCTTTATAGTTAACATTTCAGGGGCTTTAATAGAAAAACAGATCAATACAATATAAAATCATTAAAGAGTTCATTTATTTCAGAAATGTAAGATGTTAAACTCATTTTATAGATGTATTACACACGGAGAGATTTATTTCAAGTGTTTATTTCTGTTCATTTGGACTAAAAGGCTTACAACTAATAAAAACCCAAAAAATGTGTTTCTCAAAAAATATGAATACTACAATGAGACTCAATTTTCTTACAGAAATGCTATATTATATTAATATTTCGGCTTACACAGCTATACGACAGACTGCTGGGTTGACAGTAGTCCAGCAGACTGTCTTTAGGTGCGTTTCAACTGCAGGAACCTTTCCAGGAACCTTGGAAGATTCCTGGGGTAGTTTTCTTGCAAGAATCTTTCACCCACTTGATGTTTGAATTGAGCAGACACGATGCAGCAGCAACTTCTGGATGTTGGTGTGTGCTTACTCTCTCCATGATACTCATCTCGCAGTCGCCGGCTTTAATTGTTAAAGATCTATGGATTATTACAAACTTCTTCTGAGTTAGAACTGGTTTTAATTCTGTTTCAGAGCTTAGCCGCTATGACATAAATGTAGTCTTTAGGTAGCCAATAGTAATTCCAATCACAGCTCTTACACAAGCAGCCCGATTTTCAGACCCCCAAGTTGAAATGCAATCCCCCCCCCCAAAAAAAAACAAACACCCTAGGTAGACGGAGAGGTCACAGGAAGGTAAGGCTAATAGATGCGCCTTACACCCACAAGATGGGTGAGCAACAAAAGGTCACTGTTAAAAAAGCTGGCTGTTCAGAGCCCGATCAAACGTATTAAAGGAAAGTTAAGTGGAAGGCAAAACGTTTGTTGGAAAATGTGCACAAGCAACAGAGATAAGTGCAGCTTTAAGGAATTGTAAAGAAAATCTAATGCAACAGTTTGGGGGAGATTCATGAGGTGTGGACAGTGGCTGGATTCAGAGCTTCAAGACAAATATACAACTCTTTGTATAAGAAATCCATATAATATATGAATTTCCCATTTTGAATTCAATTATTCAAATAAAGTAACTTTTAATATAATTTTTTTTAGATGCACCTTTAAAATAAATTACTTTCTAAGTTTATTTAAATCTCATAAATAAAATCAAAGTAATACCAGATTAAGGCAGGAAACCCCCACTTGCATATATTTAAACAGCGCATCTCTAGCTTTAAACTAAAAATAAATCCTTTTCACAATTGCTCCATCACCTGGTTCTCCAACCATGAACTGCATATTTACTCAGCAGGTGGCAAGTTCCTTTCTAAATAAACCAGCAGCATACTTAGATGCTGTGTAAAGACTCCTCAAAGCATTTTAAACATTTGTTTATTATTTCAATCTACTAGCAACATTTGAAAATGGCAAACAAGTCTAAATCAACATTTTTCTATAATTATTTATTGAATGACAAGATTTCCCAGTTTCAGAGAGGGCTATGCGACACCAGGAAAATGTGTAGTTACAATACTAAGGCTGGCTTTTGACATGATGGAAGCAGTCAGACATATTATCCAGCTCTACTTTGAAATATAACAATTTAATTCTTCTAAATTCTTATTAAAATGGCATAAAATGACAAAATATTCTCTCCTCCAAATCTAGTTTGTTGGATTCTTTTCCAAAAACATCAACAGGTTCTTTTAACCCGTCTTAAATAACAGTAGCGATAAATGACAGCTGTATCATCTTGTTGGAAAACAGTGTTTCAGAGTATGAGCTCACCTGGTGGATACCCAGGACTGCCTGTTTGATAGAGGTTGGGAGTGTAGGTTGGAGCTGTGGCTGGATACCCTCCTGGATAGGCTGCAAGACCAAGTTCACAGGTGGAAAAGGAAACATTATAAACTTTAACTTAACAAGCAGAGGAAACACCTGACACACAGATAAGTGTACAAGAG
This sequence comes from Girardinichthys multiradiatus, assembly GCF_021462225.1. NCBI lineage: Eukaryota > Metazoa > Chordata > Actinopteri > Cyprinodontiformes > Goodeidae > Girardinichthys > Girardinichthys multiradiatus. The sequence goes on along the minus strand of NC_061810.1, from coordinate 24,015,818 downwards.
AGCATAGGTTGAAGCAGGACGTGCACAGATGGCAGTCATAAAAAAAAATTTAAAAAAAGAACGTCTGGAGCAATAAACGCAGTCGACTAAAAGTGTCCAACTTCCACCGATTAGGCAGACGAGGCACCCTGGCCTTTATGTTGTGGGAGGAGATAAATTCAGACACGTTAGCGACGCACAAAGATGCACGCCAGGAGGTAGACACTCACTCCTGTGCGTCATAAATCACACGAAGATCAGACCTGACAAAAAGCTTTCCGGGTCATAGGGTGAAGTTACAGAGAGATACCAAGAAGTCAAGACCAAGCCTAAAATTACAGTTTAATTATAATAATCTACAGTGATTATTCTTTGTGTTGCTTTTAGCAACAACAGATGATAACGAGATAACTGGACTGAATTAATCTGGACTGAATTTGGGCTCAGATCTACTGGATCCATTTGTCCTGTAAAATGCATTGAGATGTCTTTTTAAACAGGTTTACTTGTATTTTGCACAAACCCACAAGGTGCTAAATAACCAAAAAAAATCTGAATTTATCTTCATTTCTATGTCATGATTTAAACTGCATAGGTTTAATAACTGCATGGAACAGTTTTGTTTTTTTGTAGCACTAGTGGCCTTTAGTTTCTCATTTTTTGACAGTAAGCCGACAGGAAAGGGTGGAGAGAGGGGGACGACATGCTGCAAAGGTCAATGGGCCGGGACTTGAACCCGTGACGGCCTGCGTCGAGGTCTAAAGCCTCTGGACGTGGGCTGCGGGTTTTACCCCTGCACCAACGCAGCGCCCCACTGTGTGGAAATATTTAAAAAAGGTATAAGGTGTTGAGAGATAGCTGATCATGGACTGGGATAAGCCATCAATAACCTGTATGTATTTATTGATTGGTTGACCAACTGAAATGAGTGTCAATTTTAGCTAAGTTTGTAAATATGAATGCTTTCCTGTCTTTTTGTTGTGTATGTTGGATTGTTTTGTGATGAATATAATTGCAAAGTTATAGCAAACTTGTATGTAAATCACTGCAAAGAGCTGAACTGACAACTGATGTTTGCAGGTCTATACTTTTACCTCACCAGGTAAGTTTAAATGAACCCTGCCTGAAAACGTTGGGTGTTTTAAATGGAGGCAGCATGGCTGGTTATGACAGATCAGAGACCATCTAGGTCAGGACTGCAGGCTCCATTACAAACACAGGCTGTTTAAGAAAGTGTTGATAAGTTAAGGCGGAGATATTAAGCCCGTTGTAAGGATACTGATATAAGTAATGTGATTTGTGTAGTCCAACTCTTCCCTCAGGGCTCTGATCCTCTACAGAATCATCAAAATACAACAGAAAGAGGATCTGACTGTTGGAGACCTTTATAGGTGATGTAATGTGAGGCTTTCAGTTTTGTTTTGTTTTATATAACCAGGGAAGAACTACCGCTAGCACAAGCTCTAGTTTATCAATGGAGCCACTTGGGTGGAAAAAGCTTGAAATAGTGAGCAGTAGAGGCTTTAAATGTCTACATTTTCCCTTCACTGACTAAAAAGATAACAGGGTAAAACATATAGATGAAAATCATATTTTTGTCTCACTAAAACTGGAAACAAAACTTGAAGGAATACCTCTAAAATCAAGGATGATAGATTGCAGAATAAACTCATAATGCAAAAATGACAACACTTAAATTGTGATTTGTTTAGTAAGTCGTAGAAAAACTTTATTATGACATTAAAATGTAAAGTTAGCCAAAAAAAAAGAAAAAGCCTTATATTATAGCCTAAGCAGAAGTGGGACATTCAACCCGTTTACAAATCAAATGTGGTATTTTTTACAATAAAAAAGGCTGATTGTTTGGATGGTATTAGAAAACCAAGTTAGCTTTCCTGAGAATCTCACTGAATTTACCTTTTACAGTCTGTAGAGGTTTGGTGAAGACCTAACACTAAAAATTTCAGAGGGACGGTTTAATACGTACAACGATGCCGACAAAGACGTAGGAAATGGAAAACAGCCTGCTTTTGTATCTTGTTCTATTGTATTCAATTTTCTGCCTAATGGTCTGAGTGAAGGCTCGAACTGGTCTGTGTGTACAGAGAGGGACCGAGTATTTCAGTCAATAACACCAAGATTAAGGATTTAGAGACACCTTAGAAGGTGAAAATGTAATTCTGCTAGTAGACTAGTTTAAAAAATAAAGCAATGATTTGTCCTTTAAGTGTTGCCGTTTTACTTTTTACAGATAGAGGGAAATTAAAGCCTTTTTAAAAAGCACCGGCTAAAGTGCTGTCAACATTTTAATAGGGGAATAGTTGAAGTTACTGTCATAATAGAGGGCGTCGATATTTTTTAAAATAATGGATGAGCTAATGGTGTAATCTGACCACCCAACATATAGTTTGTCCATCAAACAGCATCACCTCTGATGCTGTTTAAGCAGGGAAGGGTTACAATTAAAACCCAAGACAGGATGGCTCAAGATCTGGGTCCACACTTCTCGCTTTCCTCTTTTATAGTCTCCTCTATACTGTTAAGACAACCGGGGTCCTTCTTTTCATCACAGCAGTGTGCTGTTTTTTTCTAAGTTAAGGCTCCCACAGAGTCGGGCGTACTGTACGTATACTGTGAGCAGCGCGGACTTCGTACACACTGTCCGCGCATATTTTGGATTTCGTGGTCGAGCGTATCACTTTATTGCTTGTGATAAATTCCTACATTTTTTGCACTTTCTGCCATGACATCATCAGTTAAGGAGGAAGAGTGCATTTGCCTTAAAAACCAAAGAAAAGAAGGTGTTTATAAGTCTATTAAACCAGACATGAATGAAGAAGGGGAATACAATAAGCTGGTGAAGACATGCGACGATGGACCACAAGAAACACTTTGAATACGTCCGAATGGATAGTCGCATGTTTGATGAGCTAGCTGGGCGCCTAGTCCCGTTTCTTCTCCACCGGGACACCCACTGCACACCAGTCAGTGTGGCGCAGAGAGCTCAGTCCTTCTCATCAGCTTGGAGTCATATATTAAACAAGTTTGATGTGAAGACGTATATCCTGCCGAGCAGTTTATTGTGTGACACCTAATATGCGAACACGGTCATAAAAATGTTGCTTTCGCAGACGCGTCCGACGGACTCAGACGTCCACGGGGTCAAGTACGCCCAACTCTGTGGGAGCTTGTTGAGAAGAAGGGCTTCTTCCCAGTTTTTTACGAATCTGAAGCATCTTTAAAATGGAACTAAACCCAATGGAAAAGAATAACTCCCCCAGACAAAGTTTGAAAAATGCCACCAAAGTGGACAGTGCCACGTGTGGGGATGAGCTGAGGGGCTTAAGCGGGGTTGTGGTCCAGAGGACGAGGTAAAGTGGCAGCTAGCTTAATTTGGTATATTGAAACATAACGGATTTTTCACCTCCCTCATCATCGGAGGTCAAGAGAGGCTTTGCGGAGCTCAGCAGACATGAGCCATATCAGTTTGAGCTGTTGGCTCGCTGTGATGCTCGTCGGAGTGAGATGGTTTTATACCCGAACGTGGGGTCTGTGACGTAGACATGTACCAAGCTGCACCGTTTGAACCAATAGGAAAATTCAACAGCAGTAGACACCGTTCAACCCAAAGAGGGCAGCACTAAGACATTTTTAGGCTAAATATTGCAGAATTAGACAAGGTTACATGAAATAAAAAAAATAGCACAGCAACATAAGGATAGCACACTTAAAGCCCAATTTATACTGTTTATCTGCAAAAAAAAGTTGATTAGGAGTTTAGTTCCTCTTAAAGCAGCTCTTTCTAAAATACCTAGAAGGGTTGCCCATTTGATACTTGAGACTCTTTAAAACACAGTTTGTGATTATTGGAACATTTTATTGTTTGAGAAAACATATAAAAAAGTATTCTGTGTAGAAAAAGTTTTTTTCAGATTCCCGTTTCACTTCTCATTTTAATTTGCTGCCGGGGTTCATCAGGGTGTCTCTTACAGATACACAGACTGGAGAAGTAGTGGTACCGGCACTGAGAACAGAAGGTGTGCCGACGCAAAACAGAGAGGGATTTAAATAATCGCTGAGTAATCAGACAAACTTTAACAGATTAGTTAAATAGCATCTACTAACATCAGCTGTAGCCCTAATGTTAGGTGACCCATATAGAGTAGGCCTCCTGCACATTTTTCATGTCAAATGTCCTGACTTTTACAGATTTCTCAGTCCTTTTCTAGATCATTTTATAAACGGTACTTTATGGCAGATGTGTCCACAGTGGTCAAGCTTCAGATATGGAATTAGCAAAGACTTCGGAAGGACCAAAAGGAAGGAAAAATAAACATGAAGATCGATGGACAAGCAGATGAATGAACTCACAAACAAACCTTTGGATAGATGGAAGGACAAACTGATGAATGGTTAGACAGGCAGATGGACGGGGAGCTGGGAGGACCCAGGGTTCTCTCCTGTGCATTTCAGCGTAGCGGGCCGCAACGCTGAAAGTTGTCACCGTTGCGCTGAAATTAGGCCAATGCGCTAATTTTTTATAAGCGTATCAGCCCTTTGATTGACATCTGGGTTCCCTCCGTGTGGTCTTTATCTCGGCTATTGTGCATGCGCCGAATCTGTTCCCACTTCTTTTCACCCTATGACTCTGTGCGACCGTTAACGGTAAAGCTTTCTAAAATCATGTCAGCTTCGAAGGATGGGTATAAACACCGTCATATAACGCCGTTCTTCCCGGTAGCTGCTAAGCACAAATTGGATGACTGTTATTCCACTAATGGCAAGGAGCAACATGACAGGCCTGCAGCCAGTACTAGCATGGGTCAGTCATAGACAAGGACGTCATTTCTGCTGTTGGAGGGCTTAACAAGCAGAAGAAACGGAGGTCAGAACTCTGGCATCAACCCAGCATGAAACGAAGCCTTCCAATGGCTGCAAATAACCGCTGATGAAGCTGATGGGTCTTCACATTGGGTTATTTGCATTCACTTTTGAACCTTTGATTTTACCTTTATGCTAGCCGTGCTATTTTTGCTAGCCACCTCCATGATTTCAGCCTAACTATGACACATATTGATAGTTATTACTGCCATTATTAGCCATTTATAATGTGCATTATAAATTCAATTGCATTAAAGTGCAAAGAAAAATTTAGGTGGGGTGCTAATGCTCATAGAAATTCCTGGTGAGAACTCTGGGACCGTCGACTCGCAGGTAGACAGATGGACAGACAAAGATGGATGTTGAATAAATGGATAGATGGATGATTAGATGGTTGTATGAGGATGAATGAATGGGTCACATATGGAAGGTGATGGAAAGATAAAGGGATGAAAAATAGAAACAAATGGATGGATGGAATAAATTAATATTGGATGGATGCACTGAGATGAACACAGATAAAAAGACAAATAACAGAGGAATGGTTAACGGATGAATTAATAAAAGTATGGTTGCTTGGATGACTGGACACCGATGGATAGAAAAATAAATTAATGGACGGATGGAAAGAATCTGTAGACAATGGATAACTCTTTTGAACTGAAAAAAAAAATCCAAAAACATTTCATCTAATTCCATATGCTGCATGAGTCTATGCCATACTGGGTAAGAACCAATCTCGTCAGCGGACGCTTGTCTCACCTGTGAAGGCCATGTTCTTGTGGTTTCCATAAGGAGTGCCAGGCTGAACTGGACTGTAGACTGGATTCATGGCTGAAGATAACCTGCTTTTACTAAGAAGAAACACAGGGAGGGTGAATGGATGGGAAGAGGGGTGAGGAAGAAAAAGAAAACAGAAAGAATACATGTAATAAATGTCAACTAGGAAAAACAATACACATACTGTTAAAATGACATTCATCTAGGGAATTCTGCTGGCATAGAAAAACATCTGAAAGTCACGAAACCCTGTGAATCATCACCCTTAAGTAGGCTCAACATTAAGTATATACTCCCAACTATTGAAATAACATGGAGGACAAGTACTGGCTGGAAAGCACAAGAAGGTGTGGATCCATTGAGAACTAAAGTCTTCTGTGTGGTCTTGAGAATGCGGCTCGACGAATTCACGTAAAAATTATCCCGACAGCACCAACAAATGCACGACAAGATAGGCAGCCTGGCTTCCGCTACTGGAGCAAAAAGAGGAGTGACCTATTAATGGATTCAGGTGCTAGAACCGGGTCAGGGTAGAAGTGTCGTTAATGCTACACGCCCTGCAAAAAAACAAATAAAGAAAAAAAGAAAAGAAAAACCTATGCCTCATGCACAGCTTTGATATGTCCAACTTACCTGCCGATCATGAATGCGGGCATTCTGAAAGTGTTTTTGTGACAGTGTGAGTGTGTGTGCATGCATGCCCCGTACCTCTTGTGCGTGTCTGGTTGATACATGAAACTGAATTTGTCTGTGGGATGCCCGCTCGCCATTCTTGCTGTATGCAAATGAGGAAGGAGTGGAAGTGGATATGCAAATCTGAAATTAAAACAGCAAGAGGTCATGATTACAATGAACACAAGAAAATATAGTGAAATAAAAAAAATAAAGAAAACAGCAAAGGAAAAGGAGGAAAGAAAGAGCAAGCACCGTTGCAACAGTAAATGGTTAGTGAAAGTGCATTTCTGAGCGAGAGTTTAAGTCTAAAAACTGTAGTGTTCATCCTGTGCTGCGGCTTGCAAAACCTGTAGGATGTTTACCAGAATGATAACAACCCATGAGTATGTATGAGTATACACACATGGAACGTGCTGCATTTAAAAGCGAAACAAACACTGATTCAGCCCACGAAAAAGCACAACAAACCCAGTGAGCAGGCAGGTGATGGCAAGCATAACAACTACACAAAACACAGTACACAAAGGCTCAGAGCTGAACCAAGCATGAACCAGAACCACAAGAGTGCTGAAGGAAACATAGAGCGAGGAGACTGAAGGATTCTCAATAAAAAGGAGGAGAGGATGTGTGTGAAATGTGTGATATTTGAGCTTGTGTGAGAGACGGGACGTGGTACTTGAAGTGTGCATGTAAAGGTGGCGCTGTCATGTGGTGTGTACAAGAGGATGCTGAGTCTTCTGTGGTTAACACCAAAAACTCCAAGCCAGCCGTTATAAAACTCAATTAAAACCACTCCGTCAGTGTGGGCTCCCTATATAAAACATATTTCTAAACTGAATGGACTGGAAATTAAATCTGAACTGATCCACCCTAACCTTGTGCTTCACAGTCAGTTAACTACAAAACAAATGCTTTGCATCCTAACTGTGTCCCATTTTATACACACATAGCATAAGGAAGTTATGGTCAAGACTCAGTCCAACAGCAGGATCAAAACCTAAAACACTGATACATGAAAATTACAAAAATGTGTAGCTGATTTCTTAAAGGGTTTAATGTTGTAGAAATCCCTTAACACGTGCCCCAAACCTGGGTGTGAGTGTGCTTCTAAAACAAGTGTTATAAGACACCAGTTCTATTTCGCCTCTTAAACTCATGTCTCACACTGAAATTAAGTCTCAAGGGAGATGATTAACCTGCTTGAACACATCTCAGAGTACAATCCTCATTAATCTACTGCATCATTTGTGATTTAATCCCTTCGCGCCCCGGAGCAGCTCTTCGATGTTAAACTCATCATTTACTTTGCCCACCTTCAGTAATCTGTGTTTCAACATGCAAATTCTTCTGAAGTTGAATTAAAAGCTGCCCTTCTTTACAGCTCTGCTTTGGCCTCGACTTTAGGATGCTTAAATATTCACAACAAAAAGCCGATATTCGGTGTATTGCTTAAATTTGGCCATTTAAAATGACAACCAGAAGGAAACCACTAGACCACTCCTCTCCTACAGTCACTATATGCTGCCTAGGAGCTAATGCTTCTGCTAAGGAAGGTAACATTAAGCTGGACGTCTGGGCTCCTGAGGTGGCCTGATTCGTCTGCTCAACGTTTTACCAGTTAGTCAGATTTATTGGACCATTTAATCACAGTTTTGTATCGGTTTATTCGTAGCAGGGCAGCCAAAACAATAGCACCACAGTTTATGGCTCTTCTTTCTAGCCTTCGCCATGTGTAGTGCTCTAAACTTCAAATGGCGGTCTATGAATCCAATTAAAACAGCTTATAGTATCATCTCAATATTAGTCAAACAGTTTAGATGAATCTGCAACAGTAATTATAATACAAACGCACAATATGCTAACTCCTTTAGCTGACAAGGCAAACACAAAAGCGTTGTTAGGAGGAACTTTTCCTCTAAGGCAGAAGGACAGGAAAAAATGAAATGCCGAAGGACGCCACATGCTAGCTGCGCTAACACTATAAGCTAACATTATGGCTCTGATGTTTGACAGCAGCCTAAAAAGGCCAGTTAAGCTTCTGTATCTGCAACAGCGAAGTAGTAAGTACACCTCCCGGATGACAAGCTAATGCTATCCGTCCAATATCAGCTTCACGGTCAGCCCAATGTTGGAGTTCAGTCGATCTGAGCTCCGCTGTGGAGATGCGCTTCCCTCAAAATGTGCAACGCTTTTCAAAGTTGTTTATTAGGAGCATCCAAACACAATATGGCACACATCAAGCTAACAAGTACAGAAAAAGGAGTCTGAAGGAAATATATAAAAGAGATTCAACTTAAGTATAACAAACACAAAATACCAGGGGTTATAAATTGTTCTAACATACACACACACACACACACACACACACACACACACACACACACACACACACACACACACACACACACACACACACACACACACACACACACACTTAAAGTACATTCAAATGTTTAAAAAGATTATAGGTTTTTAAGGCATTTTTATTTTAGCTATTACTGAGAAAATATAATGCTTCAAATACAAAAGTTATTCAAATGAACCTTTATTTGTTTCTCAGAAGTAACATTTATTTGTATCAACAGCAAATTCACAGGAAATTGGAAGCATACTAAAGATTAGCCATTATAATAAAATAAAATAATTACGCATCTGAATCAAAAGGTATACACTTCCATAAATGATAATAACACTCATACTGTTATCTTGTCTACCGTTTTTCAAAACAGTGCAGTGACCCTTGTATATTTTTCTAAATGAAGACTAAATTGTTCCATACTTTTTGGTTTTGCCCTAAAGGACGTTTGTGTAACTTATATTTATTTCTCTGAACTACAAAAGGACCCTGTGGCTTCAAATAATGTTGCCGAGGTATTGAAAATGATATAGTATCGAGGATTTATCACAGTATTGGTATCAAGTTAGAAATGTTAGGTCATGACAACCCAATAGTGCAAACAGATTAAAATCTGTTTAGAAATGCTGTTTGGATGTTCTAGAGCGAAGCTGGTCATCACATCATAAACCTGTTGTTAAAATGGGATTAAATATCATCTTCCCCTAACAAATTACGGCTTAAAATGTCCTCATCTTGTTCCTAGAATGGTAAACGATAAGGTTTCCAACAAAACCGATAAATCTGTTCCACAATAACAGAATTAATTTGATCACAGCATTACACTGATAAGGTACTACCTATAAACAACCGTATAAAAATGTTGAGTGAAGCAACAAAGCCCATTAACACGTGGACAGGTGGCTATACAGACCCCGGGGTCTCCTCCTCCTAACCCATACATACCCAATTACAGCTGGGTCTGTTCATATATTTCAGAAGAAAAGGTGATGGAAAAGAGAAAGGGTATGAAACAAGAAGGGCTCTACAATGCTTTTAATGAGGGTGTATGTGCTAAACAGAGGACAACAGAAATGCAGGGGGAGGGTGATGAACAGGTCTCTACCCATAAAAAGCTCTTTTTCAAACCAGTAAACCTTCTGTGCGGCAGGTCAGATAAGACCGTTCTACACAGATCATTCACTGTGGAGAGGCAGAAGGAGAGATTACTCGTCTATTTGTAGAAGCCAGTGAAGAGGAGGACAGACAGAGCTGTTTCTCTGTTTAACACACACTTCTGTTGCTTATAGGCTAACTCAAAGAAATCAATGAAACACTATTTTGTTAACTGCTTAGAAAGTGACAAAGAGTATTACAGATAAATAATAGGAAAAAGTACCTACTATTAAGCCAACTGAACCTGAGAGTTTCGGTTTAAGCTGTAAATTAGAGAATTGATAATTGATCGATTTGACGTCAAAGTGACCCACCGGTTGGTAACTAAAACAGTTTATCTTTTTCTCAGCGGGTTTGCCATTATTAACACTACAGGGTTAAGCTGAGAACATTCTTCAGTGTGGACGTTTCCCCTGAGAGAAAGTTTGTCATTTTCAGCATCAGTTAGGTGCTTAAAATGACACAGGAGTAAGCACAACTACTTTTCAACATCAATACAGCTGCACAACAATTAGACATTTTAATGAATGCCCTTCGATGCTTCCCATAGGTGGGTTATCACATTTAGGACATTTAAATAAAAACTCCTGAGTTTCTTTCAGATGTTCTAACTTTTAATAGCAATTTTAAAAGCAATTACTCAGTTTCTCTGGTGTGAGGAAGCAAAATAAATTACATTTAACTGCTGCACACCAGCCAAAAACAGCAAAACTGTCTTTATTACAACTTCAACGTACTAGTGGTAATTAGAGAAATAAGAGTATGTACTAAATGAAAAGTGGTAGGTAAAAACATCAAACATTTACACTTTCTAAATTTGGCAATATATATATATATATATAACTATATATATATATATATACATATATATATATATACATATATATATATATATATATATACATATATATATAAAGATCTATACAACTTTATAACATGTCAAACATCAGGAAAGAAACTCTTTGATAAACACATCTGGCCAGCAAGACAATTGTACCGGTTCAGGAAGATAATTAAGTCAAACGTGTTACCAGTGCAGGTTGAACTAAACCAGTGCGGCTCCTCGTCTCCGATCCCGTTTATGCCGTTCATAGAAAGGATCTACAGGCATACCCATGGAAGAAAGGGTGTCTATTGCAGGAACCTCAGGGATCTTTGTTTTTTGCAGACGTGGTTCTTTTGGGGTCTTTATGCCTCGACTGTGGAACAGTGGAACCGTGTCTCTTCACCAGTATTTAAGAATGAGATCAGGAAGCACAGTGCTCCTAGAGCCAAGTCACCAATCACCAGGCATGGTGAGAAAAGCTCATAAAGAAAAGGGGGGCCCAGCCATCTAATCTTCTTTCAACACAGAGTACACAGGTGTAGCATAGTACAGGTGCTGTCAGGAATGTGGAGACCATCATGCTATCAGGCAGACAGTCACAGTTTCTCTTGCTCTCTCTGAGAGAACATACTGTCAGTCAGGATTGTGGGGATAAATAAGGTTGTGGGTCTGAAAAAGGATATTCCCTTCTAGAGTCTGTTGTTGCTGTTTGCAGCCTAACATTTCTTTTGATGCTTTTCTTCTGATCCCAATTTGTTTTGCGTTGCATGGAAAAGGTGCATTGTAATCTCTGACAACAATGCTGCTCATTGGGTAATAAATAAAATCTATTTACCCAAGAGCTGTGAAATCTGAGCAAACCTATGTTTATCGTTGCTTGTGGATTACTCATAGGAAAAAATGAGTTGGTCAAGTTTTTTGTTTGTATCATGCTTGAGGGGGAAAACAAACTGTAAAATGGCTGTTGGGTACCAGGTCTTTATGCAAAGCAGTTCCTAAAGAAACTGCTTAACTGAAAAACATCTTTTGTTGTCACTCAAGTCTACCTGATTAACATGTGGTACAAACAGCAGTTCACAGTACCCGACTGCTTTCATATTGGGCACAAAACATTGAAACATGTTTGACTGCGATTGATGTCGGGTCGGTTCCCCGCACACACATACAGACTCCAGTCTTCACCTCCTTCCATAAACTGACTGAACCCAACAAGAACCAACTGATGCAGATTTTCCCTGACTGGGTTTTATTTTCTGTGTTAATCATACAGTTGTTAACTTACTTAAAATGTATGATTTGTTGCAGTAATTTAGCTCAACAACAAACAAATCTTTTCTCCAGTGCCATAAAGCTTTGTTTTAACCACCAGTTCTGCTATTATACTATATTCAAATATTGCTCTATCAATTGTATACAGAAAAAAATAAGTTTAAGCTCAAGAAAGGAAACTGTTCAGCATTGAGGTCATGGAGACAGAAATAAACATTCATATCTGGATGACTAAAAACCTAATGTTGTTCATTGTTGTGCAAGAAATAAACAGTTTAAATTTTAAAGCAATTATTAGCTTTGGTTGGTATAGTAATAACATTTAGGTGGAGCAGGAATGCTTTTACATGCATCGTCTTACACACACACACACACTATAAGCTGCTCCCTGACTAAACCATTTATTTTTCAGGACATTGTTCAGCTTAAACTCTATTAGAAGGACTTTATTTGTTTCATCTGCTGATCACCCGCAGAAAAATATACCTAAAATATAAGTTTACATCCACACTTTCCCTATTTTGTAAAGCTGATGACTGGATACTTAATTTGTGCAAAGTAAACCAAATAAACCCACACTTGAACCATCAAAATTTGAATGATTGTTTCGGTACATAATAAAGGAGCCTCTCAAGGGGACCCAAGAAGGTGAAAATTATGAGGAGAGGGAGGAGGGAAAGATTGCAAAAGAACACAACAGACACAAAGAAACCTACCATTCCTGAAGAACACATACAATTCAACACAACCCCCACATCGTCTCCATCCACCCACATAATACCTCACCAGGCATCTACTCTTTAAGCAACAAATCAAAGCCGGTGGGCGTTATCACACTCCCACATGGGGAGAGAGAAGAGCCAAAAGAAAAGCATTTTACTTGGATCACATGGAAAAAAAAGCTGTACATAAAAAAATTTTTAAAGTAAAAAAAATCTCAGAGCTAATAATAATAATAATAATAATCTGGAGCATAAACAGCTAATTTCTTTTGTTCTACTTTTGTTTTTTAATATACCTTCTATGTAACAGAGACCTAATTTGCATTTACCCTATATGAAGATATTGAGTAGTGTACCAATCTAGTTGTGGTTAATTACAAAAAAGACTGAAACATTTAATTGGTTTTGGTCAATTATTTGGACTTTTTGTTGCCTTTAGACCCATTCAGTTAAAATCAATTAGTACAGCTCAGCCTGGCAGACAATAAAAGCAATGCACCCATTAGGCTTTTCCTGGCCTATAGGAATCTCTGGTTTTCTTCGAGGTCTGACCATTTTCCATTTTTGACAAATTTGTTTTTGTAAATAATTATTTAAAGGATTATAACACAATAAAATAGAATAAAGTTCTCCGATAGGAGGTTATAGCTTTGAATCCAATAGAAAACACCAGACTGCTGCCATTTTTTTAATTTCTGAATTTGATCTGCTGATCACCGGATCTAAACCAATAAAGGGAAAATTGGCCAATTACGATCTCTGGTTGAATGATTGGTGCATCTAAACTATAGGGAATTGTCTGCTTAATTGACACCAACAACAAAGAAGCCGCATATTTTGATGGTTGAACCTTTTGTTTCCATTTGCACAGTAATGCACCTCCCTTCAGCTGGACACAAAGAGATAAAACACATTTTCACATGAAATTATTTAGCTGAAGTCCCATTTCTTCTGCTCTAAAGTCCAACACAACGTCTGACTCTACAACTTTAACACAGACTTGCAGCTTAGACTCCCTGTGCTTCTGATTACCTAAAGTATGGTTATCCATAAACACGTCCAGGACCAAATCCATTGCATCACATCCCTGTGTGATAAATTCCTTGATAAAATCCCATCATCCTTTCACACAATCAGACCTGCCCTGTAGCAAGGACCTCCGAACAGTTCTGGGCTATTTTCAATCTAGGACACCGCCTCCCACTTTTCTACGAGCTGGCTTCCTCCTATTCTATTCTTCTCTATAAAATCATCTCATCCCTCACACACCTCATGGGGGTCTGCATTCCTGGATTAAACTGACATCTCTGTGCCGTTTCACTAAGGATAGGAATATTGCACACACAAAGAGCCTGCACCATTAAATATGATGCATAACCTATTTATGTTGCTTTCCATCCCTGCTGTGGTCCTTGATTATTATTCTACTGATATGTGCTACATTACTGTAAAGAGCAACAAAAGCCTGGAAGTGTACAACAAAGCTATCTCTGCACACATTAGACAGACAACAAAGAAGGCTGGATGGATGAAAAACAGCTAAGAGACGTAAAAGATATTTATATCATTCACCGACATCTACGTAGGATTTTCCTTATCTTTAGGATATTTAAAAGACCAACATATATAGAAAGATGTAGTCTTTCTTTGTAATTACTCGAGCTCAAATAGACACGCAGCTACAAACAAATCTTATGTAAAGGAGTTTTATTATTTAAGAGATTGTGAGGAAATTTGTTTCACTTTCAACTCTTACACTAATAAAATATTTATAGTTTATATATTTCTACTGAAGAATTGTATACACCCGATATCAGTGTAAAATTACAGAAGTAAACAGAACCAGGAGATAACATCCTTAGCATCGTTTTACAGTCTCTTCACAAAATGACCCATGTCACGGTTACACAACGATTCTGCACATCTTTCTAAAGACCAATAGTATCAAATCCAAATATCATCAAATTCAGACTGGTTCAACGTTTTTCCAGACAGAAAAAGGACAGCTACGTCTACTTGTCACAAAGCAGAAAGGCTAACATCTGCATTAACATCTGTATCCGCCGATGTTAATGTGTTTAACTAAAGCAGAGAAGCAAGGTCTGCAATGTGGTAGGGAAATACAGTATACATAAATAATGTAGAAGATGAACATTGGTATCAGCAATAAAAAAGTAATGTTAATATTGGTTATTGATATCAGCCAAAATTCTTTATATCAGTGCATCTCTAGTTAATTAACACTAGTTAAATAACCCAGGGCAACATACTGATAATAGATTATGGAGGATTAGCATGTGTTGAAAATCTGCAAAAGTAAAGAGGTCTATAAGGTGGTCTACAGAGCACATTCTATGAATTGCTGTTCTATATTCTAGCTCAGCACATCATTTTTTTTTCTCCTTTTTCTTCAACTTCTTTATCTAGCTTATATATGTTGTAGGGATGAAATGGTTACTGGTTTTATTGACTGTAACATTTAGTTAGTATTACTGCTCTAAAATGAAATTTAAATGGAAAAACTGTATTGGGTTACTAAGCTTAGTTTTCTGACTTCCCATCAAACACAGCATCTCAGATTCATCACGACAGACACAAACAGAAGACCTTGAAAATACAGTGCGGATAATTTACAAACCAAAGAGCACCAAGTGTTAAATACAGCACCATCTAGCACTTTGGAACTGCACAAGGGAAGGCCTTTAAAACATGCTTTTGTCCTTGTTTGATGCAGAAGGAAGCAACATGAGTCAGCCTCCAGCAGCCACGAGATCCCTCACATTTAAAGCTAAGTAACTTCACTTTTAGCCGACTGTGTACCACCTTCAGAATGGTCTGGCTTATCCGTTTCTAGCTTGGACCACCGAGGATCTGCCTACGCTTGAGTCTGAAGCAGACAATCATCTATTTCATAATGTAGAAACAGCAAATGAACGGAGACTCAACTCCATTCAAAATAAAAACCTTCAGCATATATACTGCACTCTGGACTATTTAGAAACATCTCACTGTATCCCTTGTATTTGTAAAAATAATGCACTGTGTGTTTGCGCTGCAAATATTGCCAGCAATTTGGAAATCTCAGTGTAGATAAGGGTCAGCTTTCTCCAGGGAATAAAAACAGAGACTGATGTTCACGGTTGCTAATACTAAATCATTGTAATTGTGCTAATTGCTAACATAAGATGTTATAGACAGTTTAAAATGTCAACTTAGTAATCGCTTCTTTCTTTTAAATGGGTAAAATCATGTTCGGCAGCGACTGCTCTCTCACACAAACACATCCTTCCTTGAATGAAAATAATGGACCGCTACACCAATAAATATTTTGAACGCCGTTTTATTATACTTCTTGAAGAGAAATCAGAATAAGCTTATACTAGTACTAACATGAATGAGCTTTGAAAAAATCTCAGTTTGGAAAATGGCCACAAATCTCTGATCAGTACATCTCCAGTTAAAACAAATGAATTGGGATGTATGATATATTGGCATCGGCAGATTTTGGTAATTTTTTAACATATCGTTATTGGCCTAATTGATAATTATGTTAATTCATTGTTAACTATTTGCACGGTAGGGCTGCGCAGTATTAAAAAATCTTTTAATGGACAATAATATTGCGAACCGTTACTGCACTCCAAACAGTTCTTTGCGGTATAAATATCGTGCATGCTGATATTGAGGTGATATATTTTTTATATCCCAGTCAAGAACCACAAAAACCCCAGACACATTAGAACCAAATAATTTGTTTCCTTCGTCTCCTGCATTTCTTCTAAAAAACTAAGCATGCAAAATCACAGATTCTTTGTTTATGTGTGGTCTTAACCAGGATATTTTCCAGCTGCTATTTCCAACACAGAAACAAACAAGAACTTAATTTAATATTTTGCTGCATTAATTTTCAGTGGCTGTTTGCACAAACTGTTTGAAAGATGCGATAAGATTACGCTGAATTATATTAGGTAGGATGTAAATAACGTGCTGTAGTGTTTTTTCATTATTATTACAGCAAATATAAAAACAGAAATCACTGAAACTGGTTCAACTTGACTTAAATTTGCATTGCACAAAAAGGGCCTCCATTGCAAATCACAATCCTAGTATCACTAGATTCCTATACAGAATAATTTGTTCCCTGGAGTTAGAGGAGATACGAAGTAGGGCTGTGTTAAAAAAAAAATCGATTTTCCAATATTATGAATTGATTCTCATATTCATTCCTAAAGATCGATTCATAGAACCAAAGATTGATGTTTTGTGCATTTTCCACTGTGAGCTTTAATGTGAGTCGGCACTTCCGGCTCCACTCCAGTAGGTGGCGGTAATGCACCAAAAGGCTGTTTGCCAAGCGCCACAATACAGGAAGAAGAAGAAAATTAAGGAGAAGAACACCACCATACGCGGTTTTGCATAAAGACGGAGATTTAACATGGCATCGGGCCATTCGGGTAATGTTAGCCAAGCCCTGGCGTTAAAAACGCCCAACACACTCAAAGCCCTTATCTGGCAACATTTTGGATTCAGAGACGTTGTGGACAAAGGTGAGCTTGACAAAACCAAAGTGATTTGCAAGACATGCCAAGTAGAAGTGAAATATTGTGGAAATACGACCAACCTCAGGTAACAGTTTAAAAAAATTTAACACCAGCAATCCAATATCGATTCGATTCAATCCAATTCGATAAGAATCTAAAAGAATCGATTCTAAATCTTGAGAATCGGAATTGAATTGATTCTTGAAATTTGAATCCATACCCAGCCCTAATACGAAGTGCACACACACTCATGCAACACATTCACCCCCATCATCTCGGTCTTGGGAGATAAATCCAAGATAAACAATCATTAGGTCTGGGCAATATTAGCAGAAGACAGGCCTTATTGCACGTACTGGAAGTGGAACTAAGCAAACAGAGGAAGGTAAAATAAGAGCATCTTATTGCATATAAAATTGAGTGCGATTTTGATGACTTGCTGATCAACCAAAGTGTTTACTCAGTGGCCAGATTTGTCGGGCTCATAAAAACACACAGAGCAGATTCGGCATGTGTACATAGTAGTTTATTAGGTGTGTTATATTTTATAATATAGAACTTTGGATGAACATAATGAACCCTTATTCTATCAGTACTATTATTGTAATACAGTATAAATATGACTGAATTTCACCCGAAACAAAGGGAGGGTAATCTCCACACATCATCACTAATGATTTCTCTTTAAACTAAAAATGCAGGAAAATGTGAAGAAACCTTTTTAAAATAATGAATGCTCCGTATACCGTGACAAACATAAGTCCCATTTAGGGGTGGGCGATATGACCATCTTACACCATGAAAGATAAGAAAATGTTGACAAGCTGCCAACGCAGAGAGGACATTTAAACCAACAAAGATCACGATGTGACTGCACAGGGTCCTCCCTACATGTGGAGGGAAGCTACAAGAGCATCCCTCTTCTCCAGCTGCTACTATCTGCCTAGGGGCTAAAGTAAGCAGACACACACTGAACTTGATGCCACTCAGAATGGTCTGGTTTGTCTGTTTAACTGCTCACCGGGTCGTCTGATTTATTCCACACCCAGCATTGTACCCAAGGGTCTGATTACACGCCACAGGACCACAACACGAGAGTTCATGCCTCTATAGCGTCAAAACGGCAAACCTTCACAATAAAATCTATAGCATCAAACTATTTAAACCAGCCGTTGGTTTGGTAAGAAAAACCCGGGCAATATTAAAAAAACAATTATTTATTTCCATCTTGTTGCCCATTTGCGTATGCGTTTTGGTAGGGGGAGGGAAGGGGGTTGGCCATGTGGTATTTGTTTATCAATATTTATATTGGCTGTCAATACTGGCCCAAATGTTCATATTGGTGCATCCCTAAGTGGCGGTGCTTGATTTGAGATTAAATTATTTTTATACGTGCTTTATCTGTAATCCGCACCTTAAACGCTCGCATAAAGCGCCTGGCAAATTTAGAGTTTGGGCCCATATGAGCTTCCAAACAGGGATCAAATGGCTCTGATTGGTTACCAGCAAGTCAAACACTGAAAAATGTTGTTTTTTCCCCCCTATTCATTAAATGCATCAAAAGTTACAAAACCTGTTTTGGTCTATCAACCAACATGTACTTTGGTGAACTTTTTTGGGTTTAATAAAAATCAGACATAGGTTAGGGACATACAGTTAGGCCCAAAATGATCCATACCACTGACAGATTTAGATTTAAAGAATTATTTTACTTTTATCAACTTGTTTCTTGTGAAATAACGGGTGGCCCAACCAAAGCCCCGACTTGAATTTCATAGAGCATCTGTGGGGGGAACTAAAGATCAGGGTGATGGCAGGGAGACCTTCCTCAAAGGCTTGGAGCTTATCACTGAAGATACATCAAAACACCAGCGGAAACATGCAAAGAAGAGTTTGATGTAAGGCCTTTAAATATTAATTTAATTGACTAGAGTGTAAATTTTTGGCATGCCATTTTTTATTGAATATACAAAATGAATACTCATTTTACATGGTTTTCCTTAAAAACAAATCACAAGTGATTAATCTCTGAATTGGCAGATAAGACCTCCAAGAATGCTGGAAATTAACTTCCACTGTTGCTACATGCTGGTCGAGGAGGTGGGACTGCTGCAAGTCTGCCACTCAATGAAATCAGCTGGGTTTCCTTAAAAAACTTTGAACATGAATGTGACTACATTGTTTGATAAATAGGAAAATTGGATGTATGTCATCGACTTGGAATCTGTGTGGATGTTTGGATTGAATTTACTTATTTTGACAAGTGCCTTGAGGTGATATTTGTTGTGAATTAGAACTACATAAATAAATATAATGCAACTGAATTGATTGAAATTGCATGTCCACTAATAAATTGTAATTTCTGAATGTAATTTCGGGATAGAACATAAAAAAGATTCACGTTTGAATGTAAGTGTAGCCAAGCATCTGTAATGACAGCCTGTGGTATAAACTCAGATGTCCTTGTGTGCACAGGTACACCATGACAGATCCCCAATATGACAGACTGCTGTGAGGCATTAAGCCATCATTCATATTGTGGGAGGGTCCAGGCTTAAATGCAGAGATCATGTGTCCCAAGTTTTATTTACCAACACATCAAAATACTTTACAAAATATTTCCACATTTTCATATAATTGATCATATAAGAATTGGTATATTGGACCATTTTGCCTTTTTTTTTTTGTAATAGCAGTATTGGCATATATAGAAATGTTCCTAGAGTAAAAAAACTGCAATTAACTCTGCAATGATTCATTGTTTTCTAAAGCATTCCAAGCTTTGAGCTGCAGCTTACAAAATGAAGGGGCTTTCAGTTTTTAACTACAAATAAAAAAAAAACATAAGAAGAAAATGAATGAATGAATGAAAGCTTAGTGTGGAAAGCAGTGTTACTAATTTGTTCTAAACCAATCAAGCACATTTACCATCTATAAATATACTCTAAACACCATGAACGCCTTTGTTCCCTTTTTTAAGTCTGTCTTCATATCGCTGCTCCGTTTTAATATTAAATCACAACAATAAACTACTTCAGTTATACCAAGCTTCCAATATGCTAATGCTGTTGTTAACTAAGTGTAGAATAATGCAGATTCTTCCATCTGGCAGCTTAAGAAATAGAAAATCTGGTTGAGTGACTGCGAGTTGGACAAGGTGAACCAGCAGGAAGCACAATTTAGTTTAGTGCCATCTGTTTTTTATTTACTCACCAATAATGAGCAAATCACTAAGCTGTTCAAATCACAGAGTAAATGATGAAGTCTGTAAGAGAGCCATTGATTGCTGAAACATGGAGCGACTGCGGCTTTCAGTAGTCTGGCCTTTTTTAACGGCGTATATTGTGCAGCCCACCAACCGTACAGCACATACATACCGCTCTCCTCTTGTCGTGGAGCAAGGGGTCACCTCAGGCTGATGACGAAACTAAATCACCCAATACATCACTTTCAAGCACTAAGCACATGTTTCAGCCTTTTTATTGACTGCGCCTTATTCTCTGTAAAGAACTGAATAAAGTTAAGCTCCAAGAAGGAAGCAATATTGTTGCATTTAACTTACTTTAGTCTGATGAAATTTTTGAGCAAGGGCTAATAAATTAGCCCTATACCGTTTGTTCATCGAGCAGAATTATTGTAACTTCTGATGCTCATAATGAAGACATTTTATATTATCAATAAAAAGCAGACACGGTGGAGTACGAATTAAATTCACACATTTCGTTGAATATGTTTTCTCTAATTCATACGCAGACGTGTTTACCAATTGGTAGACAAGGAATTCCTCAATAAAACAAAAGAGAAATAAAAGGCAACGGGAATGGGCTGCTTGCCAGTACTGACAAATAAGTCATATGTTTCAATGGCGTAAAGTGCTTTCAACTAGGTGCTGTCGTTTTCTCCAACTGTGCACTGCCAGTCAGCTGGCTGGAAGAAAGTTATTACACTCCATTCACTGGGTTGATCACCTAACCAGATCTCCCAACTAATCAACCAGCCAATATCATCATCATATCATATAAAACCAATCAATATGCAATGTTGATTCAGAAGCAGCATAAGTAATTGTCACCTTTCTCTACTTCTTAAATACTTCATAGTATACATTAAAGCTGGACAATATATTAAATCACAGTATCAGTTTATGCAGTACTACAATCTCAAAGAACTGTTTGGATGAAACACTTGGTGGGCATTAGTATACCAGATGCCACACATTACAATTTTCCTTGCCAATATTATGTTTGGTACCTAGGTGGACTTCTACTGTCCTTTATGCCCAAACTGATAAAGATCTAAGTGACCAAAATTAGACAGCATGCAGAGAGTGGTGGAAATATTGTGATGATAGAAAAGAAGGAGAGGACAATGTGGGGTGATCCCATTCGATAGCAATATTGTGATATTTTTACATTTTTAAAACGGTGTGGTGTAATGCCATAAATTATTAAGTCTGCAAAAAGTAATTACAGTGTAATTTGACATTGCACTTCCTAATCAGTCTAAACTGCTAAATATCTGCTTTTTCTTAGCAGATGAGAAATCACAGGTGAGTTGGTGGATTGTTTTAAGACTCATGTCTGGGTATCTTAAAAGATAAAATCAGTGGAAACCGTGAGATTCCCGCATGGCTAAAAATTAAACTACTCGTGTTAAACAGAACGTGTCAAAGAAAGCACACAAATGTTAATATATTTGTGTCTATAAAACACAGATTTCTACTGAGAAATCATGCCCAAATGATCCGTTTTTGGCGAAAACGTCTATAAAGCAGTCTGCAGTCATGTACCTCTGCAGCGTACAGAATTCATCGACTGATCTGAGCCCGCAGAGAAATTAAAACGCCGTAAATCAAACTCCAAAAACACGCTTGTATTCATACATAAAGCCTGTAGCCCGGGGACACGGCGTAGCTCGCAAACATTTGTGTTTACCACCTCATCAGTGGGTTACATGTTTATATATCGGAGCATGGCATGCGCTGGCAGTGCGCTGCATACTAGAAATAGCAAAGAGAAGCCAAAACAGCAATGGACAAAAATGGTCACACAAGCTTAAGACACCATTTTGAAAAATCCACCGATTTCTGGATAACAACCCCGAGATGCCATCTTGCCAATTATCACTAGATTGGCTACCGCTGGAACGGCCATCCAACCCACTCCGTAGCAGTCCACGCAGGAAACTGTGAGAGTCATATATTACTAGCGTTAGCTTAGCATAAAAGCTAACCTGAAAAGACGAGCGTTAGCCCCGACGCTGCATCCCCGCATCCATCAGCACACACTGCTGAAAATTAGCAACCTAGCCGGGGGGACATTAGAAAACGACAATAAAAAATAGTAGCAGTGGCTCATACCGGAATTACATGGGGAACAAATATGGAAACCACAAAGCTTTGCCAAAAACAACTCAAAGTGAAACGATTCGGGAAGTGTTTGGTCCCGCTGTTACAGCTAGTCGTTTAGCCTAGCATAGCTCGCTAGTTCCACACGGAGGACAATTGAAGGGATATGGAGGAGGAAAAAAAAAAAACAGGAAAAAAACTTACAAAGTCGACACATGAGACATTCTTCCCCTCTACAATAAGCGGTACACGTAAACTTACCAAAACCCCTTGGCGAAAGAGTAAAATATTTTCTGTGTGTGTTTCTTTATCCCGCGGGTCTGCTCAGCTTCGGCTCGGTACGGACTGGCTCTGCTACAGCAACGTTTTTGTCGGGCCAGTAGCGTTGGGAAGACAGCTTTCACCCGGAGAGACGGCCACCGTGTGTGGGGGATGGGGATGCACTGTCGGGAGGGAGAGAGGCGGGCGGGGGAGGGACGGAGGGATGCAGGGATGCAAGGCGAGAGGAGGGGAGGAAGATCCACCGAGTGGATGGTGTCTGATAATAGGCTAAGATCAATGAAATTTATAGTCGTTAAAATAAATACTGCGCGAAAATGACTTCGACATATAATGTGCATGTAAAAAAAATAAATAAATAAAATACAATAAAATTTAAATTACAAGTGTTAAGCTGATTGTTTAGAATGCACTTCTACTACTACTATTATTATTACATTTTTTTATTATTATTATTGTAATTATTGCTCTGAAGTATGGATACAATTTTGTTACTGGTGTGGGTGTTATTATCTTAGCCCCTGAAATGTGTTCTTTAGTCATAAATAAGAATCAGATGTGGTGGTGAAATGAAACGGCAGCATGATCAGAAGTTTGAGTTCGAGCAGTTCAGGTTCGCCTTTCCATACACTTTTGCCTCATGCTTAACCAACGAGGCAGACAGCGCCATCACGTGGTAAAGGATAAGCCAACAAGTACAGCTGAATTTTTGTAAATGTTATGACACCTGAGTGTATGAGCTATATACTGGGTGCTATGTAAACACAAACGCATTTATATATATATATATATATATATATATATATATATATATATAAACGGAACTAAATCGCATTATATATATTGAATCCTTTTCCAATTTATCCTGTTACAGTCGCACATAAAAAAAAAAGCATTTAATGTGACGGACCAACACATAATTGTGCGTAATTGTGAATTGAAAAGAAAATATGCATGGTTTTCACAATATTTTACAAAAAATAGTGTGATAATGTTCTTATTTTCGGCCCGTTATTTCACTGCAAACACAGCTGTAGGTCTTTTATGGTTTCTTGCTAACAGCTTTGTACTAAAGAGACCAACAATTTTGCACATTCTTCATTTCAAAATAGCTCAAGCACAGTCGGATTAAATCTATGGCATCTGTGAACATCAAGTTTCAAGTCAAGCAGCAGATTCACAACTGGATTTTGACCGGGCCATTCTACCACGTGGACATGCTTTAATCTAATCCATTCTGGGTGTATGTTTACAGTCGTCCTGAAAGGTGAACCTCTGCCCTGACCTCAAGTCTACTGAACCCTTTCAAAAGTTTTCGTCCAGGATTACCCTGTTTTCAGCTCCATCAATTTTCCTGTCAACTTCCCTGTCCTGGCTCAAATAAAACATGCCCACAGCATGATGCTAACACCATGTTGCACATTGGCATAGTTTTTAGCGTGATGTATAATGTCATTTTTCTTACTCAGATTATGCTTGACTTTGTAGGCCTTTTTAAGCATTCAGTTTTAGTCTGAACTGCACAGCATCCCTTTCTACAAACTCAGTCTCCTATACAGCTTGTGGTAAACTGCAAGCAGGACTTCTTATGACTTTTCTGGATTTTATTCATGGATATTATAGGGGAAACCTAAATGATACTTAGACAAATGTAAGTATAAACACAGAGTTTGCTTTGTCGGTCACTGTCAGTAGAGCTGCTAATTAAGGAGAACTACAATTCCAAGCTGCCTTTGCGGTCTCTAGTTTTACCGAAGGCAACACGTCGGTCTTGACGTTTATAGCTAGCTGTCGCCGGCTGACGCAAGGCGAGTCGTTCACATATTTAAAATAAACCCCTTTCATGCAGATACTTAAGCAACGACACGTCTGATCATAGAAAACAAGTCCCGTTCGAATCATCGCGTGATTTAGAGTTTCCGGAAGTTAGAGCATGAGACGAGAACTGTCCGAGGTGCTGACACTGTACGAGATGCTTTTCCTGCTTTAGAATACTGAGTCTGCGGTATTTTTCACAGGTATTATGTGCTGAAATATTGTATTATGATGTAATACATGTTTGTATGTTATGCTGTGTATATTTTCTTTAGAGCGACTAAGGCCCAAAGTTGGTGGAATCTCGGACATGTTACACTAGATAAAAAGGGTCTAAAAACGGTCTTAAATCTAAACAAGTGTGAAATATTAATTGTTTATTCTTGCCCACAAACGTACACATTTTGTAAATTTTTATTTTGTTTTTGTTTATTTTCAGATTTTTACAATATGGATGAACATCGAGGGGTGTGTACAAGTTTGACGTTCTCCCGTAACACCAGCACCCCTGTAGGTAGTGAACCTGGGAATACCCCACAATGCAACGGAGCCCCAGAGCGGTGGACGCATCTACGAGTGGCTGAGTCCCAGGGACTGCAGCTCCTTGGTGTGTTCAGATCGTTCAGGGAGCAAGGTCTGCTGTTTGATTTCATCATCATAGTCCAGGAGCACGAATTCCCCTGTCACAGATGCGTTCTTACAGCATGTAGTGATTTCTTCAGGTATCTATCTATCTATCTATCTATCTATCTATCTATCTATCTATCTATCTATCTATCTATCTATCTATCTATCTATCTATCTATCTATCTATCTATCTATCTATCTATCTATCTATCTATCTATCTATCTATCTATCTATCTATCTATCTATCTATCTATCTATCTATCTATCTATCTATCTATCTATCTATCTATCTATCTATCTATCTATCTATCTATCTATCTATCTATCTATCTATCTATCTATCTATCTATCTATCATCATATTTTATTGGGATTTTAAGGGGATGTAGACCAACATAAAGTAGTGCATGATTGTGAACTGGAAAAAAAAATCTGAGAAAAGAGTTGCACATATGTAGTCAGTTCTACAAGTCTTTATGGAACAACCTTTTGGTACAATTACAGTTGTAAGTTTTTTGCTGTATGGTTTACCAGCTTTTCACATTTAGATTAATATTTTTTTTTTCCCCATTCATTTAAACTGCTTTGCAAAATATAGATCACCTAAATCCCTTTGGTAAATTGGATTTAGGGCTGGGTATGCTGACTTGTGAATGTGCTTTAAGATCATTTCTTTCTGCTGGAAGGTGAATCTCTGCTCCACTCTCAAGTGTTTTGCAGCCTCCACTGGGGTTTTTCCAGGATTTACTGTAAATACAGAGGTTGGACAATGAAACTGAAACACCTGGTTTTAGACCATAATAATTTATTAGTATGGTGTAGGGCCTCCTTTTGCGGCCAATACAGCATCAATTCGTCTTGGGAATGACATATACAAGTCCTGCACAGTGGTCAGAGGGATTTTAAGCCATTCTTCTTGCAGGATAGTGGCCAGGTCACTACGTGATACTGGTGGAGGAAAACGTTTCCTGACTTGCTCCTCCAAAACACCCCAAAGTGGCTCAATAATATTTAGATCTGGTGACTGTGCAGGCCATGGGAGATGTTCAACTTCACTTTCATGTTCATCAAACCAATCTTTCATCAGTCTTGCTGTGTGTATTGGTGCTTTGTCATCCTGATAAACGGCACCACCTTCAGGATACAATGTTTGAACCATTGGATGCACATGGTCCTCAAGAATGGTTCGGTAGTCCTTGGCAGTGACGCGCCCATCTAGCACAAGTATTGGGCTAAGAGAATGCCATGATATGGCAGCCTAAACCATCACTGATCCACCCCCATGCTTCACCCTGGGCATGCAACAGTCTGGGTGGTACGCTTCTTTGGGGCTTCTCCACAACGTAACTCTCCCGGATGTGGGGAAAACAGTAAAGGTGGACTCATCAGAGAACAATACATGTTTCACATTGTCCACAGCCTAAAGATTTGCGCTCCTTGCACCATTGAAACCGACGTTTGGCATTGGCATGAGTGACCAAAGGTTTGGCTATAGCAGCCCGGCCGTGTATATTGATCCTGTGGAGCTCCTGACGGACAGTTCTGGTGGAAACAGGAGAGTTGAGGTGCACATTTAATTCTGCCATGATTTGGGCAGCCATGGTTTTATGTTTTTTGGATACAATCCGGGTTAGCACCTGAACATCCCTTTCAGACAGCTTCCTCTTGTGTCCACAGTTAATCCTGTTGGATGTGGTGCGTCCTTCTTGGTGGTATGCTGACATTACCCTGGATACCGTGGCTCTTGATACATCACAAAGACTTGCTGTCTTGGTCACAGATGCGCCAGCAAGACGTGCTCCAACAATATGTCCTCTTTTGAACTCTGGTATGTCACCCATAATGTTGTGTGCATTTCAATATTTTGAGCAAAACTGTGCTCTTACCCTGCTAATTGAACCTTCACACTCTGCTCTTACTGGTGCAATGTGCAATCAATGAAGACTGGCTACCAGGCTGGTCCAATTTAGCCATGAAACCTCTCACACTAAAATGACAGGTGTTTCAGTTTCATTGTCCAACCCCTGTAGCTCCACCTATCTTCCCATCAGTTGTGTCCAGCTTTCCCATCCACGAAAATCATCATGGGCTGGAAAGCTACTGATGCCTCATGCCGCATGATACTTCACGATGTGTTCGGGGTACGGCAGCACAATATTAGAAAAGCATTACCTTGCAAGATTTTTGTTGAATATTGTGAGAAAAATATTGATTACTATTAACCAATATCTTTTCCCCAACTATCTGTCTTTTTTAATCATCACAATGTCTTAACAGTAGTAGGAAAGCTGGTAAAGCAAAAGTCCTTCCACATGTTTCTAGAACACAGTTTTAATGAAAAACACCTGAACATATTAGACCAGATTTTGCATCCTAACAGTCCTTTGCGATTGCAATAGTGCAGACACTGATAATACAATGGTCATTGTAATTCAGTGTATTGTGCAGCTCTAGCTCTTGTCTCAGAGCACAGCATCGCATATGTTTACTGTATTCCCAATGCCATGTATCAAACTTTACACAGGATGTCTTATGGCTTTCTTCTTGACATTCTTTCATATGAGCTAAATTTGTGGAGTCTACCTCTCACAGTTGTTCTATTGACAGACTGAATTTTGGATCTCTGCAGCTCCTTAACAGTTACTGTTGTCCTCCTGGCTGCTTCTCTGATTAATAATCCTCTTTCCTAGCCTGTTAGTTTAGGTGGGCAGCCATGTCTTAGTATGCTTGTGGTTGTCTCATACTCTTTCCTTTAGTGGGATGATGAAGTCGTCCCACTGTCCAGAGCTTGGGATATTGTTTTATCAAAGCCTACTTTAAACATATCTAAAGCAGTATCCATGACCTGTCTGCTATGTTCCTTAACCTTCAGGAAGTTTTTTGTTCACTAACAAACCCCTGAGGCTTTCAAAGAACAGCTTTTAAAATAAAGAACTTGCACAATGATCTTGCAAAAGGAAATCATACAGGAACTGTACCGTCAAGGAATGGCGGAGAGATGTGGTACACTGAAACAAAAGAAACCAGCTAGGAACAAAGGAGCCTAAATACTGAGGCATTGGCAAAAAATGACAAGCAAACCAGGAGAGTAATCAGAGGAGATGTGGAGCAGCTGGGCAGAGTGAAGGCAGAGCAGGTGAAGGAGGGAGACTAATTAACCAGGATAGAGCTGAGCAGAAACCTAAAGAAACCTTGTATCATTTTCTTTCCACTACTTTGTGTTGGTAAATCCCTCGTACTCGTACTCGTACTCATACTCGTCATCTTCTGCTTTATCCGGGACCGGGTCGCAGGGTCAGCATACTCAGCAGAGACGCCCAGACGTCCCTCTCCCCAGACACCTCCTCCAGCTCCTCCGGGGGGAGCCCAAGGCGTTCCCAGTCCAGCCGAGAGACATAGTCCCTCCAGCGTGTCCTGGGTCGTCCCCTGGGCCTCCTCCCGGTGGGACGTGCCTGGAACACCTCCCGAGGAAAGCGTCCAGGAGGCATCTGGTATAGATGCCCGAGCCACCTCAACTGGCTCCTCTCGATGTGGAGAAGCAGCGGCTCTACTCCGAGCCCCTCCCGGATGGCCGAGGTCCTCACCCTATCTGTAAGGGAGTGCCTGGCCACCCTACGGAGGAAGCTCATTTCAGCCGCTTGTATCCGGGATCTCGTTCTTTCGGTCATGACCCAAAGTTCATGGCCATAGGTGAGGGTAGGAACGTAGACCGACCGGTAAATCGAGAGCTTCACTTTTCGGCTCAGCTCTCTCTTCACCACAACGGACCGGCACAGCGCCCCCATTACTGTGACAGCTGCACTGATCCGTCTGTCGATCTCCTGCTCCATTCTTCCCTCACTCGTGAACAAGACCCCGAGATACTTAAACTCCTCCACTTGAGTCAGGAATTCCCCTCCAACCTGAAGAGGACAAGCCACCCTTTTCCGGTCGAGAACCATGGCCTCGGATTTGGAGGAGCTGATCTTCATCCCAGCCGCTTCACACTCGGCTGCGAACCGCCCCAATGCATGCTGTAGGTCTTGGCTAGATAGGGCCAGCAGGACCACGTCATCTGCAAAAAGAAGAGACGAAATCCTCTGGTCCCCAAACCAGACACTCTCCAGCCCTTGGCTGCGCCTAGAAATCCTGTCCATAAAAGTTATGAACAGGACCAGTGACAAAGGGCAGCCCTGCCGGAGTCCAACATGCACTGGGAACAGGTCCGACTTAGTGCCGGCAATGCGAACCAAACTCCTGCTCCGCTTGTACAGAGACCGGAGGGCCCCTAATAAAGAGCCACCGATTCCATACTCCTGGAGCACCCCCCACAGGGCATCACGAGGGACACAGTCGAATGCTTTCTCCAGGTCCACAAGCTTTTTAACCACCTCGGTGACTTCAGCCTGGGTGATGAAAGAGTCCAACCCCGAGTCCCCAGACTCTGTTTCCACCAGGGAATGCGTGATGGCAGGATTGAGGAGATCCTCGAAGTACTCCTTCCACCGGCCGATAATGTCCCCAGTTGAGGTCAGCAGCTCCCCACCCCCACTATAAACAGTGTTGGTAAAGCACTGCTTCCCCCTCCTGAGGCGCCAGACGGTTTGCCAGAATCGCTTCGGGGCCAACCGGTAGTCCTTCTCCATGGCCTCACCGAACTCCTCCCAGGTCCGAGATTTTGCCTCTGCCACCGCCCGGGCCGCAGCACGCTTGGCCCCACGGTACCCGTCAGCCGCCTCAGGAGTCCCACAAGCCAACCACAGCCCATAGGACTCCTTCTTCAGCTTGGCAGCATCCCTTACTGCCGGTGTCCACCACCGGGTTCGGGGATTGCCGCCGCGACAGGCACCGCAGACCTTACGGCCGCAGCTACGGGCAGCAGCATTGACAATAGATGTGGAGAACATGGTCCATTTGGACTCTATGTCTCCAACATCCCTCGGAATCTGGTCAAAGCTCTCCCGGAGGTGAGAGTTGAATACATCCCTGGCCAAGGGCTCTGCCAGACGTTCCCAGCAGACCCTCACTATGCGCTTGGGCCTGCCAAGTCTGTCCGGCTTTCTCCTCCTCCAGCGGATCCAACTCACCACCAGGTGGTGATCAGTGGACAGCTCAGCCCCTCTCTTCACCCGAGTGTCCAAAACATGCGGCCGAAGGTCTGATGATACAACAACAAAGTCGATCATTGACCTTCTGCCTAGGGTATCCTGGTGCCAAGTGCACTGATGGACACCCTTATGTTTGAACATGGTGTTCATTATGGACAATCTGTGACTAGCACAGAAGTCCAATAACAAAACACCGCTTGGATT
The DNA here is from genome assembly GCF_021462225.1 of Girardinichthys multiradiatus. Lineage (NCBI taxonomy): Eukaryota > Metazoa > Chordata > Actinopteri > Cyprinodontiformes > Goodeidae > Girardinichthys > Girardinichthys multiradiatus. The sequence continues at coordinate 23,985,275 of NC_061810.1, read as the reverse complement.
CAGATCGGGGAGGGCATTCCTCCCAATCACGCCTCTCCAGGTGTCACTGTCATTTCCCACGTGGGCGTTGAAGTCCCCCAGCAGAATAATGGAGTCCCCAGGAGGGGCACTATCCGGCACCCCCGACAGGGACGCCAAGAAGGCCGGGTACTCTGCACTACCACTCGGCCCGTAGGCCGAAATGATAGTCAGAGACCTCTCCCCAACCCGAAGGCGCAGAGATGCGACCCTCTCATCCACTGGTGTAAACCCCAACACGAGACGGCTGAGCTGGGGGGCAACAAGCAAACCCACACCAGCCCGCCGCCTCTCCCCGCGGGCCACTCCAGAGTAGAAGAGAGTCCAGCCCCTCTCAAGGAGATGGGTTCCAGAGCCCACGCTGTGCGTGGAGGCGAGCCCGACTATTTTTAGTCGATATCTCTCGACCTACCGCACCAGCTCAGGCTCCTTCCCCCCCAGCGAGGTGACATTCCACGTCCCTAGAGCCAGCCTAAGCATCCGGGGATTGGGCCGCAGAGGTCTCCACCTTTGTCCGCCGCCCAATCCTCTATGCACCGGTCCCTCACGGTTCCCCCTGCAGGTGGTGGGCCCACTGGGGGATGGTCTCGCGTCTCTCGTTCGGGCTTGGCCCGGCCGGGTCCCGCGAGGAGCAACCCGGCCACCAGGCGCTCTCTGACGAGTCCCGACCCCAGGCCTGGCTCCAGGGTGGGACCCCGGCTCCGTCGTACCAGGCGACGTCACGTGCCTCGATTCTGTAGTCATCTGTAGTCATCGGTAAATCCCATAAAATACAAATAGAGTACACTGAGGTTTGTGGTTGTGACATAACAAAATGTGAAAAAGTTCAATGAGCATAAAAACTTTGCAAGGCATTGGACTTGTATGTTCACCTATCAGCCTAATGTGACAGCATGCACTCCTGTTGTGTTTAGAGCCATGTTTGAGGTCGACATGCGAGAGCGTGGAGATGGCTCAGTAACCCTTGCTAATCAGTGCCCCAAGGCTGTGGGTTCTTTCCTGGATTTTGCCTACTCTGGAGAGGTTCTCATCACTGATGGCAACGTTGACATACTGTTCCAGCTTGCTTCTTTTCTGCAGGTAATCCCGCAACCATTTGATGTTCTCTCTTACTATACATCTTGTTTATCTTCATGGTAATTCATTTCAGTGTCTGCCTTGTGACCATGTACAACCTGTGTTGGATTTAGAGTTTCCTCACTTTTGCAGCTTGTGCTTGCTTGGACTAACCTTTACATTGTCATTCTTTAGGATGATTAAATCTGAATCTCAATTGTTGCTGTCTCTTCAGGTCCCTGTCCTGTCCAGAGCATGCAGTGACTTCCTGATAGCAACAATGGATCTTTGTAACTGTCTTCCCTTCTTGTCCCTGGCAGAGGCATATGGTTCAGCCTCTCTCCTTCACAGTGCCAGCGAGTTTGTGGTTAGGAACTTTTTTGACCTGTCCAAAACACAGGAGTTCTTGGAGATGCAGGTAATCATGAGTCTGGGTGCTGCATGCACGCAGAAAAGCTTGAGCGGTATCCTCTGCATCCTTGTACATTGTGTTGTAATCATCTCATTTAGTCTACCTATCCACTGAAGTGCCTGCTGTAGTGATACAAAATCTTTACCTTAAAGCCCAACCTTCATAGACTGTATAATTATGTATATTATAACCTAAAAGGCTCCTGTTTCTCATTTTATCCTAAAAAGCATGTAACACAGATTCTTATTTGTGTTTTGCTTGTTGTGACATGGTTTTTACAGCTTCTGTTGCTGTATTTAGGAAAATGTCTTAAAGGCCTGCCTAAGGTCAGATGCTCTAAACGTTCCCAGCGAGGAGACAGTTGTGATGTCTCTTCTTAAATGGATACATCATGATTTGCCAGGGAGACAGAAGCTGCTCTCAGAACTGATGTCTCTGAGCCGACTTCACCACCTGCCTGCAGCTTCCCTGAAGGTACAAGCCATGTCTGTGGGGCACGGTTAAAAAAAAGATAGTGAATTTACCTCATATTGTCTGTATGACTGAGCTGTTTTTTTTTTTTTGACAAGTATTCCACCAAACTTATGATGTTGTTATCTGCAACAGTAACACTTCAGATGTTCAACTAAAAGCCTATTAAGTAGCTAAGTCATGTATTTTTCAATGTTTTGTCAGAACTATTATGCATTATCAGCAACAAGCTGCTTTACACTCACAATTGGCATACAGGTCATATTTATTTGGAACTTTAAATAATGCATTTGAACTGTGTAATCATTATACAACAAACACATTAAAGGAACTGCAAATTGGGAGCAGATTTGTGCAATGTGTGGGTTAAACACTGACATTGTAGCCATCAGCGAGCTTCTTACACAGTGGCTGGTCATAGAAGAAGGGGCAGAGCAACAGAGTACATGGCAGTTTAAAGGAAATGTCAAGGTGAGGTTTTTGGAGTTGGGGGCAAATGGAGACATGCAGGCAGGAGCAGCATGGATGGTTTAAAATTTTTTTTTTATTAAATGAAAAGTAAAAAACTTACAACTTGACTTGAGGAGTGAAGAGTATAAAAAGGGGCCCACACACAGGTAGGACAGGGAGACTGATTGGCATGATGCAGGTGGACTGAATGTTAGCTGGTTTCGGTGGCAATGGCTGAGAGTGGGAAGCAAAACATGACTGGAACTAAACAGAAATACAAGGACACAATCTAACAAAACGAAATGTCTTACAGGTAGAACTAAAAAAGCACCATGAACTATAATATGCCACCTTGAGAACATAAACAATAAAGATCAGAACCGAGACCCAAAAAATAATAACACAGAAATGCTGTAAACAAACTCAAAATTCTACAAATTGTGACAGGACATGGAAATAGAAGAATCCAGCAATTGGTAATGACAATCACTGAGGTTATATACTGAGAGAATGCAGGTGTGTTAATCAGGGGACAAGGTGGAGCAGCTGAGGCTGAAGGAAAGCAGGAAGATTAAGGGAGGGAGACTGATTACCATGAATGGAGCTCAACTAAGACACAAAGAAACTATCAAACCAAGGGGGGAAATCTAACATAGATTTAAAAGGGAAAAAATCAAATGTACAAATAGCAAGAATAAACTAAAATGCTAAACACACAAGAATTAATCAACATCGCAAAACCCTAAAGGCAAAAACGACAGTTAAATAAGACAAGACCTGAAGAACATAAAAATCAAGGATCAAAACACAAACACAAAAGAAAACCAACACCAACATCAGTGAATTGTAACAGGTTGAGGTCTGGGCATTCCCAGAATCCTGATTTTTTTAATTCCAAAGACAGTTTTGTCATGTATTTTGACGATTGTCTTGTTGTAACACATTAAAAAGAAAATTGGTTGGTTGTTCCAAAAAAACAAGTACCTGCACAGGCTCAAGCCTGCCATGAACTAGAAACTGCTGGAATACCAGTGTTTCTGTCACAGTAAAGCCAGCGAAGCAAACAAGGAGCCCCTGCTGCATAATAAGCACCGTCCTTGGTTCTGGACTTTTTTGTGTTTTTTGAAATTTATGTTTGCACAGGTAGGCTGTGTTGATGCAAATGGCACAACATTTGGCCTGGTTGCATATTCTGTCATGAATTTTAACTTTTTGTTTTCTTAAAGTCTTCCATGTTTCCTTGATCTAAGTCCCTTCTGCATGTTTTGTATAATTGACTCGTTTTCTAAATACACTACTGTTGCAACTTGATTTCTGTTATTTTTTTCATACCCTTGTGTGCATATAACTTCAAAATTGAATGTTTCATTGTCTTACAGTAGGTGAAGATTTTTTTATGTGTTGAAAAACTACCAATATGCTTATATGGGATGGAAAGAAATGCATTTTACTGACTTTGCTCCAAAAAAAAAAAAGAAAATAAGGATATCCACAAGAATCAGTGTTGCTGCCAATGTTTGACACTCCCAGGCTTGAATAATACCCTTCCAAAAATCCACATTTTTGTATATGAAATGGGGGATAATGTAACTGCTAAAAGTGGCATTTAAGGGGTTACAAATGAAATTCATAGATATTTTGTATGTATGGTAAGGATTCTAGTTAATATTGGCATACATAAAAAACAAAAAAATATATATATATTGATGCATTTTCTGTGCTCTCATCTGAAACAAAAAATGAAAGGACTGCCAAGGCTTAAACTTGACAAAAAGTTGCAGCTACCCAAATAGACAAGCCAAATGTCTTCTGAAGAAAAGCTTTAGCATCAAATGGGACACAGATTAGAAAAAGGAGTAAGGAGTCAGTTGAAACTTTCAAATTTAAGAAAACTGTACCAACTGTCAAGCACAGTGGTGACATCATGCTGTGGGGAGAGGTTTCCAAGGCTAAATGTGACAAATAAACAAGCAATTAACCTCCTTTCCATGTTAGTCCAAATAACTTAAACAACTACTTCTATAATTCTTGGTCTTTTTGCATTTTGTTTGTAACTTTTTCTGCTCTGAAGCTTTCCATCTTATCATCAGTTTATGGTGTCTGTGTTACCTTCACAGACTTTGTGTGATTCACACCCACTCATCTGCAGTGATGACTCCTGTCTTACACTCCTATCAGAGGCCCAGGGCAAACAGATTCAGTACAATGGCCTGCTCACCGATGCCAGACCCGCGACCATGAAGAGCTACATCTACATTCACAAGACAGAGGAAAACGGGGAGAACCGCCACACCTTCTGCTACTGCTTGGAAACAGACCAGTGGAAAGAACTGCAAACAGACCTAGGGGAGGCTTCCATGCCAGATCCACCTGGGTCTTATCTGAGCAGCTATGCTGAGAAGGTACACTTTGGAGTGGATCTTATTTTGGTTTGAGTTGTTAAGAATAAAACAAATAACATTTTTTAATCCTGCATGTTGCCAATTCTTTAAAAAATATTCTTAAAGTTTTTTTTTATAAAGCAAAGTTTTTGCCATTTCTAAGATGTTTATCACAGGCGGTTGCCGGGGGAACTGCTGCCGGGCAATTCGCCTCCATGTGGCAGAACCCTTCCACAGTGCCACTGATGAGGTTTGGTGTTTTTGCCCTGTGACCTTAACCTGCACGCCTGCACCGGCCATGTTGAAGCCCAGAACCATGCACACAGCTGTGACCTGCCTTGACCGGGTGTATGTCATTGGGGGACGGACCAAGGGATCCAGAGGGGAGGCCCCGAGTCTGTTGGAGGTATAAAAGAGTTTCCACAATGAGCATAACCTTTCATTGTCAGGTTTTTAGATTGTGAATCAGAAATAGTGTCTTCACTTTTTCCATCTTGCATTGAAGGTGGAGTACTATAATCCTCTGAATCAGGGCTGGTCCTCTGTTAGCCAACTGCCAAATGCCATCTTCTTCCCAGAGGCCAGTGCTTGTGGCAGTGTTATTTATATGCTTGGGTCTGAGGTTGAGATCACAGATTCATTTAATCCCTCACTGGACTGCTTCTTCCGCTATGATGCCCAGCAGGATCAGTGGAGCCGTCTGGTGGCAGAGTTTGGGCAGTTCTTCCACGCCACACTGGTCAAGGCGGTGTCAATAAACAACACGCTTCACCTCTGCGATCTGTCTACGTACAAGGTGACTATTGCTGTATAATTGCAGTAATAATTATTACGTTTTTTTGGATGCATTGCCAGATAGTTTATATGTTAACCTTAAACTACACAGTTTTTTTTTCATTCAGATTTACAGTTTCTGCCCAGAGACCTGTGTGTGGAAGGGTGAGGGCTCGTTTGAATGTGCAGGATTCAACGCAGGAGCTGTAGGGATGAGGGACAGAATCTACATTCTCGGTGGAGACTATTCACCGGATGAGATCACAGACGAAGTTCAGGTAAACTTCAATCCTTAAACCATAGGAGCTGCTACACTTGAACTTTTATAAAAGAGTAATTTTTGCAATATAAACTAACTTTAAAACGGGTGAATAGAATTATATATATTAAAAATGAGAGCGGTTTTGACCAACAGTAAAATATAACTGGAATTGTACTGAGGTTTCAGAATATATGTTTTTTTTTCTGAGATTTGTCTCAGATTGTAGCATGCATAAAGATCCCTGATCCGCTTTTCAATTGAAACAGGAAACACACTTAAAAATGTAAATTTTTCTTGGATCTTTCAATATGTGAGTTTCAGCCATTTAGAATACAAAAAGTGCAGATGCAAAATTTTGTTTCCCCGAATAACATATTTTAAAGTGCAAAACCATTATAGGTGAATTTAAAAATGCCACTGAGCATCTTAGGTGTCCTATTAATGGTATAAGCAGCTTTTTCTGTCTGGCCTTTATAAAAGCTAGGTGGGTGACAACCGTCGTTGACATTTGTAGGTAATGGCTGTTATGAATTTTTCGTTTTTAATTTATATACATTATTTATTAGGGACAATGCCTAATGGACATAGAGTACATCTGATGCTCTGATAATAAATATTATCTGCTATACGTTTACACTTTTCCTGCTGTTGGAAAAATAAATACGGTCTTGTGCAGTACTGATTTGATCGCAGGGGCAATTTGTTTACTGTTGCTCTTCTGAAAACATTCTTATTTAACATTGAAAGATGCACCTGAGGCAATAGATCAGCAACTCAGGGTTTTTTTGGAAGACATAAACCTTTCATATTTATATACATGCATCAAACATTCAACCTACCAACATCACCTTTACTTTCTTTTTTTTTTTTTTTACCTGACACATCAAACTACTAAAAAGCAGTAAAAAAAAATGAGGAGGGAATAATATGTCTGTTCCATAGTTGAACCTGACTACATTCCATGTCTGCTTCCACCGTTGAAATATACACATCTGCGGTCCATCATTCATCAAAAATAGACTCTATCTGTATCGCTGATGGATGATGCCGTGGCAACATGGAACCGCATTGACTAGAATGGCTTCTATTTGCGACGGAGAGAAAAATGCATGGATGACCGGGTCAGTGTGAACTAGTGGTGTAGTGGTGAGGCCTCCACCTGCAAAACCATTACTGTTTTGGGGGTCATCTCATTGTTTCCCTTTAGTGCACATGAGCTGAAACTGATTAGCAGCCCCCTCTACTACTGAACTGACCAAATCAATATTCCAGAACTTTAATTGACTTGATATTAATCTTTGATTAAAAAAGGGTTCCATTATTTTTTTAAACAGCGCATTTAAAACCAGATAAAAAGATAAAATGATGCTAGTCATAACAGGTCAAAAAGACATAGTAAAGAGTGTGTGGAAGATTTTTTAGAAAAAAAGAAAATATTGTCAAATTCAACATTTAAAAGTTGACTAAGAAGAAAAAGTGTGTTATTAAAATGATTTCAAAAAGATGCTAAAATGTAAAGACTCTCTTCATTTTAGCTTTAAACTTTGCCGTTCTGTCAGCCATTCTCAGTAACCCATTCCAGAGGCAAGGTCAATAATGGTAAATAAAGGCCTCATTTATTTCTGACTTCTCTTCAGCCCCATCCCCTGGAACCGTAGCAGGAATTATACTTTTTCTTGTACTTTAATTGCTCTACGTTCCCCTAGTCAAACTTAGATGTGTGGTATCCTCTAAAACATCCAAATCCTGGCTAAAAGCTGATATAAACCACTTCTACGAACACCAAACACAGTTAAAACTATAAGCAGTTTAATCAGAAAGTAAACAAACTGCCATCACCACGAATCTCGGTCTCAGCTGCCCCCCGCAGCTTCTACACACACACATGTCTCCAGACAGCACAGAGCTCACAGATTCCAAAATGTAAGTTTTGTCACAACCCAACCGGGATTTACTAAACCAGCAGCAAAAGAAGACCAGAATTATAACTCACGATTGAAAAACATAACCTAAAAACTTTCTTACCCACATCTGCTTCTTCCCCAAAAGTTAAATCCTTTGTTTTGTTTGCCTATTTATCGGGAATAACATGTCCCAGTGTGCTTTGCAAGCAGATCCACTTAAATTCCTACTTCCTGGTTCCAGATAGAATGTCTTCATTGGACAAACGTAAAAGTTACTCAGTCTGCGTCACAGTTCTTCGTCTTTTTACAACTGGTGATTGGTGGGACTGACATAAATGTATTTGGTATAATCTGATTCTACTGGCTCTACGGATTAAAAGGAAGTCGTTTGTGCAATACGGACCAACCAAACTTCAATTATTGCTCCGCGTACAGCTAGTGGTGAGTGAATATGCTGCAGTTGGAGCGAAACAGAGCAGTTCCTCAGTGTTTTACTAAGAATGGAAAATAAATGTCGGACATTTAAGTAAAGACTATGTTAAAACAAACCATTTTAGACATGTAAAAAAAAGTTTATTATGTCTTGCAAGTAAAACACCATTTGTTTTAAAAATAGTGCCAACATGTGCCATATGGTGCCAATGGGCAAAACGCCTAGGTATGTCTTTACTAAAAGCTCAGTAACTTTGCTTTAGTTTACCTAAGTTGCATGAATCTTTGCACAGGTAATGTCCAAGTGGATTTGGGGTTTTCAAAAGTTTGTAGCCTTATTCATGATATTTCTAAAAGGTTTAAATACAATGTAAAAAAAACTTCTGGCAAGGGAAAAACAAATTTATTTTTCTGTGTTCCATCCTTATTATCTCTGAAACAATAGCAGCTACTGTGATATTTACACTTCTGATGGAATCTCCTAAGTGTTGGCTTTGATACCAAGATTATTTAAATAAGAGTTAGTAATTGCTGAGAAAAACTCAATTAGATTTGGACATGTTATTTTGAGTACAAACTTCACAAAAACCCCTTGGAGCTTCAGAGGCAGACCTGCCACTAGAAGGCCAGAGGTTTCGTAAAGGGTCATGCAATAAAAACTCCTCTGATAGATAAAATGGACTAACACAGGCAACAGCTTTGTTGACAAAATTATTTTAGATACATCTAAATTTTTTTTAATTTAGAGCAGATGTGTCAAAACTTGTTGTAGATATTTGCTAAAAGAAGACTTGTTTTTCTGTTTGCCTGTTTTGGTGCTACTTGTGCAGGTGTACTACAGTGGGAGGAGTCAATGGGAGGAAGTTACACCCATGCCCAGAGCGCTCACTGAGTTCCACTGTCAGGTCATCAGCTTCAACCAATACAGAGACCCATGGGCAGAATGATACCCAACAGACAATGCCCCCCCTCAACACACACACACACACACACACCTGGAGCCAAATGATACTGGATGTGCATGTCTGCATTGACCTTTCATGGCTTTTAAACGTGCACATTGTGAATGGCTAACATCTTAAAAGAAGATGACAGTCAGGGTCAAATGATTATTTTGGTTTATCTCATGTAAATTTGATCATAAGAGTTGTATGTCAAACCACCTAATGTTTAAGCATCCTCCTGTGGAGGAACCCTAATTTTAAAGGTTTATTTTAGTAACAGATTATTTTTCATGATCAAGAGAACAGGTAGAGAGCCCAATTATAGAAATAGCATTGTACTACCATCTCTTCTACAGAAGAAGACTTTATTTTGTCTATTAACAGATGCTTTTTTGCTGCTTTAATTTGCCCTTTTTTTCAGCATTAAAAAAGTCATATTCTAGCAGCAGATCAGAATCTGTGCCACAGAAGACCTAAACACAAAATAAATGCAAATTAAGAATTTCATAACTGCTTAAACAGTCTTTGCTATAACTGAAAATACATATTTATGTGTTTTATCCCTTCTTAGTAAAATTTTCTCCGTTTAATCTTTACTGTAAAACATTTTCTTGTCGGTTGGAGAGCTGAAATTAAATAATTTATTTAAACTCACGAAGGTAAAAAATGTCATGTCAACACTCATGTAAACAACATGCTTTTATTTTACTGCTACTCTGCCATGTGATTATGCATGTCCTGGTTTGTGTGCTTTTGGTAAATAAAAATGAGTAGTATTTCTGTACCTGTTAAACAAAACCACACAATTTTTTACGATAATGTCCAGTTTAAAAAAGCACAAGCAGAAAAAAACATCTTTAGTGAATGCATAGCTAGGTAGTGTAATGCCACAAAAACCCACAAATTGAAGGGTTTAAGGACAAGACGTGAGCATACATAAAGTCAGTAGAACAAAAGAGCCAACAACAATAAAATGATATGACCGACTGTATAACATTTGCTGCTTGTACTCCCATCTCTTTAATGATTCCCCACTTTTTATAATGTTACAAACTAACCACATTTCAGAAAATGATTTCATAGACAGAGTATTTGACCCTAAATTGAACTGGAATTCTGAATCAGTCTTCATGTGATTTCATAGACTAAAAGACTGAAAAAATGTAAACACTGTATTTAGAGAAATTCTAGCAGGCACCAACAGTCTTAAACGCTGGACTCTCTCCATCTGTCCCTTTGTTCCCTCTGCCTTCTGTTTATCTGGCCCCTCGCGGCTCCATGCCTCAGTCCTGATAAGTTTTCACCAGTATCCACATCAGAAGAACAGTGATTAAGACGATCATGAAGTTGAGGAACAGCTCCTGTACCGAGCGGTCCATGGTGAGCGGAGAGGAATGGCGAGAGGCTTCTTTTTGGACACTCACAAGATCTGGAAGAAAAGAAAGATGGAGGGGTTCTGAGCTGACATTTAAACATAAGCATGTAATCTTTGGGTGTGTGTGTGTGTGTGTCTGTGTGTGTGTGTGTGTGTGTGTGTGTGTGTGTGTGTGCTTGCTGCCTTGAAAGAAAAGGTCAGAGGGCTCAGCAGCATTCAGATATACAGTCAGCATCCCTAAGCAGAGCCACAATGTTATGACATGTTTGTGATACAACATTAAAACACTAATTCTGAGTTGAAGCTTTTAATTTTTTTTCTATACTTTTTTAAACCAGGAAATACTCTTGAAATCTTGTTTACAAGTGTGCCCTTGCCAAAAAGAAAGCGGTACCAAAATAGAGTCAGAATCAGCTACAAGACGTGCATAAAATTTCTGCACATTACATAAAAAATGTGTCATTAAAAATAAAAACAAAAACAAAAAGCTTGTGCAACCATCCTGTCAAACCAAAATCATAAATCAAACATGTATGCCAAGTTATCTCTTCCTATGTATAAAGGATAAATAAGATGTGAATATTGACAATGTTTAACATGTCTTTAAGTGCACTCAGTGAGATGTTTTTCTTAAATACAAATAATTTTGGAGCTAATTCCACAAATGATCTGCAGAATATTTGAACGCTTTTCTCTCAGCTCATTACGAGCTCTTCCCACCATCAAAAAGGAACAAATTATGAGAACAAACATGGTAAGCTCGTGTACTTTTTTGGTGGATGTAATGTAATTTTAAATACGAAGGGAAAAGGGCAAAATTAGCTTTTATAACAGAGGATTTGCCAGAGGTTTGATCATCATGGCAAAAAGCAGGCCATTCAATGCAAGAATAATCAACAGTGATCAGTCTTTGAGGTTTGAAGTTTGTAATGAATTTCACAGCTTTATGGTAGGCTGCCGCTAAAATGTTTTAAAGAGGCCTACAGGTTAATTACATCTGGCAGTCTCCCAAATGGGAGAGACTTTCAGAGACTTTCTCAATCTCCAAAGCATGCTGGGTGGTGGAAGATGGGTGATTTCAATCTGGGTTGGAAAACAACACAAGTTTTGCTTTTTAGCAATTTAACTGTGCTTTAAAATTTCACAAAGACTGAACAGTTATAAAAGATTGTTGAAGGTAGCAAGATGCAGATGCAAAACCGTGCATCACAGTAAGGTTAACATGAAAACTTAAATTAGCATTTGCTACTTCTTGATTATTGTTGAAATATGAAATCAACATGAGTGGCCTGAGAGTTGATCTTTGGGGGACACCTTTTGCTACATGAAGAGAAATTGAGGAGATGCCCTGAGTTTTCAAATGCTGAGTTCTAGAGAGATGTTTTGTTAAATAAAGTAGATTTGCTTGAAAAAGATTTTTTTTTTCTGCAGTATCGTTGATAAAATCTGGTTAAATCTCCTCTGCACAAGCTCCTGCAGATCTTTCAATCATCACCAACAGATTTTACTGCATTGTTAAGAAACTGGACAAAATTATTAAACTGATTAACTGTTACCTGGTCTATCTGTAGAAATTGTTCAGATGTTCTGCGTGTTTGTTTGTCCTTTCTGACCGCTGACACAACTTCTTGTCCTCTGCTTGCTGAAAGCTTCTCCCTCTTGTTGCTGCACCTCAGTAGTTTCTGCTGCTCACTGTTGTCCAGTTTTCTGCTTCAGTTGAAGACAGATTTGGCTCCTAAAGTAGCCCACTCTCAGAGGACCGCCCATAGCTAACATACATACAGAATGATGTCACACACCATCTAAAAGACCAATGGAGGGTGTTATTTTCCACATTATCGTCCACTGGAGTATTTTCAATCTATAACCTTACAGAGTCTCCCCTTCCTTCTGCACACAACAGAGGAGGTTATTTTTGCACCCTTGTTGTAGATACTTGATGGGTCGCAGTTGTTCCAAAATTCCAAAACCCAATCCTTGTATCATCTGATGAATTTTGGAACCTGTAATAGTATCCAGGTCAGACCCACACTTTGAGGAGAGGAGGATGACAAAGCAACTAATCCAAAATAAAACATTAGGTGCCTTACACATGTATTCAAATCCAACAAATCTTTTTGAATTTTGTAAATTTACAAACACAATTGTAAATGTTTCTTTTTTGGATTTTATGTGATACACCAAATTTCTTTACAACGAAATAAATCTCCAAAGTGTGACTTGTATTTGTGTAAATACTTTGCAGGATCACATGTTGCTGCAACCTTAGCTGCAAGTGTTTTATTAGAATTTTTGTGACAGGCCAACACATTATAGCTCATAATTCTGAAGAGAAAGGACAATTTTACGTCCATCTCTCTATCCATTGTCTATACCTGTGTCATGATTCTCCTGTGTATGTTTGTGTTTTGAGTTTCTTGTCTGTTTCTCTAGAATTCCCTGTTCAGTTGCTGTTATTCTAGTCATTCTTATTAGATTAGGTTCATGGTTCATTCTTTTGTTTAAATATTTCTGTTACTCCTCTGTGTTCCCACTCATCCATGTTAATAGACCTCCTCCCTTCATTTGCTCTGTATTCTCCCTCCCACCAGCTGATTCACATTTCTCCTGATTAGCCATTCTAGTTCATTGGTCATTCCTCCACCCTGCCTCTGTATTTAAGCCCTCTGGTTTTAATTGCTCACCAATGTGTCCTATTGTTTTCCATGCACTGTTGACTACCTGTTCCATGTCACTGTTATCATCATGTTCTTATCCCTAGTTCCTCTTACCTTCAATAAAATGTATCCGTCTCCTCTGCCTCTGCCAATGTCGTGTTACTGCTTCAGTCCATCACCCACTGTGACAACCTGCTAATAATTGGGGGGGGGGCTGGTGCCCATCTTCAGTGGTGATTGGGTGAGGGGAGGGGTACAGGCTGTGGACAGGATGTCAGTCTACCACAAGGCAAAGTTATGAATGGTTTTCAAGATTCTTTGCAAATAAAAATTTTAAAAGCGTGGTGCTTACTTGCCTTCACACCCTTTTCTCTGATAACCCTGAAATTCCAACCAATTTCTTTCCGAAGTCACACATCTCTGAATAAATACAGTTATTTAACACTGTATTTCATTTCAGGGTGTTAGACTAGAGATATTTAATTGTAAAAAAGTAAAAAATAGTTAATAATAAAATAAAAAGGGTGTCACTCGTCGTCTTCTGCTTCATCTGGGACTGGGTTGTGGGGGCAGCAGACTCAGTAGAGACACCCAGACGTCCCTCTCCTCAGACACCTCCCCCAGCTGATCTGGGGGGAGCCCAAGGTGTTCCCAGGCCAGCCGAGAGACATAGTCCCTCCAGCATGGGAAAAAGGATGTGAAACCTTAAAATGATTACATTAAAATTCCTCTTAAATTTTAAATTTAGCTTACAACATTTTACTTTTGAAACTGCTGAATGTGGTAGTAAAATTAAAAGTAAGAGACAACTTTTATTTGATTTGATTTGGAAACCTAAGGAAGTGAAAGAAAATATCTCAACCAGCAACAAACACCGAAGACTGAGACTGAGAAAAAACTGCTGGACCACTAAGCTCCTTGGCGATTGGTTGACAGGGAGCCAAAGAAGGGTGTATAAAGCAACCAACATATGTAGATACTCCACATACCTTTTTCCATGCTCTTTGTATGTTAACTTTATTAGAATTGCGGCGCTCAATGTGACAGCAGGTTGGGTTGCTGTTACTTTTTATTCTGATTCATTCCTTTTAAGAACTCAATTCCTCTTGTGGTGGATAAAAATGTATTTTTTTGGACGATTATCGTCTCCAGTATTGGATGCTGTGCAGCTGGCAGGATTTTTGCTGATACTTTTTTACCTTTGGACATTTGTTATGATGCATCACCATAGCAACAAGGTTGTTTTTTACAACGGGGAGCAGCTGATTAATATCTTAAAAGCTTAAATAATACTTTAACTACAACCCCAAATCCCCGATGATTTGAAAAGGAGGCGCCGTGGATCCAGAGCAGGAGAGACGAGAGAGAAGGAAGGGGTTCAAACCATCTATTCTGATGGGCAATGTGAGATAGTTGGGAAACAAATTGGATGAACAAGAAGCCCTACAAAGGACCCAGCCAGAGTATCGGGAATGCAGTATTATGTGTTTTACTGAGACATGGCTGCAGGATCATATCCCTGACTCCAGCGTCTCTCTGCCAGGTTTTCTGACATTAAGAGCATACAGAGATTTAAAGAGGAGCGGCAAACTCAAAGGAGGTGGACTGGCGGTACTTGTGAACAACAGATGGTGTAATCCAGTATATGTTACTGAAAAGTGTTGTCTCTGCAGTCCAGATACTGAACTGTTAGCTGTAAATTTATATCCATATTATTTAGGGTTATACTTTATTAATCCCTTTGGGATTAATAAAGTATTTTTGAATTTGAATTGAATTTGAATAACCCAGAGAGTTCACCAGTGTTATTTGGGCAAATGTTTACATTCCACCTTTAGCTGTTGTTGACACTTGCATGTGATGTCATCAGCTGAGTCGTTGCTAAGCTACAGACACAACACCCCAATGCGTTGTGGCAATATCTGGTGATTTTAACCATGCTTCACCCTCTGCTGCACTTCCAACGTTTAAATAGTTTGTCAGCTGCTCTGCCAGAGAAAACAAAACAGTGGATTTGTTTTATGCAAATGTCAAGGACTCATATATCTCTACAGCAAGGCCTCCTCTAGGCAAATCTGATCACAACCTTGTTTTTCTATGCTTGAAATATAAGCCCCTTGTTCAGAGGCAGCCTGTAATGGTGTGGTCCATCGGACCGATGGATGCCTGGACAGAGCCATTTAATTAAACACATTCTTCATCAGGTTCAGTTCAGAAACAAGCTCAGCACCCTCCGCTCCTGCTCACAGCCAAACAGACCTCCCACCCTTCTTTGACCCAAAGCTTTCCTGTCACACCTCAAATGTTTTATCTTCCACCTCAGCCATTGACCTTTCTGCTTCTACTTGTTTGCCTTCAATCAAATCAGAAGATACTGATGCTCCCTTTGACTCCACCTTCCACCTGTGTGTCTCAAGAAGTCAGGTGAAGAGACAAAGACTGAACCAGAATAAGGCTGCAGGTCCAGATGGTGTCAGCCCTAGCGTCCTGAAGGCCTGGACGGAGCAGCACTGTGGGATTCTGCACCTCTTCAACCTTAGCCTGGCCCAGAAAAAGGTTCCAGTGTTGTGGAATACCTCCTGTCTTGTTCCGGTACCAAAGAAACCTCACCCATCAGTCCTCAGTGACTATAGACCTGTTGCCCTGACATCCCATATCATGAAGGTCCTAGAGAGACTCCTGTTGGCCCACCTGAGTAAGCAAACGATAAAATATTAGCACCCCTTCATTTTGCTTATCGCTGTGGAGTTGGAGTTGAAGATGCCATCATACACCTGCTTCAACAAACTTGCTGTTATCTGGACAAAGCCAGCAGCACTGTAAGGATCATGTTCTTTGATTTCTCCAGTGCATTTAATACAATCCAACCTGATTTGCTTTGTCAGAAACTCCAGAAGATTCAGGTGGAGGCCTCAACAATCTCCTGGATCAAAGACTACCTGACAAACAGACCACAGTTTGTGAGACTGAAGGGTTGTGAGTCTAACCAGGTAGTCAGCAGCACAGGAGCACCACAGGGGACTGTACTCTCACCATTCTTTCTCACTGTACTTCCAGTACAAGACCGACTCTTGTCATCTGTAGAAATACTCGGATGATTCTGCAGTTGTGGGTTGGATCAGAGATGGAAAAGAAGCTGGTGGACCGCTTTGTGGCATGGTGTAGAAACAATCATCTCATCTTGAACGTGAATAAAACAAAGGAGATGATTGTAGATTTTAAGAAAAACAAGAATATTAGTCAAACACTATTTCCATCATGGAAGAAGACCTGGAGGTGGTGGTGGAGTATAAGATAAGATAAGATAGACATTATTGATCTCAAAATGGAGAAGTAAACTTGTTACAGCAGCTCTTAGTAACACACAAGTAGGGTGCAGGTAGTTAGGATGTGCAATCAAAGAAGAACAAGGTAAATGTGCAAAAACAAATAGTAATAATAGAATAAAATAAATAAAATTATTTGTATGCAGTAAAACGTGGAGATCATTTGTGCTAAAGTGACATTGATTGCAGGTATTTACAAATACAGAGGTTGTTGCACTAGTTGTTATACAGTAGAATCGAACAGTCTGATGGTAGCGCTCCTTCCTGGTGGGTGTCTGAGTCGGCCACTGAAGGAGCTGCGCAGCTCCTCTACAATCCGGTGCAGTGCATGAGAGGTTATGTCCATGATGTATGTGACTTCGGCTAACATCCTCCTCTCGCCCACCACCTCCACAGAGTCAAGATGACAGCCCAGGACAGAGCTGGGCTCCGAACCAGCTTATTCAGCCTGTTCCTCTCCCACTCTGTGCTGCAAGGAGCCAAGCAGACGACAGCGTAGAGGATGGCAGAGGCTATCACAGAGTCATAAAAAGTCCTGAGCAAAGGCTTGCACACTCCAAAGGACCTCAGTGTCCCCAGAAGGTGGAGGCAACTCTGGCCCTTCCTATCCAGGCTGTTGCTGTTATGGGACCAGACCAGCTTATTGTTGAGGTGAACACCCAGGTACTCAAAAGTGTCAACTCCCTCAATGTCCTCCCCCTGGATGTTCACTGGTGAGTGAGGTGGTGTCCTTCTCCTGAAGCCGGTCATCATCTCTTTCATCTTACTGGTGTTCAAGCACAGGTGGTTGCGCTCACACATAAAAACCTTGGTGTTCACCTGGACAACAGCCTGGAGTGGAGATACAACTGTGAAGCCATCTACAAGAAGGGACAGAGCAGACGTACTTCTTGAGAAGGCTTAGGACCTTTGGTGTTTGCACCAAGATGCTGCATATCTTCTATAAGTCTGTTGTGGAGAGTGTGATCTCTTCTGCCACCATTTGCTGGGGTAGCAGCATCAGAGCCAGTTAGTTAATTAGTAAACTATTTTATTTTTCTGAATTACACATGTAATATTATTTAAACTAAACTAATTAAACAAGGATACAGTTTTACTGAAGGTGAGACATACATACCAGGTGTATACAGTTATTAATAACTGTAATATTAGTACTGATAAGGTCCAGGATGAGGCTCTATGCTATATTTTAAACACCACAACTTAACACTCTTTCCTCTCAAAGTGTTTAATAATAAGAACTGCACTAATGTCTCACATGTTCAGTGCAGAACAAAAGACTGTTGTAAAATGTTTCATTTATTATTTTTGGCAAGCCAAATTTCTTCAGCAGTGGAATGAAGGGATGAAACGATTCATAAAAGAAGGAACAATTTTAATACAATGTTTCAAAAGCTCTTGGTATAATTAAAATGAATAAATGTGTTTTAGGATTTTACCATTTGACTAAGATTTAAGAAAATCTACTTTATACCAGTTTCCTTTTTTGAAATGTAAGAAATTAAGACAATGAAGCCTTAGGAGTGGAACACTTTGATGAGAATGTAATGTTTAAAAAGGTAATTTATGTAGATGACAAAAAATAGCACATTTATCTGGCCCATAGTAAACATCTCTGAGTTTAAGAACAAGTTTTGTCATCAAAAATGCAGATCACGTTTTTTTCTAAATACCTCAAAATATGTCCTTCTTTGCTTCAGCAAAATGGTTTTTCATCAGTCCTAAACTCTGTTTCTCCTTATCCTTCATTCAGCTTCTAACAAAAATAAAAACAAGTAAAATTATTGTAAACCTTTTTTGTTTGATTCACAATAATTTACGTTCAGTCTAAAACCAGCTGAGAGAGAACTGGTACAATATGTCCTATGGTATTTTAACTTTAAATGACTTACAAACTGTCTTATGGAAATATAAATATTTTGGGTTTGGGCTAAAGCCCCCAATGTTTTTAGACCCTAATAACGCCCCTGCACAGAACCTTATCGGAGCTGAATACTTGATACTGATCTGAATGGTAAATATTTTATGTAGTCTTGATATGATTGTGTAAAAGGGTCATTTACATTTAAAAATGTTGTAAATGTAGTTCAAGTAAACTTTAGCACGCTATAGTCAGCTTTATCATATTAATCATAAATTATCAACAACAACATTGTGGCTGATGAAAATGCTGAGTGGCTAGTAACTTTGGAAAACCACTAGCCACAGCGGCCGGTGAGCAAAAAAGTTAATGTTAAGCCCTGGTCTTCAGTCAAAGGCTTCTTCAGATCTTCTTCAGATCTGCTGTACAACAGATTCCTTCCTGCTCACAGCCATCAGCATCTACAATAGCTCTTTGAAGAAACCTGTATACAATGGCTTGTAAAAGTATTCATACCCCTTGAACTTTTCCACATATTGTCACATTACAACCACGAACATAAATATATTTTATTGGAATTTTATGTGAAAAAACAACACAAAGTGGTAAACAATTGTGAAGTGGAATGAAAATTATACATGATTTCTTTTTTTTTACAAATACGAAACTGAAAAGGGCATTATGGAAAAGTATTCAGCCCCCCTGAATCAATACTTTGTGGAACCACCTTTTGCTGCAATTACAGCTGCAAGTCTTTTAGGGTATGTCTCTACCAGCTTTGCACATCCTGTGACTGAAATTTTGCCCATTCTTCTTTGCAAAACAGCTCAAGCTCAGTCAGATTAGATAGAGAGTGTTTGTAAACAGCAGTTTTCAGATCTTGCCACAGATTCTCGATTGGGTTTAGGTCTGGACTTAGACTGGGCCGTTCTAACACATTAATATGTTTTGTTTTAAACCATTCCATTGTAGCCCTGGCTTTATGTTTGGGGTAGTCGTCCTGCTGAAAGGTGAACCTCCCCCACCGTCTCAAGTCTTTTGCAGACTCCAACGGGTTTACTTCCAAGATTGCCCTGTATTTGACTCCATCCATCTTCCCATCAACTCTGACCACCTTCCCTGTCCCTGCTGAAGAGAAGCACCCCCCAGAGCATGATGCTGCCACAACCATATTTGACAGTGTGGATGATGTTTTCAGAGTGATGTGCAGTGTTAGTTCTCCACCACACATAGCGTTTTGTATTTTGGCCAAAAAGTTCAATTTTTATAACCTAAGCCTCCCTCAAATGTCTCCACAACTTTATCTCTGACCTGTCTGGTGTGTTCCTCGGACTTCATGATGCTGTTTGCTCCCCAGTATTCTCCTAACCAACCTCTGAGGCCATCACAGAGCAGTTATATTTGGACAGAGATTAGATTACACACAGGTGGACTCTATTTAGTCATTAGCAATCATCAGGCTTCTTCCGAAGGCAATTGGTTGCACTCAGAGTAAAGAGGGTTGAATACTTTTGCACATCGCACTTTACTGTTTTTTACTTGTAAAAACTTTTTAAATCATGTATAATTTTCGTTCCGCTTCACAATTTTATCCCACTTTGCGTTGGTCTTTCACATAAAATTCCAATAAAATATTTTTCGGTTTATGGTTGTAATGTGACAATATGTGGAAAAATTCAAGGAGTATGAATATTTTTACAAGCCACTGTAATGTGAGCTACAACAACATTTAATTTCCCTTTGGGATTATTAAAGTACACTACTGGTCAAAGGTTTTAGATACACTTTCTCACTTAATGGGTCTCTTTATTTTCATGACTATTTAAATTATAGATTCTCACCAAAGGCAGCAAAGCTGTGAATGAATACACATGGAATTATAAATTAAAGAAAAGGTTTGAAAGTACTTCGCTCCCTGAGCTTCATGAGGTGGTCAGAAATGTTTTTTTTTCAACGAGTCTTGAAAGAACTTCCCAGAGGTTCATTGAGAGACGGCCAAAGGATAATATTTCAGTCATCACAACAAAGGGCGGCTACTTTAAGGAATCTAAAATATAAAACATATTTAAAGTTATTTTACAGTATTTTATTCACTACATAATTGCATATGTGTTAATTCACTGTTTTGATGCCTCCAGTGAGAATCTATGTACAGTGTAAATAGTCATAAATATAAAATGAGAAAGGCGTTCTAAAACTTTTGACTGGTAATGTAATTTTGAATTTGAATTGAAATTTCATTTGATTTGAATTCATTGGAAGTAGCTTCCTCCGTTTGCATCTTTTCATTGCCTCCTCCCTTATACTTGAACTAAGAAAAGGGTTTTGACAGTTTACAACAGCAAACCTCTCAGCTCATCTCTCACTTGACAGCTGCTAACAACCACGTTATGTTAACAATCAACAGGCACCGTTTCCTGCTCTCGGAAGGGGCACACAGGGACAAGGTGCAGGCGCAGCTGCCTTGAACCTTTCCATCAAAGAATACCAAAGTCATTCCCAGAGGATTTATCAGATGAAAATAAATGTAATTTTATCCCGCTGCTGTTCTGCCAGTCCCACCCCGATAACTACAGTGTGTGACCCAGGGGTTCTCATTGTCATGGATATCTAGTGCTAAGGTGATAGAATAATGTGGAGTGGGCACCCATGGTGACAGCTGTGAGTGTACAGTATTTAAGACAGACGTGAGTTGGCAGGGTTACCTTCTAAATCAGTGGAGAGACAGAAAGTGTCAACATAGCCTCAGAGACTGCATTGCATGCATTGTAGTTCACTAAAAGTGTGTGTGTGTGTGTGTGTGTGTGTGTGTGTGTGTGTTTTTTTGCATGTTCCCTACAATGTAACTGTCTGTTACGCAGCAAAATCTGGTGCCGTAAAAAATGTATTAGTGCTATTGTTTAGTCTTTTTCACTTTGGACCTTGGTAGGGATGTTTTTTTCTGTTAGTTAAACCACTTAACTCTGACCTATGAATCAATCAAGCATAAAGTCAAATAAATGTTTTGTCTACACTTAGTCACTGGCAGCTTGTCACATCAATGAAAAATATTTCACTGCATTTCTTGTCATGCCAATGATTATGCAAACTTGTAAAAATATTCTTCCTTTCAAATAAAACATCACAAAAACATTGTTTCTGGACAAATGCATTTGTCTTTAATCCAAGAAATTCGTCCATCCATCCGCCTGTCTGTCCAGCTAGCCAGCCCAGGGTCTTATGGAAGATATGTAAAACACAGGACTTCTGAAAGGGCTTCATTCCAGTGGCCCAAACCACATCAAATGGTTTGTTTCAACAGGGAGGAGGAGTATGTTGTGCTGTGACCCTCTTCCAAATGGCCTAACATGATATCTTATACATTAAAGGTATAGCAGTTTTTGGTTGAAGCTTAATTTGGTAGGGTTTGCAGTTAATACCAAAGCATATGATAATAAATGGAGGTTTGAATGTAAAATAAGGGTTTTTCCAGGGAATTTGCCTGTAAATCTTATCAATTCCAACACTACTAGGCAGCTGCTCAGTCCCTCCACCGGAGGTTTATACACTGTGAAGCCAGCAGTACAACTTCTTTGGTAAAAAATTAAAGATGGAACTCCAATCCAACTTAAGAGAACACATCCTGACTTCACTGACAACTTTTGGTTGTAATGGTTATGAATCTGATCAATGGCAGAAAGCACAGCTGACAGAATCCAACATGCTCTGACCTCAATTTAGCACTGCATCGATACATTAATCAAGACTTTTATGAATCTTATTCACTTGGCCTGATCTTACCAAGTACAAAATTGATCTCAGTCCTCATGATAGACAAGTCTTCTTTAAAATCCCTGACCACTATCTCGAGTCTAGAAGATCGTTGGATTACTTCATCAACCCTAATAAGGCAATTGGATTCACTTGTTTATTCTGCACCATCCCGTGCCACATGATCTAACTTATTTCCCTAATCAGTCTGCAGCTGCAGCAGGAAATCAGAGACAAATAGGCACAGATCCTATGACGCATTTACAAATTCTCGAGGTCACATAGATCAGCTCATGTGGTGTGTTGATCTATTTGTTGGTTCTCTATGATTTCCACTTCTTGGTTTGGCAAGTATCCTGGTAGATTTCTAGACGTGTCTTTTTGTCTAACTTAGAAAAAGTAATTTTTCTTGACAAAATTATGATAAGCACATACATCCAAGGGCTGCATGGTGGTGCAGTTGGTAGCACTGTTTCTGCATGGAGTTTGCATTTTCTCCCTGTGCATGCATGGGTTTTCTCTGGGTACTTCGGCTTCCTCCCACAGCCCAAAAAAATGACTGTTAGGTTAATTGGTCTTTCTATATTGCCCTTAGATGTGATGAGCGTGTTTGGTTGTTTGTCCTGTGTGTCTCTGTGTTGCCCTGTGATAGACTGGCAACCTGTCCACAGTGTACCCCGCCTCTGGACCGCTGGAGATAGGCACCAGCTCCCCCACGACCCAGTACAGAATGGATGGATGGATGGATGGATGAAACTATGGAAACTATGTTAACAATGCAACAATGATTTCCTAAATATTAACCTCAAAGACAAAAGCTAAGCATCAAACACAATAGAAACACTGGAATAAAAATAACTGAACAGAACAAGACTGAATACTAAAAACTCAAGAATAAACTGATGCAGCAAGCTGAAACCCAAAGTTTCTAACTAAACCAAAGTCCCACAGATCAGAACATCCTGAGAATCACATCCCTGCTTGTTTATGCTTCCTTTCTCTACCAACTTGTTTCAACACTTCATTTCTTTTTTATGTCTCGCATCTTTATGTTAATGGCTTCCTATAGTCAGTCGTTGAAGAGCAGCAGATCATCCTCACTATTTTGAAGGGAGCAACTGGTCTCTTTGTTTGTCCATCTTTGTCTTTTTGGCTGCTGACAATAAATTCCAGAAGGTGATAACATATACTAGCTCACGCAGGGGATATCACTCTACTTCTCCCTGTTACACAGCTTTTCCAGAGCTTGGTGGGGACTTTAGGTGTAGTTGTCCTTGAGCACAGCAAAGCAAGAGGGATACTTTGCCAACCATTAGAAACAGTTTGTTTTGACCTGATGTCAGGGAAGAAAACTGCATCAGAAGGGACAAAACAGACATTTAAAAGAATATGAAAATTTTTTCAAGTTTTATTTTTCATTTTTGCAAAGGAAAGTTTTAAATGCTGTGAACTGAAGGTTTCTGATTGTGCGCCTGGGTAAATCCTGTAATTATAAGCAATGTCAACAAATGGAGGCAAGTGAAAGAGCATTTTATTACCCTGCTTAGAAAAAATATGCAGAGTATTGTTTTCATGTTAGAGAGGGAATGAGGATGGTCTCCCCTCAGACCGGCTGTTGTTTTGCAGACTAAACAAGGAGGGCTGTAACAACAACGAAGGGTTCTCACCACTGAGCTTGGCTCTCATCAGATGGCTCTGGACAGATGAAGGCTTGGTTACACAACTAATCCTCAATCTATAAATGTGTTTGGATACAAAGACAGACAAACGTCCACAAGTGGAAGACTCATGCAGGAACTCTTTTTTTCACACACAAAGGGAACCCAGAGCCATAATCTAGCGGAGGAACTCAGGATCTGAGCTGATTTTTTACACTTTTGAATGCTTACATCTCATCAGGACACCTGTATTGAAAGGAAATCTACAAGTTTAGAAGTGGTGAAATAAAACAGTGAGAAACCTGCATAAACAGTTCTAGAAATCTAAACAAAACTGCTAGCCTCTTTATTTGTGAAGAAACAAGTGAAGGTTTCAAGTCTTTTTATATTCATAAACCTTTGAACAAATCAACTAGTTTCCTTGCAGTGTCTGAACACTCGCAGCACAGTGGTGCAGTGGTTAGCACTGGTACTGTCATGATCTGCCTGTTAAGTTATGAGTCGGAGTTCCTTGTCTGTTTTCTCTACTTATATTGCTGTTATTTCAGTTCATTGATGTTGATTAGAATCATCATTCATTCTTGTGTTTAGATTACTTTCTAGGATTCCTGTGTTAGATGTTATAGTTTGTATTTCCTTGTAGATCTGCTTCCTTCCTGTTCATGTCCTTTAGTTAGTTCCACTGTTCACTTTTTTCTATTCACTTAGATGTTTTGTTATTTCTCTGGACTCCCTGATCATCTGAGGTAATCTGCCTCCCTACTTAAGTTGTCATGCATTTATCTCCCACCAGCTGCTCTAGATTTCTTTTGATTAACCGTCCTTGCTCATTGGTCCATTTCCCACACTACCCTCTGGTTTTCATTGTTTTCCATTTGATCCACTGCCTACCTCCATGTTTCATGTCTCTGTGTACATGCCTGTTTCTATTCTGTAAGTTCTTGGTTTAAGTGATCATTAAAACTCTTTGACTCACCATCCTCCAGGACTTCAGTCCTCCTGTTTGTTCTTGGGTCCTGCTCCTACTCAGCACATATTGACAGTTACCTCACATCAGAAAGTTCTACTAGGATCAAATCTTGGCTTGGGCATTTCAGTGTGGAGTTTGCATGCCCCCTCATGCCTATAGGGATACCTTGCCCTTTGCCCATTAACCTACAGATTGGTAAATCTTCAGTTTGGCGTCAGATTGGCGTCCCATGAGCCTAAGAGTTCCTGAATCCTATCCTCAGTTAGTTTGCTGGCTTTCACTCTGGAATTTTGACCCAAATTGAGAACATTAAATGGGTTTGTGGGTCTAACAAAACAACATCGTGGTCTCTAAACCATGTCTATATCCAGTGCCTACGTTTTTTTTTATTTAATTCTATTAATTAGTTGTCTTTTATATGTTTTCTTTTGATGTATTTTAGAAAGATTTTTCTTTACTGCACAGAGATTCAGAAATCTGATGATCTACCAGCCTATCCATTGTGGAAACAAAGAAAATGATAATTTGTTGTCCTTTCACATTCTACAGCCTTCGGTGTGATAAACCACTTTCCCTTGTGTCGCTTCCAATCTGGGGGCACTGTCAATGACTTCATTACTGACCACGTTCTTAATGTTATGTTTTAAACAGAAACATGGTTACATGAATTTAATGAAGCTCCCATTCTGAAAGAGGCGACGCCTCCGAACTACAATTTTCTTTGTGAGAGCAGACGGCAAAGAAAAGGTGGAGGGGTGGCCACTTTGTTTAAAGATTCACTAAGGTGTAAAAAAGTATTTCTGGGCAAATTTGACTCTTTTGAATATTTGGCTCTCCAGTTAAAGAGCCCGGTCTGAACCATGTTCTTGAATATTTACAGGCCTCCTAAGTCCAAAACAAACTTTATCAGTGATTTTAATGAGCTTTTATCTGTGATATGTATTTATTATGACTGTTTAATTAATGTGGGAGACTTCAACATTCATATGGACAATCCTGAAGACAGAAGTACAATAGATCTATGTGACACTCTTAGAAATTTTGGTTTGACTCAACATGTTAAACAGCAAACGCACAAACAGGGACATATTTTGGACTTGATCATCACTAAGGGTCTAAACATTTCCAAGGTGTCTGTAACTGATGTTGCCCTATCTGACCACTTTTCTGTTATTTTTGAAAGCATCATCTGCAATGACTCAGTTTGCCAAAGCGACAGGATAAGAAAACGCATCTTTAAGGACGGTGCTGCTGAAACCTTTAACCAGATTTACTCTTCTACCTCCACTTTGCCCTGTAACACTGTAGATGAGCTGGTAGATAACTTTAATTCTAAAATCTCGGACATCATTGATTGAATTGCTCCAATTAAAGTGAAAGTCGTTTCTGGGAAGAAAATGTCTCCATGGAGAAGTGCTCCACCAGTCAGAAGTGAAAAAAGGAGTGTCGAAAAGCTGAACGCAGGTGGAGAAAGACTGGACTCCAGGTTCACTATATTATCTATAAAGAGAGACTATAGGGCACGGTGCTGATGGTGTAGGGGTTAGCCCGCGACCATGTACAGAGGCTACAGTCCTCGAAGTGGCCGTCCCGGGTTCATGTCCCAGACCCGGCGACATTTGCCGAATGTCTCCCCCTCTCTCTACCCCTCTTTCCTATCTGCCTACTGTCAAAAAAAAAAATAAAAACAAAAGGCCACTAGTGCTGAAAAAATATCTTTAAAAGTGAGACTATACAGATATAACCTACAACTGAAAAAAGCAAGGGAATCTTTCTTCTCTGAGATCATCAGCAAAAACATTAACAATGCTCGTGCATTATTTGCCACGGTTGACAGGTTAACAAACCCTCCTGTAACTGTAGCATCTGAACTCCACTCTACCAGGGCCTGCAATGAATTTGCTAAATTCTTTACTGAAAAAACCCAAAAGATCAGAGGGGCAGTCAGCACATCCACATCAACTCCAGTACCAATGTTGTCTCCAACTAGAACTGATTTTGACAATATTTCACCAAATAAACTACAAAATCTTAGAAGAAATCGTACAGCAACTAAGCTCTTCTTCCTGCTGTCTCGATCTTTTACCCACAGCTTTCCTTAAGAAAGCTTTGCCTGTAATAACATCTGATTGAACTCAAATAATAAACGCGTCCCTTTTGTCAGGTGTTTTCCCCCAGGCCCTGAAAACCGCAATTATCAAACATCTATTGAAAAAGAGCAACTTGGACAAGCTGCTACTACAGAACTACAGGCCTATATCAAACCTCCCCTTCATCTGTAAGATTATTGAAAAAGCTGCGTTTCAGCAGTTAAACAACTTCCTAACAACGACCAACCGCTTTGATGTCTTCCAGTCAGGCTTCTTCCTCACCACAGTACAGAGACTGCTCTTGTCAAGGTGTTCAATGACATCCGTATAAATGCAGACTGTGGAAGAACCACAGTGCTGGTATTATTGGACCTTAGTGCAGCATTCGACACTGTTGATCACTCCATTTTATTAGAGCGCCTGGAAAACTGGGTTGGCCTTTCTGGTACAGCACTCAACTGGTTTAAATCCTACTTGAAGGACAGGGACTATTTTGTGTCAGTAGGTAACTTTACATCAGAGAGCACAAAAATCACATGTGGCGTTCCCCAAGGGTCCATCTTAGGGCCCCTCCTATTCAATATCTACATGCTCCCCCTAACTCAGATTTTAATAAACAACAACGTAAGTTATCATAACTATGCAGACGACACACAGCTATACGTTACGATGTCACCAGGTGACCATGAACTCATTCAAGCGCTGGGTAAATGCTTAGAAGAAATCAATGGATGGATGAGCCAAAAATGTCTTCAACTGAATAAAAAAAAACTGAAGCAATAATCTTTGGACCAAAGGAAGAGCGTTTAAAAGTTAGCACACAGCTTCAGTTAATACAGCTAGAAACCACCAGTCAGGCTCGAAACCTGGGTGTAGTGATGGACTCAGACCTGAACCTTCAGAGGCACATAAAGACAGTAACTAGGTCAGCCTTCTATCGCCTAAAGAACATCTCCAGGATTGAAGGACTAATGTCTCAGCAGGACCTTGAAAAACTAATTCATGTGTTCATCTTTAGTAGAATTGATTACTGCAACGGTGTCTTCACAGATCTGCCTAAAAAGTTGATCAGACAGCTGCAGTTAATCCAGAACGCTGCTGCCCGCATCCTCACTAGAACTAAGAAAGTGGAGCACATCACCCCGGTTCTAAAGTCCCTACACTGGCTCGCTGTAGCTCAGAGAATAGATGTTAAAATACTTCTGTTAGTCTATAAATCACTGAATGGCTTAGAACCAAAATACATTACAGACTTGTTGTCAGTGTATCAGCCATCCACACCTCTCAGGTCTTCTGGCTCAAATCTACTCTGCGTACCCAGAACCAGAACCAAACATGGAGAAGCAGCTTTTAAATTCTTATGCTCCACTAATCTGGAATAAACTCCCAGAAATCTGTAAAAGAGCCAAAACCCTAAGTTGCTTTAAATCAAGATTAAAATCTTATTTGTTTAGAGTGGCCTTTGACTGTGCCATCTAGGCATGATTAGTTGCGTTTTCAGTCCAATTTTCCTTTCATTTTCCTATCCATCATTCTATTCTCTTTTTTTTTTCATTACCTCTGTTGTTTGATTTTCTGTATCATTGTAATGTTTTTCCTTATGTACAGCCCCTTGAGTGCCTTGTTGCTGAAAAGTACTATATAAATAAACTTGACATGGCTTGACTTGACTGTGCATGCGGGGGTTTTGTTTACACCATAATTCTACCACTACCATGCCTTACTGTAGGAATGATGCTGTTTCGATGAATAGCAGTCAGGCTCCAGTTTTCGCGGTTTCAGTCGATTTTATTTTCACCTGAAAGTTTTCACAGAGAGCCCCCACCAGCCATCATGTTTCTCACTAATAGGAAAAACTCATAGCAGTGACACACCTCAAGGCATTTGCAGATTTTCTCTTGTTTTGTAATAAAATCTGTTCAATTCATTCATTCAATTCATTGTTTAATATCTAGGATCAATTTGGAATCTCTGTAATTGACCTGGAATCTGTCTGTCTGATAGGATTGAATTAACCTTTTTTGTTAAGTGCCTTGAGACAACTTGTGAATTGGGGCTATATAAATAAACTGAATTGAAGTAACATGTAACACTGATACTTTAAATGTAATTATTTTGTTTCTTGTCTTTTAATGTTTTTTTATTTTTTTCACTTGTGTTCATTTTTTTTGTAAAGCACATTGAGTTACTTTGTGTGTAAATGGTGCAATACAAATAACTTTGCTTGCACAATATCGGTGTATAATGTGTGGAAATATAAATGCCTTAGTATTAGTAGCTAAGAATAAGATATATTTGGGACTCTGCTGCTAATAGATTGATTTTAATTAGGAGTTTTAGTTATGCTTTTGATAGTTAGAAAAATCCTTAACATTAGCCTCTAGTATCATAACAATGAGTGTGCATTATTCAAGGTTAAGGCTTGCAGGTGTTTTCTGTCTCTATCGTGAGGAGCCAGTATGTGGGGAGGTATGCCACTCCTCTCTGTGCAGGTCGGAACGTCTGATAACTATTCCACCCCGGAACTTCCTGAAGATATGTGCAAAACATTTCTTTAATTAAATAATGAAATGTATCTCTTTTTTTGATGCTGTCGCCGGGGAGACATCCACAGATAGAATGATTGTGTATATAACTGAAAAAAACCTGTGCCTGTGTTTTTACTTGTTAAATAATTATTGTCTGTTGGTTTTAATACATTTTGCTGTTGGAGCTGCTTTTGACAAAAAAAAAAAAAAAAAAAAAAAAACGTTTAAAAAATGTGTGAAGAAAGTGCTTTGTTTCGGTAGCTGAGCTGGACATGGAACCTCCAGCACGTCACTCTTGGAACCATAGTTTTTTTGGCGCTTGTTGCACCCGGACAGATTAGGGAAACGAATCATGGACTGTGATGTGGTAAATAACATGAATGCCGCCACCAGAAGGACCAAAGAAGACAAGAAAGTGCTGAAAAAACAGCAGAAGGCCAGTCACACCTTACTGAAGCATGAAGGCATCAGTACAACATCGCAGCCTACCAAGGTGAAGGAAAAACAGAAATTATTATTTCAACACGAAGGACGGTTAGCCTATCAAGACATGAATAACCACATGTTTTGAAGCATTTGATGTAAAAGTAATAAAAAATAAAATAAAAAAAATACGTCTTGTATACAAAGGCAGTGCTGTTAACCTTCAGTCAGTTTACTTTTGATAACCTTAAAGTAAACCTCTTTCCAAAAAAAGCCCAACCAGCTTGGAGCAAACTTGTACAACTGTTTGTACTGTTGTAAATAATTTAGTGAGCCTCTTCTCCTTCTCATGCCTGCAGAGTTTGGTGGTCGCTAACGGAGGCCTGGGGAATGGTGTCGGTCGTGAGGATCTCTTTGCCGCCGTAAACCAGTTCGGAGACGTGGAAAGTCTGCTCATGCCTCCTCAGAAGCCCTACGCCTTTGTCACATACAGGTACCACCGCAGCAAGAGCCTGCGATTTATCATCCAGGCAGCCAGTTCCAGTCTGGAGCGAACACGTTGTTTCAAACTGAAGAGAAGTAATAAGGATTCAGCTTAACCTTTTAGCCAGACCTAATTTGTGAACTGTTATCGGATGGAAATGCAAAGAATATAGATTGTTTGTGCTAGATCAGTACTGCTCAACACTGCCCGATTTAAATTACTGGACTCTGTGTGCCAAATGTATTGTTGGTTTCACTAATTTTATTGTCTTTGGTTATTCCAGATTTGAAGATGGCGCTCGGAAAGCTCACGCCCAGCTTAACGGGAAGAAGCTACAGACTGGGGAGAACAGTGTCACTTTCTATCTTAGTTATGTTGACTCAGGTACATGTTTTAGGATAGTATCACACATATAGCTACATATAGCTCAGACACACAGTACTCTGCAAAAGTCTTGAGTCATTCTTTGTTTTATTCCATTTTGCTTCTAAGGAGCCAAACCTACTTTTAATGTTTTGACGTACTCCCTAATTCCCAAAATAATTATTAGTTGAAAGAAGTGGAGGTGGTGGAGGTGTATAAATACCTCGATGTTCACCTGGACAACAGACCAGAGTGGAGATACAACTGTGAAGCCATCTACAAGAAGGGACAGAGCAGACTGTACTTCTTGAGGAAGCTTAGGTCCTTTGGTGTTTGCAGCAAGATGCTGCATATCTTCTATAAGTCTGCTGTGGAGAGTGTGATCTCTTCTACCATCATCTGCTGGGGAAGCAGCATCAGAGCCAGGGACTTAAAAAAGCTCAACAAGCTTATAAAAAAGGCTGGCTTTGTTCTGGAGACTCCTCTGGAACCTCTGGAGATCATTGTGGAAAGACGGATTCTTCATAAAATGAAGAACATTATGGAGAACCCTGAGGATCTTCTTCATGAGACTGTCCTACAACAACAGTGTCTTCAGTCAGAGGCTTCTTCAGATCTGCTGTAAGACGGAGCGCTACAGAAGATCCTTCCTGCCCACAGCCATCAGCATGTACAACGGCTCTTTGAAGAAACCTACATAATATGAGCTACAACAACATTTAATTTCTCTTTTGGATTAATAAAGTATTTTTGAATTGAATTGAATTGATGATTTTAGACTTTTGCACGGTAGAGTAGATTAAGTGCCTCTGGAAATCGTCTCCTTTTGGCCACCTGATGTTGCGGCCAGTATCTATAACTTCACTGCATGTGTTATTTATGTTTGCTTGCAGTAAAGCATAGAGAGGAAACGTTGGTCGGTTTTCCTGAAGGATTAACCCTGGTGGAGGATTTTGTTTCTCTAGAGGAAGAGGCTCTGCTCCTCGCTGCTGTGGACTGGTCGATGTCTAATGAAGGTATCACCAGTTACAGCTTAAACACATTGTTCTTTCACAAACCTTTACCTTTTTAAAAGTTAAAACAAGATCTAGGATGCAAGAAAAAAAAAAAAAACATACAGCACACTCATTTTAGAGAGCATTTAGTGTTAATAGCTCATGAATAACTTGAAAAGTTTGTTTAAATTCAATTATCTTAAATGTTCAAGCATGTGTTTTAGCACAGAAAGCTTTGAAGCACAGGAGAGTGAAGCATTATGGATTTGAGTTTCGCTACGACAACAACAATGTGGACAAGGACAAACCATTACCTGCAGGTACTCGTTTTAATCCATATAATGCTTTATACAATTAGAGTTTTAAATGTCTGAGTATGAACAGATCTGAACATGGGTATTTAATGTGTTAATATACCTTGATTATCATGTTTTGGACTGTTTCTGGTTGATCCGAGTTTGTTTGCATTAATAAGTAGATAAACAGTCATTTTGTTTTCTTATGATTCTTATAATTACAGCTTTGAGTGGAAATCAGAGAACTGATTGTAAACTTTGTCTGCCCAGGTCTTCCTGACGAGTGTCTGCCTGTTTTGCAGCGATGTTTGCAGGACGGACTCATTAATGTCCTGCCCGACCAGCTGACTGTTAACCAGTATGAGTCCGGACAGGGTGAGTGTGTTCAGTTTGGTATCAACATTTTCTTTTTATACTTGACGCACGATTGCTCAATTTATCAATATTCTTATTTTTATCCAACTTTCTTTATTGTTTTTACATACGGAAAGTGGTTACATTCCCCTCAAACAACAACAACAACACTACAAACACACAATCAACTCCCCCACATCCCACCCTAACCTCTCCCCTGGCACATATCCCCTTAAAAAAACAAAACAAAAATTAAGATTGAAATAATATAAAACAAGCAAAATATTCCAGGGTCAAAGGTCCTCACAGATCCAAACAAGGTTAGTTTAATTTTCTCCAGTTCTAGGCAATGGGACATCTCTTTTATCCAGTTCTCATATGAAATAATGGCCTTGAGGCAAAGAAAACTTATCGACCAACTTCTGAAAAGATGCAAATTTTGAATCTATATACAAGGGTGAGGGTGATCAGTTTGTCCGAGACGAGTCAAGTCTTATTGATTCACAGAAAGTATGTCTCATTGTCAAAACAAACAACCCAAAAAAAGCTAAACATACAGTGGTCATTATCCTTTAAAATAAAAATTTTCTTAATCATGACATTCTATATTTTTCTTAATATAGACTTATCATTTTCCCCAGAGGATGATGCCAGTCTGCTTGCATCACTAACAGCCTACAGCAACATTTTACCCTGTCTTTTCTTTAATGTTTTAGTTGTTTGATAGTGAATTTCGAGTCTCTACATGTTTCACACATTTGGTACAATTCTTTGCTTTTCCATCTTGAATCTTTCAGAGCTTTACAGAAAGAAAAGATGACGTATTTGTGAAAAGCATGAACTAAACTACAAATAAACATTGAAAGCTTATAACTTGAACTTTATCTTAAAGGGTTCACACTGCAGTTATGCAATTTTGTCCCTTGTCTTCGCCACAGACCCAGTACTTTCCTTTTCTTTATTCTTAGTCTGTCCTTGGTGGAGTTACTGGTATGTTTTATGCTGGTGTAGCTTTTCAGTCATCCAGGACATGACAATGCTAAGTGCTCAAGCAGAAATCCTTTTGGATGAGAGGTGTAACGCCTTCAAGGAGCCAGAGAAATCTTGCGAATATACATAGGGCCGATATGTTTTGTAGAAAAACCGGCTGATGTAGGGTGTCCTCATTTTTTTTTTTTCAAGTAACTGTTCATGTAATTGCATTTATCCCATAAAATTAACACAGAAAGAATGGATCTATATTCACCACTAGGTGGCAGAAGAATCTCTTGAACATGCTAAGTTTTGTCGACCGTGGATCCTTATCTCTTTGTTAATACATTATTCAAAGGTTTAAAAAAAATGCCCTTTGCTATTCTGAAAATGTCCCTTGTGTTAATAAATGTCTAACAGAGTTGGCTTTCACACATCAAGTTTCTTTTAAATTGGGTTGACAATTATTTTCTGTTTGTGTCCTTTTCAGGTATCCCCCCTCATGTTGACACTCACTCCGCCTTTGATGACACCATCCTATCACTCAGTCTTGGGGCACAGGTAATCATTTGTGTTTGGAACATCTCCTTTGTGTCTTCTGATTCAACTTTTCACTCTGTTATTCAGCTTGTGCAAAAATCTAAATGTACATCTCAAAAAATATCGTGCAAAAGTTCAATATTTCAGGTGACACTCACATGTAAAATATATTTATTACACATAGAGTGAAATACTTCAAACTTCATTGGCTTGTAATTTTGATGATTTTGGCTTACAGATAATGAAAACCTAAAATGATGCGTCTCAGAAACTTATGATACATAAGATCAATAAAAAAGGCATATTTTCAACAGAAATATCAGGCTTCTGAAAACTGTTCATTTCTATGCACTGGGGTTCCTTTTGCAGGAATTACTGCATCAATACGGCGTGTAGGCGATCAGCTTGTGGTTCTGCTGAGGTGTTATGGAAACCCATGTTGCTTTGATAGCAGCCTTCAGGTCATCTGCAGTGTTGGGTCTGGTGTCTCTCATCTTCTTCTTGACAACAGAGACCATTGATTCTCTATGAAGTTCAGGTCAGGAGAGTTTGCTGACCAATCAAGCACAGTAACACCACAGTTAATAAACCAGCTTTTGGTACCTTTGGCAGCGTGGGCCGGTACCTAGTCCTGCTGGAAAATGAAATCAGCACCTCCATAAAGTTTCACAGAGAAGGAAGCATGAAGTGCTCTAAAATTCCCTGCTAGATGGCTGTATTGGCTGTGTTCTTCAGTAGGCACAGTGGACCAACACCAGCAGATGACATGGCACCCCAAACCATAACTGACTGTGGAAACTTCATTCTGGACGTCTAGCTTCTGGGCCTCTCTGCTTTCAGACTATGGGAGCTTGATTTTCAAATAAAATGAAATCTTTTCCTTCATCTGAAAAGATGATTTGGACCACTGAGCAACAGTCCAGTTCATTTACTCCTTAGCTCAGTTAAGATACTTGTAACCCATATGCTTAGATGCTCTTGACTCCAGACTCAGTCCACTCTTTGTGAAACTCCGCCATAATTTTGAATAGATCTTGCTTGACAATCCTCTCAAGGCTGTGGTTATCCCAGTTACTGCAGCACCTTTTTCTACTGCAGTTTTTTTTTTTTTAGCTCAACCTTTTATGAACAACCTTTTGTGGCTTACCCTTCCTGTGGAGCGTTTTAATGACTGTTCGCTGGACAACTTACAAGTCAGCAGTCTTCCAAACAATTGTGTAGGCCAACCAGAAAGACCTGTGCCTGCAGTGCAGTACTCTGCTCTTTTGGATTTGGGCCACAGTCAACTGTTTATTATGTATATTGCCCTTACAACAAAGTATTCATACACCACCAGCCTTTCCACATTTTGTCCTGTTATAGCCGCAAACCTTGAAAAACTTTATAGGTATTTTATGTAGTAGACGACCATAAGATAGTAATTATCTGTGAAGTGGAGCTAAAATTATACATGGTTTTTAAAAACGTCTCTACCTGCTTTGTGCCTAAAGAGACTGACATTCTCGCCAGTTCTCCTTTGAAGAGGATTAGATGGAGACTATTTGTGAACATCAATCTTTAAGTCTTGCTAGAGGTTCTCATTGGATTTATGTTTGGACTTTGACTAGGCCACTCTAAAACATGAGAATGCATTGATCAAAATCATTCTATTGTAGCTCTGTTATGTCTGTCTTTTATATTTAAGGTCGTTGTCCCACTGAAAGATAAACCTTCACCCCAGTTTCAAGTCTTTTTAAGGTTCATTCGCAGTCTGGAAAATTGTGCAATTAGATTTTTTTTTTTTCTAGGTTTCAAGGTGTGGAAAAAAATCAAAGTACGGAAAAATATTTGTATTACCAGTCTTTCTTAGTTTTTTGTTGTTGTTGTTTTTAAGATTTTTTTGGCACTTGTGGCATTTACTGAACAATAATCCGACAGGGATGAGGCGGAAGATTGAAGGGAAAGACATAC
This sequence comes from Girardinichthys multiradiatus, assembly GCF_021462225.1. NCBI lineage: Eukaryota > Metazoa > Chordata > Actinopteri > Cyprinodontiformes > Goodeidae > Girardinichthys > Girardinichthys multiradiatus. The sequence continues at coordinate 23,949,579 of NC_061810.1, read as the reverse complement.
AGCAACTGGCCCGAGACTGGGAATTAAAACCAGGACAACCGCATCGAGAACTACAGCCTCTGCACATGGCGCGCCTGCTCTACCAACTGAGCCACCCAGCGCCCACGGTCTTTCTTTGTTTACTAAAACTCTCCCCCCTTGTGACTTTTCTTCATTTGTTTCTTGTATTCCCTCTTCCTGCTTCTGTTTTTTCCATATCCCATATTCCAGGCCTGCCCACTGTAGAGATCTCTGTCCTAAATACACAGTGATCAATAATCATAAGGTCTGGAAAGTCTGGAATGTTTACATTAAAAGTGTATATTTTTCAGCCTCTTAACAGGTTTCCTTCAAAAATTGCCCATTTTACCATTGGCTCTGGCCAACTACCCTGTTCCTGCAGGAGAAAAGCATCACCTAAGCATAATGCTGCCACCACTGTGTTTCACTGTGAGGATGGTGTGTTCAGGGTCATGTGAGGTGTTTGTTTTCAGTTACAACTGGAGTTTTGCATGTAAGCCAAGTAGTGTGTGTCCCATGTGTTCAGACCAACGTCTGCCACATGTTTGCTGTCCCCAGACGTTGTTGCAAAAAACACTTTTCAGATTTTACATCCAATGTATCGGATGAGAAAATGCATCCTCTTATTCCTCACAAAAACAGTCACAGAGGAACATGTCTGGTTGTGTACATGAGAGAGTATCACCATCGACTCGGTCACATTCCACCGGTTTCACTGATTGGTTAATTTTCTTTCAGATAGGAACAGTGCCGTCCTCTCCTGCTTTTCTGGGGGAAAGAATGAATGAGTTCAGCTGTGGACTGAGGGAAAGATCTGATCATTTACTGGAGCTTCTCATGCTCTTTTACAGAAAAACACAAACTCATGTCCTTCTTTCTCTCCCCCTTCCCACACACACACAGGCATAACACCGCTTGACAGAATCCAATTTTCCTGCTGTCAGAAGTTGGAGAGATGCAGTTTGAAGTTGTGTGAATGTAATTTCCCTGCAGAGCGCCGGCTGCTCAGGCTGTAAGGAAACATTAAGATCAACCACAGGCACCGGGATGGAGGTGACTCTGCTGATTAAAACAGAGAGCAGACATAAACCAAATTTGTTAATGGGGATCTGAAAAAATTAACAGATTTACACAAGATTTCTGGATAAAGATGATCTGAAGAGAGATTTTGACTGGAACGTTCAACTTGCAACTTGCCAGGGTTCCATTTTATTATTAAAAGGAATAAATGCATGAAAAACGTGTTGGTTTTCAATATGACGTGTCTTAACAAACACACACTTTCCTTTGAAACCTAAGGTTTGGTACTCCTACCAGTTTTACAGCTTTTGAGAAAACAGGTAGAGTGCAAAAGAAGTTAAAAGTAAATTACAAAATGGGGGACAATGGTTTTGGATTAGGAATGCAAAACTTTAGGAACATTTGGTAACTATGGTAGTTAATGTGACCTTTCGGGAATAATGCACATAGTGTCACATCAGGGGATGAAAAACAATTTCTCTGCATTCATGTTTTTGTTGTTCAGTAAAGGGATCAAATTTTCAGTAAAATTAATAAAACATGCTTCAGTTCTACAGTTGATGCAGTTTTTTTTTTTTTTAAATGACCTCAAAAGCCCAGTTAATTTCCATAATTTACTATAATTCCCATGGAAGGTGTCCTAATTGGAAATATTTCAGTTCAACTTCCCATGAAGTGCCTCTGGAAAATGTCCTCTCCTTTACAGTCCTACCGTGGAGTTACAGACAGGGGTGGTGCTCCCGTTTTCTAAGATCTGGGGCTAGAGATGATCGTCCAATTATATAAAGATCCAGCCCTTCAACATCCTTAGGCAAAATTTCTTTAGGGGACAGGAAAGGAGGCTCCGACTGATTGTTCAGCTTCGGATTTAGGAGGAGCAATTTGACTCATTGTGGACTGGGTCTTTACCCTCAGAGTGAGTTAAAGGACTTCTATTGTCCAGTCTATTTGAGTTTTGTGGACTGGGAGAACACCTATGATCGTGTCATTGAAGGTATTTTGTGGTGGATGCTACAGGAAGGCAGAATGCTGCCAATTATCCAGAACTTGTAAGAAAAGCAAGAGCTGTCTCTGTATTCTCTGCACAATGTCCAGGTTGTTGAACAAAAAGGACTGCAGTCCCTTCTGTGGCTTTCTCTGCCTGAAGAAGTTAAGTATATTGGGGTCTTGTTTGTGGGAGATGATTAGGCTGATGGACCCTCATCTGTAGGAATGATAAAGCAAGCAGTACTTGAGCCTGCCACGGTCAATAAAGAGCTGCTCAGTCGTCGAAATAGCTCCGACATCTAGGGGGAAGCTTGGAGTAGAGCAGCTACTGCTCCGCTTTAAAAGGAGTCAGCAGATGTGATTTAGATATTATATCTGGGGAGGTTTTGTGGGCATGTCTCTTGGAGGAGAGCTAGAACTCGTTGGAGGGAATATTTATTCTTCGTGACTTGGGAACATCATGGGATGGCCCAGAATGAGCAGGAGAGTGGCGCTGGGACGTCTGAGTTTTTTTCTTAGATATGGTTCTGTGGAAGACTGTGGACAATTCACAATCCTTACCAAGGGATTAAATAAAAGAGACAGTTTTATTGATACAAGTATTCAAGTTGTCAGCGAAATAATCACTGGAAAACAGTCTGGTTGATTGATGATATGAACAAAATTTTTCTGCAGCTGAACATGCACTAACTTGTTAAGTTGTTTTAAAGTGTTATGTATTTAAAATTGTTACCTCTATTGGGCTTTGTATCAGACTAATGCTATAAATCTGTGTGATGAAGACGTGGTTTGTGTCCCTCCGTTTTATTTGAAACGAATAGTTTTATGTTGTTGTTGAATGGTTTCACTGCATGTTTATGCTTGGGTGCATCTCGTTGCAGGCGGTGATGGAGTTTCGCCACCCAGACGGCCGAGCTGTTCCCGTGGTGTTGCCTGAACGGAGCCTGATGGTGATGAAGGGGGAGAGCAGATACCTCTGGACCCATGGGTAGGCTGGGCTGTCGGACTTGTATTATCACAGTCTATTTTTATATTTCTCATGGGTTTATCTAAGCTTTTCCTTCCCACAGATGAATCTATTGAACTTGATCACACCTGTATCTCCTGGTTTTGTAGTTTGTGGTTGATGGCCTTCCACTAAAACTGTCTTTTATCCTCTGTTAGGATTACCCCTCGGAAGTTTGACCTGGTGCCAGCTTGCGAGCCTGACGTCGGTTCCAACAGTGGTCTCACTTTGAGAAAGAGGGGCACCCGCACCTCCTTCACTTTCCGCAAAATCAGATACGAACCCTGCTGCTGTGGTGAGAATGTTGAAAACACCGGCATAGTGCTGATATCATAGTATTGGGACACGATGTTTGGTAAAATGCTGAGCAAATAATTAAAGGATGTCTGAAAAAGCACTGATTATAATTTAAGGACTCTGAAGGGTTGAATAGCTATAGATGGCAAACTATTGTATTAAAACATGTTTATATTTGGTATACCATTGTCTACTCAGAAGGCAGGAATGTAAAATGTTTCCAGTTTATAGATGTGTAGGAACTCTGTTGAATATATCCTCAGACGTTTCACTGCTTAAAGCCTGAGTCGGTAAAGGTTCAATTCAAAAGGTTAAACATTTATTATGTAGATTCTTTACATACTGAGTGATATGCTTTAAGTTTTTATTTATTTCCTGAAACTCTGACATGTTTTCAGTGCAATAAAAGCTGCAAGTCTGTCAGGTATGTGTCTCTCAGCTTTACAGATCTACAGACGCATTAACACTGGTGCTCTAAATAAAATCAAATGACACCAATAGTGTTCAGCTGTCATCTAACTGGTAACTAGAGAACCCCAGAGTAGGATTTTGTACCCAATTACAGTTAGTCACTGATGCCTATTCCCAGTCAGATACTTTAATCAAATCAGTCCAATTCAGTTGAGAGTGTCTGTAAATAGCAATTTTTACATTATTCCACCCACTCATTCTCAATTGGATTTACTTTTGGACTTTGACTGAGCCGTTCTAAAACATGAATATCCCCCTCCAGCCTTCCCCTCTGCCTGCGACAGTCAGGAAGGAACCTCCCTCTATCCGCCATCTCCGCCCTCACTTCCCTGTTGCCATGCTGACGCTACTCTTTTGGAGGAGGAGTACGTGCACCGGGTGTATGATGCCATCGCCTCTCACTTCAGCCGGACTCGTCACACTCCGTGGCCCCATGTTTGCCACTTCCTGTCCTCGCTCCCACCTGGAAGCGTGCTGGTCGACGTGGGCTGTGGAAACGGGAAGTACCTGGGAGTCAATCCACAACTGATCACGGTGGGTGTCGTCATTTAATGATGCGTATAGTCCTGGAAACCATCCGTGACCCCTGAATGGAAATCTCCTGTTCTGATTTTAAAAAACATTTTTTCCCCAGCTTTTATTTTATTGAAGATATGAAATAAGTAGCAGTAGAGGCAGCAAACAGCCAGGATTTCTTTAGCCCGTTTTTTAACATGACAAAAAGTATAGTTGAATTAAAAACAAACCTTAACTGCTCAAGAATGTTGAGGAATAATCATTAGGGATAATTAATGAAAATGATGAAAACCAAAATAAGGATAATCATTTCGATTTTGACAAACACTGAAGTTTTAAAATACAGCTATATTTTTTTATGTTTTATGAGCCAAAACAAACTAAATGGTGTTCTGTGCATTGAAAAGTGATAATAAACCTTGGAAGTTTTTCACATTTTGTTCATTTTGACACAATTTCCAAGTGCTTTCTTGGGATTTCATCTGATACACCGACAAGTCAAAATCTGAAAAGTGCACATTGTATTCTGCACCATTTACTCCTTATAGACCTAATTAAAAAACGATTGCCTCGAGACGTAACCTAATTAGTAAATAGAGTCCCGTTTGTGTGTAATATATTGCCTGTGTAAATCCAGCCATTCTGTGAAGTCCTCAGAGTTTTTATGAAACGTTAGAGACCAAACAGCATCATAAAGACCAAAGAGCACAGCAGAAAGTTCAGGGATAACATTGTGGAGACATTTAGTGCAGGATTAGTTTATAAAACAATTTACGTAGCTTTAAATTTCCCAATAAGCACTCTTTATGTTGACATCCAAAAATGGAAAGAATATGGCAGATACTCAAGACGTGTTTCCAGTCAAACAGACCGACAGACAAGAAGAGCATTAATAAACGAAGCAGCCAAAAGTACACGGTATCTCTGAAGGAGCTGTACAGGTCCACAGCTCAGGTTGGAGAATCAGCCTCTACAAGTCCGGCCTCGAATGGGGGAATGTTCTAAAGGGGATGGAACCTCCTTCCCTCGATAAGCATAAGTGGGACATAAGTGGCTTATATTTCACTTAGTAGCTTTTGATTTCGCTTGCAGAAAAACCTTAAGATACCTGCTTTAAGTGTTGGTGGTCTGTGTTAGTTCCCCTCTTCAAACAGACGGTTTCCTGTAGTAAGGAATGTAGGCCAACTTTGTCCAACTTATTTGTGTAGTTTTGAAGAAGACATTTGGACAGTTTTAAGAGCCTTAAATCTTAATGTAGATTAAAGTCTGTACATCATGTGTTTTGTTTTTTTCTCTTTTAATGTCTGAGTTTTTAATAATAGTACAGAAAACATCTTTTTTTTAAATGCTCTGCCTGTGTTTATGCACACTTATCTAAGCTCAGAAGTCCATAGTGACTCTTTAGCTCCATGGCAGAACAGGCCTGAAAATGCTTCAAAGAACCAAGCAGACGTCTCGGTCAGGCTTTTTGTTGATGTAGAAATAAGACAGGCAAGCTGCCGCAAGTTCTGAGCAGTCAGTTACGGTTGTTGTAAGCCAAAAGGCTTTGCGACAGTTCTGTAAGGTTTGCATATTACTTATTCGTTTTGCTCATCTACATCCTTGTGTTGTTGACATCAGCAATAGAGAAAACCCTTTAGTATATTGCAGAACATCTCACTTTGCTGTATAAGACATTAAATGTAGCGAAGGAAAGGATGAGATCAATGTTCTCGCTCAAGTCTCTGCAGGAAGCCATCCTTCGCATTAGATCGGTTTCCATGGTAATATAAATATTTTCTGTTTTCGTATGCACACGAGGATATTCATGTTTAGGGATTTAGGAGAAGCGTGTAAGCAGCTTATCTTGACTCAGACCGTAGCTGTAATAAATCATCAGTGAGAACATTGTGATTATGCAGGTCGTGCACCAATTCTCTGAGTTTTATTCAGCTTCTTCCAATTTTCTCCTCACTCAGTGTTCTATTCTTCTGCTCTTTAATCTTTTCCTTTCTGGCTCTCTGTCCTGATCCCCTCCTCTGTCCTTTCCTCTGCAGTTTGACACCATTAACATTTTAAGATTGAATGGAAAGAAAAAACGGCTGCTCTCGTGCATGTGTGTAGTAAATCTTTTCCCACCTTTTCTCTTTTGGGAGAAGACCAAAATAAAGCCTAAATTGACTCTGAACATGTTTTAAAATTGTTACCACAACCATCTTGCAGCCTCCGATCTCTTTTCAATTTCATTCCAGCTGTCTTAACTTTCTTTTTGCTTAATCTCCGCTTTTGTGCTTAAATCTTTCGCTCGGTGTTCATTATCTCTCCTTGTGTTTGTCTGATCTCAGGTGGGATGTGATCGCAGCAGCGCTTTGGTCCAAATCTGCGCAGAGAGGGGATTCCAAGTGTTTGTATCTGACGCTCTTAGCGTCCCCCTTCGAACGGCCTTGTGCGATGCCTGCATCTCTATTGCTGTCATACACCATTTTTCCACATTGGTATGAGCAGCACATTCAGTTATGGTCTCAAAAGTGGTAAACACAAATAAATAAAATGTATTGAACACAATTTTACAGGCCAGGAAGATATTCTGCATAAGTTGGTGTGGGAGTGAGGATGTGATTACTACTGTAGTACAATTAATATACTATACTAAGATACTACTATAATTGTTTGCAATTGTTAAAGTTACCATAAAAATCTGAGTACTTATGTTATAATGTCATCATCACAATATCAGTGTATGCAATATTAATATCGTAAAGTACTTTTTGGAGCATTATAATTGCTTGCTAATATATCTTGAGGGTTATGAACTTGTATTTTACATGCTAATGTGATGTTTAGCCAGCTGGACAGAGTCTGCAGATGCTATCACAGGACACAAATGACATTGCTCAAATTGCTAAAGGTGGCATGAGTGCTTCAAACAGTCACTGCATGCTTTTTATCATGCAGCCGTGTTAATAATACATGTATAAAGTAGGAAAACTCAGTGATGCTACTGGCGTCACTCTGAGTAACTGCTTTGGTTTGCTTTTTACATGTGTGCGTAAGTTAAATGATAACATTGTTACTAGTGATCAGTTTAGACTTAAGAATCTTGTTGCAAGATCTTTTATATTATATCATCCACAGACTGTTGGATTCAATTGTAAATGGGTTGATTTCCAAGGATTTGTATTTATTGGCATCTGTTAATTTGTGCAGCGTCATGAAATTAGTCTTGTTATGAATTGGTAAGATATAAAGAAATATAGTTATTGGAAATAACTAAGCAAGTATTGTTCATGATGGGGAAAACCATCAATTTCCCCTTTTTAAATTTACTAAAACCTAAATATGAAACGTATGCTGTCTGCTAGGAGGTCAGCATATCTGTATTTAAAAGGGTGTACACTTTCATTGGTCTCTCAGTTAAATGACTGAATTCTTCTTTTCCTTCCTCCTTATAGCTAACTTCAAAGCCAAGCGATGTTTCTCTTTGACAAAATTGCAAATAAATTGTACATTTGAATTGTAGCCTTAAAAACCAAACTTCCTGTGCTGTCCCAGCCAACCAGCCTGTATGCGCACTTTGGAGGTGTGTGCACCAGCCTTGTGTCGGAGTGATAAGGTTGGAGCATTCTCATCAGACCAGTGTTCTCAGTTCTTCAGATTCTCTAATTACGCACAGATGCCCTGGATAAGTTGCCCCTACTGCCACCAGGCCCCTTTACCACAATGAACCGTTGAGGTTTTTCGGTCAGTTGGGGAACGTCACACTTCACGGTGTGTTGTAGAAAGCACACTGCCTTCTTGCTGCATCCCACAAGATCCTCCCGAGACAGTCCGCTATCTGGTTGTTGTGGTGACTCCTCAGTCTTGTGTGAATGAGGCCCAACCCTTATTCAGTCATTATTTAACTTGAAAACTATAATTAAAAATAAGGTGGTAACATTTCCTGGTGGATTCATAGTTTTTTTATTCTATCAATTTTCCTTAAATTCAGCTGCAAGCTAAAACAATCACACAAAAATGAAATCATACAAGTATATACATTTCAACAAGTGATGTCACTGTGGTCTAATTATATAAGAAAAACTATTTTTGATAGTCTTCACAGGTCAGCTTTTAATGAGCTTTTCCAAGGAGGTGAAACTGTAAGAACACAAGTAAAGGTTTTTATGTTTATACACTTACTTGAATAACTATCAGTCTAAAGTACAGAAGCTGCAAGCTCACATATTAAATCCCACAGTGTTCATTTGAGTCTCTTGTGTGATTTTCCTAACTAACAATTTTGAAATGCGATTAAAATCACACACAAGAAATACTTCTGTTTGCTCCCAGAAATGATTCTATTTCTCCCGGTTACTTCTTGAAATGCTCACGGTTTAAGCATTTGTGTGTCTTGCAGGAGCGTCGGCTGGCAGCAGTGAGAGAGCTGGTGAGACTTCTAAAGCCTGGAGGTCAGGCGCTCATCTATGTTTGGGCTTATGAACAAGAGTACAACAAGCAGAAGTCTAAGTACCTTAAAGACCACGACAAACAACATAATGGAGAGAAAAGTAAAGACACAACAGAGGAGAGCCAGGAGTCACATGAAGAGCCGAGTGTCTTCACCACCAGCCTTGTAGCAAGAGACGTAAAGGACGCTAGCGAAATGACTGAAGGCAGGCTTAGTGTTCACACTAACCGCACCGCCTTTAATTCCCAGGACCTTTTGGTTCCTTGGCATCTTAAAGGGAGGAAAACACATGGGGAAGAAGAATCATCCGGCAGGTTCAGTTCCAGAGGGGAACCCAATCCAGATTTCGACTCTAGTATGTCTTCTGACACCACACACAGCCCGGACTCTAAGCCCAGTCCTAGTGATAACATGTGTCAGATTCCTGGTGGGAGTTCAGTGCCTGTCTTTCATCGCTATTACCACGTCTTCCAGCAGGGGGAGCTGGAGCAGCTCTGCACTCAGGTGACTGGTATCAAAGTGCAGACCAGCTATCATGACCAGGGAAACTGGTGTGTTGTATTACAGAAGGAGTAACAAGTGGTTTAAAGTAATGTTTATGCTCATACACAATTTTTAAAGGTGAAATAAATGTGAGGATCTTACTGAGTCTTTGCTTATATAACAATTTATCCTTATCTGCCCTGCTAATAAAAGACATAAGAATGGTTTCCAAGCAGCATTCAAGTGAATTTAAAAATTTGTTTCCATTAGGTCATTATCTTTACATCTCATCTATGCACCAGTTCCCTGTGCTCTTTTTATCCTCTTTGTGGTTGGGTCTGCTTTATTTGTACATTTTTTGGTTAAATCCAACTACTAGTACTGAAAGCTAAGCTTAAATTTCTCACAATTCCTTAGTCTTTAAAAGATATCCAAATATTGTCCAGTACAGACTTTGAGTGAAGATCCAGTCCTGTGTTCCCCTCTCTGACCTTATTCATTCATTTACTTTATTTAATCAGATTTGTCCTTTTGAGATCTTGTGGGAAGACTTGGCAAAGAGAGCAACAGCACCGTTCAAGTAAAAAGATAACACAACAGAGTAAAAAATAGATATAAAACGCATATAGAAGCACTTGCTTCTGCACACAGTCATATTAGACGCAAGAGTTTTCATCTAGTTACAAACTTTTGCAAATGAAGTTCAGATTGTTTCGGTCATCAGGTGCCAAAATCCTAAAAGCTTTCTTTCCAAGTTTATTTCCTCCTTTAGGAACCACTGTTTTTTTTAAAAATGTCAATTAAATTGATATTCTGATATTCTTTCCAATTTTACTGAGATGAAACACAAACTGGCATTGGGAATGGATTTGGTTACGTTCCACCTACATTTAAAATTGCCCTATGTTGTTACTGATTAGGTACCAAGTGGTTATCGCTATCAAGGCAACCAAGATTTTAAAAACGCAAGGTTTCTTAACCACACAAAGTAATGCAGCTATGCTCCTCCCCCACCTGTTGCTGCACACTACCCGTCACCTGGCTCAGTGTTACTGTCTTAGTGCTAGTCTGTAAAAAGCAGAAAGACCAAAAAGTATAAAAGGCTGTGCAATAAGTTGAAAACTACAACTAAATGTTGTTGTTCTTGTTTAACAATTTAAGTGTTTCTTTTCATATTTTCTTTAATCCTGCTGTTTATAGTCTTTTTTTATTTGTAGGAAAAAAAACAGTAATCTTCTGGTCAGATTGTTTAGAAACAGAAAAAAGGTGTTGGCAAAAGAAGTTGCAATTGGTACATCTCTCCTCTCCAGCTGGCGGCCTTTATTCTGCTGTCATTAATGCCTGTTTGTGGCTGACTTATCCAGGGACTGAATGCGAGCCTTTGTTTGTAGGATTTGCACTGGTTATAATTAAGTCTACATGAGTGACAGGGAAAGATAACAGAACTGTAAAGGTTTAAGGATAAACGGCCTGGAGAATTCTTGTATAGTAAATCCTGAAACAAAGCAGACCTATTTTGTGCTGGAAGATCTCATGCAGAAACTAGTTTAATCAGACCTCTTAAATGCTCTTCGTACTGCACAGGCCTTTCAATAATTCACTCAACTTTATTATTATTACTTTTTGTACTCCACTCCCCTTTAATTTGTCTTTGAGGTCAGCGTCTGCTCGGAAATCACCGAGCTGTAACTAAGCCGTATAAAGTCTCTGCCAGACCTTTTCCTGTTAAAGGGCTGCAGTGTAAGGTTGCGCTTCAGGCTCTGTGTGATCTGCTCACCTTTAAAAAGTCAAATATAGTTTTTCTTTTTCGAAAATATCTGAAGTAGCGCCTTATGGATCAAAGGTCACAGTCTAAGGATTGTAACATACACGTGCAGCTTTTTTTAAATCTTATCTATACAATCTAGACTGTATTATGTTTGTTTTTTGGACTATTTGGTTATGTTATTTGAAGGATGTAGTATATACAGTGGGGAGAACAAGATTTGGCAGTTTTTCCCACTTGCAAAGCATGTAGAAGTTTTTCATTTTTATCATAGGTACTCTTCAATCCCGGCTCTCACAGGCCTGTTTGTTCTTCTTTAAGAAGCGCTCCTGTTCTCCGCTTATTACCTGTATTAACTGCACCAGTTTGAACTTATCTGTTTAAAAGACACCTGTCCACACACTCAAACAAACTCCAACCTCTCTACAATGGCCAAAACCAGAGAGTTGTGTAAGTTGCATCAGAGATAAAATAGACCTGCACAAGGCTGGGACGGGCTACAGGATAATAGCCAAGCAGCTTGGTGAGAAAACAACTGTTGGAGCAATTATAAGAAAATGGAAGAAGTTCAAGATGACGGTCAATCTCCCTCGGTCTGGGGCTCCATGCAAGATCTCACCTCTTGGGGCATCAATGATCATGAGGAAGGTGAGGAATCAGCCCAGAACTACACGGCAGGATCTAGACAATGACCTAAAGAGAGCTGGGACCACAGTCTTAAAGAAGACCATTAGTAATAGAAATATCCTGTCCAGGGGTGACGCTGAAAAACTAGTCCATGCATTTGTTACTTCAAGGCTGTACTATTGTAATTCTTTACTATCAGGATGTCCACAAAATGTAGTTAAAAGCCTTCAGCTGATTCAAAATGCTGCAGCAAGAGTTCTGATGAAAATTAAAAAGATAGATCACATTTCTCCTATTTTAGCTTCCCTTCATTGGCTCCCTGTTAAATCCAGAATAGAATTTAAAATTCTCCTCCTCACATATAAAGCCCTTAATGATCTAGCTCCATCATACATCAGAGATCTGATTGTTCCATATGTTCCTAACAGAGCACTTCATTCTCAGACTGCAGGTTTACTGGTGGTTCCTAGAGTCTCTAGAAGTAGAATGGGAGGCAGATCCTTTAGTTATCAGGCTCCTCTCCTGTGGAACCAGCTCCCAGTTTTAATCCGTGAGGCAGACACCCTGTCTACTTTTAAGGCTAGGCTTAAAACTTTCCTTTTTGATAAAGCTTATAGTTAGAGTGGCTTAGTTTATCCTGAGCTATCTTCCTTATTTTTTTACCTCTGCCTTCCTCCCTCCCTGTTGGATGGAGTAAGGGGGAGTCAGGTTTAGCCAAAACCGGCTCAGTTATGAGGTGCAAACACACCCTCCATTTCTGCTACCTGTATGACCCCTTCTCTTTTCCAATGGTTATAATCAGTCTGACAGAGGGAGGTATCCCAATCGTTGTGGTTTTTAGTATAACAATGACCATCAGTGGGCTCTACATGGACAAACTTTATCAGTTTATTATTTTACTTAGTGCCCCTACATGTGGCCCGTTTTGGGGTGGCCAGGCTCTGGCATTCGGTGGTTTGGTCTGGCCTCCTCGGCGGCCCCGCGCCGTTCCGGACCCTTTGTGGGGTGCCTTGAGACGACATTGTTGTAAATAAGCGCTATATAAATAAATAAACTGAAACTGAAACTATCTGTGTAGTTATGCTGCTATAGACTTAGGCTGCTGGAGGACATAATGACCACTTTCACCCTCTTCGCTACATTCTCACACTACTCTCCAATTTTGCATTAATTGCTGTTATTTCAGTTTTTAACTTTATTCTCCCTCTTTTCTCTTCCTAGAAGCTACAACTGGTCTGACTCTGTGTCTACCTGTGACACCTTTCTGGAGAGGGGAATCGTCTGAGCTTCTGCTGGCAACAACTTAATGCTCACCCTCTACCAATGATCCACACACTTTCTCTCTCCTAGACATGGCAATTGACTGAGCTTTTACTGTGACTAACTATGTGCTCTCTTTCAGACTCTAACCTTGAAAACTGGCTCAGAGTTTATCTGTTCTTTCTTTCTAGATGAAACGACTAAAGGAGCTACATCCATTAACATTTACTTTTCCTTCCCATAGAAAGGACTCCTGGATCAGTGCTTCTTTGTTCTTTTTGTGTCTCTGCTCTGTTCTCTCAAACCCCCAGTCGGTCGTGGCAGATGGCCGCTCACACTGAGCCTGGTTCTGCTGGAGGTTTCTTCCTGTTAAAAGGGAGTTTTTCCTCTCCACTGTTGCTACATGCATGCTCAGTATGAGGGATTGCTGCAAAGTCAACGCCAGTGACTGTCCACTGTCTCTACATGCTCATCTGGGAGGAGGGAATGCTGCAAGTCACTGACTGGATGCAATCTGCTGGGTTTCCTTAGACAGAAAAACTTTTTATCCAATTTGAAAAAATAATTGAATCTGACTGCACTGTTCAATGATTAGGATTAATTGGAATGTATGTACCTGACTGTTGTGAAGTGCCTTGAGACAGCATGTGTTGTGAATTGGCGCTATATAAATAAAACTGAATTGAATTGAATTAACACACTATGCTGCCATGTATAAAAATCCTACAGCGCATGCAAGGTCCCCCTGTTCAAGCCAGCGCATTTCCAGGCCCCTCTGAACTTTACCAATGACCATCTGGATGATCCAGATGGGGAATGGGATTAGGTCATGTGTTCTGATGAGACAAAAATAGAGCTTTTTGGTCTAAATTTCACTCACTGTGTTTAGAGGAAGAAGGATGAGTACAACCCCAAGAACACCATCCCTACCATGAAACATGGAGGTGGAAACATAATTCTTTGGGGATGCTTTTCTGCGAACGGGATGGGACGACTGCACCGTATTGAGATGAGGATGGATGGGGCCATGTATTGGGAGATCTTAGCCAACAACCTTCTTCCCTCAGTAAGGGGACTGAAGATGGGTCATGGCTGGGTCTTTCAGCATGACAACAACCCGAAGCACACAGCCAGGGAAACTAAGGAGAGGCTCTGGAAGAAGCATCTCAAGGTCCTGGAGTGGCCTAGCCAGTCTCCAGACCTGACCCCAATCGAAAATCTTTGGAGGAGCAGTACTAGGTTGTTAAGACTTTAAAGCTGCTGTCCAACAAGGTTGGATAAGGGTGTAATCTTGCTACAGTGAGGAGGATGGCGAAGGAGATAAAAAAAACTTCAAAGCTTTTGCCCCATTTTTCTGGGCCTTGACAAGAAACAGCATATACAGGTCCTTCTCAAAATATTAGCATATTGTGATAAAGTTCATTATTTTCCATAATGTCATGGTGAAAATTTAACATTCCTATATTTTAGATTCATTGCACACTAACTGAAATATTTCAGGTCTTTTATTGTTTTAATACGGATGATTTTGGCATACAGCTCATGAAAACCCAAAATTCCTATCTCACAAAATTAACATATTTCATCCAACCAATAAAAGAAAAGTGTTTTTAATACAAAAAACGTCAACCTTCAAATAATCATGTACAGTTATGCACTCAATATTTGGTCGGGAATCCTTTGGCAGAAATGACTGCTTCAATGCGGCGTGGCATGGAGGCAATCAGCCTGTGGCACTGCTGAGGTCTTATGGAGGCCCAAGATGCTTCGATAGCGGCCTTTAGCTCATCCAGAGTGTTGGGTCTTGAGTCTTGAGTCTCTCAACGTTCTCTTCACAATATCCCACAGATTCTCTATGGGGTTCAGGTCAGGAGAGTTGGCAGGCCAATTGAGCACAGTGATACCATGGTCAGTAAACCATTTACCAGTGGTTTTGGCACTGTGAGCAGGTGCCAGGTCGTGCTGAAAAATGAAATCTTCATCTCCATAAAGCTTTTCAGCAGATGGAAGCATGAAGTGCTCCAAAATCTCCTGATAGCTAGCTGCATTGACCCTGCCCTTGATAAAATACAGTGGACCAACACCAGCAGCTGACACGGCACCGCAGACCATCACTGACTGTGGGTACTTGACACTGGACTTCTGGCATTTTGGCATTTCCTTCTCCCCAGTCTTCCTCCAGACTCTGGCACCTTGATTTCCGAATGACATGCAGAATTTGCTTTCATCCGAAAAAAGTATTTTGGACCACTGAGCAACAGTCCAGTGCTGCTTCTCTGTAGCCCAGGTCAGGCGCTTCTGCCGCTGTTTCTGGTTCAAAAGTGGCTTGACCTGGGGAATGTGACACCTGTAGCCCATTTCCTGCACACGCCTGTGCACGGTGGCTCTGGATGTTTCTACTCCAGACTCAGTCCACTGCTTCCGCAGGTCCCCCAAGGTCTGGAATCGGCCCTTCTCCACAATCTTCCTCAGGGTCCGGTCACCTCTTCTCGTTGTGCAGCGTTTTCTGCCACACTTTTTCCTTCCCACAGACTTCCCACTGAGGTGCCTTGATACAGCACTCTGGGAACAGCCTATTCGTACAGAAATGTCTTTCTGTGTCTTACTCTCTTGCTTGAGGTTGTCAATAGTGGCCTTCTGGACAGCAGTCACGTCGGCAGTCTTACCCATGATTGGGGTTTTGAGTGATGAACCAGGCTGGGAGTTTTAAAGGCCTCAGGAATCTTTTGCAGGTGTTTAGAGTTAACTCGTTGATTCAGATGATTAGGTTCATAGCTCGTTTAGAGACCCTTTTAATGATATGCTAATTTTGTGAGATAGGGATTTTGGGTTTTCATGAGCTGTATGCCAAAATCATCCGTATTAAGACAATAAAAGACCTGAAATATTTCAGTTAGTGTGCAATGAATCTAAAATATATGAATGTTAAATTTTCATCATGACATTATGGAAAATAATGAACTTTATCACAATATGCTAATATTTTGAGAAGGACCAGTAGGTATAGTGTATAAAGTAAGTATGATTTTTAAGCTGAAATCAATCCTGCCTTTCAGATTTAATTTAGTTATTTGTTTTTCAATGTAATTATCGTACCAGTGTTTGTTATAATAATCATGTTTTACAACACAGCCAAAGAAAAAACATTGTCATGTAGGATTACTTTCACCTTATAATGGTGAGGACGAAATGTAAAACGTGGATTATTTAACAGGGTTATTCACATAGATATTGAGATACATGTTTATTAGTATTGCCCTTCTGCAGCAGGAGGTTATTTTGTCATCAGGTTCAGGTCAAATCACCTGCAAAGCTCTTAGTTCCTCTGGGACCAACAGATAAAAACCCATGTTAGATCTGAATTATATGTGGTCCAGTTGCTTTTATTGATTAGGTTAAAGGAGAATTTGTGAGAAAAACCTAAAAATAAAATTTCTGTTGTCAAATTTAACCCCTATTAACCTACCAAAAAATGTAATGTTTTTTTGTGAATGTAGAGGAATTCTTAAGTCTATGATGATACCCTTTACACAACACCCTACCTTCAGCTTTAGGAAAAATTCAACAATACATTTTCAATTTCTTTAATTATTTAGAAGTGAAATGCCAGCTGTGATCCTGGGCATATCAACAGTTAACATTCTTGTTTTTTTTAATATTTTTTTATTTTGTGTCACTAGTGGCCTTTATTGACAGTTACCAGACAGGAAGTGGGGGGAAGACATACAGCAAAGCACTTAATGTCGGGAATCAAACCCTGAACGGCTGCTTCGACGACTATAGCCTCTGTTTATAGGGAGCACGCTACACCACGCCACACTCCTCTTCCCCAGCACTCCCCTACCAGCTGTGTGCTGATAGGACTATGCGGCTGATTGATAAAACTTCCACCTCTCTTCTCAAGGACAATGGCGCTTCTATCAGTGTTGACAGTCTAATTCTTGCAAACACACTCAGACGTATATATTCGCAAGATTCCATCGTACGCTTGCTAAATCTTTACTTATGTGTGTGTTGCTTACCCCTGCTGAGGTTTTTTTGTACTACTTTAGACTGTATTCTGCTAAGAATAGAGTCTGAAATGTGATTTTTTTCCCTCCTATCTTACTTTACCAAGATGCGTGATTTCATTACTGTTCATAGATTTTCAAATTTCTCAGAAGGATTCCCAGCAAAAGTCAAATATTATTAGTATTTGAAAATTTGGACTAAAGCTGTTTTTACACCAATGACCAGAGATTTTCAGATTTCTTATAAGGATTGTATTACAACTATTTCATACCAGTAAAAGCCTAACATTATTAGTATTTGAAAGTTTGGACTATAACCGTTTTATACCAGTGATCCAGTTTAGAAAGATTCATAGATTTTTAGATTATTAGGAAGATTGGATTAGAACCAGCTCTTACCAGTAAACCCCCAGGGATTATTAATGTCATTTGATTTGTTTTTCTGTTGTTTGATTTTCTGTATCGTTGTAACGTTTTTCCTTATGTACAGCTTGAGTGCCTTGTTGTTGAAAAGCGCTATATAAATAAACTTGACTTGACTCCGCGCTCATGTTTCTTAAAGGGTGTGAGCACAAAGTGTAGCTTTATTGATCCTTGTCTCTTATCATTTCTTTTACCATGTGAAGATGAAAATATTGCAGTCCTCATAATCCAGTACAATCCAACTTCTTTTCTAATAGCCAATGCCATTTAAATCAAAGAGGACATATGAATGATGTTCACACATTTTCAATGGTCTTATTGTTGGTACCCCTAACAATTCCAAGAATTCCAAATTAAGTGTTACTAATTTATACATTTACTTTTTTAAGTTGGTCAGTGTTGCTATGGACTTCTAATTGATGTGATACAGAGGCCAGTTTCCCTCAGTCACTAACCACACTGGCTGGACAAGGACCAAAGTTCATCTTGACAACACAGTGAATAGGGTGGTGAGAGAGGTCACCAAGTAACGGTAGATCTAAAAAAAATATTTATATTGTGAAAAAATTCAAAATGTTTTGTTACTTATTTCAGAAACTAGAACTTGTGTATTATATAGATTAATTACACACAGGGTGAAATATTTTAAGCCATTGTTTCTTGTAATTTCTTCTTGACGAATCTGACAAATAATGAAAAATCAAAATTCAGTGTCTCAGAAAATTAGATTACATAACACCTATTTCAAAAAAGCATTTTTAATGTGAGCTCTGGAACGGCTACATTATGGCCTGCACAATTATGGGAAAGACTGCTGACTTCACAGCCTCCACAACGAAGTTGCCTTGTCATCTGCTGGTGTTGTTCCACTTTAGACCATTACATGCTTCCTTTTACTGACAAGCTTTATGGAGATGCTGATTTCAATTTCCAGCATGACTTGGCAAAGGTACCAAAAGCTGGTCTAATGACTGTGGTGTTACCGTACTTAATTGGCCAGCAAAATCTCATGACCCAAACCCCATAGAGAATTTATGGAGTATTGTCAAGAAGAAGATGAGAGAGACCAGATCCAACAATCCAGATGACCGGAAGGGTGTTATCAAAGCAGCCCACTCTTCCATTACACCTCAGCAGAACCACAGGCTAATCGCCTCCATGCCACGCCGCATTAACGCAGTAATTCATGCAAAAGGAGGCCCAACCAAGTACTGAGTGCATAGAAATGAACAAACCTTTCAGAAGCCTGACATTTCTGTGCTAAATGTTGCTGGTTCTGTTTAAAATATCCTATTTTATTAATGTTGTGTAATATTAAAATTGTCTGACACACTGAATTTTCCAGTTTTCATTATCTGTAAACTATAATCAGCAAAATTACAAGAAATAAATGCTTGAAATATATCATTCTATGTGTAGTCAATCTATACATGAATTTCAGTTTCTGAAATTAGTGACAAAACATATTGAACTTTTTCCCAATATTCACATTTTTGGAGCTGTTCCTGTACAAGATTGCTAAACTCTGCTAAGACGTCAACTGCAACTCATTGCTTTGGTCAGATAAAGGTAATATTGTGAGCTTGTTCCATATCCAAATGCCCTGGGAACCTTGTTGTGGAGGCCATGATAATCTCTTTGAAATACTAGGACATTTAAAAAAAAAAGCTTTTAAAATTTTTTGGGAGAAATAAAAAAGGTCAGCTGTGGCTTTTTAAGCTGGATACTGATCCCAGATATAGGGCCAAATCAATGCAGAAATGGTATTTCAACCATTGTTCGGTGGCCATTTCAGTACCCAGACCTAAATCCAACATAATATATGTAGTGCTGTCATGTTGACAAAAGGGGTTGAATTAATTTTTAACAGCATTAATGCTAATAAGTGAGAAAAGGAATTATATCTTAACATGCTTTTCCCCACTGAATAAATGTGCTCAAATTAAAGGTTGTATTTTTCCAAATATTATTTTTAATATCTATGAAACTGAAATAGATGAATTATTTTTTAAAGCTTATTACACTTCTTCATCACTGGTGCCAACATATCTGTCCGTGTTCGCAACTTTCTTAAAACTGTCTTCCTAAACTACAAGAACCACAAGTCAGTAGTTATCGTAAACCACGATGCGTCACGACAACAGCCTTTACGACGGTGTCATGGCGACGCAAGGGGTCAGTTTTGAGAGTTCGAGCAGCATCGAAGAAAGGAAAGAAAAGAAGCGTCAGTCGCGACAAGAGGCGATAGAAAAGGTACAAGCTGCGAGCTTTTAGAAAAACAACAATATACGATAAAGTCAAATTATTTCACTGTAGATATTTTCAGTTTAAACCACACCCGTGTTTTCCAAATAAACGCTAACCAGCTAAGACGGCTAACAGCTACCCCGACAGGATAACGTTAGGTGTGTATATTATGAGTTTTCCCTTTGTCCTGGAAAGCTAACAGCATCTGTGTGACTTAAATCCGGGCTGATTATTTCTGTGTCTGGATCTGCAGATACCTCCCGACTAAATGAATGAACTAAACACTGAATGAGGCAGATAGCAGACTCGCTCCTGTGTTTTAACGTTTGTTTTATGCCTCGGCCACATCCATCAGTCCATCGGGCCCAGTTTGATGCTGAGGCCAGCCTCGGTGCTGTAATCACACATGTACACAGTTTAACAGCTGAACGCTATCTGTGTGCGGGGCAGCTTTGTTTACACACCTCTCAGACCGGTTGCTGCATCCTGAAGATGAACATTATAAACGCTTGAATCTGTTCAGCTCAGTACACAGGGATCTAATTATGTCAGCAAAGTCTAAAGTGTGAGTGGCTCATAATGATTTAAGACTTTATTTATGTCAACTGTTTGCTTTATAAACAATACGCTTGCAACAATAAAGCCTGTTTGCCCTCTAACACAACACAATTAGTGTTTCTGTTTACATATAGTTTCACTCATCACTCACAGTCTGAAGAGATTTTGTAGTAGAGTGTGCCAGTCAGCCTTTTACTGGCTGGTACTGTTTTCTTCAAGGTTTAACCTGCCAGTTCTGATTGTGATCGGTTTCATTTTTCCCCTCAAGCACTATAATCCATTGATCTCATAAAACCTCACCGAGATTTGAGATGCAAAGTGTATAAATGTACATGTTGTTGATTGTTGTTTATTGTGAAATGTGTCTATTTTAAAACTGGTGGGAGTTCTTGGTTTCAATTACAAAAAAAAAAAAAAAGAAGGATTTAATCTGCCGATTAAGTGAAAATGGGTTGATTGCGATCTCTGGCCATTTTATTGATACATTTCCAGCTTCTCTTTGTGCAATCTGTCTATCAGACTTCCACAGAGAATATATCGCTTCATTCTTGCCTGTAACTACTGTGTAAGGACGCATGTTAGATACTGTCACATTAAAAATACCTCGTGTAGATCATTTTCCAAACCGCAAATAGTGAGAAAAGGCATAGAGGAGACAAGGAGGCAGAGGCTGAACAAAGGAAAAGCCCGGTGATGTGTCCTAAGGCCTAATTCAAATCTCCTAGTCTGCTCTACTGTATGCTAGATGTAAAAGCCTGAGTGGTGCACATTTTGTCCTCTGTACCTGCCCGCTAGGTTCAGCTAGGGGTCATAGTGAACGTCTGCACGCAGCCCAGACTTTCATGACCTCGCTGGCGGGGACAATTATAACCTCAGCCAGCGGGTGTCACTGATCAGACAGCAGAGAGAGAAAACAAGGGGTCAGAACATGAGTAGAAGAAGAAAAAGAACAACAATGATGCTTATTTTAAAGAAACACCCCGAAGAGAGATCTGCTGTTTTTACGGTCTCTCTTCCAAAAACTGCGTTAATATGGTGAGAAGTCATGTAATTCTTTGTTTTTCTTTTCTTCTTCCCCTCTTCTCTGTAGACAATGTTTAAACCAGCACCCCCAAAAGGCTGTATTGAAAACCGTACATCTCTGAGTGGATCAAGGTTGTTCAGCTGTGTTAGAAATAATCTAAGTAGGAGGGCATGCTTTCCTGAATGTCTTATTAGGGGTATGTCAAATGTAAAGTGGTGATGATCAATCAGTGCCAATGATTGATTGGGTCTGACTGCTGATTGGCATTTGGGCAGATATTTAGTGTCTGAATGCATCTACAAACAGCACCTTCTCAGGTTCATCTTTTTGTTCTGAATTCAGTTAAAATCATATAAAGGCTTGGTGGAAAGCAGCGTTGCATGCTTTTGTGGTTGAATAATCTCCTTCTTTCCAATGCTTTGATTCAGGCAAAACAGCAGCATGAGCGGGAAGAGAGGAGGAAGGAGCTAAAGAGGCAGAGAGGGGAGGACACTTGGATTCTTCCTGAAGTTAACCAGAGGCTGCAGCAGATAGAGGAAGTAAGCATCGTTTTTAATGGCAGTCGGACGAGGAGTCATCACTTGGTTAATTGTTACGTTAACATAATGGAAATTACTATAAACCATTTTATGAATATGTTTGTCTCCTCAAATATGAAGATGAACAGAAGTTATTACTGCTTGAAATGTCATTTTGTTCTCAGCCAGCGGAGCCGTGACGCATCGTTTTTGCAATGTTGCCCTTTGGCAACACCTTTTGTATGTGAGATATGATTGTTTCATAGCCAACACTATAAATGTGCCCTGCTCCGTAACACTAGCACTGCACAGTGTACAAATAAAATATGTTTTCATCACAATATCAGTGTGTTCAGTATTGATCTCACAAAGATTTGTGTCTGACAGCTTTATGACTGTAAATAACGTTGACAACGACAAAAAAAAAGAGGAAAGAAATGTGCTAAATGTGAGCATCCAACAGGAGGGATCTGTCAAGAGCAAAAAGAAGAAAGAAAAGAAAACCAAGAAGAAAAAAGAGAAGAAGAAAAAAGTCAAGAAGGAGAAGAAAGCAGAAGTAGGAAATGACTCCAGCGACAGTTCACAGGTAGTTTCTTACCCCTGAACGAATCCTTTTAGCAAGCTTTAAATGACATTTAAAAAGCATGGGAGTTCTTCTTTCTATTTAAATGTAAATATTTGAGGTTCTTCCAGGTGATGATTCATTTCAATGTAAAACAACTTTTATTTTTGCTTAAAACCTATTTGTAAAGTTTTATTGATATCCCGGAGGGAATTTGTTTTGCAGCAGACATCATAGAAAAAAAAAAAAAAAAACTCACATGACATCAGCAGTAACTCCCATAACATAGCCCTGCAAATTTCAGGAGAGATACACCCATAATAAATAGACTTCTACTCTCAGATTTTGTTGATACAGTTTAGTGCATGGTGAACTGCATCAAAGTGCAAAGTACTCCAAGGATGACATGAACGTTAATGTGCATTTCAGTGCAGAGGCCTGAGAGGTAGTTTAGTCTGGGTTGTGCAGTCCTACCCGGGGAGTTTAAGCTCACCAATGAATGACGGACCTTGGCACACCGCGTTCTAAACTTAGGCATCCTAAAACAGCGGCCAGACGGAAGGTGGTCGGCTCCCCGTAAAGTGGGTGTTCGGGACAGTTGAGGATAGGTTTAGCCTTATTTTTTACTTGCTTAGAGTACATGTCCTGGAGCTGGGCTTGCTGGATCCCAATCTCCTTGCTTGCCATGTTAATAAGCCTCATCGGTCTATTTTTAACAGACAAGGCGAGAAAAACCAAACCAAGCCACACAACAATGAGAGAGAACAGACTCGATGAAACACTGGGAAAATCGGGTAATTAATAAATGACGTATTTTAAAAGAACTTAATATCCTTAAAAAGAAAAGGCGCTCCTCGATCCTTTTTGCAATTCGTGTTAGATTCAAAGCTAACAAGGATAGATCTTAGGCTGTTATGAAACACTTATTTATGAGGTCTCTCTTAACTGAAAAATGTGTTTCTTTTTGTTGTCTTTGTTTCAGGACTCGGAGGAGGAGTGGGTCGAGGCTCACACTCAGCCTGCGAAAGCATGGAAGGTTCAGTCCAAGGCTTCAGAGGGCGGCCTCAGCCCTGCGCAGAACATCCAGGTATGTTTAGTACAATGTCCACAGTTCCCACAACTGCTCGAGCCAGATGTGCTCACACAAGCACTTACATTTAGTTTGTCTGGTAATTCCATCTTCTTTTTCTCTGATTGTGTCTCCATCTCAAAGAGAGACGAATGGATGACTTTTGATTTCCTGGCCATGAAAACCACGTCCACTGCAGAGAGACGAGCGGAGAAAGACCGACACAAAGAGGACGAGAGAGCCAAGGCTCAGGCCATTGAACAGGTGCCGATTGTTACTGTACTTATGGGTTGGTTACACTTTCTGGTTGTAAAACGCGAACATAAACCAAAAGTGTTTGAGACAGAGGAGTATGGATTTGTTTTTGCTGAAATCTTCTGCAAAAGCAAAGGATTAAACAGCTTTTTACTGTTTTCTTTAGTCTCTGTTCAGATTGATTATATACAGTTATATGTTGCAGGTATTTCAATCTAGTATTGATTCTTCCAGGCTGGTTTGCACAAACTGGAGCTGAACCCGTACTGGAAAGATGGAGGAACTGGTTTACCTCCAGAGGACCTAGCTCAAACTGCAGCAAAGAGAGGTAGAACGTGAAAGCAAAGTTTACAAGGCTCATTTTACACAGAACTGTGCACAAAAAGCAACGAGAGACTTTTATTTGATCTCCTGTACTCTCCCCTTGTTTTCCTTTGCATCACTTTTTTCTTTTCAGTTTTTCATTTTTTAAGGCATTCCTTAAATTTGCTTGATTGTGGTTGTTTTTTTTTTTTTTTACTAGCAAGTTTGCCAGGGCAGGTGTGTCAGAGATGCCATAAGATCTTCTTACGTCACACTTTACCATAATGCAGCAAACACGTATGTCCTGTACCTAGATTTCTGCCTTTCTGGATAACAGTGTGTGAACTTACAAACTTTTAAACTTTTGGCAACTTTAAAGATTCACTAGAGTGTAAAAAAGTATTTCTGGGCAAATTTGACTCTTCTGAATATTTGGCTCTCCAGTTAAAGAGCCCGGTCCGAATCATGTTCTTGAATATTTACAGACCTCCTAAGTCCAAAACAAACTTTATCAGTGATTTTAATGAGCTTTTATCTGTGATATGTGTTGACTATGACTGTTTATTTAATGTGGGAGACTTCAACATTCACATGGACAATCCTGAAGACAGAAGTGCAATAGATCTATGTGACACTCTTAGAAATTTTGGTTTGACTCAACATGTTAAACAGCAAACGCACAAACAGGGACATATTTTGGACTTGATCATCACTAAGGGTCTCAACATTTCCAAGGTGTCTGTAACTGATGTTGCCCTATCTGACCACTTTTCTGTTATTTTTGAAAGCATCATCTGCAATGACTCAGTTTGCCAAAGCGACAGGATAAGAAAACGCATCTTTAAGGACGGTGCTGCTGAAACCTTTAACCAGATTTACTCTTCTACCTCCACTTTGCCCTGTAACACTGTAGATGAGCTGGTAGATAACTTTCATTCTAAAATCTCGGACATCATTGATTCAATTGCTCCAATTAAAGTGAAAGTCGTTTCTGGGAAGAAAATGTCTCCATGGAGAAGTGCTCCACCAGTCAGAAGTGAAAAAAGGAGTGTCGAAAAGCTGAACGCAGGTGGAGAAAGACTGGACTCCAGGTTCACTATATCACCTATAAAGAGAGACTATAGGGCACAGTGCTGATGGTGTAGGGGTTAGCCCGCGACCATGTACAGAGGCTACAGTCCTCGAAGTGGCCGTCCCGGGTTCTTCTACCTCCACTTTGCCCTGTAACACTGTAGATGAGCTGGTAGATAACTTTCATTCTAAAATCTCGGACATCATTGATTCAATTGCTCCAATTAAAGTGAAAGTCGTTTCTGGGAAGAAAATGTCTTGTCTTGACTTGACTTGACAAACATGGGGACATGACCTACAATTCAGAAACGACAAAATATGAAGTAATTTAATTTTCAGGATTATTTCGGATTGCTCCACACATAATCCCCTTTAATCCATGTCAAGGTGCTACATTGGTAATAATCCTCTCCCTTAGTGGCATCTAATTACCTCGTTTCAATCTTTTTTTCACATAAAAAAAATCTAGTGGTCCAAGTATGGCATGGTGGGACGTAGAAAAACAATGTCACCCAAACAATAAGAGGTATGGGGCAGGTTTTATTTGTGTTCCCTGATGCTTCTGTTCTGTTTATTCCAGCAGGCCCTGTGGTGAATGATGGTGGCCTGAGCTGGCTGAGGAAGAGCTATCAGAGGATGAAGGAGCAAGCAGAGAGGGAGCAGCGCACCCTCAGTGATATTGTAGCTCAGAGATACGGGGTGAGGATTGAGCTCTGCATACCGTCACACATTCACAGGCTCAAATTGATCAGCAATGTGTAAAAATTGGTCTCCTTAAAGATGTAAGCATTGGAAAACCGTAACATTTAGCCAAATATTGACTTTGACTTGTCTCTGAACAAATCTGCATTCAGTCTGCAGAGCACCGATACCAGATGCTCTTAAAGCTGAGATGAATGAGTTGAACATTATTTGAATACCCTTCCCTAATAATCTTTAAAGTCTTTATTGTGTTTCTCTTCTATCAGTCGATGGAGGAATTTCAGAAGAGACTCGCCGATGCCGAGACAGCTGCGCATGGGCAGAGTAGAGACGACAGAGAGTGTTCACCAAGAGAAGGATGGAGGAAAGGAGACGAGGATGACAGGGAGAGATGGAGGAGGAGAGAGCAAGATCAAGCTCGGGGGAGAAAAAGTGAAAGAGACTTGTCACCCCGAGACAAATACAGTTACAGGAGGGCAGATGAGAGGGAGAGGCATCGAGGAAGAGAGGTTGACAGGGGCCGAGACGGAGACAGGTATAGGGATAGAGAGAGAGGGCGAGACAGAGGCAGAGACGACGAAAACGACAAAAATAGAGACAGAGAGAAAGAAAGGGATAGCTTTAGGGATAAAGAAAAAGATGTCACTACACAAGCATCTTCATCATCATCTGCCTCTCTTGGCTCACTAAAAGGCCGTTTCCTCAAACCATCAGAGGACGATGACACTGTTGAAGGTGGGTTCATGTGAATTAACAGTGATTTATTAAATTTGCTTGAATAACTTTTAACGCCTCTTAAATGTTTGACAGGAAGCAGAAATATATTTTCTACAAAGAGGAAAAATAACATTTTATTACGTTTTAAGCGTACCAGGTGACCTTGTATATGAGATAAACCTTCTTTATACTTTTCTGCAGCACCTAAGCGTCCTCCTCCAACCCAGTCATCCGCCCGTTTCCTGAAACCCAGCTCTGATGATGAGGACTCTCCCCCGAAGAAGAGTAGCGGTCAAGCCTGGAAAACATGCAGCACATCTGAACCTGACAGGGCTGAAAATCCTCAGGAAAGCCAAACACATTCAGAGAGGATCGTAAACACTCCTCATGTTGCTTCATCATCAAGGTTTGAGGCTTTTTTTGTTTTGTTATTTGAAACCTTTGATGGGCATTTTGGCCAATTTGTTTTTGCAAATTGCTAAAAGCTCAACCCGATAGGATGGAGAGCAACCGTGAACATTGGTTTTTAATTCTGGTCACAGATAACTAAGTGGATTTTGGTCAGGACTGCGACTGGGTCATTCTAACGCATCACAGGCAAAGCAAAGCAAGGCAAATTAATTTGTATAGCACCATTTATACAAATAGTCCAATGTGATTTACACAAAATCAAAGGAAAGACATTAAAATAACAAAAACCTTTTAAGCTTTGCTTGAAAAGAAAGCTCAACATTTCGGACACTTGAAAGCGCTGCATCAAATGATACAGATGTTAAAATAGAAATCTAATCTTTAATCTCTCGCTTCAATCAATCAGAAATCAGTTCCTAGTGAGATAGTTGGACCAAAAGCTGCCGGAAACGATAATGTTTCAGTTCTGATTTGAACAACAAAAATGAACATTCTTCGAATCTTTTCATAAAACCTCTGGCTGGATGGTTTCTATCGTCCTGCTGGAAGGTGAACCCCCAACCTCAAGTCTTCTGCAGCTATAATAAGTTTTCTTCCATCCATCAATCTTCTCATCATCTCTGAACATCTTCCCTGTCCCTGCTGAAGAAGTGCATCTCCACAGCATGGTGCTGCCACCACCACCATGTTTCAGCATGGGGATAGGGTGTTCAAGGTGACCTGCAGTCTTAGTCTTTCACTCGACATAGCACCTTGCTTGTATCTAAAACAAAATGTTGACTTTTTGACCAGAGCGTGTTTCTCCACACGTTGATAATGTCCCCTACATGGCCAATCCGGTTTTTTGGGTCATTCTTTCAACAACAGCTTTCTTTTTGCCACTTTCCCTTAAAGGCCAGAGTTTTGGCATATGCTGAGATATTTACTAATTTAGTGACTCTACAAGGTGACTGGTGGCACTGGATTTTATTCAGGGGTATTAGAGTTAAGAGTGCTACAAATGCACACCATACATGTAAGATTTTTATTAGAAAAAAACCCCAATTCTCATCTATTTGTGTCTTTTGCAGGGAATCATGCACAACAAAAACTTTTAAAGGTGAAAATGAGAATAAAAAGAAGCTTTTAAAGGAAAAAAACAGCTAACCTAAAAATAAAAGGTAGTGATTCAGGTTTTCATGGTGTACTGGTCTTATACGTGGGCCAGATGTCAGAGTATCACTGCTTTGTAAAACCTACCATGTTTCGCCTCATTAGACTAAGTTGTTCTGGTAAACGGCCAGTCAGAACCCCCTGCAGCATGAAATGAGCCTACATTGGGGGAGCAGGCAGAAATGATGCTGTGAGGAGTGTAATAGCGTAGAACGACGCTTGCCAGGCAAGGCTTCTATTATCACTGACGGGGTCCAACAACTCAAATGGATCATATCAGATAAACTGTGGGAGAGAGCTCAGAAGCAAACAACCAAACGTTTATATTAAAAAACGTCGGAAATACCATTTTGAGAATGGAAGACTGGGAAAAAATACGTTTCTGAATCAGCTAGATGGATTTGTAATTAAATGCTATATTTAATCTCTTTTTACCTTTTGGCCCCCCTTTGATTGTGTTTACATAGGACTGAGAGTGAAAGTGAGGAAGAGGAGGAGGCAGAAAAAGAGTTTCCACTGCTGTCAGAGGAAGAGATGAACAAGCTGGGGTCAAAGCTGATAAAAGCAGAGATCATGGGCAATACGGTGAGTCTGTTTTTTATTGATGTTCTGTTGGTCACCACAAGACAAGGAGGGCTGAAATGGAAAACAAGCCGTGCCCCAATTGTTTAGAATATAGTTCTGCTTTACCTGCATTCTCTACTTGTTTTCTCTCATAGTTAAGCAGCATCATGTCCTAATGGGGAAACAACATGCTACCAGGATGCTCTGTGTAAAATAATTATTGTTCTTCTGAGAAATTCTGGGTCCTACCATCTAAATGGAGCTTATTTGGGCGCATACCACCCAACGCAAGACCGGTGCTGACCAACTGGACCGTTTGAATGAATATGAATAATATAGCCGTTACATATTCTGGACCTCCATGACTGTTTGAAGATGGTTGGATTAAAGAAACTAGAAAACCAGTTTGCTAGGTTTACACATCCCAAACCGGTATGGTTTTTACTGGTTGCTGAGCGGGTCACATTTAGGTTTTGAGGACTGAGCCGAGCTCCAACTATCATAAAAATATATTATAAACTTTATCAGTGCTTCCTCTTCTTTATCCTCGTCCCTCCTCATCACTCAATTTTAGAGCTTATCTGTGATAGTGTGACAAGTACATTTACCGCAGCGAGACATGAACTGCAGCCTGAAATACTCAGAACTTCCCTTGGTCTCCCTGCAACCAGCCTATACGGGTAATTTGGAGTGGTGTGCAGTTCTCCCCAGCTGGGATCCGTTTTGTACAGGGATTGCAGCACATATTATGTGCTATGTTTGTGCTAGAGGTCTGAATATTGTGTCTTTTTCCATTATTTTCGTAGAGTTTGGAATTTGTTTGTGTCAGTTGCTTGGGGAGATGTATTTGTTTGCAGCTTGAAGCCGTGCTGGGACCATGAGCATAGCTGTCGCAGGGCAGAAAGCTTCAAGGATGTTTTTATGAACACTGAACACAGTTGAGATTTTCTCACGGCTGATCACATTTATTGTTCTGTGTTGCTTTCAATGTCATGATGCTAGTCCAGTGTGAGGAGGACCCAACAGAACTTGAAGGATAGGATCGATACCACAGCAAGACCTCCAGAGGTTTAATCCACTCCATGCTACAATGAGCTTTAAGTGGCAAAAAGAGGACCTACTCAGTGGTCGGCACGTGGTCACATTTTTGTGTGTGTGTGTGTGTGTGTGTTTTCAGGCCGTGATTGAGAAACTGAAGTCACAGCTGGAAGCAGCTCAAAAAGCAAAGGAGTTTCATGCTGCCAGAAGGAAAGAACATGAAGCAGCCAAGTTGAAGCAGGTTGGTAAATCTTCTTTTTAACTTCTTATGTTCACTTCCTCTGCAGGGGTTTATGGTTTAGCTGCATATTAGAATATATACTCGAAACTTTCCACCAACAAAGAAAATGACTAAATGCTTGAAAAGGATAAGGTAAAAGACAGGACCTGTTTCTTTGCTTGTGTTCTATGCTTGTCTTATTTCTAAATGCATGCTGTTCCTGAGAGCTTTTTCTTCTTGTGCGAATAGCGATACTCTGTTTCCACCAGAGTGCAGTTATCAGCTAACACCAGGTATGCACATAAACTGTGAAAACAGCCTCACATTTAAGCTCGAATACAGACACACATACGCTTTCTCATCACTCACACTTTTCCCCAGATTTATCTTCTGCTAGCACTAAAAGTCTAAATGCTAATCCAAAAGCCTTAAAGCTATATTTGTCCTAAACCTCACAGATACAGAGAACTACAAACTGCTGCATCAGTCACTCTCAGCATGCTGTTAAAAACCAACCCTGACACACAAGCTTTGCTTCAGATGTAACTAAACTCTCTGCTCTTATGTCTGTCTGCTTCTAAAAGGGGGTCTATTTGAATTCGGTTTGTCGTTCAGCTTTCACGCTTTGCTGTCTGGGTTATAACTGTTGCTGTTGAGCACTTCGGTAAACTCCCTAATGTGACGCAAATGCCCTTTATTTGTCACCAACGCTTTCCCAAAGTGTTCTCATTTTAATGTGTTTCTTTTAAGAAAACCCTGAAAGTCTTTTCAGACAGGCATCACTAAGCCTTATTTTTTTCTGGCTTCTACACAATTATTGGGACCTCTGGTAAACATG
The DNA here is from genome assembly GCF_021462225.1 of Girardinichthys multiradiatus. Taxonomy (NCBI): domain Eukaryota; kingdom Metazoa; phylum Chordata; class Actinopteri; order Cyprinodontiformes; family Goodeidae; genus Girardinichthys; species Girardinichthys multiradiatus. The sequence continues at coordinate 23,919,039 of NC_061810.1, read as the reverse complement.
TGTAAAAAGTTCCAAAATAAAGTCATCTTTTCTTGCATGAGCATATTGCCAAACCAGACAAAAAGCAATGTTAATAAACGATTTAGATAAAATAAATTTAACGTGATCATTTTTGTACTTAATACTTTCAACTGCACGGTGACACAGTTGGTAGCAAAAAGCAAAAAGGTCCTGGGTTTGATTCCTGGCCGGGGGACTTTCTGCATGGAGTTTGCATGTTCTCCCCATGCATGCGTGGGTTCTCACCGGGTACTCCAGCTTCCTCCCACAGTCCAAAAACATGCCTGTTAGGTTAATTGGTCTCTCTACATCGCCTTTAGGCGTGAATGTGTGTGTGTGTGCGTGGTTGTTTGTCCTGTGTGTGTCTGTGTTGTCCTGCGATGGGCTGGCGCCCTGTCCAGGGTGTAGCCTGCCTCTCGCCCGTAGACTGCTGGAGAACCACTGTGAATGAAGCGGTTGAAAATGACTGACTGACTTTCTTTTAATCTGACCTGAGTGTCAAAGACCTTTTAATATGACTCCTCGTTTTCCTGGGGGGTAAATATGATGTGCTCCATTTCTTCCAGCTATTCCTCAAAATGGGAAAGATAAACGACCAGGCCATTCAATTAAGGCAGGTTTGCATTAATCTTCACAAGTCAAGGATTGACAATGCACCTACAGCTGCAACTAGATATTTATACACTCTGATTTAACGTCAGACAGTGAGAACAAAAAGGTTGGGTCTTTTTATACAGACTAAACTTTTCCTGTTTTAGGGTTACCAACATTTTTCTAGAATAATTCATTTATTTAAGAGGTTTTGAGCTTGTGTAATAAACATTTGACTCAAGCCATGCACTTTAAAAGGCAGTTCAGTAACATAGAAAGCGTATGTAAATTTGTGACATTGAAAAATAATAATAGAAACTTGTCACTCAACAGAATTTATTTAAAAAAAATTTATTTTCTTAATTTTACCTGGCTTAACTTAAAAACCTTAAAGTGCCTGTGACATCGAATTTTTATGATAAATCCAGTTACATTAATGGAAAGGAAACATTAATAAAATATTTCAAAAAGTAAATTGAAACGAACAGTTGTTGAGATATATGGACATAAATTTCAATAAAAAGGCACTTCCAGACTTCTCCTTCGCACTCTTTTATGATGTAGGAAGGGGAACCCCGGCACGTACACTGACCACTGCTAGAATGGCCGGCAGCGAAGAATCCGATGTTCCCTTGAATATATTTCAGTCACTATCAGAGAGAAACGAAGCAGACTCAGGAGAAGAAAGTCAGCTGTCATCAGATGGCAAAGCACATATGTTGCAACGTGTGGACGAACATCTTAATTCCTCTCTGCGTCGAGGACTGGGTCCTCCCTATGTGGGTCGCACGTTCTACCACCCAAGAAATGTTTCTTAACATCTCTCGGGCAGTTAGATAATTATTATTATTATTATTATTAGACTTTTATATTTAAGGTGAGAACGTCATTTATTTCAGGACGGCAAACCGTTCTTACTAAACGTGTCATAATTCTTTGGCTTCGGTGCCACTATCAGCTGAGAGGTATCTGCTCCCTCCAACCTGGACGACTGTTGATTTGTGATCATTTGAAAACTTAGCAGTTTGCCTTGTTTTAGAGGCCTTTTGGCTCATCTTCAGTCCAGAGTGTCTGAACTCTTAATTCTGCTCCGTTATATTTAATGTTTTTCCTGACATTTTACCCATGAAAGGTTTGTCTGGAGCACCAAAAATGTGCTTTTCTGTGCCTTTTTTTTTTTTTTGACACTACAGCTTTATTTTTATGAGACAACGTCCCATACTTTGCTACTCCCACCTTTCTTTTATGCATCTATATCTGTTTGCCTCATGCACTCTTTAACCGGCCAACTGCTGTTATGTAAGGCCGTTTTTCTTCTGATTTGCAGCTTCCATCAAAGGGAAAAAATGTTTGAGAGACCGGTTAAGGCTGTAAATATGTTTCTTTTACGAACAGAGCATCAATCATTTGATGCTTTTCAAACAGAGTATGGAGAAATATTTGATTTTCTCAAATGTTTTGTCTACAGCTGTTTAAAGGCTAAAAACTCAATCAAAGCAGTGGTTTTACATTAATATACATTTATGCCATTCTTTATCTTTGAATTGTCAAATCACACTTAAACGTTTTGCTCATCAATCAATATTTTGGTTCCTGATTAACTGACTGAATGTACCTACACAAAAAAAAAACCTTCGAACTTAGAATAAACTGGGCCTGTGTTCTGGTTGAAGTGCCAAAAAACACACTAAAACAGCTACTATGGGGATGCTGCCATAGTTTTTAATAGACAGAAATTGTGCTTAAAGGAATTTATATTTATTGCAGGGTACTCCGATCCTTATTTGGCAAATACACCACTTTAAACAGAACTGGTCTAATTTGGTCCAGATACCAGGAATAGCAGTAAAGTGGCGCTATACTACATACTGAAAACTGAAAGATAGTTTCAGCACTGGCTGCAGATAATGATTATAATTATGATCTATACTCGGCACAAACGCTAAGGAAATTTCTATTTGATTATTTGTTTGTTATAACAGTTGTTTATAGTAGGAAATGCTTATTTCTCTTTAAATAGTGTCACATTTGTAAGGAAGATACATGTGTGGCATGAGCAATGTCAGGATGTGGGTTGCTGCCATGAAAAACTCCCCAAATCGTCCTCAAACTTTATTGCAGCCTTTTTAAAATACATTTTAAGTTCTTCATGTCTATCTCTTTTTTTTGTTATTCTTTTGAAATGATTGAAGATCAAATGATTACGCTGATATGTTGTTGTTGTTTATTTACAAACATCTGTAACCTGGTGTGTTTGGGTTTTTCTTTCTTTAGGTAACAAGTCACTCGAGGGAAGACCAGGAAGTTTTGCTGTTCAGAACTGACGAGTCAGGTCGGGCCTGGCCTGTGAAGGGTCCTTCCGGACCCCAGGAGCCCCACGGAGGACGGCGGAAGAAGAAAACGGTAAAGATGGTGCTTGATGAGGGTAGAAGAGTGGGGAAGTATAACAGAGAGATCTGAATATAGCCAGACAGGGGAAATACAGATTGGGGACTGAAGTATTACTCAGATGAGATTTGTATTCTGATGTTTGTTCATGGTTTATTTTTTTGATCCCATCTGACTCTGACTTGTAGGTAAAGTAAGCAACAATGTCCAGTCTGTGTTTTCTCCAGAGTTAGTTTGCTAGATCTCTACATTCTGCACGTGTTTTCTTTATCCATACTTTCATGCGTGTCATTTAATCAAAAAGTGCATCCTTGGCGCTAGAGGAATTGGTCTTTTTCTTTAATTTCCAGCATGTTACCTCCTCAGCACTATTTTCTTCTCTTTGCTTTTTTTTTCTCTTGACGGGTTCAGATTGAGACCCACGTTGATGGAGAGCGTGTTCGCTACTTCAAGGATGACGACAGCATTGGCCTGCAGGAGATGGTGAGGAGGGAGAAGATGAGCTCTGCACAAGATCAGCATGCTCTTTATTCACGTATGGCAGCAAAGGTAAGAAACTCTGGAACAAATCATCTTCTTATAGATACTTAAGTTAGACTCGCTGGAGTTTGGTTTTGGACTTAATGATATAAATTGTTTTTTACATAATTCAGTTAATGCAGTTGTGAACTATAACTAAGCAGCGATTAATCAGAAAACAGGGTTTAAAGTGGATCTTATCAGGCAGTCTGAACCTGTCATTAAAAGCTTATTGTAACCTAATACAAAAAGAACCAATAGCATATACACAACTAGGTTTATATTATTGTAGATCACTACAAAACGAGTTGTGTTCATCAGCCTGGAGCTATCAGTGTGCATCCTTGTCATTTTCTTGCCTCTTAGCATGTTGCTTTGAAGATACTTTTTTTTTCCTGAGGGGTCTCACTAGTCTCTTTCACGTGTCTCAAGACTTGAGGAATGATTTGTAGGATGTACAGACAAAAGAACAAACTTCCTGCTTCATAGAATATAAGAGGAAAATAAAAGGCCAGGGTGCTTGTTATCGAATGCTCTTTGTTATTGAACATCAGCGAGTGTGACTAGATGTTTTGACGGTTTGCTGCTCTGGAGCATACAGATGTGTGTTCAGACAATAAGAACGAATTCAGAGGAGCAGTAATTGCTGCCCCTCAATCTTGGAAGGGTTGCAGGGCCACTTCTAACTATTTAAAATCCATCATTCTTAAAGAAAAGTCTGAAAGATTATTAATAAGTTGAAAACATGTAAGACATGAGTCATGGGTTTTGGTTGAAATAGTCACCAACAGAACAATGATCCTAAACACAGCAGCAAACCTGAAAAAGAACAGCTGACAACAAAAAGAATAGGTGTGCTACAGCAGCCGCCAGTCAACACCCAGAGTTCTGGTTTTCTGGTTTTATTTATTTCTCTTCACTGCTGCTTGTAATGCTATGTGTTTCTCTCTCTCATCCACTGAGTGCTTAAAACGGTGGGTAAGTTGCCACCATATTAAAAACCCTACTTGATCTGCGTCCCAGTTTTTCCTCGGTCTGACTTCTTTTGCACTCTCTCACATGTGGCACATTAACACGCACCACTTTTCTATTCAGCCACACATGCATTCGTATCAGTGAACAGGCATTCTGCACCTACAAAGACTGGCGCTAAAAATACATCTGCAGTTACCATGGCAGGGCTTCTATAAATACGGTTACTAATCACAGCTATAGATTGATGAGTTCAGAGAGAGAAAACTGAATCTTTAGCATCACTGGAGGCTGTTTTTCTCCAGGCTTCTGAACCATCTAATCCTTCTGTTCAAATGGTTTTGTTTTATCAGCCAGTATTCATTCCAACACACTTTGTCATTTATCTTTAAGGAGGATGTTAGAAAAATATTTTCCTTTGTTTTTCTTTTGGTCGTATGTAAATTAGGATGTTTTTGTGACGTATTTCTTTGTGCATTTGCTGAGCAGCAATATCTCTTTGTGCCGGCTGACCTAAGTGTTAACATTTCTGAGAGGGAAAGAAAGCAGATTTCCTGAAATTCAATCCATGTTTGCTTGACTGGTTTAAAACGTAGGCTGACTTTATGTTGAATTAGATGTGAATTTGTAACTTTAACTTATTTACATTTAGTTTTTTTTTTTTATTAAGCAAGAGAAACATGTTTTCATTAACCTTTCCTATTGTTAATGGTAGGATAACTGTGGCTGGAAGCATTATCTCCTTAGGTAGCTTTCTGTCTTCACCCATCTGTTCTTGCCTCTTAAACTCAAGGTATGGGTAAAGGCTCCAAGGTATTTCTTTAACTTTTTTTTTTACCTTAATAAAAATTTTAACCAGTTCTTAAGAACTTTCACTTAAACGTTTCGACGGATTTATACTTCTCTGCACTGCATTTTTAAAACACCTCCTCAGAAACAACTTCTACACTGAAGAGTGGTTTTACTGCAGGCCTGTTACGGTGTGTTTACTGATCAGAAAAGGGTCAGTTTTTCGAGTTTCAGTCCAGCTAGTTACCAGTCAGGGGCGGTCAGATTGGGGTCACCAAATAGTTTCTCTGTGCATCTCTACATCTCTTATAGTATATCAAATTGCAAACATCGTCGCCATGTCAATGTCTATACTGTCGCAACTACAAAGGATAGCTAAGATACGACATTAGGGAAAGTATTATATTTCAGAACACATGCTACAAGAGTAGTTGCGGACATTGTGATGATGGAAAAGAAACTGAGTAGTGAGGAGAATGTGGATGATTCAGAATCAATATTGTCATCGCAATATTTAACCATAATATTGCAAAGACATGCTTTCCAAATATTCTTTCAGCCCTGAACCCTGTGAACCTAATGTTACCTGACTTGTCAGCACAACCCCTCTTTTGGCGTTGCATTGAGATTTCCTCCTAATTGCTACAACCATTTTCCACTTGTTTTCCATCGCTATGATCTGGTCTGTGTTACTTGTTATTTCTTTCATTTTGTTCTCCTATCATCAGCCCTCCTTCCCTTCTGATTGTTCTTCCGTGCTTGTACATCTTTCAGCACAATTGTAGCCAGATTGGTTGTAATGGTGCTCTGTGGGGGAAGGCTGTAGTTACATGGAGGGACATGCAAGACCAAACAAAGCAGGCACTAAAAGAAAAACAAGGCAGCAGAGGAGAGGTTACTTGTTTTGGTCTCAGAAAACACTGACAATTATTTTTCCTAGTTTATTGATCCCTGCATTCATCTCCGTTGTGACATTGGTGTTTTTCAGTAATGAATGTATTTAGATCAATTTTTGTTCATCCAATATTCCATCATTTGAGGTGGATAACTCATTTCCCTTTCTCTATCACTTTATGGTTATTTTAAAATAAAATAAACTGCTTTGAGAAGGGCTGACATATTACGCCATGAATATAGCTGCTATGATTTATTCAGTGTTCCTGTGCAGTTCATGGAGTAGCTTTTCCCAGTACCTGCAGTCTGGTAATGGATGGAGTTGTATTAAATATTTTAATTACTGGAAAAATGTGGAACAAGTGAAAGGATTATGAAAAATATCCATCCCCTCTGACCTCTATAGAAACATCTGCCATCATTTCATAGTAAACTGTTTTATTTTGGGTATTTTTACTGTTTTCTATGTTTTAAAACTAGTGTATTCATACCAGATAAACAACTGTCTTTTTCTTTACGCCTGGCTGTTAATTTCGTGAGTATTTAAATAGCTCGGAAACATGTTATGTTGTTTGCTGACTGTTAAATAATGAAACATTATTAATGAAAAAGTGAAGGCAGGCAGGCTAAGAAACAGAAACTAATTTTGTATGTGCTTGTGCATAGTGATGTTCAGTACGTCACTAATAAACACACACACACACACAGACACACACAAGCAGAAACACACTTAACCCTAACCCAAGAACAGCAATTAAAGAAGTGAGAAACAGGAAAATGTCCTCACTTTGCTGGTAAAGTACAAGAAATGGTTCTCACTCAGCAGCAAGTACAAGAACACACACACACTCTTCACTACAGCTATGTACACACACCCACTCACATTCCCTCCTACACCATTACTAAACTAATCCAGTTTTTAACTCCTCTCACACACACACACACACACACACACACCAACACACACATTCACATACAGATTTCAACCTGTTGCCTGGTTGCCATAGTGACGAGTCTCAAGTGATACACTTCGTCGCACTTTGCAACATTAGCACTTTGAGACTGAGTTTAAAACAATAGTCCTCCCATTTTATTGTTGCTGTAACCTTGCTTGGTAACACAGTGGCTTTCACGTCAGTTTCAGTGTGTTTTTTTAGGCAGCAAGTAAAAAGCATAAACTACATTTATTGCCACAAGAAATGTTTTTGTCAATAGAAAACCCAGCTGATGAGTCATCACTCTGTTACCTACGTTTTTATAGACGTATTTCTGCTTTTTTTAATTTCTCTGTTCTTCTCCATCCAGATGATGGGGAAGACGGACGGCGACAACTATACACTGGACGACATGTTCGTGTCGGGTGCAGCGCAGCGGGAGGGCGAGGGCAGGGAGGAGGAGAGGATGAGGAACAGAGCCATCGGGGAGAGCAGAAGGCTGGCTGCCTCCATGGATAAATGCCCTCACTGTTTCAGCAGCCAGGAGCTCCCGAAGCATCTTATAGTGGCCATAGGGAGCAAGGTACGAGATGTTTGATGTTGTCTGTATTTGTACAATGCTGAGGAAGATATTTTATCTTAATAACTTGTTTGTTGCCCTCAGTCAGTGGGTTGTTGGGACGGGGTTGCATGCACATTGAAAGGTACGGCTTACCAACTGACTCTTTCTGCTTGTGACGGGCCTGTCTATGAAACCAGAACAGACAAATGTTTATTGTAAAACCTGCAAAGGCATGCATTTACTTTAAAGCTTTTCAAATGTTACTTCACTTTTATTTGATTGGCCAGCACAAAGTTATGCATATTTGTGAAATGGAAGAACAACAGAGGATTCGTGGTTTTCAGTTTGTTCATAGATTAAAATTCGAAAAGTGTGGCATACATTTTTGTTCAACCCTTTTATGAAATCCAGTCCAATGAATTGCAGAAGTCTCCTAATTAGTAAATACAGTCCATCTGTGTGGATGATATCCAGAACTACTGTTCTGTGAAGGCCTCGGAGGTTGGACATGGCTGACCATCTAAACTGACAGGCCACGGAGAGCATTTATCAGAGAAATAGCCAACGAGCCCATGGTTGGTTCAGAGGAGCTGCATAGAGACAGAGCTCATGTTGGAGAATCTGATGACAAGACGCCTGTTAGTCTTTCCTTTGCGGAAGTTACAAGAAGAAGGTCATTGTTGTAGTCATCATGTAGCCACAATAGTTTTGCAAGGCTGTGTATGAACTCGGGCTGGTCGATATCAGGAAAATATATAACTGTGATACAATTGCTAAAAATTGCTATATGGATTGTGGTTGTAATTCCATTTTTTCTGCCTGTTTCTTTTCGAGGTTTAGAACCTTGACATTAAGGGCAGTTAGAGTCTGTCCAACCGGACAAAAATGACATCCGGGCATGAATGCATGACACTTGAAATGGAAAATCCCACCAAATATTGCGTCCAAGCAGTCCTTTGCGGTTGCAATATTGCATGCACCGACGTTGCAATAATGATTGTGATTTTATATATTGTGCAGCTCCAGTATTAAAACACTGTCAAGTTTTTAATTCAACTTTGTAAAATATGTATTTGCTGTTGATTATGTTTTATAAAGACAAATATTTATAAAACCCAAATTAGCAGATCCGAGCTTTACAAAAATCAGAAAATGGAATTGGCCCAGAAAACTACAATCATAAATCATACTTCCATAAAACAAAGTCTTGTTTTTGCAATCTTTTTTTAAATCCAATAGGCCAAATCTAACTATTTACATCTTTTAAGAATAATACAACCTAATGAAAATATTCTTAGTCGTTACCAAAGCCATGTTTCTTTAAATTGATATCAGTCTTCAAGCTATCAATTAATAGTCGCTTAGTTTCAGCCTGTTTTCGTCATCCATTAAACTGACTGACTAATCACGTCCCTGTGGTCTTTTCTGCAGGTATACCTGAGCTTGCCTACAGGAGTTTCAATGACTGAAGGCCACTGTCTCATCTGTCCTCTTCAGCATCACTCTTCTGCCACCGGATTGGATGAGGATGTCTGGTCAGAAATGCAGGTTCTGCATTTATAGCTACCACTCTGACCTATTCAAGTAAAAGTAGTACTTTTAATCCCAGTTTCAGCCTCTGCAGTGCTTGATCCTAAAAATCTTATCTGCCAACAGCTGTTCCGGCGTGCTTTGGTGCGAATGTTTGAAGCCCAGGAGCTTGACTGTGTGTTTATGGAAACATACATGAACCCTCGCAGAAAACAACACATGGTCTTAGAGTGCATCCCACTGCCGAGGGAGCTGGGGGACATGGCACCCATATACTTTAAGGTTTGTTTGAGCTGTGTCTTGTCATTCTGAATCATTTGGGCAAATCTGAGCTCTTTCTTAAGCCTCTTTGTTTGTTTTTTCTGGTGCAATATTGTCGTTATTGTTTGTGTTTTTCAGAAAGCTATCATGGAGTGTGATGAGGAGTGGGCCATGAACAAGAAGCTTGTTGACTTGTCTTCAAAAGACATCCGGAGAGCGGTTTGTCTTTTCCCTTTTGGATTCCTGTCCTCTTTTTCCTCCGTTTCTGTTCGACCAAGTTTTTCCCAACTGTCTTTTTTCCACATTATTATATATATATTTTTTTGTCCTTCTAGGTCCCTCGTGGCCTGCCATACTTTGCTGTAGATTTCGGATTGCAGGGAGGATTTGCCCATGTCATTGAAAATGAACAGAAGTTTCCTCATTACTTTGGCAAGGTTGGTTTTAGTATTAATATTTTAGAGATGTTTATTTGTTAACAAACATTTTCCAAAGTTGAATTGATAACTTGACAATGTGTTCTTACTCGAAGACTTTAGTCACTTCATTACAGATAAGACATAATATAATAAGACAAACAAAACAGGAGCACATTAGTTAAGCAAGAGTTCTTTTGAAGTCGTAACAGTTAATCTCTGTGTGTTTATACACAGGCCCCTCCACAATTATTCACCCCCAGTGAAGATGTGAAAAAGGCCTCAAAATAAAGTCGTCTTTTATTGTAGTAGTGTTATCTCAACCGATTTATCTTTAACCTTAGTACACTGCTCAAAAAAACAAAGGGAACACTTAAACAACACAATATAACTCCAAGTAAATCAAACTTCTGTGAAATCAAACTGTCCACTTAGGAAGCAACACTGATTGACAATCAACTTCACAGTTGTTGTGTAAATGGAATAGACAACAGGGGGAAATCTTTGGCGATTAGCAAGACACTCAATAAAGGAGTGGTTCTGCAGGTGGGGACCACAGACCACTTCTCAGTACCGATGCTTTCCAGCTGATGTTTTGGTCACTTTTGAATGTTGGTGGTGCTTTCACACTCGTGGTAGCATGAGACGGACTCTACAACCCACACAAGTGGCTCAGGTAGTGCAGCTCATCCAGGATGGCACATCAATGTGAGCTGTGGCAAGAAGGTTTGCTGTGTCTGTCAGCGTAGTGTCCAGAGCCTGGAGGCGCTACCAGGAGACAGGCCAGTAGACCAGGAGACGTGGAGGAGGCCGTAGGAGGGCAACAACCCAGCAGCAGGACCACTACCTCCACCTTTGTGGAAGGAGGAACAGGAGGAGCACTGCCAGAGCCCTGCAAAATGACCTCCAGCAGGCCACAAATGTGCATGTGTCTGCCCAAACGGTTAGAAACCGACTCCATGAGGATGGTATGAGGGCCCAATGTCCGCAAATGGGGGTTGTGCTCACAGCCCAACACCGTGCAGGACGCTTGGCATTTGCCAGAGAACACCAGGTGGGTCAGTAATGGTGTGGGGTGACATTTCTTTGGAGGGCCACACGGCCCTCCATGTGCTCGCCAGAGGTAGCCTGACTGCCATTAGATACCGAGATGAGATCCTCAGACCCCTTGTGAGACCATATGCTGGTGCGGTTGGCCCTGGGTTCCTCCTAATTCAGGACAATGCTAGACCTCATGTGGCTGGAGTGTGTCAGCAATTCCTGCAAGATGAAGACATTGAAGCTATGGACTGGCCCGCCCGTTCCCCAGACCTGAATCCGATTGAGCACATCTGGGACATCATGTCTCGCTCCATCCACCAACGTCACGTTGCACCACAGACTGTCCAGGAGTTGGTGGATGCTTTAGTCCAGGTCTGGGAGGAGATCCCTCAGGAAACCATCCGCCGTCTCATCAGGAGCATGTCCAGATGTTGTAGGGAGGTCATACACAATACTGAACCTCATTTTGACTGGTTTTAAGGACATTACATCAAAGTTGGATCAGCCTCTAATGTGTTTTTCCACTTTAATTTTGTTTGTGACTCCAAATCCAGGCCTCCATTGGTTAATAAATTTGATTTTCATTGATGATTTTTGTGTGATTTTGTTGTCAGCACATTCAACTTTGTACACAACAAAGTATTCAATGAGAACATTTAATTCATTCAGATCTAGGATGTGTTATTTGAGTGTTCCCTTTATTTTTTGAGCAGTGTACATTCATTCAGAAAAATAGTCCCACATTAGGAAATGATATCTCTAAATTAATAAATGTTTTTAATTTACCCTTTTAGGACCTTTAATTAGTAATGGAGGACTTCCTATCTCCATTAGGTATGCATATTATACTACATGACTTCTAAGCCCATTTCTCGTAACCACTCTTCAAAATGGAAAGGACAAAAGAACATGAAAACCAAATAAGGTAGATGTGTTTTTATCCACATGAGTCCAGAAATTGCTATAAGACAAAAAAAACAACACTCAAAATAATCTAAAACAACATTAGCTGCAACAAACTGGCCTGGAAATAGAAGAAAGCCTGAAAAGCTCACTGCTAGAGAGCTGCAGCTAAATTTTCATTGTTATAAACCAACATTGAATCGTAATGTTCTGTATGTAACTAAATTTGATTACATATGATCGCGTTGTTTTGACTGAATATTTCTGGAAATAAATTACACTGAACTGAATTAAGTCATGAGCAAGATTTTAAAGGGTTGGCCCTTCTTTTTATCACAGGAAGTTGTCGGAGGCATGATGGACTTGGAGCCGCGACGTTGGAGAAAGCTAATCAGGGAAAATTTCGATGATCAGAGGAAAAAAGTCCTGCAGTTTGCACAATGGTGGAAACCATATGACTGTACAAAGACTGACGGCTAACTGGAGCACTCTCACATAGTTTTACTTGGATGATTGGAATTTAATGGAACATTCCAATGTAATACAAATGCTTTAATAAAAATAAATCAAATTTTTTTCAAATGTATTTTTTGTAGGTTTGATTAGACATAACCTAAGCTCTCAATATAATAAACCTTTTTTACTGTCTTCTGTTCTCCACCCTCTGTCCAATAAATTTAATTTCTTAATTTCTGGCCTTGTGACCCTCCACGTGTCATCGCTGAAACTTGTGCAATAGTAGACGAGCATTTGTCTCTCTGCTCACACCTTTTCTCCCGAGCCATCTCCAATAATGACCTTACATTCAACCTCATTGTTTTTTTTCAATTTCAGCAAAGCTATTGGCTCTTTGATTAGTTCAAAGAGCTAATCTCTTCAGAGGCTACTTCAGAGGCTCATCTTATTTTCAGGTTTGTTCTCGGACTCCATTTGATGCATGGATGCAGCTGGCTGCAGCCGAATCGGTGTCACTAACAGAAGATGAGGGCTATGAGGTTTTATTTTATTGCAGCAGTTGTACACAAGTCAGGCCTGTGTCAATATTCATTCTATATGTGCTATGTTTTACCACTATTGTAAATGTCCTTCCCGGTCCTAAAAGATACGTGCCGTTTTTTTTCCAATCTATAGAGTAAAATCGTCCATTTATAAAACATGTTTTCTGACAGGTGCATCTTTTAAAATATATCATAACATTCAAAGGGTGAGACTCATTTGTTTAGTAATACACACAGTAATGTATTTTAAGTATTTATTTTGGGTTATGATTTACAGCTGATGAAAACCAAAGAATTACGTTTTGCAGAAAATGTTATTACATGAGACCAATAAAACAGCCTTTTGTACAAAAATATCTGCCTACTGACAAGTGTCCATGTACTATGTAGTATATGCACTCAATACTTGGTCAAGGCTTCCCTTGCTTTTGCATGAGGTAATCATCGTTGGGTCTGGTGTCTCAAATTTTCCTCTTGACAATACTCCATAGATTATGGGGTTTAGGTCAGGGGAGTTTGCTGGCTAATCAAGCACAGGTATTTGCAAATCCGGAAGTGTGGGCAGGTACCAGGTCCTGCTAGAAAACGATGTCCGCATCTCTATAAAGGTCTTTGGTAGAGGGAAGCATGGAGTGCTCTGAAATACTCTGGTAGATGGTTGCGTTGACTGTGGACTTCAGAAAACACAGTGGACCAACATCAGAAGATCACATCGCCGAGTTAAATGTCACACTGGACCTCAAACAACTTGGATTCTGTACTACTGTACTCTTCCTCCAGACTGAGACCTTGATTTCAAACAGAAATATGGCTGCTTTTATCTGAACGGGACTTTGAAGCACTGAATAACAGTCCTTTATCCAGATAAGACGCCTCTGACGTCTCTATGCAGGAGTGAATAAGCCCAAGCAACAGTTGTAGCCCATGTCCTGGAGACCTCTGTGGTGGCTGTTGGAGCAAATACTCCAGTTGCTGTCTGTATGTTGTGAAGCTCTTTTGCTTGGAAAGTCTCTAAAGGCTGCGGTTGTCCCAGATGTTTGTGCACCTATTTTACCACACGCTTTTCTTCCATTTAGCTTTCCATTACATGGTTGGATGCAGCACTGAGCATTCAGCTTCTTTAGCAGCAATCTTTTGTTGCTTACCCTCCACATGGAGGGTCTCAGTGACTGCCTGCTCGACAACCGTCAACCCAGTAGTCTTCTCCATGATTGTTTAGGCTATTGCAAGGCTATATCACAACATTTCTGTATTTAGATTTGTTTTATGTAATGTGATTTTTTTTTAGGAACTGAATTTAGGGTTTTTGTTATTGGAAATAAACAGTCAGTCATTTTCTACAGCTTATTCCATAGTGGGTCGCGGGGGGACTGGTGCCTATCTCCAGCAGTTTATGGGCAAGAGGCGGGGTACCCCCTAGACAGGTCGCCAGTCCATCACAGGGCAACACACAAACAACAATGCAGACACTCATTCATACACCTAAGGGCAATTTAGAGTTACCAATTAACCTAACAGGCATGTCTTTGGACTGTGGGAGGAAGCCGGAGTACCCGGTGAGAACCCACGCATGCACGGGGAGAACATACAAACTCCATGCAGAAAGACCCCAGGCCGGGAATCGAACCCAGGACCTTCTTGCTGCAAGGCAACAGTGCTACCAACTGCACCACCGTGAAATAAACAGAAATACTATAAACACTTCAAATACATCACTGTCACAAATTCAATTCAGTTTATTTATATAGCGCCAATTCACAACACATGTTGTCTCAGGGCACTTCTTAAAAGTCAGGTACATACATTCCAATGAATCCTAACCATTGAACAGTGCAGTCAGATTCAGTTATTTATTCAAATTGGATAAAACGTTTTTCTGTCTAAGGAAACCCAGCAGATTGCATCCAGTCAGTGACTTGCAGCATTCCCTCCTCCCGGATGAGCATGTAGAGACAGTGGACAGTCACTGGTGTTGACTTTGCAGCAATCCCTCATTCTGAGCATGCATGTAGCGACAGTGGAGAGGAAAAACTCCCTTTTAACAGGAAGAAACCTCCAGCAGAACCAGGCTCAGTGTGAGCGGCCATCTGCCACGACCGACTGGGGGTTTGAGAGAACAGAGCAGAGACACAAAAAGAACAAAGAAGCACTGATCCAGGAGTACTTTCTATGGGAAGGAAAAGTAAATGTTAATGGATGTAGCTCCTTTAGTCGTTTCATCTAGAAAGAAAGAACAGATAAACTCTGAGCCAGTTTTCAAGGTTAGAGTCTGAAAGAGAGGACATAGAGTTAGTCACAGTAAGAGCTCAGTCAATCGCCATGTCTAGGAGAGAGAAAGTGTGTGGATCATTGGTAGAGGGTGAGCATTAAGTTGTTGCCAGCAGAAGCTCGGACGATGCCCCTCTCCAGAAAGGTGTCACAGGTAGACAGAGTAAGGCCAGGTGTAGATTCTAGGAAGAGAAAAGAGGGAGAACAAAGTTAAAAACTGAAATAACAGCAAATAATGCAAAATTAGAAAATAGTGTGAGAATGTAGCAAAGAGGGTGAAAGTGGTCATTATGTCCTCCAGCAGCCTAAGCCTATAGCAGCATAACTACAGAGATAGCTCAGGATAACCTAAGCCACTCTAACTACAAGCTTTATCAAAAAGGAAAGTTTTTAAGCCTAGCCTTAAAAGTAGACAGTTTGTCCATTTAGAGCCCACTGATGGCCATTGTTATACTAAAAACCACAACGATTGGGATACCTCTCTCTGTCAGACTGATTATAACCATTGGAAAAGAGAAGGGGTCATACAGGTAGCAGAAATGGAGGGTGTGTTTGCACCTCAACCATAACTGAGCCGGTTTTGGCTAAACCTGAATCCCCCTTACTCCATCCAACAGGGAGGGAAGAAGACGGAGGTAAAAAATAAGGAAGATAGCTCAGGATAACCTAAGCCACTCTAACTATAAGCTTCATTAAGAAGGAAAGTTTTAAGCCTAGCCTTAAAAGTAGACAGGGTGTCTGCCTCACGGACTAAAACTGGGAGCTGGTTCCACAGGAGAGGAGCCTGATAACTAAAGGATCTGCCTCCCATTCTACTTCTAGAGATTCTAGGAACCACCAGTAAACCTGCAATCTGAGAACAAAATGCTCTGTTAGGAACATATGGAACAATCAGATCTCTGATGTATGATGGAGCAAATCATTAAGGACTTTATATCTGAGGAGGAGAATTTTAAATTCTATTCTGGATTTAACAGGGAGCCAATGAAGGGAAGCTAAAATAGGAGAAATATGATCTATCTTTTTAATTTTCATCAGAACTCTTGCTGCAGCATTTTGAATCAGCTGAAGGCTTTTGACTGCATTTTGTGGACATCCTGATAGTAACGAATTACAATAGTCCAGCCTTGAAGTAACAAATGCATGGACTAGTTTTTCAGCATCACTCCTAGACAGGATATTTCTAATTTTGGCAATGTTCCAGAGATGAAAGAAGGAAATCCTAGAAATATGGGATTTAAATGACATGTCCTGGTCAAAAATAACACCAAGGTTTTTTACTTTATTACCGGAGGTCAATTTAATGCTATCCAAGTTAAGTGATTGACTAAGCAGTTTCTTTTTTAAAGACTCCAAAGATGACATCTTCTTTCTTGTCTGAATTTAGAAGCAGAAAATTTAAAGTCATCCAAGTTTTTATGTCTTCAAGACATGCTTGTAATCTATCTAACTGGTTGGGCTCATCAGGATTCATGGATAAGTAAAGCTGAGTATCATCAGCGTAATAGTGAAAATGTATTCTGTGCTGCCTAAGTACCACAACTCTTTAAGTCCGCAACTTAAAGAGTTGCGGACTTAAAGAGTCCTGTGGTACTCTTTAAGAAAAAAAAAAACCCTGTGGTACTCCACAATTAACCCTGGAGTTTAAAGATGATTTATCATTTACATGAACATGAATCTACTTAATATGGGTTTCACTTTTCAATTGTATTCTAATTTTTGAACTTACATTTATTCTTTGCTAATTCCAGTACAATTTACAATTCTAACAACTTTGAAAGAGTTCTTTTTTAAATTTTTCTGTTTGTTTTTTTTTTCTTTTCAACATGTGTTTTTAAAGGTCTGAACCCTTCCAGCAAATGTCTTTGCAAAAAGGTTGCATTTGCAGGAAAAACACAGTATCTTGCGATTTGTCCCTCTTTAACTCTGTTTGTGCTTCAGACACTATCATGTGGAGCAGCGACGTAGGTTATTTATATGACACAAGTACTAGAGAGGACGAAGGTTCATGGTTAATAGCAACAGAATGGCTTGAAGTGATGTATGGTCATGGCCAATTAGATTGGTTGGGGGTGGATTTATAACCGAGTCAGCCATTTCTCTCTTTCTCACACACACACACTCATCCTCTTTCTGTTGACCCTGGCATTAAGCTTTAAGGCCAACATGTACTTTGTGCTCTCATCCTTAATATCTACAGTTTATCCTAGTCTGAAGTCCTTCTGCCTCGTTTGTGTGCTTCTGCAGCAAGAGGCATGCCGATTTCTGTTTTCTATACAGTGATTTGTGAAGACGCTTATAATAAATTTATTTTTTGTGGCAGTAGTGTTATCTCACGCTTTTTAAATTCAAGCTTTAATGTCAATAATAACCTGATGAAAACATGTTACCAAATTAACACAGAGATGGTTCACCAGTTTTTTTCTTGTCTTCAGAAATGTAGTTTTTTATTAACTCAGATTTTCTTCCTGTCCATGTCTATGCCTTTCTGTTATCTTGTTCATATGTCTATCTTTTTTTATTATACTCATATGAAACACAAACTGTATGTTTGTACATGTGTTGTTCAGAGTCCATGCTTTTTAGACTCTACGTAAATAGCAGTGTTGTCTGAACATATGCCATAAATCTGCCTACAGAACAGTTAATTTCCTGCTCTTATGTTTTTTACTAGGCTGATTACAGCACTACTGTACTACTCTTTACCCAGTAGGTAAACATTCTAACTTTTTAAACAAATCTTGTTTAAAGTAAACTATTGTTGCTTTCATTTGTTAGGAAACCCCATTATATATTAATTTCTATATTTTGAAATGTCCACATCTTCATGTATAATCTTAGTATTTATTTTATTATGGAAAATAAAAGGATTTAACTGCATTTAATATAAAAAGCTGAAATAAACAAAGGATCTCAACAAAATTGTGTTTACTAGCTGAAGAAAAAGTTAGGACACTCTATACCCCCTATTAAATTGCCTTACCCTTTATGGTTGAAATGACTTCAGTTGCTTCTTGTAGCCATTTTCTATTCTCTGACATTGGCCTGAGGAGTGTTGCCCCACTCGTCATGTTCAACTTTGAGATCTTTGACGGGTTTCTGGCATGTATAGCTCGTTTCAAGTCACATCACCTCAATCAGATCAGTCACCCCAGGAATGTCCTTTCTTAATTCTGAGCCAGTAGAGTTACTTGTATGTTTTAGGTCAATGTCATGTTGCAGCGTCCAGCGCCGTTTTGGGTTAACCTTTTACAAACGGTTTTACATATTTCTCAAGCACCTTCTGATATGTTGTAGAATTCATCATAGAATTTATGATGGTAACCTGGTCTGGTCCTTCTGCACCAAGGTGTCAACAAACAATGACACTTTCAGTTCTATACTTCACAGCTGGTTTGAGGTTCTTTTCCTGTTTTTTGTTAACACCAAGCATGTCCTCTATTCTGGTCTCACCATATTTAAATGTTAGACTAGATCTGTCCAACGAACATTTTTCCAATAGTCCTGATCACTATGTTCTCTCTGGTATACTTTAGTCTGGTGAAGTCTTTTCCCGATTACACAGACATGCACATCAACAGTAGCAATAATCTGCTGTAGGTCGCACCACGACATTTTAGGGTGCTTGGAGACCTCTTTAGAATCTTACGGTCTGCTTTCAGGATGAACTTGCATTAACGACCGGGCATTGTTTGAAGCTGTTTTGAGTGAAGCCCTTTTTTAGACTGTTTTCTGTACAGTGGAATGGCTGGTATATCAATCTTTTCAGGGCACTTTAGACTTAGAAGATGCAACAGACTTATTTCTGATGGCCTCAGACAACTCTTTGGTTCTTACCATGGTGTCCTGACTGATGATGTGAGAATTTGTCATGAGTTAGGAGCACACTGAACTAAATGTCTGAGTTGTTAACAGGACAAACATCCATTCAAAATGCTGAGTAATGATGATCTAATCATGTGCTCCTGATGTACCTATATTTAATTTTTTGCCAGTTTACGAGTGAATAAATATGGGGTTGTCTTTATGCCTAAACAGAACATTTTTTTTTAAATGATATTTTACTGAAGTATTTTCTGCAGTTTTTAATTGTTTATTTATGTTACATGTATTTTTCAGTCTTGTTGAAATCGATATTGAATAACCAAATGACTAAATCACTTTAATTAATGGTGTGACATAGTCAGATTGGTTTGTTGTTCTAAACATAAATTGTGATTTTTACTATCTAACTTGCTGTAAATGTTTTTTGTTTTTGTTCATACTATGGTATTTAATTTCATATATGGATCTTCTATTTGTAATTTCTAGTCTCAGTGACACTTCTTTTTAATTCATGCCAGTGGGACTCAGGGTTGAATCGCTTCATTTTGTATTTCCAAGATAAAGGTATTAAAATTTGATGTCATCTATGATATATGTGTCTACTGAATGAAATTTCCACAATACACCGAGAACTGCTCTTTATATTCTGTTGCCCTGTCAGCACTCAGCTGTACGTGGCTGGCAGCCAGCTCGAGACAGCCCCTTGTGCCCGTGGGCTTATCTTCCCTGGAACATTATTTATTCCATTGTAGTGTTGGCTTTATTAAATGCCCACATTATTACCGGTGGACCGCAGACTGATTGCTGAGAGCAAGCAACTAGATAAAGAAAGAGAGGCAGGGTTAGCGAAGAGTGTGTGCAAAGGAAAAGTGTGGGCGTTTGTTAGATAGAGTGAATGTCTGAGCATTGGATTGGGGTCATGTTGCTCCAGAGAGTCAAATTTATTAGTAGGAACCTTCAGGAAATTACTCTGGGATGTGTGTGTGACTACATGGATGCACTTACATGATGCATCATGTCTGTTACTGTGTCTCTGTGTTGGTCCATCAGGGCCAATTAATTAGCAGACATGCTGTGCCAATCGAGGTCAAGGTTGTGGCTGTTATTAGTGCCAGACAAGAGCATCGTACTGTCGTCTGATAGTGGCCAACAAGCCTGTACAACTGCAACCATCTCCATTAGCTGCCCATGGAGGAGCGTTTTTCCCTGCCTTTAACCCTATACAGAGCATATCGCCGCTCTGTTGTTGACCATGACTGGTTTAATCAGATTTACCTGATGCTTTTTATTTAAGTAAATAGGTAACTGTGGTGTCTCTGTTGCTGTTTTAAAGGGTCATATCATGCAAAATCCACCTTTATAGCCCTTAAATACATTTTGTTCTCTACTTGGAGTCCTTAGGAGTGCAGAAAAGTTTAATTTAGGCTCTCCAGGTGTTGCAGAGATATCTTTATATTTCGTTTGGGTCTTATTTTTCAGTTCGTGTAGTTTTTTTTCAATCATTTGTTATGTTTTTCCATCTATCAAGTCACAATATTTGCTGCCGAACAGCTAAATAAGGTTATGGACTTCAGGCTGATCAATTTTCTGTATCCAGCATTATTTATTTCTCGCTGCGATTTTGTATGCTCAAGTAAGCCTATGCTGCAAGAGGATATGTTCGGTTTGGTTGTTGGGTGTATTAACCCACACAATACATTACACCGTCCCCCAGCATCAGAACCTCTTCGATGTGCCTGGTTAAATTCTATTTTTCATGAAAAAATGTTTTATGTGCTGCCTTTAGCTCCTTTAGGATATAACCTTACTGTGTGTTTGAAAGAGTACATAAACAGTTTAGCATGGTTTTCACCATTTTGGTCTTGTTTCTGCATTGCTAGATAATTGTTATCAAACTACAAAAATGGCCAAACAGGTTAAAGGGAAGCGCTCTTTGACCTGGAGGGGATGGGGTGTGAAATGCGTCAACAGCATTTAAAGAGACCAAAACAAGACACCAAACACCAAAACAAGTTGCTCTCAGAACAGGGGTAAAAAAGGGGCCTATGGAGCTACAATCACAAGGAATTCAGACCAAAACATTGCAGTTCCCTTTTATATAGACCAGAATTGAATGATTTAAGTGTGAAAAGAAATTATTTAAAAGCATGATATGTCCCGTTTAATATTATCAAAAGTGGACAAGAAGAAGATGTCCCCCACTAGGTCTCTAAAGATGTTGGACATTGTTTATCCTGGAACCCCAAGATTAGGGGCCTGCAGATGTCCAGTCTTAATAGCAATTAAAGGATTTCAATATATATTTCAACTACTCCAGAGTAGAAGAGAGTCCAGCCTATCTTGAAGTTGGGTTCCAGAATCCATGCTGTGCATGGAGGTGAGCCTGACTATTTCTAGATAATATCTCTTGACCTCCTGCACAAGCTCAGGCTCCTTTCCCCCCAGCAGGATGACATTCCACATCCTTAAAGCCAGTTTAAGCATTGGGAGATCGGGGTCTCCACCTTTGTCCGGTGCCCAATCCGCTTTGCACTGGCCCCTCATGGTTCCTCCATTACGTGGTGGGCCTACTGAGGGATGGCCTTGCATCTCTCGTTTGGGCTTGGCCAAGTCCCGCAAAGAGTAACTTGGCCACCATGCTCTTGCCAGCGAGTGCTGACCCCAGGCCTGGCTCAAGGGTGGGACCCCGGCTCTGCCGTACCAGGCAACGTCACGTGCCTTGTTCTAATGGTCCTTATGAAGGCGTTTGAGCCGCTCTTTGTCTGAACTGTCACCCAGATGCTGTTTGCCATGGGAGACCCTACCAGAAGCAGTTAAGCCCCAGACAACATAGCCTATAGGATCATTTGAGTACTCACTACGTAAAGGTGGCGGTTCAAGAAGGGGTGATTCATAAACTAACCAAATTATTTTAGGTCCATTCTCTGAGATACAGGGAGCCGGTGTAAGGACTTTTTTAATTTTAGTGAGGACACAAACAGCAGCATTCTGGATCAACTCCAACTGTCTGATGGACTTTTTAGGGAGACCTCTGAAGACACTGTTGCAGTAATCAATTCGAATAAAAATAAACGCATGGAAGTGTTTTTTGAGATCCTGCTGTGACATTAGTCCTTTAATCCTGGAAATGTTCTTCAGGTGATAGAAGGCCGACTTAGAGATTGTCTTTATGTGCTTCTGGAGGTTCAGGTCTGAGTCCATCACTACACCCCTATTTCGGGCCTGATCAGTGGTTTCTAGCTGTAGTAACTGTGGTTGTGTGTTGACTTTTGATCGCTCCTGTTTTGGTTCAAAAATTGTTTCCTGTTTTGTTTTTCATTCAACTGATAGATTATGGCACATCCACACATTGATTTGTTCTATGCATCTAGCCAACACTTGAATGGGTTCTTATTCACCTGGTGACATTGTAATGTCTAGCCATGTGTCATCTGCGTCATTGTGGTAACTTATCTTGTTGTTTGTCATAATCTGAGCTGGGAGGAGCATGTAGATATTGAATAGGTGTGGTGCTAAAATTGAAGCGTGAGGAGCCCCATATGTGGATTTTTTTTTTGTCTCCGATGTAAGTTTGCTTACTGACACAAATAATCCCTGTCCTTTAGGTAGCCAGTGTAGCTTACCACTGTCAGTGTGTGAATGTGTGTATGAATGGATGGATGACTGAATGTATTGTGAAGCGCTTTGGGGTCTCTGGGGACTTGATAAAGCGCTATACAAGTACAGGCCATAGGTAAGACTCAAACTAGTCAAGTGCTGTACCAGAGAGACCGACCTAGTTTTCAAGGTGCTCCAGTCTAAAACCGTGACTCTTCCACTGTCTGCATTTATGCAGATGTCAATGAACACCTTGACAAGGGCAGTTACTGTGGTGAGCCCAGAAACTTGACTGGAAGACGTCAAACCGGCTGGTCATTTCTAAAAAGTTATTTAACTGTTGAAACAGAAAATTTTAATAACCTTACTGATAAATAGAAGATTTGAGATGGGCCTGTAATTTTGCAATAGCAACCTGTCTAAATTGTTCTTTCAACAGTGGTTTGAAAATTGCTCTTTTTAAGGCCTGGGGAAAAAAACATACACCTGATTAAATGGACGTGTTTATCACTTTAAATCAAACGCTTTGACAGGCATAACTTTCTTAAGGAAAGCTGTTTGTAAAATATTGAGGCAGCTGGGAGAAGAGCTTAGTTAATATATAATTTATTCATGGCTTTTTTAGTCGATTTGGCAGAATTGTGTCATTTTCTCAAAATTACTTCTGATTGGAGACAATATTGGTACTGGACTTGATATTGATGTAGAGAATACCCTTCTAATCTTGTGGATTTTCTCAGTAAAGAAGTTAACAATTTCATTGCAGGTCCTGGTACAGTGGAGTTTTGAGTTTACAGACACAGGAGGGTTTGTTAGCCTGTCAACCATGGCAAATAAGGCACAATCATAATTAATGCTTTTGTACATGATTTCAGAAAAGGAAGATTTACGTGTAAATGTTTGACATGGCCAAACAAATTTCAATACCTAACAAAGACAGCGTGAGTAAATACAAAAACGCAGTTTTCAAATGTAATTCAATCTATTAAGGGACAAAACTATCTAAGCCAACCTGGCCCTAGATTAAAATGTAATTGCCCTCAAAACACCCTTGGTGGCAATGGCTGCCATCAAGTGTTTTTGTCATGACCAGGTGTGTCTATGTTTTGTGCTCGTGTTTTTGTTTATTTAGTCTTAGTCTGGTCCTTTCTTTACTTTCTGTTCTGTGTTTATTGTGTTAATTGGTCTCACTCCCTCTGTCTCCCTGCAGTCTGTTGCACACCTGTTTCTCGTTTCTCTTGATTATCTGGTCTTGTTGTTCATTGGTTTTCCCTGCATTTCCTGTTTGTATTTAAGTTCCTTTGTTGCCTTAGTTCCCCGCTGGTTCCTACCGTTATGTCTCCATTCATTACTCTGTGTCCTAGCCTGAAGACAATTAAATTCTAATAATCCTTTTACTTACCTTGTTCCTGAGCTCTTCTCTGCAGTTTGGTCCAACAACACCTAGCATGACAGTTTTGTGATAACTGCCAATGAGCTGTATGTTTGTCTATGTGTAGCACCTGACCACCAAAGCAAATTCCTCATGTGAAACACTACTTGGCAATAACGTTTTTTCTGATTCTGAGTCTTTTACATGGTGTGGATGAATTCTGGCCACACTTCTTTGCAGAATTATTTAAAAACAGCCACATTGGAGGGTTGTCAGACATTACCAGTCTGTAATTTCATTGGCCACTTTCCTTTTGTTTAGGCAGCCAGCACTTGGTGTTGCGGTTTGGATCGTTGTCCTGCTGCATCACCCAAGTGCACGTGATATTAAGTTCACAAACTATTGGCTGGACATTCTCCTTCAGAGTTTTCTGATAGAGAGCAGAATTCATGGTTCCATCAATGGAAGCTGACCATCAAGTTTGCTTGTTGGTTTTAATGTTCTTTTTTTCTGAAATGCTGTGTTTCATGCCAGATGTAACAGGTATATCTCATCGATCCAGAGATTGTTTTTCTAAGTCTTGAAGATCATCAAGTTTTCTTTGGGAAGTGTGAAATAGGCCTCTGTGTTATTTTTAGTCAGCCTTACAACTCTGTTATGGATGTCATTTTTGCACAGTGTCTTATTTTTAAATGATGAACTCCGATCTAAGTGAGGCCTGCAGCTGCTTTAAATGTTCTAGGTTATTTTGTAACCTCCTGCGTAAGTCATCAATGTGCTTGTGGAGGTATTTTGGAAGGCTTGCAACTCCTTTTATGTCTTCTCATTTTGTGGTTAATACTTGGGAGAAAATATTGCCTACTTCCTGTTGTCAGAAAGGTTCTGTTTAAGGATGTTCTCTATTCTAGGCATTGCTTGTGAAATTTGACAAAAATCTCAGTAAAAAAAAAAAAAAAAAAATTCTTATAACAACTGAAAATCTCAGTTTACCTAAATCCAGTATTAACATTCGTTTGATCATCTGAAAAGTGTAAACGTGACCAAGAAGAAAAAGGCAGAAGAAATCTTTAAAGAGGGCAAATGCTTTTCCATCAAATATGATCATTGATCAAACCTTTGCTGCGCACTTCAAAGCGCGAGCTCGGTGCACGCGGCAGTTGGCAAACCCGCACGCGCTCTCTCGCAGCTCCGTTTCTCGCGCAGCTCCGACTCCAGCTGTTTCTGTGGCTTCAGTCCGAGTCCGAGCGATGTTCTTACCCCGATAAAAATAAACCACAGGACGATAAACAAGGCGGGACGAGGAAGGACGGGGAGAGGAGGACGGACAAGTGATGATAAGACCAGCCACAGAGGAGAGCCGCTGTCGCAGAGGAACAGGAGGAGGAGGAGGAGGAGGAGAAGAGAGGGAAGCAGACACATCTGCGGTGACTTGGGGGATTCGGCTCGGTGAGAGGGGGGGATACACAACATTTTTATGATGCCAGCATTTTTCACCCGGCTAAGAGGAATAAATAATGTGCTTTGGGACTGCCTTTATATTGTTAATTGCTTTGCAGGTTGGTTATTCTTGGAGAGCGTCTGCTTTATAAATAGTTAGCCAGACGCTTAGAAAACTTGGTAGGAAGATCTTCATTTTGTGTCTCTCAGAAGATATATCTACTGGAGAGAGTTTTCATCACCCTAGGGAGCAAAGCGCATTCGTTGAAGGGGGAAAGGAGGGCTTGTTTTATCTGGAGAAACCGCCACCTTCTCCTCCTTACATAAATGTTTGCGTGCCGTTAGTGCTCTCCTGCTCTTCTCCAGAACAGACATTTCGCGCATACACGACCAGACGTGGACATTATCTGTCACACATGCGGTCCTAATAACACGGACGGACCTCACCCCCTTTCATCTACCCAGCCCCTCTCCTCACCCCACTGTCTGATGACTCCCCCGCGGACAGGTGGACTTGGTACGGAGCCGACTGTAGCATCATCTTCTTCAACACCACCACCATCATCATCATCATCCTCATTACCATCCTCCTCCTCAACACCACCATGTCCTCGTCGTCGCGCAAGATTTCATCCGAGTCATTTAGCAGCTCGGTGGGCTCGGACTGTGGGCTTGAAAGCCCCGGAGGAGACGTAGGGGATGGCGCTTTGGAGTCGGCCGACGAGAGCCGGGGTTGCCCGTTTTCCTCCTTCCCGTCGTCCCACAGAGCAGTGCTCTGGAACGGCCGCAGCCCCGCTGAGAGGTCGGCGTGCCCGGCGGGCGAGGAGCAGCAGGGACCCTGCGTACCCCACAAGAGGGCAACCAGGCGGCGAAGGGTGAACCTGGACTCGCTGGGAGAGAGCCTGAAACGACTCACTTCACCCACGGTAAGCGTACAGCTCTTATGTCTAGCACTATGTCATAGCTTATGGTATACGCTGGCTAAATATATATATATATATATATATATTAATTTGTAGAGCATTATGTAAAATTCTATTAGTTTATAGTTTTACAGTTTTCTTGATACGTCATGCAATTATCCATCCCTGTTCATTTTTAGATGGCTTTTCTCATGTAAACCTGTTTTTCTAAAATCCAAGATAATGTCTTTCTGCAAAGACTTTGATGAACACTGAATTTGTTTTTAATTTCATTTAAGGATTTTCAATTTCTGGATGAGTACGGAAAAAGAAAAGAATATGGAAAAAATATTTGTACTTCCACTTTATTACTAGCAGTGTTTTTAAACCTTGGTGCTGGAGGCACACTGGCCTACATTTTATAGATGTTCCTCTCCTTTAGCACACCTGATTTCAATTGATGGCTGATTAACAGGCTGCAGTACTTTGAGTCAGGTGTGTTAAAGCAGAGAAACCTCTAAAACATGCAAGGCAGTGTGCCTTTAGGACCAGGGGTGAAAAACACTGCTCTGAGGCATGCAACCATCCATCCATCCATCCATCCATCCATCCATCCATCCATCCAGAAGTTTTTGCAGGTTCCATATTATTTGTAGTTTTGACCCATTTGAAACCTTGTTTTCATCAATGCTATGATGTGTGCTGTGCTCTCTATTAAAAAAAAAAACTATTTTCTTCCTTCTGCTCTGCTAGCCTGAATCATCTGGCAGATTATATAATACTAAATATGTTGTTGTGAGGCAAAGTCAGAGATGCCCTGGCCCCTGTCTGCATATATTTAACTGTGTGCGGATTGTGACAGATAATCCTGTGTCTGTTTTTGCCTCTTCTGTCTGTGCCTCAGTTGTTTTATAGGCTGTAATGCAATAAAGATGCTATTACAGCTGAGGGCCATTGTGACAGATGATGTGTGATTAGGACGTTTGCAGTTGGGTTATCCTTTGTGATTATTCAAGATGTGGGATATGCTATTTCTTATCATTTTCTTGAACCTCATAATCTCTGACATATTGACTTAAAAAATAATACATTCATAAAGAGGATTTTATTACATACTGCTCTAAGCTGATTTAAAACCCTCAGGGATGTATTTGAAAACAAGTTTGTAGATGAAGGTTGACGTTACACTTTTTAACTTTTTTACACTGTTATAATATGAGCATTAGAGTGAAAGCCTATTTTTAGCCATCCAAAAACAGTCATTTAGCACATATCACTTGTCTTTTACATGAAAAATTGTTTCAGTTCAGTCAGGTTAGAGGGTTTTAAGCATAAACAATCAGTCTGAGGATAGGCCATGCAATTGCAATCACAGTTTGGCCCGGACTTTGATTAGGCCAAACCAAAAACTTCATTTAAATATATATTTTTTATTACGTTTAGCTATTCAGGGGAGGAGTTGCTAATGCGCTTTAGATGATTGTCCTGCTGCATCATCCAAGAGCGCCTAACTTTAAGATCGTGAACCATTGGCCGGATATTCTCTTTCAGGATTTTTTGGCAGAAAGCAGAATTGTTGTCTGCATCAAAAACAACAAGCAGTCCAGGTCCAGAAGCAGCAAAGACGCCCCAGACCATTACACTGTTTGACTAGATGTCAAATCAGGCCTTTGTGTGGCTAAAGAAATTTAACTCCCATTTCCAAAAATGTTGAAAGAATTTTCACAAGGAGCCAGGTTGGTTTAGATAGTTTTTTTTCTCTTAATAAGTGAAATCATCATTTAAAAACTGCATTTAAGTGTGTAATAAAACACAAAAAAGGAGAAATCTACAAGAATAAAGGGGGTGGGGTGGGGGTGGAATAATGTTGCAGGCACTGTGTGATGCCATTAAGTGGATTATTGATTTAAAAACAAGAACTGTAGTCCTTGTTCAAATAAATTAATCATTTATATTATATTACTGACAGAGACAGAGCTGGATAGATATTAAGTCAACTAATTAATAAATAAATAATACTGACCTTCATTGTTTCCTGTGCAGTTTTATTCTTAGTTGGGTTTAACGTCTGTTAGGATTTATTCATTAATAACAGTAATGAGATGTTTTATTTATACTGTGTGATGTGGGATTTTTATTTCCTCCAATTTGCCAATAGTCAGCTCTAGTGATCCCACTCCATTTTGAGAAAAAACAATACTCCCGACTATAGATACAGGGTCCAGCAGCAATACTTAATGCATGTTAGTGAGGACAACTGAGAACAGATTTTTTTTCCAGAACCGAGTACTGAGAACTGAGACATCGCTGTTACTGGTTTGTTCTGCCAGTTATCCTGGTCGCTGCACAGTCATAGTAAATCCCCCTGCTTTTCCAGCTTGTAGCCATAATGTACTCAACTCGGGTGCAACGTTATTCAGAACAGAGTACAACATTGGAGACGAATCAAAGAATTAAAGTCAGACTTGTATTCGACTTTGTTTATAGTGTACATTCATACGAGGGTGACATTGTGCAACTGTATTTCTGTGTGTGAATCTGTCTGGAGGGATGAGCTTATTGCTCCATACAGAAACAGGAAGAGGGCTGTTTGCCGCAGAGGAGGTTTCTTTCAAAGTACTGTTTGTAACTGACTGGCTTGCAACTTCTTTTATGACTCTTAGCAGAGATGTCACAAGGTTTGAAAGATAGGGGGGCTTAGCCCCCATGGCTGAAGGAAGTCATGTACATCCAGATTGTGTATGGAGGTTAATTTGTCTCAATATTATGCAATCAAACAAAAAACTAATCTCAATCAAAAAATATTAAGTTGTGATCAAAACTTTCAGAGTTGTCACGAGTCTCGCTTTTTTGGTTTTGACGCTCTCTGTTTTTGGTTGAACTCAACGAATTTTGAGTTCTGGAAACATGAACATCCTGGGCGGGGCCTAAAGACGAACGCTGTAAGACGTTTCCTTATTGGTTAGCGCTGACTAAAGCAGCAGACTCTGATCCCCTGCATCTCTGAACTTCTGCTCGAACTGCAGGGCTTGCAGCGTCGCTTCAGTGAGGAGACATCAACTGTACAGAAGAAAACTGCAGTCAAGTGAGCCGACAGTCAGAAATACGCGGTCACGTCAGCCGACACTAGCTCTCTCTTAAAGATTAGCGTGGCGCATACAAGGTGCATTACAGTAATGGAGCAGAAAGGACACCGATCCTGGCAACGGTTGAGAAAATAAGAGGAAAACAGAAAAGTAACCTACAGAACATTTATATTAATTACATTTTTACAACTTTCACATTCATGTTTTATGTAAAAGAATAAATATTTAATATTTTACTGTACAGTTTTGGAGAAATATCTTGTCAAAATACCTCAAAAAGCTCAACCATTATATGCATTTGACCCACTTTCAGGAATTTATTTCTCCAAAACCATGAGAGGTGACAACACAATCTCTTCAGATTATATTAGAGGGTCATCTATATTATAACCAGAATTAGTATTTCATAATTTCACTGTAGGTTTCTGGAGAAATACACAACTACACCAACAAAGTACCACAAACGCTTCTTTTTGGTGAGGTCGATGAGGTCCTGGGAAGTGGTCTGGACAACTTAAAGTGCAAGAGCATCCAGATCTCCTCTGAACTCTCCTGGACCGGAAACGCCCCTCGCCTGTTGAAGAAGGTACAACAACAGCTCTTCTTCATCTCCTCAGCTGCTTACAAATATCTACAGGGCCACGGTGGAAAGCACTCTGTGTCTCAGCATGACAGTGTGGTGAGGGAACTGCACAGGAGAGGAAGTATCACTTGTTGTGAGGGCAACACACAGGATTATGGGATGCCATCTGCCTGACATGGACTCTGTTTTATACTACACTTGGGGTAGTTGTGTATTTCTCCAAACCTTTACAGTGAAATTATGAAATACTAATTCTGGTTATAATATAGATGACCCTCTAATATAATCTGAAGAGATTGTGTTGTCACCTCTCATGGTTTTGGAGAAATAAATTCCTGAAAGTGGGTCAAATGCATATAATGGTTGAGCATTTTGAGGTATTTTGACAAGATATTTCTCCAAAACTGTACAGTAAAATATTAAATATTTATTCTTTTACATAAAACATGTATGTGAAAGTTGTAAAAATGTAATTAATATAAATGTTCTGAAGGTTACTTTTCTGTTTTCCTCTTATTTTCTCAACCGTTGCCAGGATCGGCGTCCTTTCTGCTCCATTACTGTAATGCACCTTGTATGCGCCACGCTAATCTTTAAGAGAGAGCTAGTGTCGGCTGACGTCACCGCGTATTTCTGACTGTCGGCTCACTTGACCGCAGTTTTCTTCTGTAGAGTTGATGTCTCCTCACTGAAGCGACGCTGCAAGCCCTGCAGTTCGAGCAGAAGTTCAGAGATGCGGGGGATCAGAGTCTGCGGCTTTAGTCAGCGCTAACCAATAGGGAAACGTCTTACAGCGTTCGTCTTTAGGCCCCGCCCAGGATGTTCCTGTTTCCAGAACTCAAAAGTTGTTGAGTTCAACCAAAAACAGAGAGCGTCAAAACCAAAAAAGCGAGACTCGTAACCAAAGATTTTTGACCTGCGCAAATAAAAGTTTATGTTTTGCAAATAACTTTTTTTTCTTCGTGAGAAAAAATTAGTAATATTAATCAAAAAAAAAGTTTTATCAAATTATTTTTTTTCTCCCCAAAATAAAATATTCCATAAAAAAAAAAAAAAAAAATCGTTACAACTCTGAAAGTTTTGATCACAACTTAAAATTTTTTGATTGAGATTAGGTTTTTGTTTGATTGAATAATATTGAGACAAATTTACCTCCATAATTGTGCACCAAAACATTTTCAGAAGAAATAAACCTTTTAAATTTATTTACGAATACTTATAGAGCATTTATAAGGACCTGGTGTCTGATGCAGTTTCCTTTACCTTTGTGGAACCCCTGACTTTATTTATTAAATGTGACTAGTCAAAACAACTTTATGCGTTGTTTTTATCAAAAAAGGTACACAGTGTGGCTGGGCTCATGAAAAAGGTTACCAGTAAAAACAATTAGTACACCTTTTTAATTTTTTTTTTTTTTTTTGCACCAAGACATAACAAAAC
Organism: Girardinichthys multiradiatus; assembly: GCF_021462225.1. Classification (NCBI taxonomy): domain Eukaryota; kingdom Metazoa; phylum Chordata; class Actinopteri; order Cyprinodontiformes; family Goodeidae; genus Girardinichthys; species Girardinichthys multiradiatus. The sequence continues at coordinate 23,887,730 of NC_061810.1, read as the reverse complement.
TGTTTCCCTTATTTACATGTTCTAAAATGATTCAAATTTTACCTCAAGTAAATAAAAACCCATAAAAGTCTTCACTAATAAACAAAGATAAATACAAGATGAATAATTTGTTTATGACAAACTTAATTTTAATCACTTAAATAACTGATCAGTCCTCTGTGTTAGCACATCTGTTAAAGCAACAGTTTACTGATGGTACAGGTGGCAGTCCCAGCAAACTCTTGCAATGGGCCAGTCCAAGTCCAGACCCCTGCCTGAATGCTGTGGTGGAACCTTAACGGAGCTGTGCAAAAACTGTCTGCAATCCTCAATGAACCAAAGCATCACTGGAAAGACCAGTGAAACAAAAATGATTTGTTCAGAAAACAACTGAAGAGTGAAATTTGTTGTGATTAGAGCCTGGTAAAGACCAGACTGTTATTTTTGTCTCCTTATATATAAAACTAATGAAAAAGAGTGTCCTTTGTTTTCACCATTGCTGTACGACTCCTTTTACCAAATTCGATTTTGCTTATATGCTCATGTACTCAGTGTCCCATAACCATGTTTTCCATCATCATGCAAACTGCAGAAAGCCCCTGAAAGGAACTTGGCTCGTGGGAAGTCAGAGTTTTATTACTCCGCTTTACAATCTGCGTGTTCTCTGTCAGAAGTCAGTTCTTACCACTAACTTTCCCTGCATCCACCTCTGATCTCACTCCTGTCCACTTGTGCACAAAAACAGGTTGCACTTGTGCATTCTTCTCCCAGCACAGTCCTAAAGGACCACTGTCCACCTACCTAATGAATTAACACCAGAAGGATCATTTAATGTAATATTAATTTAAATAATTTATTTTAATGATATGCTAACAAATTATATTGGTAATTTTGGGTTAGTTCTTCTTTATTTAAAGTGGACATCTGCATTGATTTGATGTATAAAAAATAATTCATTAATTGAAAAGTAGAGGTGCTAATGCAGTGATTCTCAGCCCTGGTCCTCAGGATCCACTGTCCTTCATGTTTTAGATGTTCTTCTGCTCCAATAAACCTGATTAAAACGGTTGCTTCACCTCCTCAGCAGCCATCTAGTGCTACAGAAGCCTATTAATCACCTATTCATTTAGGTGAGGTGTGTGGCAGCAAGGAGACACCTAAAGCATGCAGGACAGGGGGTCCCAAGGACCAGGGTTGAGAACCACTGGGTTAAAGAACATTTAGAGAGGCTGAGGTCTCCCTAAAATAGATCTAACAACATCCATGACTCATAGCTTTTAGTTACGTGAATACGACCACTGTCTTATCAAACAACACAGTCTTTTCTTGTCCTCTCTCACACATGTACTGAACGTCACTCATGCAGACAAAATGCATTCGAGTGCATACAGGGGCAATGTTTACTGCAGCTCATCGCAGCTGACAGTCTGGAGCAGGGCCTCTGTTTCTGTGCACTCTGACACACACATGCACACACACCTCCCAGTGTCTCCCAAACAATCAGTTCATCTTCCTTTCCTAGGGTACATGTTTTAGTGTGGTCATATAGTTTTCAATTATTATGTTTATGCTTTTATATCCGAGCAAACCTCTGTAGTTTTTAGGAAAGAACGCATTTCGATCACAGTATTTTGTGCACACGCAGATCGTTTTAATGGAAATTGCACTTTAGCTTGTAAGACTTTACTCTATACAGTTAAAAACAACTGTTTTTAACTGTGTGTTTTAAGTGTGTTTTTACTTACATTATAAAAACACACTTAGCCTTTTTTCCTCTCACTGTCTGACATTAAATCAAACAAAACCTTTCATGTTTTAGGTCAGTTTGGATTAGCAAAGTTATTAATATTTAGTAATTGTAAATGTGTAGTTTCTGCTGTATGTTTTGAGTTGTTTTTGCGGATGGTCTTTTGTTTGTTTAGTACAGAGCAGATATGTGTCGCTTGTAGTGAAGGACGCGTTTTGGTAATTGTATTTTGGTAGTTCTCATGCAGATTGTTTTAATGGAAATTATATTTTCCATTATAAAATGTTACTATATTAACTTACTAGAAAGCAGAAAACGGAACCTGAGGTTTGACCTTGTGTTTGCAGTGTTTGACTTTGCAGTAGGTTTATTGGTTGTATTTTAGATATCAGAGAATAACAATAAAACATTGCTAACTACTAGATAGCATGGGCTGGTTTGAGCTTCTCACAGTGTAAATGGTTCACTCTGGTTTTTACATATGGAAATATTTCCAAACAACCACGTTAGTGTTTCTTATAAGCGAAAGAAACGTGTAGTTGCCTCCTTTCGGCCAGCTTACCGGCAGTTTATAGCAGCTAAAGGATTAAAAACGGCAGAAAGGATTGAGAACATGAAATGCTGTCCTCAGTAAATATCTGTACAGCTGTTATAACATAGGGTCTTTGGCCCCAAATCGTTTAGACCTTTTCCAGAGAGCCCATATATCAGTCAGAATCGACATAACCACTTTGCCAGAAATCTTGAGTTGCTTCTTTTTCCCCATTTCTGTTTCTGTATGTAGCTCCTAATCTGTTTTTAAAATTTTTCAGATACAGATACTTGCTGCATAAATAAAGGTGAATCCGGTGTGGCGTTCTCATGCCATGTGGCTCATGTTCCACCTGACGTCTGTACATAAATGATGCACCAGATTTTCTTAACTTTTTTGAAAGATGCTGAAGGTAGATGCAGAAAATTGCTTATTGAAACCTCTCTGTGAAGCTCCAAAGCCGTGTTTGGCGACGTTGCAACTTTCTTACCAGGTGAAATCATTAATATCTAATCTATTGTTTATTTGCTGCAACACAGATTTGACACTGCTGCGTTTACAGCAAACAAATAGCCTGTATTTGTAGTTAGTTAGATCTACTGGTGCCTTGATGATGATATTGTAACTTTCACATTGCACATGCTGCATTTTTCTGGTCTTTTTCCGTTGGTAACTAAAACTATTGTGGTTTTGTTTTGATGCCGTTCTTTAGTTAACTGTATCGTCAAATAATTTTTTGGTTTTGTTTATACATGCTAGTACATTGTTCCTGTTTGTGATTTGTCCAGAAAGAATGTCGGGGTTAATGCCCACAGTTTCTCTACCCCTGTCCCGGATTATCACTGCCTTCCATGTTTTAAATGTTTCCCTGGTGATCTATGAGGGTAAAAAAAGAAAGAAATGAGTTTAATCTCAGGTCAGTTTGCAATGAACCATGCGAAAAATGTCAAACAAAAGATATAAATGTTCAAACAAAAACAAAGCATGCTTTCTGTCTAAACAGCTCCTGCTTCTGAACTGTGCAAGGCGTCATTTCAACTTTATGGTTATAGTAAGAAACTGGTTTCACTCACAAAGAGGCATTTCTCTCCATAAATTTCATTTGTTCAGTGAAGCTTTTGTGTTTTATTGTTACAGTAACACCTGAACAATGACAAACTGGACATGCTTTGTCATTAATTTATTACATTATTATTACTGATGATCTCTAATAGTCCTTTCTGCTGGTGAGAAGGTTTCTAACTTTCCTGAGGCATCAGCGCACTTTAACAGGGTATGCAGGACCCAAAAACAGTCTCTAAGAGATATCTCCTGGTTTTGCTTTTTGATAAACTTAAGTGTTTTAGATCATAGAAGAAATTGTAATATCCGACATTGATAACTTGAAGAAATACATTTTTATTTATTGTTTCAGTTAAGGGGAAAAAGCTGTCTAAGCTAACCTTTCCATGAGCTTTTCACATGGCTGTGTGGAAATTCAGAGCAAATGTTCTTTGCTTGTTTGTTTTAATTTAATTGTTTAATTGTTTTAATTCTGCCATATTGGAGGATTTTCAAGCGTGGAAGGCCTTTTTGAGGTCACGACATGGCAACTTAAAGAGATTAAAGTCCCTACTTTGACTATGCAACTCTAAAACTTTAGGTTTTTTTTTCGAACAATTCATAGGGGGACTATCTAGTGTGTTGCAGATCATTGTCCTGCTGCATAATCCAACTATGCTTGAGCTTAAGGTCACAATTTGATGCCCGGACATGTTTTAGGATTGGAGAGAAAAATTCATTGTTCAGTCAGTTATGGCAAGTTTTCCAGGTCCTGACACACACCTCGTAAAATGTTCCACTTTTGTCAGGCTCACCAAACTGGCTATGTAGATTCTGACTAGTATTTCTTTAACAACATGTAGCCTTCCTGGAAAAGGCCTTGGGATGAAATCATCATTTGAAAACAGCATTCTGTATTTACTCTGCTTATCTTTGTCTAAAATTAAAGTTTGCTTGATGACCTCAAACATTTAAATGTGAGAAAAAAGCATAAAAAATTAAAGAAATTGTGTGTTCAAGAATCCCTCATGAAGAACAAAATATCGAGGCACGTGACGTCGCCCGGTACGGCGGAGCCGGGGTCCCACCCTGGAGCCAGGCCTGGGGTCGGGACTCGTCGGAGAGCGCCTGGTGGCCGGGTTGCTCCTCGCGGGACCCGGCCGGGCCAAGCCCGAACGAGAGACGCGAGGCCATCCCCCAGTGGGCCCACCACCTGCAGGAGGAACCGTGAGGGACCGGTGCAAAGAGGATTGGGTGGCGGACGAAGGTGGAGACCTCAGCGGCCCGATCCCCGGATGCTTAGGCTGGCTCTAGGGACGTGGAATGTCACCTCGCTGGGGGGGAAGGAGCCTGAGCTGGTGCGGGAGGTCGAGAGATATCGACTAGAAATAGTCGGGCTCGCCTCCACGCACAGCGTGGGCTCTGGAACCCATCTCCTTGAGAGGGGTTGGACTCTGTTCTACTCTGGAGTGGCCCACGGGGAGAGGCGGCGGGCTGATGTGGGTTTGCTTGTTGCCCCCCAGCTCAGCCGTCTCGTGTTGGGGTTTACCCCAGTGGATGAGAGGGTCGTATCCCTGCGCCTTCGGGTTGGGGAGAGGTCTCTGACTATCATTTCAGCCTACGGGCCGAGTGGCAGTGCAGAGTACCCAGCCTTCTTGGCGTCCCTGTCGGGGATGCTGGATAGTGCCCCTCCCGGGGACTCCATTATTCTGCTGGGGGACTTCAAGGCCCACGTGGGGAACGACAGTGACACCTGGAGAGGCGTGATCGGGAGGAATGGCCTCCCCGATCTGAATCCGAATGGTGTTTTGTTATTGGACTTCTGTGCTAGTCACGGATTGTCCATAATGAACACCATGTTCAAACATAAGGGTGTCCATCAGTGGACTTGGCACCAGGACACCCTAGGCAGGAGGTCGATGATCGACTTTGTTGTCGTATCATCAGACCTTCGGCCACATGTTTTGGACACTCGGGTGAAGAGAGGGGCTGAGCTGTCCACTGATCATCACCTGGTGGTGAGTTGGATCCGCTGGAGGAGGAGAAAGCTGGACAGACTTGGCAGGCCCGAGCGCATAGTGAGGGTCTGCTGGGAACGCCTGGCAGAGCCCTCGGCCAGGGATGTATTCAACTCCCACTTCCGGGAGAGCTTCGACCAGATCCCGGGGGATGTTGGAGACATAGAGTCCGAGTGGACCATGTTCTCCGCATCTATTGTCGATGCAGCTGCCCGTAGCTGTGGCCGTAAGGTCTGCGGTGCCTGTCGCAGCAGCAATCCCAGAACCCGGTGGTGGACACCGGCAGTAAGGGATGCTGTTAAGCTGAAGAAGGAGTCCTATTGGCTGTGGTTGGCGTGTGGGACTCCTGAGGCGGCTGACAGGTACCGTGAGGCCAAGCGTGCTGCGGCCTGGGCTGTGGCAGAGGCAAAAACTCGGGCGTGGGAGGAGTTCGGTGAGGCCATGGAGAAGGACTACCGGTTGGCCTCGAAGCGATTCTGGCAAACCGTCCGTCGCCTCAGGAGGGTGAAGCAGTGCTTCGCCAACACTGTTTATAGTGGGGGTGGGAGGCTGCTGACCTCGACTGAGGACATTATCGGGCGGTGGAAGGAGTACTTCGAGGATCTCCTCAATCCTGCCATCACACATTCCGTGGTGGAAACAGAGGCTGGGGACTCAGGGTTGGATTCTTTCATCACCCAGGCTGAAGTCACCGAGGTGGTTAAAAAGCTCCGCAGTGGCAAGACTTCGGGGGTGGAGGAGATCTGCCCTGAGTAACTCAAGTCTCTGGATGTTGTAGGGCTGTCATGGTTGACACGTCTCTTCAACATTGCGTGGCGGTCGGGGACAGTGCCTCTGGACTGGCAGACTGGGGTGGTGGTCCCCCTTCATAAGAAGGGGGACCGGAGGGTGTGTTCCAACTACAGGGGGATCACACTCCTCAGCCTCCCTGGTAAGGCCTACGCCAGGGTATTGGAGAGGAGACCGATAGTCGAACCTCGGCTTCAGGAGGAGCAGTGTGGTTTTCGTCCCGGCCGTGGAACACTGGACCAGCTCTATACCCTCTACAGGGTGCTCGAGGGTTCATGGGAGTTTGCCCAACCGGTTCACATGTGTTTTGTGGACCTGGAGAAGGCATTCGACTGTGTCCCTCGTGATGCCTTGTGGGGGGTGCTCCAGGAGTATGGAATCGGGGGCCCTTTATTAGGGGCCATCCGGTCCCTGTACAAGCGGAGCAGGAGTTTGGTCCGCATTGCCGGCACTAAGTCGGACCTGTTCCCAGTGCATGTTGGACTCCGGCAGGGCTGCCCTTTGTCACCGGTCCTGTTCATAACTTTTATGGACAGGATTTCTAGACGCAGCCAAGGGCCGGAGGGGGTCGGGTTTGGGGACCAGTGGATTTCGTCTCTTCTTTTTGCAGATGACGTGGTCCTGCTGGCCCCCTCTAGCCAAGACCTACAGCATGCGCTGTGGCGGTTCGCAGCCGAGTGTGAAGCGGCTGGGATGAGGATCAGCTCCTCCAAGTCCGAGGCTATGGTACTCGACCGGAAAAGGGTGGCTTGTCCTCTTCAGGTTGGAGGGGAGTTCCTACCTCAAGTGGAGGAGTTTAAGTATCTCGGGGTCTTGTTCACGAGTGAGGGAAGAATGGAGCGGGAGATCGACAGATGGATCGGTGCGACTGCCACAGTAATGGGGGCGCTGTGCCGGTCCGTTGTGGTGAAGAGAGAGCTGAGCCGAAAAACAAAGCTCTCAATTTACTGGTCGGTCTACCTTCCTACCCTCACCTATGGCCATTAACTTTGGGTCATGACCGAAAGAACGAGATCCCGGATACAAGCGGCTGAAATGAGCTTCCTCCGTAGGGTGGCCGGGCACTCCCTTAGAGATAGGGTGAGGAGCTCGGCCATCCGGGAGGGGCTCGGAGTAGAGCCGCTGCTCCTCCACATCGAGAGGAGCCAGTTGAGGTGGCTCGGGCATCTATACCGGATGCCTCCTGGACGCCTTCCTCGGGAGGTGTTCCAGGCACGTCCCACCGGGAGGAGGCCCAGGGGACGGCCCAGGACACGCTGGAGGGTCTATGTCTCTCGGCTGGCCTGGGAACGCCTTGGGCTCCCCCTGGAGGAACTGGAGGAGGTGTCTGGAGAGAGGACGTCTGGGCGTCTCTGTTGAGTCTGCTGCCCCCGCGACCCGGTCCCGGATAAGCGGAAAACGACGAGTACGAGTACGAAAAAAGCATTAAAAATGAAAGAAATTGGTAATCTGGAAAATTGTTTTTAACAGCACTGTAGTTACTCAATCAAAGTCAGTAAAACCTACTGATGAAATGCAATATGACGCTTGAAATAAAAGTAGAAAGGGAGTAGCATATCCAGTTTGATGTGTTGATGTTTTTGTGTCAATAAAAATCAGTGATGCTGGCAGGCAGGAAAGGCAGATTCTCCTTCAGCAGATGAGAGCATGACTAACCAGCCTTTCATGTGCTTTAGACCAGTTTTAGAAGATGTCTGTCTTTCCTAAAAATGATCAAATGTTTTCTTTTTTTTCTCTTTGTGTTGACAAAGTGATGCATGTACAGCAACTCAACACTCAGGAAACGATCACGTGTTCATCTGCATACAAACTATAGCCTGCCTGTTAAAGTTTATTGGGGTTAATTTTGGTCTTAAATCCCCCAAATCTCCCTTGTTTTCCTCCTGTCTGTTACTCTCTTACAGAAACGCAAAATAAATGCACAAAGACTCAGAAAATCTCTCCTTTATCTGTCCAGAGTGATTGGAGGCCCCGGAATGACCCCTCCAGCTGGCACACTGTGTTCCAGTATTGTCACAACACCCGTGCATTTCAGCCATATCGCAGATAATCGTGTTGGACCCGCCCTCTAAAGCTTAGGCTGCCAGCAGCACAAAACATGCCAGCTGCACGCACAGACGATCAAGCTGTGTGTGTCTTATGGTCATTTAGCAATTTTCTGTAACGATTTAAAGCAAAGACATAATAAAGACTACTTAAAAACATTTCTCCTTACGGAGGTTAATTAGAATTTTTCCCTTTAAACTGATATTCAGGGGTAAAAATTAAACAATCTGTTTTCTTATTGTTGCTCAGAGCTTCACAGATATTAACAAAGGCGTTCACATTAAAAAGGCCCCTGAACAGAACTGCTAAATGGACTTTAACAAGTCATTTTGAAGTAAAGGCGCGAACAAAATTAATCACGAATAAAGTGTCCCCTGAGAAAAATATTCATTAGAAATGACCGTGTTAGGTGATGAGGGTTTTTTTGGGTGCGGATCATTTTTACCTAGCCCAATAGCCATGAGAAGCACCATGGTTCTAAATTAAGTTTAGGTGTTTTTGTCTTTATCATCCTCTATAAAATTGTAGGATAAATCAGACAAACATGCAATCCCTTCCTGCTTTGTTTGAGGTCTGACCATCAGATTCAGATTTTTACAGATTCCATTTTTTTTCCTAAGTGCTATAAAACAAAAACAATGTGCTGAATGTACTAATGAATGTACTAATAGAGTTAATTGTTTAAATCCAATCGAAGATAAAGGAGTTCCATGATGATCCGTATTAATGTCTTGAAGCAAATGTCTCCATCTGATTTTATTCAATATAAAACAACTGCATCAAAGTGCATGATGGTTGATGTGTTTGTTGACCAAAAATGGTGGAAACTGTTAATTTGGATGCATTTAGTGAAGCAGGTAAAAAAGTTCATATTTTTCAATATTTGACTTGCGGATACCTAATCAGAGCCAATCAAGAAAAAACAGGTTGATCCTTATTCATTGGTGCATCTCTATTGTTTAAGAACATTTTTATCATCATTGTAGAGATGTTGAATATTTGCACAAAAAGCAAAACACAAATATTATAGCTCTGTTGGGAGGGCATAAAACGTTCAAAGCTAAAGAGATAAATTTAGAACCACTTGCTGGAGCATCTTGTGACCACTTGTAAATGCTGCAAAAAAGCAACTAAATAAATCAATGAGACTAGAGCTTAATATTTTGCAACACTACTGTAGCTATACTCATGGCAGTATTATTCATTGACAGTATTTGTTTTTTCTTTTGGTGAAATCAATTTAAATTTATATTTAAAGAAATGCATGAAACAAACAACAGACTGATAAATTCCAAATAAAACAAGTAAGGCTGCAACTAACAATTATTTTGCTAATTGATTTGTCTGTCAACTATTTTTCGATTAATCAATTAACAATCGGATAGCAAAAGGTGCCTAATAGGAGATTCTTTACAGAATTGTAACCAGGTAAAGCTAAAGCTATCCAACTTGAGGAGTTCTGGACAGAGCACATTTACAGACAAAGCAGGTTTGTCATCTCAAATGCAAAATGTATATATATTTGCACAATTTTGGCCTAATTGCTGCTCTGAATGGGTTGTTCTTTCAGCAAATGGTATGTTTCAGAGTCTGTATACTCCAGTTAATGATTATTTGATTACTAAATTATTTGACGATTATTTCAGGCACTTCACAAAGTCAGTTTAATCGAATCATACAGATTTCAAGTCAGGTACATACATTCCAATTAATCCTAAATATCAAACAGTGCAGTCAGATTCAGTTATTTATTCAAATTGGTTAAAAGGTTTTTGTATCTAAGAAAACCCAGCAGATTGCATCAAGTCAGTGACTTGTAGCATTTACTCCTCCTGGATGTAGAGACAGTGGACAGTCACTGGTGTTGACTTTGCAGCAATCCCTCATACTGAGCATGTACAGGGGTTGGACAATGAAACTGAAACACCAGGTTTTAGACCACAATAATTTATTAGTATGGTGTAGGGCCTCCTTTTGCGGCCAATACAGCGTCAATTCGTCTTGGGAATGACATATACAAGTCCTGCACAGTGGTCAGAGGGATTTTAAGCCATTCTTCTTGCAGGATAGTTGCCAGGTCACTACGTGATACTGGTGGAGGAAAACGTTTCCTGACTTGCTCCTCCAAAACACCCCAAAGTGGCTCAATAATATTTAGATCTGGTGACTGTGCAGGCCATGGGAGATGTTCAACTTCACTTTCATGTTCATCAAACCAATCTTTCACCAGTCTTGCTGTGTGTATTGGTGCACCGCCTTCAGGATACAATGTTTGAACCATTGGATGCACATGGTCCTCAAGAATGGTTCAGTAGTCCTTGGCAGTGACGCACCCATCTAGCACAAGTATTGGGCCAAGGGAATGCCATGATATGGCAGCCCAAACCATCACTGATCCACCCCCATGCTTCACTCTGGGCATGCAACAGTCTGGGTGGTACGCTTCTTTGGGGCTTTTCCACACCGTAACTCTCCCAGATGTGGGGAAAACAGTAAAGGTGGACTCATCAGAGAACAATACATGTTTCACATTGTCCACAGCGTAAGATTTGCGCTCTTTGCACCATTGAAACCGACGTTTGGCATTGGCATGAGTGACCAAAGGTTTGGCTATAACAGCCCGGCCGTGTATATTGACCCTGTGGAGCTCCCGACAGACAGTTCTGGTGGAAACAGAAGAGTTGAGGTGCACATTTAATTCTGCTGTGATTTGGGCAGCCGTGGTTTTATGTTTTTTGGATACAATCCAGGTTAGCACCCGAACATCCCTTTCAGACAGCTTCCTCTTGCGTCCACAGTTAATCCTGTTGGATGTGGTTCGTCCTTCTTGGTGTTATGCTGACATTACCCTGGATACCGTGGCTCTTGATGCATCACAAAGACTTGCTGTCTTGTTCACAGATGTGCCAGCAAGACGTGCACCAACAATTTGTCCTCTTTTGAACTCTGGTATGTCACCCATAATGTTGTGTGCATTTCAATATTTTGGGCAAAACTGTGCTCTTACCCTGCTAATTGAACCTTCACAATCTGCTCTTACTGGTGCAATGTGCAATCAATGAAGACTGGCTACCAGGCTGGTCCAATTTAACCATGAAACCTCCCACACTAAAATGACAGGTGTTTCAGTTTCATTGTCCAACCCCTGTATGTAGTGACAGTGGAGAGGAAAAACTCCCTTTTAACAGGAAGAAACCTCCAGCAGAACCAGACGTAGTGTGAGCGGCCATCTGCCACGACTGACTGGGGGTCAGGATAACCTAAGCCACCCTAACTATAAGCTTTGTCAAAAAAGAAAGTTTTAAGCCTAGCCTTAAAAGTAGACAGGGTGTCTGCCTTACGGACTAAAACTGGGAGCTGGTTCCACAGGAGAGTAGCCTGATAACTAAAGGATCTGCCTCCCATTCTACTTCTAGAGACTCTGGGAACCACCAGTAAACCTGCAGTCTGAGAACCAAGTGCTCTGTTAGGAACGTATGGAACAATCAGATCTCTGATGTATGATGGAGCTAAATCATTAAGGGCTTTATATGTGAGGAGGAGAATTTTAAATTCTATTCTGGATTTAACCTAAAAGAGAAGAGTCTGATTTCTTTGTTTGAAAGGGCTCTGATGGCATACAATAATAAATCTGGCCCCACAGTCGAAACTGGATATTCATGGCAGCTTGTCAATAAACGTCCTTAAACATTTCGAGCAATATCGCTCACTGGTTCATTCTGCATGGGGTTGGACCGAATTGGAAACATATCACAAGACATTCAAGCTATTTCAAACTAGGGGCAACGGTGGTAGAGGTTTGTCCTGTAACTGGTGGGTGCCGGTTCGAACCCACCCTCTGTCTGTCTCAGTCGTTGTGTCCTTGGGCAAGATACTTCAACCGCCTTGCCTGCTGATAGTGGTCAGAGGACCCGATGGTGCCGATTGCATGGCAGCCTCGTTTCTTTCGGTCTGCCCCAGGGCAGCTGTGGCTACAGTCTGGCTCACCACTGCCAGTGTGTGCATGTGTGGATGACTGATTGTAGTGTAAAGTGCTTAGGGGTCTCCGGGGACTTGATAAAGCGCTATACTAATGCAGGCCATTTACCATATCTCAAATATTATTGTAGTGGATTTGCCCTGTAAACATAACATTAAAGTGCATTAGGTATACATTCTGAGGCTTCAAAACAGCCCATTTTAACAGGCTTTGCACTGTTGCATGTTAGGAGGGTATTGGCTTTGGCCTGGAGGAGAATGGACTGTTTTATTAACATTCAGAAACAAAATACAGATACTGGTATTTAGATTTCTCTTCACCAGTTAACTTCATCCATCTTTGATGGTCTACAACAGTTTGGTCTTGAGAACTTGCAGGATCCCAGTGGCTACATGTGGCAAACTTAAAGACATAAGGTGCTCCAATTCTTCTACAAGGTTTTTATTTAGGTTTACAGGGTGATTATGCACTTCCTTTAGTCTACGTTATGGGTTGTTCTGCCGTTAGAATCAGTTCATACTTTTAATATATCCAAACAAAATAAACAAAAAACTTGTAGCTTTACTAATCAAATGTTGATCAGAAATTATTTTTCAAGCAAATGTAGTTTTGTAAATTTGAGGTGCTGTAAATTCAAACCCATGTTCAATAACTTCATGTTTCTTTGCAGACGCAAACAGTTCAGGAGGCTCTACAACGAACTCTGCAGTTCTACAGACAACAAGAGATCAGGTACGAACATCTAACAGTCAATCCGTCCTGAGGGCTTTTTTCTCGTCTCCTATCCTCATCTTTGTCCATTTACTGTCGTCTCTCAGGTATCCCTGTCGTTCACTTCCCATTTGACTGCCTATATTTTTCACACTTGCCTGTCACACGTCATACACCTGTTCACTCATTTTTTTCACCATCTCTGCCACTTCTTGTTTGCTTTGCAGCCACCTCTTTTCCCTTTCTTGTTTTGGTCTCACGCACTCACACAGAGAAACAGACAAAGACAAACACCTCGTCTCACTCCTTCACCTCTTGTCGGTGCCCTGTCAAAACAGTAAGACTCAGTAGAGGGTTTTCAGCCAGGCGCAACACTTATAAACAACCTTCACACAGCACATCCTGCGTAGAAATGCTGCATCTGGTCCTCCGTGTCTGACATTGTGGCCTCAGCCGGTGTAACCTAATTCACTCATGTGCTTCGGAGCATCTTAATGTGGAAAAACAAATACAGGGCCTTGAAAAAAGGTATTTACTCCCTTACAGATTGTTTTTGCTTTTGCTTTTTATTGTGACACACGTTTCAGGTCATCAGACAACTTTTAACATCAGACAAAGATAACGTCAGTAAATACAAAACTCAGTTTTCAAATAGTGGTTTCATTTAATAAGGGGAAAAATCTATTCAAACCAACCTACCCCTATGTGAAACAGTTGCCTAGAGTTACTAACCAACTGTGTTATAACTTGGCAGCAATGACTGTTTGCAGTAACTTTGAAGTCTGTTACCATCCTGTGGAGAAAGTTATTGCCCACTCTTTTCAAACATGACCGGCCTGTTTAAGTACCTCAATCAAATTTAAATCAAACCTTTGACTAGGCCATTCTAAGACTTTAACGGACCATGCTGCATTATCCATGTGCACTTGAGCTTAAGGTCAGAGATTGCTGAACATTTACTCAGGTTATCTTTGTCTGATATGAACATTTGTTTGATGATCTAATACAGAAAAAAAAAACCCAGAAGAAATCTGTAAGGGGGCAAATATTTTTTCTTTTTCTGGAACAATAGTCAAGGCTCCTTGATGTGATGAATCCATTCAAATATATCTACTCTGCACTCACAACCAGAAATAGAGGAACTACACCAGCTAATGTGCAACACAGCTACACCACATGTGGGTTTTGCATAATGTTCTTTCTCCTCTGCACGCTATCCAGATGTCACTCCAAATATAATTATCTTAGATGAGATAAATTTAGCCTCCTATCAGTTTGAGCATCATATTAGTTTCTTTTACTGATCCCAGGGTTGATTATACATTTCTTTGTTTGCTTTTTGTGACTCACAGGTGTCAGGATGTTGGAAGTGGCGAAAGGCAGTGTGAAAAGAAAGAGGAGAGGTGCCCGTTTCTTGAAAACTCTGGTTCAGAGGAAGGCGTCCTACAGATTCTGCAGTACATGGCCACAATATTGGGTAAGCATGTAACGTGAGACAGACATACAACACTATTTTGTGTTTGACGTCAAACCGAAATATAATTTTACTATTTACAAATCATAAACCATTGCTGAAGACTGAAAGAAAAGAAACATACATTTCCCCAATACACACAAAGCAATACCCCCACGAAACAGTGTGTTTGGTTTGGAAATGTATTGACGGTCCTTAAGCGAACCAGTCTCTGCAGGAAGAGGGACCAGGCAGAGAGCAGCTGCCTGTAATCAGACTGCCTGCTTCGTGTCAGACGGGAAGAAGACTCTGGTGAATCTGTGGAGCACGAACATCCAATATCCAACCTAAAACTAACTTCACCGCGGTCAGAAGTCTTCGGCTTGTTATTGCCATGGCTGAGACAAAAACTTCCTTATAAAGCCCAAAATTGTAACTTCTTCAGGCAAACCTTGGAGCTTTACCAGTCCAAACGGCGTCTCTCCTCTCCGCTTTTCCTGCCACACCTCCCTTACATCAGTACCCCTGAGTCTTATTTTATAAATTCTGGCTTGGCTGTGGTCCAATTATCCCAGTGGAAATGTTCATACATTAAATAAAAACATATATAAGACATTCTTGCATAAAACAATAATACAAACATTATTTGTATTTAATATACTGGTGTTTTTATAGTCTATTTATTTCTACTTATTATTTTTTCTATCATTCACGCAGATTACTTTAATGTGACAATGTCACACAATAACGTTAATAACAGCGCAGCACACCACACTGACGGCTGGAGGCGGGGGTTCAAGCCATATTTCCAGCTGTCAGTGGGTCAGTGGAAACCCAACCAGTACCGTGCCGAGTGAAGTGAAACCAGGTGTTGCTGTTATAAAACATCGTAGACACTTTTCATTAAAATAGGAGAAACTAAGTATTTTATATGTATCTTGAGAATCAATGAGAATTTTTACTGTTCCCTTCTTATCATGAACTTTTACAGCTTACATTTTAAGCTAAATTGAAACTTGATGTTGTGAGGTTTGGACCAGAAAGTAATACAGTTGCATAAAGTTGTTTCAAAACATCTCAGAATATCCATTCTATTTAGATACGGTACAAACATTTATTTTTATTTCCCTCTTTAGATAAAATGCACAAAAGCAACTATGTTTGCATTGGGACAAGTGGTGCAAACACAAAAAAAATCACAGTTTTAAAACAAATCAGCAGGTAAATGTGGACTGGGCCTCATCACGCTTTTACACCAAGTTTTACACCAAGTTCAGCATTAAAATCAGCAAATTGCCCTGCTCCATTTCCACCCTAGTTATAATTTCTTACTTTTAAATGCATTTGTTTGTGTAAAACGTTTTTAGCATATTTGTTTATCACCTTTCCAGAGCATTTGGTAAATCAGCCTAAACACCTTCAACAAATTTGTTTTTGTTTCTTCAGTAAGATTTAAAGCTGTTTGCAAAAATCTGATCATTAAAAATAAGTTCACATGTAAACCCTTGCAGCATTAGTGTGGAAATTGATTTCTGCCAATTATTTTAAATGCAGTTGCTTGTTAAACGATTTGCTCTAAAACAAGCCTCTAAAACAAGTCAGTGAAATAGGACTGACTCCTATGCAACTTTTATCCATTTTATTTTTCCTTTTTATGCTGTTTATTTTGGTCAGATTTAAAGTGAGCCAGTTAGACACATCATCTAGCTCTTCATGAGGGATCCAGGACCTTTTCCCTTTAAGATGAGCCCTGCAGCCTGTTAGAGGTCTCATAGCTGAAAGTGACTAGAATGCATCCATAGGAAGAAGTGAAGGAAGCCTTAGAAGCTGTTAATGTTCAGACTTCTTTATTTGATGTCAGTGTGCTGTGATTCTGCATGATTATATTCTTTTATATAAAATTTCAAGTGTATTTGTTTTGCGTAATCCTTTAATCCTGTTTTTTCCCCAATATTTTTAGTCAGTAGGCAGATGATCTTTTTATCCTATCAATATTCATTATTTTGCAAAGCTTTGATGTTCATTACTCTGGTGAGTTCCTGTGGTCGATATGCTTAAAAGTATTTTTACTTCATTAATTTTGGGTGTAAGAAAATAATTAAAAAGCTGAAACAGCAGGGTTCATGTCAGATGTGAAAGAGAAAACCCCAAGCTAATAATAATTCAGCAGTGTAGCCTTCAATCTGCATATTTTCTTATTTTAAAAAAATGATACAAGAAGTATGTCACATCTATGATTCTGTTTTGTTGTTTCATTTGATTCTCTTCGTGTGGACAGGAAAGGTTGTCTGTGAGGTTATTTTGTGTGTATGCAGAGTTCACACTGCAGAGCTGTCTTCCTGACTTTGGTGTTTTTGCATCCCCTTTTCTCACAGGAGTACCGTTCTGCGAGCTGCGAGAGCATTTTGGCGAGGAATTCTTTGGCCTCTGCTTCGAGGAAAATGAGCGAGTACTGCGGGCTGTAGGCGGCAACCTTCAGGATTTCTTCAATGGTTTTGACGCCATTTTAGAACACATTCGCACCTCCACGGGGCGCCGGGCCTCCTCCGAGAGCCCTTCTTTTCAATGCAAGGACCCTCGCGAAGAGGAGAAAGGTAGAGGGAAATTGGAGAAACTTGGAAATAGTGGTGACAGAGACGGCAGAGGGAAGGTGTTGTTTCTTCATTGTTTCAACCCTGCACCTGTTGTGGGATTAGTTATGCCAGGTTTGATTAGAGCTGTTGCCAGGCGGATCTTTCATTCAGAGGTTGAGGTGGAAGAGGTGCCGCCTCTCACTCCCCTGTTGCCAAATGAAGAAACAGAACATACAGATTGTGATTCTACAACCCCCACCCCCACTGCATCCCCCACTGCCTCACCCTCCTCATCCCCCTCCCCTCCATCTCTTTTTCCAACCTCAGTTCCCACAGTTTGCCTATCCTTCTTAATCCAAGAGACTTGCCCCTCTCCAGTCTCTTCCATCCCAAATTTGGCATCGGTGAGCACTAACCGCCCCCCACTCCCCCTATCTACTAATCCCAGTGATCTTTGCATTTCCCTGGCTACGTTTTGCCGTGCCTTCCCTTTTCACCTTGTCCTGGGACATCGCATGGAGCTGCTGCAGCTTGGAGAAGGACTGAGGAAACAGGCTCGCATTGAGCCCCACCGGATCCTCTCATTTAGGGACTGTTTTGAGATTGTTTCACCCAAGATGGAACCTTCTTTCCAGGGCATACTGCTGAGACTCGCATCCCCATTTACTATCCGTACCAGGCCCGACCCCATGCAAGCCGGCACCAAGGAGAAGGTAAAATCACCATTGTAAACACTACTGTTTTTAACAAGTAGGAATGATCCATATGCTGCAAAGTTGTGGCCCTTGCTATAATAGCTGTTGTTTTAATGTTTATATTGTCAAACATTAAGAGTTTCTTCCACTGGAACTAAGACGCCCAAATTCTGAAAAAGAGCCGTAATCCCCTTTACACAGTGCAGTCATCCAAGTGCCATTCTACTGGCTACTGCCAAACCCGGATCCTTCCATTGGATTTCTACACAGAGACATGGTTTTTCACTCTAGTTGAACATGTCTTCTGTAGAGTGCTGCGGAGGCACGCTTTACGCCACTGACTGTTACACTTTGCCTTGCACTTGGTGGTGTAAGGCTTAGATGCAGCTATGTGGGCATGCAGCCATTCCATGAACCTTTCTACCTACTGTTCTTGAGCTAATCTGAAAACCACATGAAGTTTAAAAGTCTGTAGCTACTGACTGACCTCTTCACACACAGACAGACAGAGTGGGGTCTCAGCGTCGGCTGAGTTACTGTCATTCCCAGTCACTCCCGACAGTGACCAATTCTTTCACAAATGTTTGTGGAAGCAGTTTGTATGAAAACCTGAATTCAATGGTAGGCAGGGGTACTAAAATACTTTTAGCAGTACACTGTATGTATGTATGTGTATATTTATGTATGAAAAGTTGACATTTAGATTATATGAATTACTAAAGCACAGATGATTTTTGAACACATCTTGACTTTCCTGCTGTCCAGTGGCCAATGTTTGTTGTGAAGCAAGTTCACAGAAGGGATCGTACAGATTTTTCCTGGGAATTTGGACATGAAGAAGAGCCGTGACAGTGGGCAACAAACTGTAAATAGCGAGAAAACGTAACACCATGAATGATGAAGAGCAGTAAGAATAACCCACTCTCAATTAAATCAGCCCAGAGAAAACTTGCTGAATTAAAATAAAAGCTTCATACTCATAAGTACTAAATGTGGAGAAGTTAAACTATTAAAGATACAACTTCTGAAACTTAAGGCTTCAAATGCTATAAATGTAAAGATTTGGCATTATTATTTATTAAAGAAATGCTTTTTCCAAAGAGGTGAGTTTCTCTCCATTTCTGATTCTGACAGGTTGACTGCCTCAAGCTCTAAGTGTCATCAAGTCACTTCAACGAAACATTTTCTGTTTGAGAAGCCCTCAAGGTTGCGTTGGACATGTGAAGGCATCTAAATGCCGCCACGTTCCCAACTCAGCAGCAGTAACGTGCCAAAGATCAATCCAAAACAAATCAGATGTATAGATAACTATTACTAGATTGACTGGTGGTCTTTTCAATATGGTAATATTTTATTGACAAAGTGTGATGAACAGCAGTTGTTCCATCTTACCTGTGTAAGGTTCGTTTTGTGTTTGTAAAATGTAACTTTTCTGACAGCTCTGTCCCCTGCTGATCCTTCGTCTATCGTAACCAATGTAAAGACTTCTAATTTTTTAAGTGGCTGCCACTAGAAACGGCGGACTTATTTCTGTAGAAAATTCAGACTCCTTTAATAATAAAGTAGTTTACTCTGAGTCATCTTTACTCAGAAAAACCTCTACAATGTGGATATGCTCTATCCGGCGCAGAATGGACTCCAAGCTACAGTGTGTTTACTGACCGAAAAAAATGGTTTTTGGTTTTTTTAGTGTCCGATCAGCTGGTCACCGGTCAAGTCAGTCAAGTTAAAAACCGGATTTGCTCACCAGCCAATTGATTGGTGCATCTCTATCAGGGACCTTTATCTGACATTCTTTCTGTTCTTTAAGGGAAACAGCTCTGCCCACACTACAATTTCTGGACCATGTTCTGCACCCTTGGCGGAGGTTTCTCTTCACACCCTCTCTCATATTTCATGCTCTAAGAGCAGATCTTCACCTGAGACACCTTCTTTGTAAGGAAATGTGTGAACAGCAGATGCGCCAAAAGTCCAGACGGTCTCTGGTGTTCAAGTACTCAAAGCAGCTATACTTTTTTGTAGACTGAGATGTATGATTTCGGATTAATAACTGCCCAGTCCACGTTTGATCAATAAAGCACAGGATAATGTACGGCATTGTATCAGACTTTCTGCTCTGTGGAGCCATAAAAAGCCATCTCTGCACTGTGTTGATATCTATCAGGTGATACATTGTTCTCAACTAAATGTGTACAGTTACAAAGTTACCTTTTGAGCACACATTGTCCTCTGTCTAGCCAGATGTCAGTGTTTGAACAGAAACAGAAAAAAAATCTAACGCTCCTTTGGTGGAGGTGGTTTCTGAGTGAAATTTTATCACAGCACACTCAAAACCTGTAAATTCTTTTTTCACAAGAGGAGTGAAGATTGAATTGCTTCCAATTTGCCTGAAAAACAAATCAATTGGAGCTGTGTGCTGTATCCTGTTTTTTATCGATTGGTTGGTCTCTGCAGGATGTCTGTGACACAACCAAACACCCTGACACAGAACAATACTGACAGAGAGGAGACGGATCGGTCTAGCTCTGGTGACGTGCTGTGTTTATGTCTCAATTTTCCCTAAGTTAAATGTTAAACCTCCCAGTGTACAATATTTACATCAACTCGTACAGGTTATTTGTGTATGTGTGAATATGTACTGATATTCGTGTTTTAAAAGATATTTTTTGGACTCAGTTTTTAGCTTAAAAATCTGTTTTGACACCCAGCCAACACCTATAAAAGTTGATTGCATATAATTAAGAATCCTTCTTCCAGTTGTACAAGTGGTGCATTATTTGCCGTTCATTTCTGTTCAGGCCCCGTGGGTCAAAACTTTGTGGAACCACCTTTCACTAAAACTGCCAGCCTCTAGCCTCTCTGTCCCTGATGAACAAAAAACATCCCCACAGCATGATGCTGCCACCACCGTGTTTCTCTATGGGACTCATAGGGACTCATAGGGATAGGGATATGCCGTGTTTTCCACCACAAATAGCATTTTACATCCAGGCAAAAAGTTGAATTATGATCTTGTATGACTAGAGCACCTTCTTTCACATGTTTGTTGTGTTCCCTTCATGCCTTGTGGCAAACTGTGTATAGGAATTCTTATTTATTTCAACAGCGACTTACTTCTTGCTGCTCCTAAATAAGGTCAGATTTGTGGGGTGCATGTGTGAGCAGATTCTCCCACCTGAGTTTTAAATTTCTGCAGCTTCTCTACAGTTACTGTGGGCCTCTTGTCTGATTCTCTGATTAATTGCTCTCCTTGACCTGTTTATCTGTTATGCCATCGTATTTCGATTTTTGGATTTTTAGCATTGGTAGCACTGTTGCCTTGCAGCAAAAAGGTACTGGGATCGGTTCCCGGCCGGGGGTCTTTCTACATGGAGTTTGCATGTTATCCCCATGTATGCGGGGGTCTTTCAGGGTACTCTGGCTTCCTCCCACAGTCCAAAAACATGATTCATTGGTCTCCCTAAATTGACCCTTAGGTGTGAATGGGTGTGTGCATGGCTGTTTGTCCTGTGTGTCTCTGTGTTGCTCTGTGATGGACTGGCAACCTGTCCAGGGTGGACCCCCCCCTGGGTGGACCACTGGAGATAGGCTTCAGCTGCCCCACGACCCAGTACAGAAGAAGCAGGTATAGAAAATGGATGAATGGATTAATTTTTAGCTCTCGATGTTTACTAATTAGGTGTGTTGGTAGGGTGGTTATTAGTCCTCAACACAGCTGTCCAGTGTTAGATTCCCAACCTTCTTGCCCTTGAGGCATGCCTTCCTCTCTACTTTCTGCCCATATCCCTGATTACTGTGAATAAAGGTCACCAGTGCCACAAAATCTAAAAACAAAAAAAGGAATTTTTGAAGGCGAATAGTTTATTTTGTGAAAAATATTGGCAAATTATTTATAATTTTCCTTCCACTTCCCAATGATGTGCTATACGGGGGAATTAGTTATGGTAACACTCAAGAACGTAATTTTTAAGTTACGAGCAGGATTTCATATCTAAAAATTAGCCGCATTTCAACCTGGGCTGAAGCTACAGTGTCGTTAGTGATGAAACACACCTACTGAGACCAATTAAAGATGAGGAAGTAAAAGAAAAAGGAACATTAAGGTTAAAGACTGCTGCTCAATGTGACAGAGAAGTTATCAAACATGAGGGAACTTGCAGATGGTTGGGAAGCTCTAATGGATCAATAAGGGGTCCTCAAAGACGTACCCTTTACACTAACAAAGCTGATTTAGTTGTTTAATGATCTGGCCATGTGGTTTTTAAATGGTTGAACTCCTCTTGTAGCAGTCTCTATTATGTAAAAATCATGTCGGTAACACGAAAAGAGCATCACAAATTATCAGCTGTTCCACCATCAGCCTCGTATGTCACTAACCATGTCACAAACAGTGTAAGATAAAGCAACGCAGCTTTTCACAGTGAGACGTGTGATAGAATGAGAGATTCAAAAAAGGAAAAGAATGAAGGACAAACTTTCATGTTTGCAAACTGTAAAAAAAAAAAAAAGCTCACTGTTGCCTGTCTTGGCAAGTGTTTTCTTATCCTTCTGTCGCTCCAGTAGTCACTGATGTTCTAGCAAGCTCATGCAGAAGGAAGCATGAGGGTTTGCATGTGAAACGGCTATCTGCTGTAAATCCTCAGGTACATTTTTTTTCCTATACAAGGTCAACCCCAAAACACAATTAGGTTTTCGACATGACGTGATTGTGAAGTTCAGGGTCTCCACTTGCACAAAAAGGACCCATGCTAAACGCTATTGTAATTCTGAGTTTTAATTAAGCATTTGAACTATGGCTTTCAAGGGCAAAATAACTACACAGCATACTTCAATGACAATTTCAGTAACATATAGAAACAATTGGTGCTCAAGTTTAAATTTATGCAGATTGTGTCTAATCCTACAGGGTCAAAATTATACACACAGGCTCATACAGGGCCAGCTTTTAATCATATTCTATCAATATCCAGTTGGGTTTAGATCAGGGCCATTCCAGCAGTTTCATGTTAGCCTACTTTATTCATTACAAAAACATTTTTGATGTGTGTTTCAGATCATTGTCCTATTTGATTTCCCAGTTGATTTCCCACCAAAGCTCATCAGCTCATCACCACATCAACCAAGAAAGACATCCCTGCTGCAAAACTGGCATGACTGAAATTCACAGCTGCCCATAAGGACAAGCTGATTACCTTCACAAACAGTTTTGTGGTCAGATAATACCATTATTGAGGTGTTTGGTGAAAATGACAAAAGATATGTTTGGAGGAGTGAGGCTTTCAAACCGAGATAGGCTCTACCAGCTGTCAAGCATTTAGTGGCAGCATTATGGTGTGTGTATTTTGCTGCCTGTGTGACTGGTACTTCACACAAATGGGGATGAAATAATGTAGAAGAAGAACTACCTCCATACTTTACAACTTTACCTCAAATGAACACCTAGAAAGTTGAAACTTTTGGGGAATAGATAATGCATAATGAAGCTACTATAAAGCTTCCAGTATGGCTCCGACCTCAATCCTATTGAAGGTTTATGGACTATGATTAATAGCTGAGTCTGTGGAAGGAAACCGATCAATTCAAATAAGCTCTACCATTTCTGATAAGAAGAGTGGTAGAATATCCAACCAAAACCATGCTGAAAGTTTGTTCATGGCTACTAATAAGCATGTTGTTTCATTGCAGTTTTCTAAGACACATATTAGTGGTGGTGTATGCTCAATTTGAGGCTGTTTATATAATTTTGATTCTGTTAATTGTTGAAAAATCATTCCGCTCCATAAAACAACCATTCAAATGCATCATGAAAAACCCAAAGGTAATATGAGTTCATGCCAGTGATGGTATATAACCTGCTGACTGGCATTGTCCTATGTGAGTATTACAACTTACAAAGCTCTCTGTGTCTTTATGTTTTGCACAGTCTGGGCACTTCTTTAGAAATGGGACTGTGCTTAAACTGTCTTCTGTGTTTGTGGATCCGGAGAGCAGGCATAGCTTTCCTTATTCTTTTCCCCGTGAGTCCTGTGTCACCTGGTCAGGGAAGCAAAAGAAGAAACACAGATAGAGAGCCAGGAAATAATTGGCAGAAATTTTTACTAGAAATGGCAGAGAAAAAAGGCCACAGGCTGGGGTAAGGAGACCACGCTCCACATGCGCAGCCTCAGAGGTGTGTGTTTGAGTGGCCTGTAGTGGCTTTTCGGTTTGACTTCTATCCTCTCTTCACCTAAAGATATTTGCTGTGCAGAAGACATTCAGAGCCCTACTGAAAAAAGGCAAACTGCATCTCTAGCTGTCTCTTTACTCTGTGTGAACAGGGTGGCCACCACACAAGGGGTTGTAAAGAGGTTGTACAGTCAAAGGCTCTCCTCCAAGCTCTGGATGATATCGTTTATCGTGTTTTTTTTTATTCCTCACATCTTCCTCACATTGTATCTCAGTAGGTTGTCAGACATGATAAACAAGATATAATTTTTAGTATGCTTAAATTCCTCCTCCACTTCCAGTCGACAACATTTAATTCACCAAGACACAATCAGAGACTCATGAAACACTTACCTCCATAATGGTCAGACTTTTACTGCAAATATCTGAGCGTTCCCAGTCTCTTTGGTGTCAAAGAGTCAACAGTCTGCCAAGAATGAGTCAGTTCATCTATAAGTAAATAGTGTGTGTGAGGTGTTTGATGTTATCCAGAGCCCGCGCTGAGTTTTAACTGTTAGTTAAAGAAAAATACAAATCCTGCTCTTTTCCATAACATTTCGCCATAAATTATGTAAAATTGATTAGTGCAGCAGTGCTGTGAACTAAAAATATTTGACCCCACAGATTTCTTATATTTGACTTATTATTGAATGATTTATGTAAATTATTAAATGTTTATGTGGTAATTTAAGCCTAAGCACAAACAATATATGTTTAAAACCCTTACCTGCAGCAGTGCAGGGTTAGTGGTGCACTAGATGTCATGGATTTGATAAGAAAATGTTTGTTTTAGTCATTAGAGACTTGAGACTTGATTCTGATTTGGTGTGAAAGATGAGACTTATGTTGGACTTGCCCCTCGAAGACTTGACTTGAAAAGCATGATTTGTAAACATCTCTGCTGTAGTCAAGAATTCACTTGAATGGAACCTGTCTGACAACATGAAGTAGGCTAAAAGATCTTGCCCCAGATCTAAATAAATTACACAACAAATGAGAAACAAAGCCATTAATAACTATCGGTCTTGAGTACACTAACACATTTTTTAACATTTAAAAATAAGAACGTCTTACCCGCAGTCAAACGTGTTTGTTTTAGAGCTGCTATGATGTTTCAGGATCTGAATGACATGCAGTAGTTACCTTTGCCTGGTGTTAACATTTGTTGTATGATGAAACATGTAAGGGTGACGAGAAAGCATATAGAAGAATGAACAGAAGAAATATGTAATGGGGCAAATATATTTTCACAGCACTGGATAAGAGACTGAGAAGTAGGAACTGAGGAGAAAAATGGCTGACAATGCACTGTAATCGTTCTTATCTAACAAATGCAATTGTGGTCCTGAAAGAGGTTTGCTTGTTTGCATCATCTGTGCACCTGCATGTCTCGTACAAAGAAAATGTTGATGTCATCGGGGTCCATCTTTGATCTGACGTAGGTAAATCGCTGCTGTTTGTTCAGAGGAGCAGTCTTTGAAAATCACTTCTCTCTTTCTGTTGTATTAAGTTGAAAATACAAGGAAGCATGAGAAAAGTCAGAAGCACCACAAGAAAATATTGTATTTGTTTTACACATTAAATAAATTATGTCTTTAACCTTTGAAACTAAGATGAGTAGAAAATTTTCAGTACCCTTTTTTTTTTTGTTTATTTCTCTGGGGCCTTGCACCTCAAACATTAAGGTCAAAGAGCAAAGATGTACAGCCCTAGATTTTTTTCCAGCTAATTTCCCTCTGTAGTCCCAGAGGCAGATCCAAGAAAGATAAATAAGGAATGAATATATGAAAACAAATTAAAAGACCAAAAAAAAGATGAAATGTCAGAAAATAATCAATTCCATAATATATATAAGAAGGCAAAGTTATATATAGAGCACGGTGATGTGGTGCTTGTTTTTAATAAAATTGTTATGATACTGAGTCACACACACACACACACGCACACACACACACACACACACACACACACACACACACACACGTTTAACCCAAGTAGGTCATCTTTAATCTTTAAAATTATTATTTTAAATCAGGCAAAACAGTTTAGAACAGAGTTTGCTATGTACTTAACAAAGATTCCCTCTTCTTTACACAAGCTGACAAAATTTTGCAAACTGAATAAAGTCTGTTCAAAAATGTATTTTGCCAAAGTCATTAATGATTGCGATATTACCATAAAGAAATTCTGTAATTATATTTTTAGCCTGCATGTAATAGCCACATCTACAACATGAAATCATTTAGATAAAAGTATATTAATCTGTAAGAATGGCCTAGTCAAAGTCCAGGCCTAATATCTGAAAATCTTTTGCAAAGGTTCTAAAACCGATGTTTGCAGACATACTCCAATCTGCCTGAATTAGCTCGAGCTGTATTACAAAAAAAAATGGGCGGAGATGTCTCAAGGTGTACAAAGATGGTGGAGATAAAATCCTAAAGACTTTCAACTGTAATTGCAGCAAAAAAGTATTGTCTCAGTTGACCTAGATAAAAATCCAACCCACACTTTTCAAATTTGAATCATATAACATGGCAATAAAATACATTGACGTTTGTGGTTGTAACAAAAATCTAAATGCATAAAAATCTTCGAGCTCCGGCCCAAGCCGGAATTGAATTCTCTTTTTTGAGTTTAAACATTAATATAATTCATTGGTCTACAAACTTTTTGCCACATGGCATAAAGTTTTTAAATACTCTAGTAATAAACCTATTTTAATGTATATTAAAGGGGACATATCATGCGTTTAAATCCTTCCTTTGCAAACTTAAATCATTTAGTTGTGATCTATAAAAAGTGGAACTACAATGCTGTGGTCTAAACTTGTATTTCCACAGGCTCCTCTTTTACTCCTGTTCTGAGGTGCGTCAAAGAGCAACTTGTTTTGGTGTGGTCTCTTTAAATGCTGTTGAGGAACTTTACACCCCGCCCCCCAGCAGGTTAAGGTGCGCTCCACTTTAACCTGTTTGGCCATTTATGTAGTTTGATGACAATGATCTAGCAGCGCAGAAGCAAGACAAAAACGGCAAAACAACGCAAAACGGTTTTTGTAATAATATTCCAAACGCAGTACGGTTCTGTCCTCAAGGAGCTAAAAGCAGCACACAGTGCTAACATAAGCATGCTAACAATGCTACTGCTATCAAAACAATGGCCAGGACATCATATCAACATAATAAATTCATGTCTAAAATAAAATATGTTGTCATTTTAGCGTTATTTGCAGCTTACAGCTTTGCTGCGTCCATTGTTTCCATAGACAGAAGGAACTGATGCCTTAATCAGATGAAGTCTTTCAGCAAATCCTTTTTGATATTAGCGGAGGTTGCTGAAGGCACTTGTCCTTGAAATGGGGGAGATAGGAATTTCCACACTAATGTAGGAAGATTTAACCAGGCACTCTGAGGGGTTCTGATGGTGGGGGACAGTGTAATGAATTGTGTGGGCTAATACACCCAACAATCGAAATGAACTTATCCTCTTGCAGCATAGGCATACTTGAGCTTGGACTACTAAATCGCAATGAGAAATAAATATGGTGGATACGCGAAATTAATCAGCTGCACTGACGTAACAGTTAAAAAAATGTAACAGATAATAGGGAAAACTCTATGGACTGATAACCCAAACAGAATATAAAGATATCTCTGCAACACCTGGATAAACTAAATTCAACTTTTCTGTACTCCTACAGACTCCACATTCACAACAAAATGAATTTAAAGGCTAAAAAGGTGAATTTTGCATGACATGTCCCCTTTCATATTTTAATGAAACAAAGTGAACTGATTTTTGTTGAAAAGTGATTTATAAATCATAGTAGATCCAAAACATAAAAATGGTGTTGCACGCTGGTCTCATTAAAAAAAGGCCTACAGAGTTATGAAGTTGTTTGGTTTTCATGGTCACACAAATATATATATATTTTTTTTAGCAACAGCACTGTGAAAATATGCTTGCTGTATTTAGCCAAGTTTAATGAATGGGGTGCTATTGAGTTAAAGTATTGGCTGCTGGAAGTTCTAATTGCTATGAAATAAAAAAAAGGTTTCTACCTAACATTTTCTGTTTGATTTTATGTTAATTAATCAGTTAATATTTTACTTTAAAAAACCACCCATTGTTTTCAATCACATGCCCTAGCTGGCCAAATATTGCCATTCTTGAATTGTGTTCAGGGGCCACATAAAATCATTCCAAGGGCTGTAAATGGCCCATGTGCCACACTTCAGACACTCCTGATTTAGTTTACAAAGCTCCTGATTTCTAGGCCCTTAAGTCTGGTTTTCATAAATGTATCTAATTGTGTTTTGTTAAATGAAGTATTTTATTTACATGAAATACAAACAATGAAAAGAACTGTGATGTTGTACAGTTTCTCAGCAAGATTTGTGCTTTATGGCTTCCATGAGTGATTATGTTTAGCACAAATACTCATGTTGTTCTCAGATTCAGTTAGAAAATGATTTTACAAGCAACTTTTTTGGTGGGGATCATATTCATATGTGGTATCTTTTCATGTATGTTTGTCTATTGTATACAGCAGCTTTTAAAGCAGTGAATGGGATACTAGAGAATTGCACACTGAAGTCTGACAAGATAAGACCAATGAAGCTTTTTGTGTGTGTGTGTTCTTGTACTTGTTGCTGAGTGAGAACCATTTTTCGTATTTTTATCGCAAAGTGAGGACATTTTCCTGATCCTCACTTTTTCAAATTCCGTTCTTGGGACAGGGGCTAGGTTTAGGACTAGGGTATGAATTGATTTATTGTTAGGGTTAGGGTTAGGTATTAACTGGTTAGGGTTAGGGGTAGGCACTAAAAATCAAGGAAAATGAATGGAAGTCAATGGAAGTAACCAAAAAGTCCTCATAAAGATAGTAAAACACGGATGTGTGTGTGTGTGTGTGTGTGTGTGTGTGTGTGTGTGTGTGTGTGTGTGTGTGTGTGTGTGTGTGTGTGTGTGTGTGTGTGTGTGTGAAAGAGGCTGACTCATTGACTGTTCGCTGCTCAGTGGCTGTTCATGCGAATGAGTATGTTGACATCTCCCAGAATCTTCTCAGAAAAAAAGTGCATTAGGTCTATGTTCCACCTCCAGCTCTCCTTCTCTCCTCCCCTCTCTTCCTGTCCCTGATTTCTGTTTATCAAGTACAGTGTGTCTCATTCTTCTCATGCCGGTCTGTTTTCCCTATGTCCTTGCATCTCATTCTCTTTCTTTGACTACTTCCATCTCTGGCCTTGTCAGACATTTTTCATGCTCTCCCAATTTCTTTCATTTTGTCTCACTGGATTGCCAACAGAAATAGCCATCTGAATCTGATCATTTTAAACATTTATGCATGCAGAGTGTGAAACTGCCAAGATTAGGAGAGGTGTTATGTCAGCATTAGGTCTACTGGCTGCACTTTACTGATTGTAGTCTTTGTCTTGTGTAAGTGCTGAATTTGTTGCTTTAACTAACTAGATTTCCAGAATTACTGGTGCAGAGCAGCATAAAAAAATTTGATGACAAAGCAGAGTCCTTGAGAGGAGGCGCAGTTAATTTGTAACAATCTGTTTAAAAAGAAAAACACCATATTTAAGTTACAAAGGGGCACCCGTCAAGGCTGTCCTCTAAGCCCCCTGCTTTTTGATCTGGTCATAGAGCCCCTCGCCATCGCATTGAATGCCAGTAGGGAAATATCTGGTATTTGGAGAAATAACAAGGAACATAAGGCGTTGCTTTATGCAGATGATCTTCTACTTTTTATTTCCAAACCATCAACCTCATTGCCTTTCGCTCTCGATCTGCTTAGCCAATTCGGTCGGCTCTCCGGGTATAAGCTGAACCTTACCAAGAGTGAGCTTTTCCCTCTGGGCAATAATGCAACTATATCAAACTTTGCCAACTTGGCATTCAGAATTGATAGACAAAAATTCACACATTTGGGTGTCACAGTGACAAAAAAACATAAAAACTTATTTAAAGAAAATCTGATTCCCCTGCTGAACCAAGTGAAAAGATCCCTCACAAAGTGGACGCCACTCTCCATGTCCCTTGTAGGATGTATCAACTCAATTAAAATCACTATACCACCCAAATTGTTATATCTCTTTCAGGCACTACCTGTTTTTATCCCCAATTTGTTTTTCAATGAGTTGGACTCAATTTTTACATCTTATATATGGCAGGGTAAACGCCAAGGCTCAACAAGTTGCAACTTCAAAAATCTAAAGAGGAGTGGGGGGGTTTGCCCTTCCTAACTGTTGATTCTATTACTGGGCTGCCAACCTTAAATGCCTAGTATTCTGGTATTTTTACCATAACTCAAGTGACCGTCCTGATTGGGTGACTATGGAATTACGCAGTGACAACATCATATCCATCCCAGCCATACTTTGTTCCCCACTTCCACTCTCTTCATCTAACTCTATTCTAAATCCAGTAGTGAAACACTCACTGAAAATATGGGGCCAGTTTAGGAAATACTTTAAACTCCACAATTTTTCCCTCTTGAGTCCTTAATAATTTTTTTAAACCATCTGTCCAGGACGGAGTGTTCTTGGAGTATCACAGGAAGGGACTTACCCATTTTAAGGACCTTTACATAGAGAAGAAACTGGCGTCATTTGAACAACTTAGCTGTAAATACAACTTGCCTCAGTCTAATTTTTTTATATATTTGCAAACCAGAAACTTTATTCAATCTCACCTCCCAGGCTCAATTTCATTGCCAGATGGCACGCTGTTGGAAACCATCCTATTACTGAACCCGACACATAAAGGGCTGGTTTCATGGCTTTATAATAAAATGCTAAACATGACAGAGACCTCCTCACTCCTCAGACTTAAAGCTTCATGGGAAGAGGACTTGAATCTGGCTATACCAGATGAGACATGGGCCTCTATACTCAAACTTGTGAACACATCATCTATATGTGCGTGCCATTGTCTCATTCAATTCAAAGTGGTACACAGAGCCCACTTCTCCAAAAGTAAATGATCTCGTATCTACCCAGAGATCTCCCTATACTGTGACAAATGCAAAATTGCCGAGGCCACACTCATTAACATGTATTGGTCCTGCCCCAGACTCAGCCGGTTCTGGACGGATATTTTTTACACCATGTCCAAGTTCCTCAGAGCACCAATAACACCTCGTCCTCTCTTGGCTCTCTTTGGTTTCAGTAGTGAGGAGTTGCCTGTACCAGCTCCTAAAAGACAGGTGCTGGCATTTTGTTCTTTGCTGACAAGGCGCACAATTTTGACCAGATGGAGGGGTGCTGCTTCTCCAACTCATGAGCAGTGGCTAAATGACCTTATGTCATGCTTGAGACTGGAAAAAGTCAGACGCTCCCTTCAGCGCTCAAATGGGAAATTTGAAAAACATGGGGCCCCTTTCTTGACACATTCCAAATGTATAATAATGTTTCAGGCTAATTGACTTTTACTAAAACGTGCTTAGCCCCTGTCTTTTTTTGCATTTCTCTGCACTTGCCTTAAACTTTCAACCAGATTCAAGTTAGCTGTGTGGTTGGATCATTGTCATCCTTACAAATTCACTCTTTATATATCTTACAGTTCTTATCAAGAATGTTCTGGTACATTTCTCCCTTTATCCTTCCTTTAATTATTTAAAGTCTGCCCGCACCGTATGCTGAAAAAAGGTCCCACACCATGATGGTTGGTCCCACCTCCAAACTTCAATGTTGGTATAGTATTTTTTTGGTGATGTGCAGTACCATTTCCTCCTTCAAACAGTGAGTGCAATGATATTGTGTCTTAATGTTTTGGAGCAAAGTTTGAATAAGTTTCAACATGCTTTTGCTTCTACAGTGGAGTGTTATGCAGGGTCTATTGAGGTCATTGTGGCTGAGTGCATTACTTGTTATTTTCAGAAGATCCCTGCAAGTGGTTCTTGTCTTATTAATTATTTTGACTCCTCTATCAAAACCCTGGTCAGAATTATGGTGAAATTATGTTCTTTTCGTAACTGCATTATGGCCCTGATGGAGCTCACTTCCAGTATGTTTTGCAACAATAAGGTTGTGAATGTCTTGAGAGATCTTTTTGCCTTACCCATCATGGCATACTTTGTGAGCCATCCCTTGGTAACAAGAAAGCTTTTATTAGCCAATTCATTGTGACTATACCAGCTGATATTATTTTTTCACTGATAGGAGAAGCATTGCTATCTAAATGCTGACAGATTTCAGCTATTTTCTTGGCTTTCTATGCCTTTTTGCTGCTTTTTTTCTTCATATGTACCTTTCCGCTTTTTAACATAACTTATGAATTTTATGTATTTGTATGTGTGAAATACTTCTGTTCTTATTGACTTATAATGTGAATTTCACTCCAATAGCCCATAAGAAATATATTCACCAAGAAAAATGTTCATAAGTTCAATAGTTATTTCCCTACTGTAACACTTCCATAGGCCTTGAGTAGTTTCTCTTTACCAAAATTGTGATCAGACATTATGTTACTTTGCTTTTATTACTTCTCCCTTTTTTATGTCTGTTAACCCCATTTTCCATATTTTTCCATCTCCTTATGGAGTTTTATTTCTTTGTACAGCTCTGTTGCTTTTCCCTCTCATTCTCACAGTTGACTTACTTCCTCTTTCTCTGGGCTGTCATGACAGAGACATAGGCAGAAGTAGAAGTAGAAAAGAGTGTCGAGTTAAACAGAGACGCACAAGTAGGCCAACACAACTGCCTCCAGGGATGTGGGTGTGTGTGTGTGCATCTCTGAGTGTGTAACGTTTGTAACACAAAAAATGAGAACGAGAGAAATAGACACCTGATTCTGAGAGGAAGGTCAGGAGATACTGGCGTAATTATACCTACTGTACATAAATAAAACAGCAATCAGAAGAGGGAAAAAAGATCCTATATTGTGTAACAGAATCAGCTAAACAAAACAGCACATCAGTGAAAAGCAAACAAACATAGCAGTGACAAATCACAACAGTCCCGTTCAGTTCGTAGAGAAGGTTATGGCTTCATAGCAGGATGGTTTGATGAAATTTTTGCTGCAAAGCAGGTTGGCATGGTTACATCATTAATCATTAAAATTAATTAATGATTATCTTGTGTGCCAAAAACACTTTCTTGACTTAAAGCTTTAACCTGTTTTACAAATGTTGGTATAGTTTGACATGTGTTTTTGCATTGAGTCATGAAAGGATAAAGGGCATTAAAAGTATGAATGGGAATGGCAACTTGCAAGTGTTTAGTATTGTTCAAATGAATACTATTTCACATCATTGTATTCACTGACATGAAATTTCAGTGTTATTGTTTATAGATACATGTAGGTATTAATGATGGCATATACTGTGAAACATTTTAGTAAGTTTCAGACACTGGACTTTTAACATCATGCAGCAAAGTAAATTTTTTAGGGGAGGTTTGAAAAAGAACTAATCAAAAATATCCACATTATGTACATGTAATAAGATAAGATAGACTTTATTGATCTCACAATAGAGAAATTAACTTGTTACAGCAGAGAAGAACAAAGAAGAACAAGGTAAATGTGCAAAAACAAGTAGTAATAATAATAATAATAAAATAAAACATAAAATAAAATAATTTCCACAATTTCCTTTACAGTAGAGGTGAACAGTCCGACAGTAGTGGCGATGAAGGGCCGCATTTTCCTGCATTGAGGGTGTCTCAGTCGGCCATTGAAGGAGCTGCTCAGCTCCTCTACAGTCCGGTGCAGTGGGTGAGAGGTTATGTCCATGATGGATGTGAACTTGGCTAACATCCTCCTCTCACCCACCACCTCCACAGAGTCAAGTGGGCAGCCCAGGACAGAGCTGGTCTGTTCCGGTCCCACTATGTGCTGTGTGGGGCCCAGCAGACGACAGCGTAGAGGATGACAGAGGCAATCACAGTCATAAAAAGTCCTGAGCAAAGGCTTGCACACTCCAAAGGACCTCAGTCTCCTCAGAAGATGGAGGTGACTTTGGCCCTTCTTGTACAGGGCATTGGTGTTATTGGACCAGTCCACTTTATTGTTGAGGTGAACACCAAGGTACTTAACTCTGTCCACTGACTGAAAGTCCTCCCCCTGGATGTTCACTGCTGAGTGAAGTGATGTCCTTCTCCTGAAGTTGATCACCATCTCCTTCATCTTACTAGTGTTCAAGCACACATGGTTGTGCTCACACCAGTCCACAGTGTCCATGATGACCGACCGGTACTCTAGCTCATTCCCCTCAGACACACAGCCCACAATGACTGTGTTGTCAGAGAACTTCTGGAGATGACATTTGTCCTTGTTGTAGGTGAAGTCCGTGGTGTAAAGAAAATAAATTTTGATGGGACAGTAATCTGCAGGGTCCCAGTGCTGCAGAGGACCACCTCAGACAGGTGAAACGCAGCCCGAGGAGATGGTCCCATGTGTAGACAATGGGGCCACGTTTAAATATAGGTTCCCCGGTGCGGACTTAAAGAGTGCAAAAAAAACAGGAAAAAGCCAAAACAACATTAATAAAACTAGGATTCCCATGTACACAACTGCACAGTGTTTCACCCACTCTAAAGGAAAACAGAGAAACATATCTATAAACACTTGAAAATAGGAAAAGTAGGAAAAGGGGAGGCAGAGCCGATATAACTTGCTGCTGTTCACACAGCGCCATCTTGGATTTCTCAGCAAGTGCAAACTGGAAGAACACACAATCCAAAATTTGAATTTTAGATATAAAATGCTTGTGTGAAAACTTAGAAATCTACTTCAAACAAACGTTGTTTACTTCACAACATTTACTCCTGGAGCTAATGTT
Organism: Girardinichthys multiradiatus; assembly: GCF_021462225.1. NCBI lineage: Eukaryota > Metazoa > Chordata > Actinopteri > Cyprinodontiformes > Goodeidae > Girardinichthys > Girardinichthys multiradiatus. The sequence goes on along the minus strand of NC_061810.1, from coordinate 23,853,180 downwards.
GCACACTCAAACAATATGAGATGTCAGCGAGTGCATTAGTTGAAAATACCTTATTTACTTCTCGTTTTATCTGAGAATACAGCAAATAGGTACATAAGTCTGACATGCTTCACAATGCATATTTCTGCAGCAATTGCCTTCTCAGGACAAAGCATATGCTTATTATCTCTGCACACTCGTGCAACTGTTTACTAGCAAGTAACGGGAGGTTACATACATTAATTAAAGTTAGCTGCAATCCTGCTATAGATGATAACATCACAGAAAAGTTATAAACACACAAATACCATGTTTTCATCCAGAAATATACAGCTTAATATAACACATTAAAAATGACACATTTTCACAGCTTTAGTTCACCTGGGAATACAGAAAACAGGCCCATAAGTCTGATATGCTTTACACTGCCGGCTCAGAAGTTTTACTTCTTCATACCCCTTTTCAGACAATTTATATTAATTAATAATCAATGTCAGATCTCAGGTTAAATATACTGACAAGTTTGCTTGTTGGAAAATGTTTATTTTACTGGTTTCTATTTGTGTTGAAGTTAATTTAATTTATTTGGAACTGGAAATTTAATTTAATGTTTACCAAACACTTCTTTGTATGGCATTTGGATATTTGTTTGTTTGTTATAAGCATTTCTGAAATTGATTTATTTACTGAAATCATTGTCTGAAATAAATAAATAAATAAGATGGTCTGCTTAATGACACATACTTAGGACCCAGGGATGTCTTCAGTTCCTGCTTGAGTTGACCTTATTCTGATCATATTTCCCCCTCTGCCAGGATACTACTGTTATCAACATGCATTTCAATACCATGTTTAAGATGAACACTGAAAAACATAGCCTTTGTTATTACAAAAACCAAAAATTCAAGGGGGGCGTTAGGAGGGTCACATGTCCCGAGGTCCATTAGAACTGGTCCCCAACACTCTTCCCTTAAAATAAATGTCATCCTGATAATGAAATCTTCTGGAGCAGCTGAGTTGTCAGCGGGCTAAGGCAGGTTTGCAAGACAAGTCTCTTGGGACACTTTCTTTATAATAGTCTTAATGTGGCATATATCTCCTGCTGAAAGACAAGAAGAGGGAGATTACTGGCCAGGTAATACCTGCAAGGTTACTCTGCCATCTCTGCAGGTTGTGTCCAGACTGTAATGTGTGACATTTATTTCCTGCCCGTCACCCGTTATTCATACCTGCATTACGTATTTACCAATCTAAATCAACATGTCGGTGGTCTAAACTCCAGATGTGCACTAGTCAGCTATATTCAATCCACTTAGAGCTGAAAATACTAACTTACTCTGTGCTGTGTAGTTACTTATGTACTATAAGCTCAACATATAAATGAACAATGTAACATGAGAAGATGCAAACTAAAACATTACTTGTGTCTGACAATATGTTGGTTGGCCTAGCCTGCTGTATGTACGTGTTTTGGATGGATTTTTTGTCTAGAAGGCTACTCTTTTGTAACGTGAGATCGTGGTCCAGGACTTCTCTTGTCTGCTTCACCGGATGATTTTGCTCCCCCAGAATCACCCTTATCTGCTTCATCAACTGACATCTGGTCCTCTGCAGACATTTCTTCTGCCTTTCTGTCCACTTCCTTTTCTGGCTTCACCATCTCTTCTTCAGCAGCTTGAGATTGAATTTCCTCTGCATTCCTTATCAGCCGACCTCCAACTTGGTCAGTTTGTGGTTTTGGATTTGTGATAAACCTCCGGTTGTCCTTATTATCTAACTGATATCACAATTCTTTTCCATACACTCTTCTGTTTGTACTGGCAAGAAATCACCAGGCAATAAAAAGTGCAAAACTCTGGTCTCCTTGGGTTCTTCTGTGGTTGGACTGTATGAACTGTCGTTATGTTTTCTTTTAGTGGCTATATAGGCATTGTCATCCCATTACCAGTCCTTCTGTCTCCTTGAAATTCCTTACTAAGACTTTAGACCTTGGCTGTAGATCCACTCCATGAGTTCTCGGTCATACTCCATCTTTGCCCTGTTCCACTCCTTCTGAGCTGTCTCAGAGACCAACCTGTAGGCTTCTTGCAACCTCTTTTTCCACTTTTCCACATAATCACTCTGGGAGATGCTTGGCAGAACTTCTCGGCTGCGTGTACAGTTATATGCATGCACCATTTTGTTGGTAGAGAGCTCTTCCAATCTGACTTTTCTCTTTCTGTCAGGTATCTGAGCATGGAGAGGAGGGCTAATCTTTCCACATGACCGTTTCCAGCTCCATGGTGTTGTACAGGAACCATGTATGCCACAGTATTTTATTTTACTTAGAGAACAGTTTGATTTCGAATGCTTTGCCCCGATCATGATGCAGCTTAGCTGGAAATTCAGACTTTAGGGCAAATTCTCCAAAATCTTATCTGCAGCTGTTTTTGCTGACTTCTTTGTGCATGCGTATGCTTAAGCAAAGCAAGTAAAGTGGTCTTTAACAACAAGTATGCACTCATATCCTTTACAACGTTCCAAGTGAAGGAAGTAAGTGGAGAACATTTCAAATGTTGTGACAAAATTTACTAGTTGTGCTCTTTTTATCCTGTTTAGGTGCCTTTGCTTCAGGCACAGCCATGGCCGACACAGCCATGGCCCTTGGTTGTGGGATGTCAGCTGAACTGATTGAGGGAGTGAAGAGATAACCTCTGGTTCCATATCCTGGATGCAGGTGTGCATGTACTCCTCCATGTCCAGGGATATCCGTGACGGCCCATTAGCATCCCCATAAACTTTGCTCAGTCAATACCTGATGGAGAAGTTGAAGTCTGCTTGCTCGGCTATCCAGTGGTGTGTGGTGGCTTTTAGCTTTGCTGTGTGGCTTTTGGCTATGTTAAAACTCAGAATAACTGGCTATTGTCTGTGTAGACCATAAAAAAATGGTGCATAAAAAAGTACTCTGAACTGTTTACAGATTGCCCGTTTTATTGCTAAGAACTCTAACTTTCCAGAATACAATAGGTAATTTCTTTCTGAGGTGTTAGTGTTCTCAACTCATAACCTATGACTACAAGTTTGCCTTGTTGTCTCTGGTACAGCTCTGCCCAAATCATTCCTGAGAGGCATCACAGTGCAATACAAATAGTTCCATGAAGTCAGGTTAACCTAATAGCTGAGGAGATAGCAAATATTCTAAAAGCTGACAGAGTACATCCTTATGCTGTCTTGTCCATTTATATGGGTGGCTTGAGGGAAGCTGGTCCCGAACTCCTGTGTTTTCTCTTGTTTATTTTTGAGTCTGCTACCTTCACACCGTTTTCAGATCTCTTCTCTGTGGACAGCAGACTGTGTACAGGGGCTTGGCAGTGCGTGAGATGTTTGGAATAATATATTATGATAGAAGCCACAACAGTTTCCTCAAATCTCCCGCCGCCTTTGGTATGAGATCTTTGAGTGCTTGTACTGGTGCTATCTCAGCAGGATCCATACAGTAACCACCTTCGGATACAATCTTTCCCAAGAATTTCACCTTGTCTTTGAAGTCTTAACATGGTATCAGACTCATGAAGCTTCACTTCATGAGTCTGATAGCGATGAAGCACATCCCTCGTATCTTGCAGGTGATTCTCAAAAGACTGACATCCGAATATGGCTGAGATGTTTCATCCCTCAGGCTAGCTGCAGTGTTGTGTTGCACCCCACATTGTTTTCATACTTAGAAATTGCATTACACTTCCCACTAAGCATCCTCCTCACATCTTCGTGCTGCACATGGGTCAGTAGGTCAGTGGATAATGTGAGTCCCACAAATCATGTTTGGATGCATCTTGGTGTCTGTGTTCTCTTTGTGGTTTATAAAAGGCTGGGCAGTTGTTGTCGTTGCTAAGTAACTTTTTTTCTGAAGTTTTTCCACTTGCACTGACAGTGCTTCTGGCTTCTAGACGGTTAATTGCCCCTGCTCTAAGTATCCCAGTAAAGTGTGGGGTATAAGGGTAATGTCTGAGTGACTGTCATTTGTGACTGGGATTGCTACTGCTGACCGGTTTCCTTTTTTTCAGGCAGACGACTTTCTGCTATTTCAAACAAGGACCCATCCTCACACTACACTTCACCTTTCTGGTCTGACCTGTAGGGAGCACTGTTTTTAATCCTACTTTCATTATGGATTTTATTGGTGAGCACTTTTCACTAGGTGAATTAACACATCTGCCTTTTTTTACAGTCAAATAAGAAAGCCTCCTTTACTGTTATAGATGTGACACCACACCAGGGTGATGTTCCACACCATTCTTTCCTTTGTGTTCAGTAACATTGTGGCCAATTATTGATGACCACTCCAGGCTCATTAGAGACAAGGACTGGCACAAGTACCTCTGGATTAAGGACACTCTTTGATTCTATTTTAAATTTTACTCCAACCCAACCTGCAAACAGTATGGGAGTCTAATTTGCTGCTTTCCCAACACTGCTCTAAGAGCTCACCTGTACTGCATAACTTAATTTGGGGAAGTTGCGACTGCCTCAAGCTTTCTTTGATGATGGTAACCTGTGAGTCTGTATACTACAAAGCCCGGGTTGGCACATTGTCAAAGAAGCAGTCCACCATGCACTTAGACCCCGGTCAGAGATTTCACCTTGGTGTGGTGATGTGTGGAGAGATGACTAGAATAAGTGGGCCCTTTCTTTTTTTCACCTTCTCATCAATTTCTACTTGAGCCTCCAGCTGTCTCATCTGTTTACAGAGCAGCTCATACACCTTCTCCTCAGCTTTAGCCTGGAATGCATTATACTGTTGTGAGTGTGTGTTGCTATCTGAATGTTTATATTTATACCTTTAGGTTTCCCAGTCAACCTTTTTGGCCCTCTCCAGCCCCTAGAGAAGTGCCCTGACTGTGCACACTTAAAGCAATGTTCACATTGGTCACCTATGTTATGCTCCTCACATCCTTTATATTCCCTTTAACATTCCTTCTTGCTTGGTGGGCAGGTTGAGTGCTGGTCATGCTTTTCCTCATTTCTGCAATTTTTTCTCTGAGCAGCCTTATTGTTTCATTAAGTTCTGACTGTCTTGGACTGATGGCTGCAGGTGTTTTATAGGTTTTGGGCTTCAACATCAGCTGACTGTTCTTGGATTATTTTATTTTGGTTTTAATTTTGGTATTTTTCCCCTGTTTGGGCTGTCATTCTGAATCAACCCTAGAAGCCTCATTCATCGTTTCAATAAGAGTCTTATCTGTCACTGTTTGATCTTCAATGTCAGGCTGATACCTAATTATGTCACTCAACAACCCAGTACTGCCTGACCTCAGGAATTTCCTCTTGAATAAATTCAATGCTGTACTGCTCATCTGCAACTATTTCCCCTGAACAGCCTCTTTTTTAGTTCAATCGCCCTGAAGAGGAATTATGGGGGTGACTCACAACTGTCCTGTGTGATATTTATCAATCTTCGCTGGATATCTATAGAACTGTTTTACTTAAAATGTCTGTTTAATATTGCCTTCACCTAGGTAAGGGTCAGGTCGCGTATTATTTCTAGCATGTCACCAAAGCTTAAACTGTATGGAAGCAAATTGTTACCATATTTCAAATGAAAAAACATTTTCAGAAATGCTTTTTAATTTTAAGAATGTGGCTGCATTGTTTGACTCATTAATGAAATTAGTAATCAATAATCCTATTTGCATTTTAATTTTCTTCTTCAAGACTGCTCATTCTTTCACTTAATTAAAATGAAAAAGAAAAATACATTTGAGATTTATTTTTCAAAATGTACCCCAGCAAATAGATACCAAAATTCAATTTGAAATGTAAAATTAGAAAATGAAAAAGCATTTCCAGAAATGCTTTTTCATTTTAAGAATGTGGCTGCATTATTTGACCCATAAATAAAATTAGTAATCAATCATCCTATTTGCATTTTCTTCTTCACGACTGCACATTTTTATGCCATAATCAAAAAGAAAACAAAGCAGACATTGCTTTTTTGTTTTCGTGGTCTACCCGCCCGAAAAAGCATTCCCAGCGGCGGACGCAGAAGAGTGACGTCAGCAGCCGCTCTTCCTCAGCTCCCTGCTGACCGAGCTACCCATCTTGTTCGTTAGGGGTGCTGTGCACGTCTGCATTGCATTACTCTGCAAACGTGCCGAGAAATTGATTGAATTGCAGCAGGGCCGAGCTCAATTTGTGGCAGTGGCAGGCAGAACTTTAGCTTATCTCTGAGTATGGCCACACTATGGTGAAAGATAATTTCGGTTGCTTGTATCTGAAGTTTCATTTGGTGATGATCCATATCTCCTGACCATAGGTGAGGGTCGGAACGTATATGGACTGGTAAATTGACAGCTTTGGTTTATGGCTAAGCTCTCTCTTCACCACAACAGACCGGAGCAGCACCTGCATTACTGCAGATGAAGCCCAAGTCCCTCTGTCCATCTCCCATTCCATCCTACCATCACTTGTGAACAAGACACCAAGATACCTAAACTCCTCCACTTGAGACAGGACTGACCCCCAATCCAGAAGAGTCAGTCCACCTTTTTCAGGTTGAGAACCATGGCTTAGAGGAGCTGAATCTCATCCCAACTGCTTCACACTCAGCAGCGAACCGTTCTAGTGCACATTGGAGGTCATGGTCTGAAGAAGCCAACAGAAGCACTTAATCTGTGAAAAGCAAAGACGAGATCCTGAGGTTCCCAAACCAGGCATCCTCCTCTCCACGACTATGCCTTGAGATCCTGTCCATGAACATCAAAAATCGGTGACAAGGACAGGCCTGTTGGAGTCCGATGCTCACTGGGAACAGGCTCAACTTTGTGCTGAGAATGCGGTCACAGCCTTGCTTTAGGCATTCAAGGATTGAATAGCCCTTAAAAGCCTCCCAGATATGACATACTCCGACATGGCCCCAACAGAATACTTTGGGGGACACAGTCATCAGCCTTCTCCAGATCTACAAAACACAAGTAGACCAGAGAAGTAAACTCCCATGTCCCCCGCAGCAATTCCGCAAAGGTAAAGACGAGGGCCCATATTCATTAAGAATCCTAAGACTAAAAGTAGTTCCTAGTGACTTCATTTTAAGAAAAATCTTAGAATTTCTTAAATTCTAAGAGCGGTAAGTTAAAAGTTACTCACAAAGTATCTTAGTAAGCTCAAGAGTGTCTCAGGCAAGAAGCCGGAAGGACAGAGAGAAAGGAGAGAAATTCTCCAAACACGAATGACAGTGAAATAATTAAAACGCTACCAGCTCAATCGCACAGTGATCCACCTCCTAATCTGTTGAATAAATTACCAGATAAACAATAAAAATCATACAATTATTTTTCTTTTGAACATTCTTTATTTAAGTGTATGTGTTATTATGAACTCAACATCTATGCATCTGTACTGTCATGGAGTGACATTTTGGACTTGTTGGTTTATTTTGTAATTTTGATTCTCCTTATGGCTCTTTGTTTATTTCTTAAGTTATTGTTTCTATGTTCCCCTCTAGTTTCTCTGTTTACTTTAGTTCATAGTTATTCTAGTTCTTTATTTCCTCCTCTGATTTATTCTCTTGCTTAGTTTGTGTTTTCTGTTTTAGTCCTTTCACCCATCCTCAGCCTTTGTATTTGTTTCACCTGTTCCTTGTCACACCTGTGACTTGATTACCTGCCTTTTGTTCCCCTCTCTGTGCTCTGTGCTCTGTGTATATTAGTTGTTCTGTTTGTTTAGTTCCTCGCTGGTTCCTTGTTTCTTTGTCGGTGATGTCTATGCTTCGTTTATGCTACGTTTCTATGCTACGTTTCTATGTCTATGCTTTGTTCATGCTTCGTTTATGCTACGCTTTGGATACCTATGCTTCGTTTGGACTATGCTATGCCTTGCTATGAGTACCTGCAGGTTTGCGCAAGTTTTGATCTAGTCCTTGTTTCATCCCTGCAGTGTGTTTTGTTACCTTTTGGACGTTTTTAAATAAACAAGGAAGTAACTATGATGCGGCTACCGAGCTCTTGTCTGCGCTTTGGTCCGACCCACAGTCCTTCCCCGACACGTACATATTTACCTGCACACATATAATACAACAGAAAAAAAGAAAACAAACAAGCAAATAAACAAAAAGAATCAGTGTCTCGGCAAACAGTTAACATCCATTTCAGCAATTGAAAATCAAAATGGTCCTCGTGGACTCACATGAGGGGTGGGTGAACCCAACCAGCATATTCCAAGACGAAACCCACAGAAGGGACTAAACATAACTTCTTAGAACCCACAACATCTTCATCTGTGTGACCATCCAAAGTGGGAAATAGCTGGGGTCCATACTCTCAGAAAAACGTCCATTTTTACTTGAAATGTTGCCGTTATCTTTTCCATTGTATACACATCTTTCAGTCTTCCTTGCCATTGTTGAAGGGTGGGAGGCAAAGGCTTGAGCCAGGACAGAGTTATCATTTTTCTTGCAACCAATAGAAGAATTTGTAGTAACTGGACTTTCCTTTTCCCAATATTTCTTCCTGGGGTCAAGCCCAATATGTAGTGCAGTGGGTTCAATGGTAAGGTGAACTTAAAAATTTTTTGAATTTCTGTCTGAACTCCCTGCCAGAATGAGCTCAGTTTTGGGCAGTCCCAAAAAATATGAGCGTGATCCCCGATCTGCTTACAGGTTCCTCCTACACAAATTTGTAGCACTCCTGTCGTATTTTGATATACTAAAGAAACCCGCCCCTAAAGGAGACGAAGAAGGACGGATAATTTCAGCGGCTAAAGACTCCGCAATATATTTCTCCATTACCCTTCTCTCCAGCCCAGAGATGCTGTAGAGCCGACTGGAGGGCAAAGGAGCACCTGGGAGGAGGTTAATGGCGCAGTCGTACGGTCGATGAGGCGGCAGAGACAGACCCCGAGATTTACTAAAAACCATTTTGAGGTTGTGATACTCGGAGGGGACCCTGGTTAAATCTGGGAGTTCCTTCTCTTCGCCTTCCTCACCAGGGGTGGTAGGGCAGACGGTTATGACGATGGAGCCAGGGGAAACCGAGTACTAACGTGAACTCTGAGCAATGGGAAAAACATAAAAAGATACCTGTTCTCGGTGATTACCGGACAAAACAAGCTCAAGTGGCTGTGTCTGATGGGTGATCTCATGTAATGATAACCCATCCAAGGCTAAAACCCGACGGGGCTGGGCCAACTTCTCTGTGGCAATTTGTTTCTTGGAAACAAAATCATAGTCAATCAAGTTCAAATCACAGCCAGAGTCAACTAGGGCAGATAAAACCTCAGCGTGATGATTCAAAGATAAGGTAGCCGGTAACGTGAATCGAGGGGTTTTACTACTGGAGGATTGGTCCGTCGGTTGCCCCATCACAGCCGGCGGACCCGCCCTTTTGGCCGGACAGGACAAGCGAAAATGAAATGGCCGGAGGCACCACAATAAAAACATTGATTAGCCTCCCGGCGTCGTCGTTGCTCTCCAGGCGAGAGACTGTCTCTCCCTACCTGCATGGGCTTGGTCTCGGGGTGGCCGACTTGAGGCTCCAACGACACTGGTAACGGGGACGAGGGAAACGGGGAAGACCGCCCCACTGCCCTCTTGGAGCGATCCCTCCTCCTCTCCCGTAGGCGAGAATCAATGCGGACAGCCAAATCAATGTACTTATCTAACCCCTCTGGTTCATCTAAGAGGGCTAACCCGTCCTTAATGGGTTCGTCCAGAGACTGGAAAAACGCAGCCTTTAACGCGCTTGCGTTCCAGCCTGAGGACGCAGCCAATGTACGGAAATCAATAGAAAAATCAGCTAAAGAACGCTGTTTTAGCGCTCACAACCTGCGGGCACTACAGGACTGATCTGAAGCTACATCAAAAGTTTGTTTAAACTCCATAATGAAAACCTCGTAAGACACACCGAAACTAGTGCAGTTGGAAAATCATGCCTCCGCCCACCGGAGCGCTCTCCCGGTTAACAAGCCCAAGACATATGAGATCTTACCCTCATCGTGAGAAAACGCTCAGGGTGACCAGTTAAACACCAAATTACACTAGAGTAAAAATTCGCGGCATCCGCCCACATCTCCAGAGAACTTCTCAGGGTGAGGAGAAGTAACATCTTGGAAAGGTGGCTGATGTTGGGTCTCCAGGGGCTCCACAGCGCCCCCAATGGGTACGGCGGACTCGGGACTACAAGCACCTCGAAACAACGATGCCAAATGCTCTAGCTGCTGGTTTGTTTGCAGCTGCCGGTCTAGGAGGGTTTAGAGAGTGGAACCGTGTGCATGAATCTGCTGACTATGTTCAGCTAAAGTTCTCTGAAGGGTCTCTGCTGGGTTAGGCTGGCCTGAGTGTTCTGTCATGATTTTTACAGCCGACTTAACCCTCATGCAGAGACACTCAGAGAACTTGTTAAATAAAGAAGTTTATTGCAAACTTGGTCAAGCACAACAAAAGTGGCGAATCTAATCTCCCATCACTGAAAAAACACAAAGAAATTATTAGTCGCTGGACCTCAGAACATGACCCAACTGAAACATTCTCTTACTGGAGAATCCGTGGAAACCGCTAGGGAGAGGATAAGTGTCAGGAAAGAAGCCCCGCTTGCCAGGTTCAGTCCAATTCCAGGAAATAGCCAGTATCACAACGGAGGACTGGGACAGGTCAGGCAGAAATCATACCTGGAACAGGTAACAAGGGAAGTTAAATTTCACACAGAGAAAATACTTCAAAAATCCTTCACAGCAATTCTTGCAAAGTTTTCAGAGCTGGCCAGAAGATTACCACGGAGGCAAAACACTCAGGCGACGAAGTGTTGGCAACCATCCTCTTTATGCTTCTCAGCTGATGAATAGATGCGCAACACCTGTCGCCTCAGGACTCTCCTACTGGCGGCACCTAGTATTGGAAAGGTGTTAGCAGCAGGCAGCAGATGACTCTAGATCCTGACAGGTACTATATTTTGTTTCAAAGTAGCCCATTCATTGTGTGATAAAGGATAATCCCTTAATTGTAAATATCTGTAAAAATCTTTGGAGCATAATCCATATTTTTTCTTGTAGCTGCTTAAATGACTTAAAGGTTTCTCCATTAAAAAACTGGTTAATTCTTATTAATCCCTGCTGTGCCCATCTCTGATATCCTACATCCAGTTTGTTTGGAAAAAAGTCAATAATCTTGGCTATTTTCACTATGCGTGATATTATTAAAAGTGATCCTATTTTCTTCCTCACCAGGGACCAAACCCTGTGCGTACACATAATCCATTCATTTTCAACTTTTAAATCTTTCCATTTCTTTCTCTCCATAAATGTGGTACCAAATGGCAAGCATTGTTCTCCAGACCAATCCAGTTCGTCTCCTCATCTTGTACAAACCATTTGACCACGACACAAAGTTGTGCTGCCCAGTAATACATTTTCAGATTGGGCAAAATAAGACCACCTTTTTCTTTTGGGCTTAATAATAGTTTCTGCCTGATTCTTGGCTTCCTCCTTTGCCAAATGAAGTTATTAATGATTTTATCTAAAGTTTTGAAAACAAAGGCCAGTATCCAAATAGGGAGTGCCTGAAATAGATACATGAATCTTGGGAGTAAATTCATTCTCACTGTTTCTATTCTGCCCAGTAAAGAGAGAGGAAGAATCTCCCATCTGGTTAAGTTCCGACTGTATTTGTGTGATTAGTCTACCATAATTTTCATTAAATAGTTGCGAGGTTTGTGGTGTGATCATAACGCCTAAATATTTAAATCCCCTCTTTGCCCAATTAAAAGTGACCTCTTTATCTAAACTTTTTGGCCACTTGCCCACCAGCATCATAGCCCCCGACTTGGTTTCATGAATCTTGTAGCCTGACATTTCTCCAGTATCTCTTAAACCAGTCATAAGCCTAGGGATTGAACTCAGAGGGTTAGAGATATATATATACTGTCATCTGCATATCATGAGATTTTATGAGTGACTCCTCCTGCTGTTACTCCATGAATTCTAGAGTCTGTCCGTATGGTTTCCGCCAGGGGCTCGATACTTATCGCAAATAGTAGAGGCGAAAGAGGAGATCCCTGCCTAGTTCCTCTTTTTAAACTGAAGTTCCTTGAGGAATATCCATTCACCTGCACTTTGGATGTGGGTCCAGAATATAACACACTAACCAATTATTAAAATCTTTATGAAATCCCAATTTTCCTAGTGTGTATTTCAGGTACTGCCAATCTACCCTAGCAAATGCTTTCTCAGCATCAAGGCTGAGAAGCATTGAAGGATCCTGTTTTTGTTTCGCCACAGTGATCACATTTAAGGTTCTCCTAATATTATTTATCCCTAGACGCCCCGTTATAAACCCTGTTTGGTCCGGTTTTACTATTGTGTTGATACATTTTTGAATTCCAATAGAACTGATAGACCACACTTATTGGTCTGTAGGATGTACAATTTATGAGGTCTTTGCCTTCCTTGGGAATTAGAGATATTATTGCTTCTGACCAGGACTTTGGGGGGGGTCATTATCTGTGAGGGCATAATTAAATACCCTTTGTAATAGGGGTGTGACTTCTGTTTCAAAATGCTTATAAAATTCCCCAGGGAACCCATCTGCTCCTGGCACTTTATTGTTTTTAAAAATTTTTATGGCTTCCTCAATTTCTTTTTTTTGTAATTGACTCCCTCATTGCTCTAGCGTAATTTTGGTAACCTAGAAGTGAAACATTCATTCTCCACTGTTTAGGTTGTTTATCATTCTCTAAGTTTATTGTCATAACAACTGGGCTGTGGTCTGATATTGTTATTGGCCTAATACAATCATACAATTATTAATATAGAAATAAGATAAACGTTATCATCCCCCTAGGGCAAAATTTGTTTCAGCAACAGGATAGATTAAAGGTGCACCTGTAGTAATATTAGAAAGGATAAATAAATAAATAATAAATAAATAGTAAAAACTATAATAAATAACCATGAATGAAAAAGTGAACAAATTTACAAACAATATAGGATATAGTACTATTAAAAGAATGAAATTAGTTTATATCAAATAGAAATAGCAGTATGAAAACAACCAGCAAGGTAAATAAACATAATAGGTAAATCAAAAATAATGACAAGCATGTAGATAAGCTACATTCAAACATTTTGATGTTGTGTGACAATTCATTTAATTTTGCTAAGTTTTATCATCATGAATTTACACATTTCTGAATCCAGTTTAATTTATATCATCGGTTAATTTCTGTTCACTGATTACTAGGAGCGCATTTGTTTTGGGTTTTTTATGTTTGTTTTTTTGTAAGAGCCCATCACATCTCTTACAAGACATCATCACACCTAGCAACGGGGTCAACCACACCTCCTCACTATGTTGTCTCCTAACGAAGAGTCGCTTTCAGCATCGAAGTGAATCACTCTTAAGCTAGGAGTCCTTGCCAGGATTTTTTAGGCTAAGTCAGGAGCTCTCTGAGAGGATTCTGAGAACCGTTGTGAATACGGGCCCTGGTCCACTGTTCCATGGCCAGATCAAACGCCACATTGCCCCCCCCCCCCCCCCTGGATCCAGTCGAAAGTCATAGCCTCAAACTTAGAGGAGCTGATGTTGTGCAAAAACATGTAACTTGCATAAACATAAGCATTTACATATACATACCTATACATGAAAAGTGCATTTGGACTCTTCATCTCATTAAGGATGGGCTGGGTGCAACCTTACCACCCTTGACTTTCTGTCTTTAGACTTCAACCATGCTGTGCTTAACAGTGCTCAACAGAGAAGCATTTATCACCACCAAAAACCACATTTTAGCTGGCCTCACTTGTCCACCGCCATGCAGCTTATTGTCAGCTGAAATTCCATTATCATTACAACATTAATAATTTTTCTGCCAGTAAGACAACAATATAACAACTATTTATAAATTATGTATCACTGATTAAATGTATGCGCCTTATAACTGAAATCGGTCTAATTCCGAGTTAAAACCTAAGATATTTGTATTTTGTAAAACAGAAATAAAGTCGTTTTGCTGTGATTTGGCTTGCCATGTTTGAAGTTTTGTGTTTCCATAACCTAAGTTAGTGTTATTTAAATCTAATTAAATTTTTCTATGAATAACCACAGCAGTTTTAATTCCTTTATCTTGCTCTTTGTAGTTCTTGTAAACGTGTCAGAGACCAATGTAGGAAAACATTTAAGATGGAGAGAGCTAATTTATTTGCACAAGCAGCATTAGAGCATGTTTTTCATTTTGTATTTGGCTCCCCTGATTTCACAGTCTCCATGGAGATGGCTATTAGTATGTCAGGCGTGTGGCTCTCCCACTCGGCCAGACGCAACCCCCTGAAACAGCTGCTCACACTGTCGTTTGTTCGTGTCAGCATATGTTTCTTACGTGTTTGCATTTTGGAGCCTGCATTGTTCGTGGGAATCTTTCCTAAAACTTCAGTAGAGCAATTAAAATCACTGAAGCTGGTAAAACAATCTCTCAGGTCTCATCTCTGTAAAGGTATTAGCACAGATTGGGTTATTGGGGTTGGGTCAACACAGACCCGTGAGTTGAAGGCTGCATAAATTATGCTGCATGCATGTTTAGTTTCTAAAAATGTAAATACAGTAAGAGTCAGTTTGTAATATTCTGCTCGGATGTTTGTAGAGAATTACTGTGCACATTTAGCTGTAGAGTCTATGTTTTATGCAGAAATAGGAGAGACTTGTGCTATAAATAAAACAGGGCTGCGCTGTGCTCACTTGTGGAATAATCTATCTGACACTATGGAGAGAGGCCTGAGAGAGGGGATGGAGGAGATGAAGAAAAGAGCATAGATACAGAGAGAAACAGATAGGATTTTAAACAGGGTGAGAAAGTAAAAGAAAGGAAATTATTGTGTAGGTGGCTTACCTGTTGTTTCTATTTCATCTACATCATTTAGGAAAAATAAGTACTTTTGTTTTGTTTTTCATACCTGTGTAACAAATATTTAACAGATCCTGCATATATATTTCATCAAGGGATTTGTTAACATGATGTGAAGCATCAAAGTCATCTAAGTATTTTCCAGGTACCACTACCAAAAACAGTTGTTTGTGAAGCTCCTTGCCTCAGTGTTTAATCTTTTCAAATTAATGTCTGTAAACTTTACCTTACAAGACTGCAAAGGGGATGCTTTCATATGACATTTTTCTCTGGGGAAAATATCTGCTGACAGGGCACAGAGGGAAACCCCCTCACTAAGAAAAGCACTCTATAGTGAGGATGCACGATTGCCAGGGAGGTGACCGGAATAAACTGATTTTCAGCTTGACCTGATCTGACCTGATCTTTTTTATATATTTACAGTGCTTCGAAAATGTTTTTCTCCAATACAAATTTCTTCTGCGTTTTCTGTTTTGTAACATTTAAATGTTTCACATCATCAAACAAATGCTAATATCAAACAAGGATAATCTGAGTAAATACAAAAAGCAGTTTTAAAATGATGATTTTATTTAATACAAGAAAAAAACTATCCAAACACTTTTTCACATAGAGCCAAGTTTAAGTACTGTTAAATTATGAATTAACCTCCATTAACCAATTTTGGTCATGCATTTCACTATTATCATTTACAGTCTATTGCATTGTTTGTGTAATCGTTTTTTGATGAATTTGATGAATAGCATTCTGTAGTTTTACAGTTTTAAAGTTAAAATTCAATCGGATAAGAAAACTGCAGCTGGTTCCCCTTAACTCAGAAGCAAGTCAAGACCAGCTACATAGATAACAACAAGCTTGTAATGTAAAGTATAAAGCAACATGCAGTGTCCATGATGTGCTATTATAAATGGGTATTTCTTTGATTTTCTCTAACGTGTTATTACTTCCAAATTTCTGTTGGTTCCCTGAAAACAAGTCAGAATGAAAACATCCGATTAAAACATCTAATTTACATTGCTGAGAGCAGCTCACAAAACAGGACATGTTTATGGCATTGTTTTTTCTAAAGAAACAAAGAAAAAGCCTAACAAACAAAAAGGGTAACATTAAACACAAACCGCAACGCAATGCTTGTGGGTTACTAAGGTTAAATCTTTTCACTTAGAAAAAAATATTCATTTTATTTCTTCTTATGATTTCTGCCAGGTGATGGAGTTAAAGGGGCAGATGATCCACGTCCCTGAGTCCTGCTCCTTGATGTTTCTGGGCTCTCCACGTGTTGATAAGCTAGAGGAGCTGATGGGAAGGGGTCTCCATCTGTCAGACATTCCCATCCATGATGCCACACGAGATGTTATCCTGGTAGGGGAGCAAGCCAAGGCCCAGGATGGCTTGAAAAAAAGAATGGATAAACTAAAGGTAAAAAAAAACCTTGTAAAATGTACCTCATGTGACAGATCAGTCAGAAAAAAAACTAAGCTTATTACAAAATGTTACATCCCCCAAAAGACTATAAAAGCATTTAGGTGTGAACAGCTGCTCCTTTCTGAAAAGTCAGAAATTAAGTGTTTAAGTGTTGCCTACCTTGTCATGGCATTTTTAGAACATCTTGCTTTCATCTAGATAAAAAAACAAAAACATGTATACATATTTTTAGCAACACAAACTGTTGTATTTTCAGGTTATGTATGGTCTTTGCACACCTTTCTGATTAAATTCGGAGTTAACATACATAATGTGAAAACTGTTCATTTACATTTAATGCTGCAGCAATAATGTGGGTTCTAACAAAGAGCAGTTTGATCAGTTGTGTTCTTAAGGAGGACCACCTGTCATTTAATATCCATTGAATTCTCAACAATATGAGTAAAAATGATTCAAATCACACTGCAGCTCTCTGGAGTCTCCACATTTATCACCTCTTTAAAACCAAGACCTGTTCTCTTGACTTTTATTCTAAGAAAAGAAAAGCAGCAGGTTACAACCTGTAACTGGGATGATAGTATGATGTTTCATAACTCACTGACGTATTCAGGGTAAATTCTCTGCTGTACTGTACTGATATTTATTGCCCATGTTGACTGCATAAATCTATACCAAGTAGAAAAATGTGTCTAAAAAGACTTGCTAAAACAATTTGGCTTCAGAGCTTCTGGTAACAACTCAGTGGATGCTCACTTCATCATTCTCTGTCTTTTCAACCATCCCCCTCGACCGTAGTTATAACTAGCTTTATCATATTTAACATGCTTAAACAGTACTATAGCATTGCATCTTGAGGGAACGTTACAAACAATCACATGTATTTAGGTAAAAACAAATCACCCACTAATGTATCTGCATAATGCAGCAGAGTTCATTTTGTGCATTATTGCTGGCTTTTAGCATTCCTGTCATCTGCTCCTTTATCAGTGCAACAAGTCTCCTGATCACCCTCCCTCTTCTCTCAGGCCACCTTAGAGAGGACTCATCAGGCTCTGGAAGAAGAAAAAAGAAGGACAGTGGATCTCCTGTATTCCATATTTCCGGGTGATGTGGCGCAGAAGCTGTGGCAGGGTCAACCCGTGCCAGCGCAAAAATTCAATGATGTCACCATGCTGTTCTCGGACATCGTGGGCTTTACTGCTGTGTGTGCCCACTGCACACCTATGCAGGTTATATCAATGCTGAACGAGCTCTACACACGCTTCGACTACCAGTGTGGCATTCTAGATGTTTATAAGGTCAGTGGATAGACATGTGCACCTTGTCATGTTAGAACCAGAAGTTGGGGAAATGTTTTTCCTTCATTTAAGGAAACAGGAACATTTCTTTTTGATAGAAGGAAGGTAGAAGGTGTAAAAACATATTAGTGTTTATTCTACTGTAAGGATTATGATTACTGATTAATTAATTTGTCAAAACTTATAATTAAAAATCATAATTCAGGAAAATAATTTCTTAACCAAAAATCATTACTTACGAATAGAAATAGAGAAATAGAGATGTCCTCTGGTGTTGTGATTATGGGCTCTAAGCCCTCATAATTACAGTTAGTTATTTACCATTAATAATTGATAATTATTAACCAAAACCACTAAATGTCCCTGTTTATTCAACCACTGGGGGAACTTCAACCTTATTTTGACAGATAAATCACTCTTGGACGAAATAGACACAAACGCTTCTCTTAAATATGTGAATTTATGGAAGCCATATAGCCCTGATATACCATTATTCTGGTCCAAAAACCTTCACCTAACTAACAAGAACCATTCTACACAAAGGGAATAACAATGACTACCTAACAATAATAATAAAAGAAAACTTATGCGCATTGAGTGTCTATCAAGATCAAACCAGCAGTTTTATGGACAAAATGTGTGATTTGGGTTAACTTGGAAAGAGAAGTCCTCCTGGTGTGCTGATGCCTTGATTGTGGGGGATCAGCTAGTAGACGGTGGGGTGCGCCCTCAGCCATTAGCAGCTGTGGCTAAATCTGTGGCCAAATCTCAAACAAAGGGTCATAAAACTCTGAGGCAGGAATTCGGTGGAAAAATTCCAGTAATAAAACTGGGAGAAAAGAAGTGGTCAGGACAAGAGGCCCAGACAGCAGTTGTTTTGAATGGAAAAACTTTAAAACTCCAACTAACTCCTGGCTGATTTGGGATCAGCCGGACCAAACTTACACACGCACCTTGCTGATCGCAACCGCACTCCACGATTCAGCAGCGCTTGCACAGGAAATCAAAACAGCTCAGCATAAAACACTTCAATCAGTATTGCGTGCAACAAGTTGATACCTGGATTAACTACTGGTGATTCTAAATCACCTTAACTATGCCTCATCCTGCCCAGACCTCTAAATACACCTGTCCGATTTAATATTAAAAGATCGAAATTACTTTGACGTTGTCTTCTCTCCACCGGTTGAGAATGGGTCAGCTCTGAAGAAAAACGAGGGGGGGAGGATCACGCGTCCGTGATCACCTCAAAAAAAAAAAGGTAAACTTCTCATCCGTCCAAAATGGGGAAAAATAGGAAGAACCGTTTAGTCGACTGAATCAACAAAGAGGATTTTATTTTTGGAAATAAAACCTCTGTGGGTTTCCACCTGCGTCGGGTGTCGGTGGGGTCTTTGATCGGTATATGAATCTTCTGATCTTCTTGTATCAGACAGATTTCCAGCTTTCAAGCTATTCCGGGAATGGCCGTGTGGAGGAAAAGTTCGCCTGCGAGCTTTTGTCTCCAGATATGCGCTTCCGATGCATCGTTCCGTGAGAAACGCTGAAAATGGCAACGAAAGTTTATTTTCTGCCGGTTTTACAATCCTGGGCGACGCATGTCCAACTGCCCGACCAACATGGATGACCCCAACACTACATATACAGTGCCTTGCTAAAGTATTCATACCCCTTCTTTTTCACATTTTGTCACAATATGATCACAAACTTCAATTTTTTGCTGGGCTGATTTTCAGAATTTTCTTCAAAATAAAAAAAAAAAAGTGTGATACCTATTTGTATTTAGCCCTCCTAGATCGATACTCTGTGGAACCAACCAGCTTTGCTGCAACTACAGGTGCAAGCCTTTAGGGGTATTTTGCGCTTATGGAGACTAACATTTTTGCTCATTCTTCTTTACAGAATAACTCAGTGTCTTTCAGACAAAATTGAAAGCGTCTGTGAACGTCAGTTTTTCACTTTCACTGTATTGCCCTCCTCACCTTACCATCAACACCACCCAGCTTCCCTGTCCCTACGGAAGAAAAGCATCTCCACAACATAATGCTGCCATCACCATGTTTCAGCATGGAGATGGCGTGTCAAAGCTGATGTGCAGCGTTTGCTTTTTGCTGCATTTTGAATGTAGGCCAAGTTTATTTTGGTCTTATCTGACCAGAGCATTTTCACATGTTTGCTGTGAACTCTATATGGCTTTTGGCAAACTGCAAATAAGATATCTTGATGGCTTTCTTTCAACTATGGCTTTCTTCCTGCCATTGTGTCCTAAAGGACCCATTTCTGGAATGCATGACTTATCATTGACATATTTCTCCACCTCAGCTGTGGAACTCTGCAGCTCCTCCATAGCTACCATGGGCCTCTTGGCTTCTTCTCTGATTAATGTTGTTCTTGTTCAACCTGTAAATTTAGGTGGGCTTCCATATCTTGGTACATCTGTGGTTATGCTATACCCTTTCTATTTTTGAATGATGGTCTAAACAGAGCTCCATGACATGTTTAAAGGCCGAGATGTTGTTTTATAATCTAACATTGCTTTGAACTTCACAGGTGCCTGGTGTGATCCTCGGTCTTCATGATGCTGTTTGTCCACTAATATTCTCTAACGGTCCTCTGAAGCCTTTACAGAACAGCTTTGTTTATACAGAGATTAAATTACACACAGGTGGATTTCTATTAGTTTAATGTCAGACAGAAATTGGTTAATATTGTTTTGTAGTATCAGAGTAAAGTTGACAAAATACATTTTAAAGGCACTGTGTGTGTGAGTCTACATTTGTATATGTACTGTATTTTGGAAAAGTGAATAATAGCCTGTGTCTTAGAGCTTAGACACCTTTCTGATATCTTATGACTCTCCTATAAAATGGGCTTCTCTTGTATCAGTTGTTAAACATATGACAGAGCAGATATGTCGAGAGATGGGAAGCGAAAATGTTGAGAGGAAGGGAGACAGTGACTGTGATTAGGATGGTCCTTGAGTGTTGCGATGGAAGAGTTGGTTCGTTTGTCATGCAGGAACAGGAGGACACCAGAGGAGAGTGAATCACCCATATGTCTCCATTGTCATGGTTGCTGTCATAATGATTTAGTCTATGGTAGGCTTTAATGAGAGCCGTTGGTATTTCCAGATTTACTTCGGGTTATCTGCTCTAAAGCTATTTTTCAACGCACTGTCAGCAATATCGATTTCTGGCTTGCTGTTTTGAATATAAAAGATCCATGAAGCTAGGTCTTATTTGTAGTTTAAACATGTTTTAACAGAAGGTAGGTACTTGTAGGTTTTCCTACTGCTATGTGTGGCTCAGTAAGATGTATGCTAGGAGCATGAAATACTTACTAAATAAAATACTATATCCTGAGAACTATTTTTCACATGTTGTTTAATTTTACCATTTAATAATAAATAAAAAAGTTTTACATGTCATTTTGCTTTAAATAAAATGAAAACAGGGAAGGCATGGCAAGTTTATTTATATAGCACATTTCAGTAGCAAAACAACTCAAAGTGCTGTACATGAAAAAATAAAAAGAGATATAATAGGAAACATATATAACAGTGGCATAAAGGTAATAATTTACGAACAAAAATAATTAAAGACAATAAAAATTAATTAAAATGATAAAACGATAACATAAAAGATAGAAAAATTTAAAATTAATGAGAAAATGATTGATAAGACAATGAAAGGAAAGTTGGACTGAAAACCTAACTAACGATGTTTAGATAGCATAGTCAAAGGTCACTGTAAAGAAATACGTTTTTAATCTTGATTCAAAGCAATTTAGGGTTTCAGCACTTTTACAGTTTTCTGGGAGTTTTTTCCAGATTAGTGGAGCATAAGAAGTAAAAGCTGCTTCTCCATGTTTGGTTCTGGTTCTGGGTATGCAGAGTAGATGTGAGCCAGAAGACCTGAGAGGTCTGGGTGGTTGATACACTGACAACAAGTCTGTAATGTATTTTGGTGCTAAGCCATTCAGTGATTTATAGACTAAAATAAATATTTTAAAGTCTATTCTCTGAGCTACAGGGAGCCAGTGTAGGGACTTTAGAACCGGGGTGATGTGCTCCACTTTCTTAGTTCTAGTGAGGATGCGGGCAGCAGCGTTCTGGATCAACTGCAACTATCTGATCGACTTTTTAGGCAGACCTGTGAAGACACCTTTGCAGTAATCAATTCTACTAAAGATGAACGCATGAATTAGTTTTTCAAGGTCCTGCTGACACATTAATCCTTTAATCCTGGAGATGTTCTTTAGGTGATAGAAGGCCGACCTTGTTACTGTCTTTATGTGCCTCTGAAGGTTCAGGTCTGAGTCCATCACTACACCCAGGTTTCAAGCCTGACTGGTGGTTTCTAGCTGTATTAACTGAAGCTGTGTGCTAACTTTTAAACGCTCTTCCTTTGGTTAAAAGATTATTGCTTCAGTTTTGTTTTGATTAAGTTGAAGACATTTTTGGCTCATCCATCCATTGATTTCTTCTAAGCATTTACCCAGCGCTTGACGGTTCATGGTCACCTGGTGACATCGTAACGTATAGCTGTGTGTCGTCTGCATAGTTATGATAACTTACGTTGTTGTTTATTAAAATCTGAGTTAGGGGGAGCATATAGATATTGAATAGGAGGGGCCCTAAGATGGACCCTTGGGGAAAGCCAGATGTGATTTTTGTGCTCTCTGATGTAAAGTTACCTACTGACACAAAAAAGTCCCTGTCCTTCAAGTAGGATTTAAACCAGTTGAGTGCTGTACCAGAAAGCCTGACCCAGTTTTCCAGGCGCTCTAATAAAATGGAGTGATCAACAGTGTCGAATGCTGCACTAAGGTCCAATAATACCAGCACTGTGGTTCTTCCACAGTCTGCATTTATACAGATGTCATTGAACACCTTGACAAGAGCAGTCTCTGTACTGTGGTGAGGAAGAAGCCTGACTGGAAGACATCGAAGCAGTTGGTCATTGTTAGGAAATTGTTTAACTGCTGAAACACAGCTTTTTCAATTATCTTACTGATGAAGGGGAGGTTTGATATAGGCCTGTAGTTCTGTAGTAGCAGCTTGTCCAAGTTGCTCTTTTTCAATAGAGGTTTGATAATTGCTGTTTTTAGGGCCTGGGGGAAAACACCTGACAAAAGGGACGTGTTTATTATTTGAGTTAAATCAGATGTTATTACAGGCAAAGCTTTCTTATGGAAAGCTGTGGGTAAAACATCGAGACAGCAGGAAGAAGAGCTTAGTTGCTGAACAATTTCTTCTAAGTTTTCATAGTTTATTTGGTGAAATTGGGAAATTTTGTCAAAATCAGTTCTTCTTGGAGTCAACTTTGGTACTGGAGTTGATGTGGATATGCTGACTGCCCCTCTGATCTAAAAGAAGTAAAAAAAGGTAAATAAAAATCATAAAGAGCAAAAACAAACTCATGCATCTTTACCCTGTGATTTGTATTTCCAGCAATAATAAAGAAACATTCTGGAGAAAGAATAATCTTTGTATAGATATAGTTATCCCTGTTGATTGCTGTGACAATAAGTAGGCTAGGGACTTGACAACCTGGGGACAAAGAGGGATGGTCATTTTGCCCCTTTGTGCCTTTGTGCTACAACACATCTGGTGATTTTCTAGGTATTATCAACTTTAAATATTTTTTTGCCACTCTGTTTGCTTTAAAATTACTGAGTCTGTCAATATTTCCAAGCATACAAAATACAGTAACCTATAAACCTTTAATTGACTATAATTAATTGTATAATATTTGAGCACTGATCAGTTTTAGATTTTAGACAAATACACAGCAAACTCAGCAAACTGGTGTCATAAATGACCATAAATGTGTTTAGTTTAGAGGCCTATGAAGTTGATGTAAGAAGCATTACAAAGAGCATCTCAAGTTCTAATATAGTAATTTTGGAAATCATGTAAGAGAAAATAAACAGAAATTAGTTCTTATATGAGTTTGGGAACCAAGGATTGCTTTTAATTTTCTACTTAAGTGATTTAGTGTGTTAGAAAATAATCCCTGCTGCACTTATTTTGTAAAACGGTTCATTGATTTCAGGTCATGACGCTCCTCCTTCTCCCAAACAGATTGAGACAATAGGTGATGCCTACTGTGTGGCAGGTGGACTTCATAAGAAGGTTGAAAGCCATGCAAAACCAATTGCACACATGGCTCTAAAAATGATGGAGCTTTCAGAGGAAGTACTAACACCTGACGGGAAACCTATCAAGGTGAGTTTTTATTTTCCTTCTTTCTTTACCATGCAGGTGTTGGGCTATTTATTAACTAAAGAGGTTTTCAAGCTTTGTTGTTTATACTAAGGATAATTGTATTGTTTAATTTTCAGGGTTCATCTTCTACAGGAGATTAATCTTACTTTTCCTTTAGTCATTTTCCAGCTGAGGGTCAATATTCTTTTGAATTTGTGGTTGTATTCTGAATTTTTGTACCACCAAGTCAGGTCAAATGTTTTATTGCTAATAAGGCATCAGTTGATATTAGGTTGGTATCGAGCTAAAAACAAATTAAACATGCACAAAGGACAATATGGGAAGAAATAACCGAAAAAACCAAGATTAAATTAAACAATAATGAAATCTGGAATACTGCAGATTAATACAGTGCATTAAGTGTCTCTATTTTATTGAGTTATATACACAGATCAGCCATAACGTTATGACTGCCCACCTAATTTCAATTGAGACCCTTTGTGCTGTCAAAACAGCTCTGACAAGATAAAGCCGGTTTCTTGGATTAGCTTGTGCTGGAATGTCCATAATAGGTTCTTTCAGCCTTCTTTAAATTATGCTAATTGGGTCTCTTCAGAATCAGATCATACTGAGGATGTTTAAATGCTTAGTGAACATTTTAGAAAGAGTTTGCCTTTGTTTCAAACCTCCCTGAGCATTTTTTGTAAGGTTCTAGGTGTTTTCCTGTTAAAAGGAACACTGCTTCTCCAAGATTAGAACAGAGGATGAAATTTGTCTACATTTCATTTGTTTGACTGCTGTATGTTTACCTTTGTAACTAAGATTTTGTGCAACGTAGATGCAGTTAGATTTTTATCTCCATTGACAGGGCGCATCATATTACTTTAGTTCTATCAGTCATGCTGATAGTTATGTTTTGGGGTTTCTTTGTAACTAGTTTAGAATGGATTGCATGCTCCAAATCCCAGAAGGATCTTGGATGAAATACTTGACACAAAATAATTAACACAAAATTATTTATTTATGCTTCTGCAGAACAAACAGCCATATATCAAGTATATAATATCAACTGATCTGAGTTCAATGTGGCGATGCATTCTAACAGTGTTTACAGTGTTTTTTTTAGAAATCTTGTGTTTGACCTTTATGTCTCAAATGCACTTGAACACACAGGGTGAAACTAAAGTAACTCAGTGATAGTTCTGAATTGTTGATCATATAATTAGCAGCCTTTGTTTTGAATGCACCTACATCCATTCCTCTCAGGTTAGCGTTGATATGATTGCATATTTTTGCCATTTTTGTGGCGTGACAAAAGAACAAGGGGAGCTATTATGTCGCACAGAATGATAACAGTATTATTTACTGCGGAAATAAAACACAGCAGTGAAAGGAACTCATTATGTTGGCTTAGGTGAACATAGAATAAACACAGAATATGATTTATTTATGCTTGTCCTTAGTTCAGTCCCCATGAAGGTCACCTGACACTCATAAGGAGCCTGAGTAGATCTGCAAGCTTACATGCAATCTTATATAATTATAATATATAAATATAGTATTATCAGAAATTAAACATTTGGCACAATAGTTATTCCTGTGATCATTTTGTAATTAATCAGAGAATTGTTAGGAGACATTAGTGAGCAAACAGAAACATGAAGACCAGAGAATACAGCAGACAAGTCAGGGGAAGTTGAAGAAAAGCTTAAAGCATACCGTACTCAGAAAAACATTTGGAAGAAGGTACTCTGGTCAGATGAGACCAAAGTAGTTATTTTTGGCATGTACAAAAATGCTATGAGTGACAGAAAATTAACATTGTACATCACCCTGAACACACCATCCCTACAGTGAAACATGTTGGTGGCAGCATCATGCTTTGAGAATGTCTTTCTTGTGCAGGAACGGGGGAAGCTGGTCAGAACTCATGGGAAGATGGATGGATGGAAGCTAAATTCTGGGCAATTCGGGAGGAAACTGTTAAAGATTTAAATGACAGGGCAGAAATTCAACTTCCAGGGGAATAATGACCCTATAATTTGCAGCCAAGGCAGCAATGCAGTGATTTAGATCGAGCCAAAGTCCAAAGGTGAATCTAAATAAAAAGCGTTGTCAAGACTTGAAAATTGCTTTTTTACAGAAGCTCTTCATCCAGTCTGCCAGAACTTTATTTTGAAAAGGATTTCAGTGTCTTGATTTGCTAAAGAAAAGGCCGTTCTACAGTTCTTGTGCCTAAATAAATATGTGCACCACATTAGTCACATCTTTATTTGTAAAAATATGAAAACCATATATAATCTTCCTTAACATTTGTCTATAACATAAAATCCCCAGAAAAGTACTCTGAAGGATGTGTATGTAACTGGACAAAGTGTGATACAGTTCAAGGGTTATAAACATGTTTACAAGGTGCATTAAATAAAAACAACTAGGCCAAATGTAAGTATTAGTCCAAGCTGTGTTCAGCTGATTATTTTTGCTACGTATTTAGGAGAATTTGGTTACTAAAAACAATTTTACTGCTATCTACATGGCAAAGTAACAAACCAAACAAGTGAGTGCAAAAGAAGCTGAGATGAGAGAGCTGCTGAAAAACAGACAGGACACCTTCATGTGTACTGCTGTGGTCCTAACACGGCCCATTTGTCTCAAAATAGAAAGCCTTTGCCAAGCATTTCTGGCCTGCGCCTTTGCTCTTATATTTGCTCTCTCTCTCTGGTTTTCCTATACCTTTCTTTATCTTTCTATCCTTCTCTACTCTGCTGCTTTGTCTTCTTTGTATCTAACTCCCTTAACCTCCTTCACACTTTCTCCCAGCTTTTTGTTCTCGTTCTGTCTTTCTAGAATTTTTGTTTTACTGTTTTATTCCACCCTCCTCATTTTGTGCTAGGCATAGAGGGGAGATACACAGATACTCAACACTTCAGGATGATAAATGCTGTTCAGCGAGTGCTCTCAGCTCTAGCCAATGTTACACTGTTATGCAAACTAGGATGAGAGCTGTGAGAGAGAATTGAGAGAAAATGCTTTGTGAGACACAAATGGACACAGAGTGATTCAAGGACACTGAAATATATTGAGGTGTGAAATGTCAAGGGGAAAACATGGATAGTAATCAGACACTGTAAGTTGTTTTCACTATGTTATTACTATAAAGTATGAGACTTTATTTATTTATTGTTTATCAGTCTGGATGGATGGATGGCTGTATGAGAGCCAAACATTTTTCTTTTTGTCCCAGGAGGTGCGGAGAAAATGTAATGCCCACAAAACCGTTGAGGAGTAAAGTCTGTATCTACCGAACATCTGCAGTATCTGCTGCATTTTGTATTCAGAAGGGGTCAGAGGCTGATCATGCTGACCGAAATCAGCTGTTTTATTTCTGACTACGTGTTCACATTGCAGTTGCAACAACTGCAGGGTTTCTGCAGCAAAAGGTTTTGGCTTTGCTGTGCAAAGTCTAATCTCTTCACCCCATTTACTGCTCACCATTCTCAGAGCATGCTCATGTAACAATATGAAGGAATCTGCAAGGGATTAGCACATAAAGCACATCTACAATTGCTAGAACATTATACTTTAAATGTTAGGAACTTCCAGAAAATCCATGAATTAATAGATGTTGTCATTTCATTAGGTCCAACAGAGATTTTCCACTGTTTACAAAGCTGCCAGGGCTGCATGCCGTCCATGCTGCAGAGAGGACACATCTGTTACTTCTCCATGAAAACATGTCATAACAAGTGGATATTGGGGCAGAGTCAAGCACTGTGTCTTGCAAGAAACCTTTTAAAGGACATGGCTGGAGAGCTATGGCCGCAATTGTTTTGTTTGTATTTACAGATAGGTTTTTATGTGAGAAAACTACACACTATTTTATCTTCTGTTTGCACCAGTTATCCCTCCAACAGCTAAACACAGCTTTCACTGTATATACTTAACATTTACCATATCCAGTCTGTCTGTTGTATAAGTGAGTTTTTATATCAGCTGTTATGCAGTAAACAGTATCATGTAATCAGAATGTTTATTGGATAAAATTTAGGCTTCCTCAACCTTTTTTTCTGGAAGCCCACCTGCTTAAATCTGCTGAAGGTTCTGTGTCACTTCTTTAATCCATCAGAACTCGGGGCGACCACTCATCCTTAAAAAGTTGTAAAAAGTCTGAAATTAATGTATTTGATATTAAGACCTTAAATGTCTTAAATTCAAGGAAAAAAATATAAGTTGTCTTCAAATACATTAATCACAGGTGTTAAATTTTTTTGATGCTGAACAATTTAAATCTCGTATATTCTCGTACACGTAGTTTGTTCTTGCAGGA
Source organism: Girardinichthys multiradiatus (assembly GCF_021462225.1). Lineage (NCBI taxonomy): Eukaryota > Metazoa > Chordata > Actinopteri > Cyprinodontiformes > Goodeidae > Girardinichthys > Girardinichthys multiradiatus. The sequence continues at coordinate 23,825,082 of NC_061810.1, read as the reverse complement.
CCTTTCTGTCAAGGAAGGTTTGAGCGGCGCGCAGACATCATTGCGTTCTGTGACTTGAGGAGGTTGAGGATACAGGTAGCTTGCTGCTAATCAGTGTTGCCAGGTGTACGATAATTATCATATTTGTACGATAATTTTGCTCTCTGTACGATCAATATTCCTAAAAAAGGCCAAATGTACGATAATTTGACCATTCCGTGAATGTGTGGTTGTAATCAGTTGTCATCAGCCTATCGCCAAAGTCTGTCGGAGTTATTTTGTGAACCTTGAAGGCATCTGCGTCCAGATTCGGAAACAAATGCTGGAAATTCCAGCCAATCGTGCTTTTCTAAATGTGACCTACGTGTGACGTGATGCGTTGGCTTCAGAACAACGGCCATGATTGGCTGCGCCCGCCCATGATTGAGGAAAAGAAAAAAAGAAAAGATGAAGAAGCAGAGCCCGACACTGTGGGGCTGCAGTACAGGGTGACACGGGAGTGGATTTTCTCTCCTATCCCATCCCGCTCCCACAGAAAAATGTCTTGTCCCATCCCAATCCCAGGCCAGCATAATGAAAAAAATCCACTCCCATCCCGCTCCCATTCAGAACGACTCCCACTCCTGTGCCACTCCCATTTTTGTTTTCTTCATTTAGTCTTTTGGCAATTTCTTTCTTTGAAGGACTAGTTAGGACCCTGTTTTTAGCTGTAGTAAAGGCCAGTTAAAGTAAAAAGAATAATAATGAAGAAATAATAAAATATCAAACAAGGAAACAGACCATGCCTATCTTAGTTGAATAAACAAAATGTACCTAGTTGTATTTTACTTATTTATTAAGTGATTGTTTCCTTTGAACAATGACATTACAGGTCCTTCTCAAAAAATTAGCATATTGTGATAAAGTTCATTATTTTCCATAATGTCATGATGAAAATTTAACATTCATATATTTTAGATTCATTGCACACTAACTGAAATATTTCAGGTCTTTTATTGTCTTAATACGGATGATTTTGGCAAACAGCTCATGAAAACCCAAAATTCCTATCTCACAAAATTAGCATATAATTAAAAGGGTCTCTAAACGAGCTATGAACCTAATCATCTGAATCAACGAGTTAACTCTAAACACCTGCAAAAGATTCCTGAGGCCTTTAAAACTCCCAGCCTGGTTCATCACTCAAAACCCCAATCATGGGTAAGACTGCCGACCTGACTGCTGTCCAGAAGGCCACTATTGACACCCTCAAGCAAGAGGGAAAGACACAGAAAGAAATTTCTGAACGAATAGGCTGTTCCCAGAGTGCTGTATCAAGGCACCTCAGTGGGAAGTCTGTGGGAAGGAAAAAGTGTGGCAGAAAACGCTGCACAACGAGAAGAGGTGACCGGACCCTGAGGAAGACTATGGAGAAGGGCTGATTCCAGACCTTGGGGGACCTGCGGAAGCAGTGGACTGAGTCTGGAGTAGAAACATCCAGAGCCACCGTGCACAGGCGTGTGCAGGAAATGGGCTACAGGTGCCGCATTCCCCAGGTCAAGCCACTTTTGAACCAGAAACAGCGGCAGAAGCGCCTGACCTGGGCTACAGAGAAGCAGCACTGGACTGTTGCTCAGTGGTCCAAAGTACTTTTTTCGGATGAAAGCAAATTCTGCATGTCATTCGGAAATCAAGGTACTAGAGTCTAGAGGAAGACTGGGGAGAAGGAAATGCCAAAATGCCAGAAGTCCAGTGTCAAGTACCCACAGTCAGTGATGGTCTGGGGTGCCGTGTCAGCTGCTGGTGTTGGTCCACTGTGTTTTATCAAGGGCAGGGTCAATGCAGCTAGCTATCAGGAGATTTTGGAGCACTTCATGCTTCCATCTGCTGAAAAGCTTTATGGAGATGAAGATTTCATTTTTCAGCACGACCTGGCACCTGCTCACAGTGCCAAAACCACTGGTAAATGGTTTACTGACCATGGTATCACTGTGCTCAATTGGCCTGCCAACTCTCCTGACCTGAACCCCATAGAGAATCTGTGGGATATTGTGAAGAGAACGTTGAGAGACTCAAGACCCAACACTCTGGATGAGCTAAAGGCCGCTATCGAAGCATCCTGGGCCTCCATAAGACCTCAGCAGTGCCACAGGCTGATTGCCTCCATGCCACGCCGCATTGAAGCAGTCATTTCTGCAAAAGGATTCCCGACCAAGTATTGAGTGCATAACTGTACATGATTATTTGAAGGTTGACATTTTTTGTATTAAAAACACTTTTCTTTTATTGGTCGGATGAAATATGCTAATTTTGTGAGATAGGAATTTTGGGTTTTCATGAGCTGTATGCCAAAATCATCCGTATTAAGACAATAAAAGACCTGAAATATTTCAGTTAGTGTGCAATGAATCTAAAATATATGAATGTTAAATTTTCATCATTACATTATGGAAAATAATGAACTTTATCACAATATGCTAATATTTTGAGAAGGACCTGTACTTGTTGAACAAAAGAGCAAAAAGGCATTACCTTCACAATTTGGAAACTGTACCTCAATGGTTCACAGCCCTGGTCCTCAGGGACCCCTTCCCTGCAGGTTTTAGATGTGTGTCTGCTCCAGAACACCTGATTTAAATTCTGACATGACCTCCTATACAGGCATCAAGAATGGAGGGTCAAACTGGACACAATTAATACAATAAAATCATCATTAAATAAATAAATGTTGTGAATGTCTCATAAGTGAAGTAAATGTAACATGAAAGAAATGTAACATTAAATGTGCCATTAAATTAAAGGTACCATTTATTTATTTAATACATCATTAGAAACAATAAATGTACCATTATATCATGAAATGGACTATAATGCAATTAAATGTGCCACTGAATAATTAAGTATAATTTTAAAGACGACATGACGTAATTAGTGGTACACTTAATATTTAATGATGTATTAAATAAATTGTACATTTAATGGTACATTCAATTTTTTTCTATTTCACAACATATTTATTTAATATCTTCCCTTGATGAAGCCTTTCTACGGAGTCCGCGAGGGGACAAGGGGGGATTTTTTTCTTTTTTGCGTTCTCACGCAATAGTCTTTGCGTTATTTCGCAATACTTTGTGGGATAGTTTCCAAATCAGATAACTGCAAAAATGAAACAAACACCACCCGTTTTGAGATTTATTGAGTTTTATTTTGAAATCAGCCTTAAATAAAATTATCTTCAAATCAGACTAAAAGACAGTTTTTATCCACAAGCTGTCAAACTGCTGAACTCTGGACAATAATACTGCACGAAACCACATCTGTGACACTTTGTTTGCTTATTACTGCTGCATGATGTGTACTTTTTTTTGTACGCTATTAGTGTTTTTGTTTTCATCGTGATTTGAACGGTTCTTCTTATCCTAAGCATTTCATCGCATTGTTTACTGCATGTTAACCTCCATATGACAAATAAACCATATCAATCACATATCAGTGTTTGTTTTATGAGCAGTTTATCATCTGTGCTGTTGTTCCAAAATGCCGAATGCAAAAGTATTGCGTGGGGACGCAAAATAAATACATTTCCCCATGTCCCCTCACGGGCTTCCGTACCTTACCTCTTAAATCTTTAGTGCACATGCAGCAATTTTGTTAGTCAGATGAGACTTGACACATGATGGTACTTTTGGTTTGATGAATGAAGAGATGCAGGGTTGATTTAATCCAGAATCTGTCTTACAAGTGTCCCTTAATCACTGGTGAACTTGATTACGACTAAACACGTTTTACAAGCAGCAGACTGCGTGTTAAAACCGCTATCTCCACCTGCGTTTGCTCCCTCCATCCTGAACGCAGGTGGAAAACATCGATCAGAAGCACTGTTGGCTTGTGGGTCGTGTAGTTTGTTTGACTCGCATTATAGTATAGGCTTCTTGGAAAAAAGCTACACAATGGCGGTGTCGATTCAAGTTTTTTTTTCTTAAAGTTTACAACAAAGTCTCAGTTTTACATTTCCAAAGACAATTGATCCTAGTTTATTTTCCCTCCTATTAGTTAGCTCCCGCTCCCGTCTGCTCCCGTTCATTTTTTATCCTGTACCGTCCCAATCACGTGATCTTTACTGACGCTGTCTCCCGTCCCGCGGGATTCCCGTGGGACTCCCAAAAAAATGTCAGCCTCTAGGCTGCAGATGTTGATAAATCCATTCTGTACTGACGTCACAAAGCTGCGAGTTCCTGTTAGACGCTATTCAACACATCAACAGACTTGTTATTTTGGTTATGACGAGTGTACGATAATTTCTGTCAAAATACGATAATTTTATGTCTCTAGTACGATAATCCTACATTTCTCACCTGGTAACACTGCTGCTAATATACTCTTGTTAGTGAGCCTTTTTGCGTCTATTATGGGTAAGTGCAAATTTATCGGCAGTTGGCTGGACGACGTTCATTTTCGCCACTGGTTCACTTCTGTTGCCGACCCATACGAGGCTAGTTGCATTCTGTGGAAAAAACAAAACAAAACCTTGGCTTTGCACTATGGGAGTTCAGGCTGCAAAGAGCCGTTTGTGGTGTGAGAAACACAAAACCGCCAAATACGCCCCTTTTTTACTGGCTTTTTTTTTAGGCGGGGTTCTCCGCACTTCCCGCAAGGTTTCACTCTCCAAGGTACGGTACCAGTTGGGTTACCACTGACGGCTAGAGCTCTGGTGGCTGAAGCTTCGTCTCCGGCCATAGTGTAGTCGCTGTGCTGCTATTAATGTTACTATGTGAGATTGTCTCATTAAAGTACGACGGAGTATTAGGGCAAGTGAAGAGATTTTCTTTTTAAATTACGAGAATAAAGCATCCTTTATTCATAAGCATCTTTGTTGTCCTGCATTCGGTTTTTTAATGTCTGGTCACCCTATTACCAGTCCAGACAGCAGCGTCGCCCCTCTGCTTCTCCTGTCTCACCCGCCTCACATCAGAACCCCTGTGCCTCATTTTAGAAGTTCTGGCTGGGCTGTGGTCCAGATAATTATTCCAGTGGATCATTTTATACATGAAAAAACATATATAAGGCATTCTTGCATATACAATAATGCAAACATGAGTGTTTAATATGGGGTAAGAATGCTGTCAAAAACAATGTGTATGTAAAGACGGAAATGTGTGCATATTAGTCACTAGTTGCGCATAAGTAAAATCCAAAAGAGCCATAGTATGCACACATTTCCGTCTTTATATACGCAATGTTTTTGACAGCGTTCTAACCCCATAGTTTAAAACTATCTAAAACTGCATGGTTGTCTTGGATGAGTACATGTCCTTTGGTAATCAAAGTATTTAGTCCTGTTCTTTGGAGAATATTCCTTTAACACCTAATTGATTTGAATACAGCCGAGCTTCCTCACAGATATTGTAAGACGGAAAGGCAGAGGTCTACTAGCTTGTGATTACTTTGAGTGGATCTGCATACTGTTCATAAATGACTTACGTCATGTATGGGAGTCTGAAATTCACTTTATTTGAGAAAGATACATTATCTTGCTGTACAAAAAGTTTCTGTGGCCTGTGGAAAGGGAACTGATAGTTTTGAGAAAATTGACATTAATAAATTGCCACTAGATTGCACCAAAACAAAATAAGTACAATTTAGAAATAGGCAAATAAAAGTTAAGATAATAATGATGTTGAAATTAAATTAGTTAATGAAACCAGATATCTGAAGTAGACAATTGACTATAAACTGTTTTTGAAGCTTCATATAAACATTGTAAAATAACTAAAGCTATTGTAATATTATATACAATGAAATACATTCTAGATCAAAAAATAGTAAGCCCTTAATAATCTCATATATGGTAAAACATTTTTTTTTTGAAAAAGTGGGAAGAGAAGAAGATCTGGTTCACAGTCTGTGAACAAATATAAAAGTGAGGTTTAATCATCATCACCCTCATTGTGTATGAGACAAGATCTGTCATGTTTTATTTAGTATTACACAATTCTGATGTTGCTTTCTTTTTTCCTTCTGTCTCTTTGGATGTTTTGTTTTAAAAAAGGGATTTGTTGCCACTTATGTTAATGATTGTAATAAGCTTATGCTTCTACCCACAATCTCTGGTCAATAATGTGTGTACTTCCAATACGAGATAAATTATACTTGTTTACATTTGTTTTATAAATGGTAATACTGACCCAAAATAAAAATATGGTCTATCTATTCCTCTCTAATTCCCTCTCAGAGATTGTTGAAAATCTGTCCATAATCGCTCGCCGAAAGCCACCGGGCTGTTCCATCGTGGTGTGGATTATTTCATTGTTAAGAGTTGAGCATCATTTTACTCATTTGACATTTTTTGTGTCTGCATTCTGTACTTCAGTTTGTTCAAGCTAATTTGTGACACTGCATCTCTTTGTTCATCTCAAGATTATGCATGTTTCAAGAATCAGAAATGCATCAGTTTGCAAAGTTTTGTTTTGTTTCACTCTACTCTAAGCTAACTTAGTTTACTCTAGAGTTTTGGATTACATAAAAACAAAAGTCAGCAAACATACTCTGGAGTAAACTGAGTTAGCATAGCACAGTAAAGTCTTTTTATGATTTTTTCCTCATCTTCTTTCCTGCTTTGTGACATGAAATGCAAACATTTTAGTCATTCAAGATGTTCGATGAATCATTTTAGCCTCAATGGTTCCCTACTTGCCCTGCCACGAAGCTTGTGTAATGTAAGTTTTATCACTGATCCAGGCCCACGACATTTGTAACCATGCAGATTGTGTGCACTGACGAGGCTTACAAGCAAAACCATAATCAGAGGACAAAACAAACAACAACAACAATGTGTTAGAAAATATGTTATCTAATAATTGGATCATTTATTACTCAGCCACCTCAAGGACGCAAATCACTCAAACTTATTTCCTTCTTCTGTTCTTTTAAATAAGCAGTTAACATCACAGCACACTATTGTCACCACTTGGGTTGGAGTGAAAGCTGAGGTGCAGGGGAGCCCAAAAATAATCTGAATATGAGTGTGTGAGCTGGCACATGTGGAGCCTTCTAGTTTATCTCTGTCTCTATATCTGTTTGTCAGCATAGCCAGAGGCTACGCTTTGATTGGCTGTCTGCGCCGCTGCAGCATTTGCTCTTCAACTTCAATGAGGGCCATGTGCGATGGACGCTGACTCACAGCGAAACAGAGGGGAAGAGTGTACAGCTATTACTGTTTGTATTTTGAGGCTCAGAACTAAAAAGGAGACTGGGTGCAGATGCAGATATGTTTGTGTAGGTGTGTGTCTGTCTGTGAGTGGTCGTCTGTTGTAGAGACAGGGAAGTATACAGCCCTCTGTAAGTGGTTTAGCTACAAAAATAGGTCACACTGGTGCACCTGCCAGCCTCTTTCTCCATTGCTGTCTGTTTCATTTTCTTTATCTCTACCCATGAACCGTCAAGGTCCTACCATCTAATTATAGGTTCACGTTGCCTTTCTCTCCATTGTCTTTGCATTTGTCAGTGCTCTTTCTATCTCACTACAACCCTCAGCTGTTGTTGCCATAACTCCATTGCTATGTGCTGGAATGCATGTTGAAATTAATTGTTAACAACTCACTGGATTCCTCTAGCTTGATGTGTGTAATGTATAGTGTATAATCTTTACCTAAGTGCTATAAATCAATAGTTGGTCAAGTGGCCCAGAATTGGAAGGATGGCCTTCACTCTGCCTGCAGTTAATTATAGATCCACAACAGATAAAACGAGCTCCATAAACCAGTTACCAGGGGGAGAGTGAATTGCTAATTTTCCCTCTCGCTCTCATGCTATTTTAAATCCTGTTGCAGCCGGGTATGAGATTAGATAATAGCATCAACGCTATTATGGAGGTATTGTCGCAGCGCTACAATGTCCATTACTAATTCCACAACACACATAGTACATCTAGCTTAAAAACAAGAAAGCTTTTGTGCTGCACAGTAATTAATTGCATCAATTCAGATCAGCTTGGAGAACTAATTTGTGAGCGTTCTCGGCAGGGCTGGTGTCATGTCACTCCAGAGGCCAGGTTGGGTTGAATTCAGGCACAAATTAAATGACTTTGTCCACATTCTCTGCTGCAGACATGACACACTAAGTTTCTATTTTCGATATCTGTCTAATTTAATTTCTCTGAGCTGAACATGAGATCTACTGTGTGATTTGCCTTTTTATCTAAATCCAAGGATGATATTCTACTCTATTCGTTAGAAGAAACTTCAACAAAAGTTTCCTGGCCTGTCATAAGTCTAATGGCTCTTCCCTTCTTTCTCCCTCCCTCTCCTAGCTAAGAATAGGTATCCACACAGGTTCGGTGCTGGCAGGCGTGGTTGGGGTTAAAATGCCACGATATTGCCTGTTTGGGAACAATGTGACTCTAGCCAGCAAGTTCGAATCAGGAAGCCATCCAAGGTGCATCAATGTTAGTCCAACAACCTACCAGTAAGTACATCCACATAAAAATGTACATGTTTAGAAGGATATGTTGTTTTTAATAAAAGAAAGGTTAGTCCTGAAATAGTTGTTTGTGTTTGATATAATGAGTCGAGGATAAATTAGAAGAATATTTTAGATCCCGACTGTTACAAGGTGCTTCACATCTGGTAAGCACCTGGTAAGGATGTGTCAAAAGCCCCTAAATTAGTCTGTTTCAGTAGAATAATCTCACTATGAAAATGAAATTTAAAAAATAAAATCCATCCTGTACTATGAGTACATTTATTCAGTGGGAAGAATTTCCAAAGTTAAGAAAAATATGTTTTTTTTATTCACTGGTGTCACACCTCTCAGCACCCTGCTGTTAATACTTTGTACCACCCATTTTTATGAATAAGACAACACTTGACCATTCCTCTACACAATCTCTCCACATCACTTCCCAGCTGTGTCTCATCTGCTCTGTCCATCATTCCAGTAATCAAGCTTCCCAGCAGAAATGGTTCTTGGTTTTCTCTATCAGTGTCAGGTCCTCTGTGGATGCCACAAGCCTGTTTTTTGTTGCCTTAAGGTCATATAGAATTAAACTGGTTCTCATGATGCATGATCCAGTCCTCATCAATGTGTTAGGGTCTTCAACGACATAGAGATAATTACATTTTCATGTTTTTTTTCAGAGGCCACCGGATGTTATTAAAAATCTCCTGGTATTTCAAAGATTTCATGCCATTCTATCAGGGTTTCCAGGACATTTGTTAGAGAAACTGTTTCATAGCATCTTCATAGGTCTATGTTAAATTACCTTAATGTTTATCAGTCTGTAGAATAAATCATCAACCTTATGTAGAGAAGTGAAAGAGAAGGCAACACGTTTTGCCAAACACAGGCTTGTAACTTTGGATGAATGAGTTGCTGATTACCAGCCAGGAGTATCAGTATAACAGCAAGTAGTAGAAAGGGGTTACTTACTGGGTTTAGCTGCAGAGAGTCTTTAGTAAAACTATGTGGAAATACAGTTTCTTTTGAATTTGCAAAGAAAAGTATCTTCTCAGTTTTCTCAGGACAGTCTGAATGGCCTCAGATGATCAAGCTTGATGTATGGATGGCATGTTTGGCTTAGCTGGTAGTAAATCTTCACACACATCTCTGATGTGTCCAGTGAGGGGCTCCAATCAGGAGGCATCATGGTGAAGTTGTGAACTAGAAATATGGGGTTACAAGCCCAGTATGATACATTAAATTAACCCTTGTTGTGACAGCCCTCACTAGCCTTTAATAAGTAAAGATGTTTTCCCTAAAGGCCTCAGGAAATCTTCAAATCTCCTTACCCCTCTAAAACAACACTTTAAAATAGCTTAAACATGAAAACTATCTTTGTAATAATGTTGAAGAATCCAATCACATCATTAAATAAAACACAACACCCATTTAACAGTGTGACACTATTGTTATTTGTAATCCAAGCTATTGTGAATCAAAAAATGATTCAAACTGTTTAGATTTCTCAGTTAGGAAATAAAACCGTCAGTGTGCATGCTAATCAAAACCTCAAAGCCTTGAGCTACAGAAGGGGTTTTTTGTTCTAATAGCTTCTTTAATCTGCCTAGGGACAGAACCAAAAGGGAACCCAAAATTCAGAACCACCTTTGATCCAACAGCTTTCAGCTTCAGAACCACTACAATAGAACAGGAAAAGTCCCTCGACTTGGTCAGACATATGCTGTTTAGCTGTCATGGAGCTAGCTTTCGTCTCTGCTCACGTGGTTCCCCACCTTGATTTTTCTTAATTACTGCTCTGACTGTAGAACTTGTCATGAGTAGCTTTTTTCTTGTTGCCATTTCCTGATTAAGGTCAACACAAATCTAACTTACTTGAATAGCAAGTTATGTTGTCTTTCCCAGTTTGAGGAGTGGCTAAGAGAAAAGCTTTATTTATATTGATGTAATAAATAGGAATTTGTTAGGCTTACAAATAATTGTGGCACTGGTCATTAAAAAAATTCCTAACTTGGGATTTAGTTTTCTAACTGACTAAATGTTCTCAAATTAAAGGTTGGATTTTTCTAAATTACATTATAATGTATTTTCTGTTATTGCCATGATTATCAAGAGCTATTACATTTTATTACATTTTATTTTACATCCTTTACAACCCATGATTCTGTTGTTTTATCAATAGATTGTTGAAAGATGACCGCTCTTTTTCATTCATCCCTCGTTCTCGGCTGGAGCTCCCAGAGAATTTTCCCAAAGAGATTCCAGGGACATGTTACTTCCTGGAGGCAGGGACTTCTCGCAGCCACGCCTCACTTACCAGCTCTCGCTCGGCTCCTCCGGCCTCTATGAGGAAGGTCTCCTACAGCATCGGGACAATGTTTCTAAGAGAAACCAGTTTGTAGATTTGTGCACAGGTGTTCGATATGTAAACGACTGGATTTGAATCCCAGAAACATACAGGAAACCAGTCACACAGATCTGTGGTTATGCAAATGTGTTATGTAAAAAGTGGGATTGGATTGGTAAAAAATGCTTTCATCGTAGATGAAAGGGAACAACTGTCCCCATCTCCCCTGAGCAGTCGAGATATTCTTCAAACCATTTAAGGGACAGCAGCTGCACTAGTCCTTTATCTATCCTCCAAGAGGTGGACAGATACAATGAAATTGTGGAGAAACCTTCAGACAAAAACTCTGCTCTAGCTGGATGTCTTGTCTACAGAACTGGTGTCTAGTGGTCTACATTCAGACGATACCCAGACCAGATTAAACAGAACTGGGTTAAAACTGAGATAGACCACGCTCACGTCCACTGTTGCTCTCATTTGCCATGTGCAAACAGAACAAAACCCCTCTTCGTTTATAAGGTGGGTGCTGAAGAATGAATTTTGTATAACTTGCTGTCCATCATGTCCTCAAGTGCAAGAAAGACGTCTAATGAAAAACAATACAACTCTCCCCTTCCTTCATTGGCATCTGTCTTTAAGTCATGTTATGCTTTACTAAACATACGAGCTGCACCTCAAAACTGTTGGCATACGGCTAGCTGGCTGGGATTTCTCAAGGAAACAACAAAAAGTTGATTTGTTTTGAAAAGGTAAATGTTGAAAGAGAAATACCAACTAGAGTTGTACTAATCCAAACTTACAGCCTTGATTGTTTTGGATCCTAAGCAAACTATAGTGGACAATACTGTAATAATGGAGAGAAACACAGTGCTAAAAACACAGAAAAAAGATGGCTCATAGCAGCTACTTTTTTGGTTTTTAATTTTGCTTCTTTGTTTTTGCTGAATTTCATGTTTTAACCTCTTTTCGATGAAATTAGTTGTTGTTGCCATTGACCAACTTGTGCTTACTTTCATGTAACCAATCAGAATTTTTACCTACGTGTAGCATTGTCTAAAAGCTTTGCTTTTAGGAGGGACATGCACAGGTCAGTCTGCAGCTTGCTTGGGGTCACATCAATGCAAACAGTTATTCATGTGCAGACATATTACTGGCTTCATATTTTCACGTCCGCAGGAATACCAGATTGCTGTGTGTTTTAGTTTGTGGAGCTGACTTGATGGATCCGTTCACAGTTCCCCAATCCAGACCTGAAAGAACGTTGAATCAACGTTTTCACAGGACATACAGGCAATTTACAAACGTGATTTTCTTCTAATTGTACTATTTATAAAGACTGATGTAAAACTCATTCACTTAGGCATGTAAAAATTAAACCAATATACAGTTAAGCCCAAACTTCCTACCCCTGGATTTTGTTTAAATTATTTTCATTATTTTCATGACCTCCAAGTCTTTGAGGTTGAAAGGTTTCATTGCCATTGCCCTAATCTTTAGCTCCCTCCAAAGATTCAGATCAGATTCAAGTCAGGACACTAACAGGGCCGCTCTAAAATGTCAGTATTAAAACAAGAAACATGGTCAAATTCGAAGATAAATTTACACTTAAATCTGCCAGGGGTATGAATATTTTTGGGCTTTACTATAAATAAAATTCAAGTCTACTTGTTTGCTGGCAGACTGAGTATGACTTGCTGAATGAATAACTCAGGCTATCCTAGACAGATCCAAACATGATTATTTAGAAATGGTTATCATAAAGTGTCTAGATGGCTTCTGGATAGTTGGATTTTTGCGTATTTCATATACTTGCCAGATTTGTGTTCTTTTCTAAAGTTACTTTTATTTAATTGCTTTTAATCATGTCCTGCTGAAATTCAACCAAGAAATTCAACCCAGTCAGAAACTGAAAATGTGGTTATAGAAACAGAAATACAGAAAGAGAACTGAGCATTTAATTTTCATGTTTCATGAAGTACACAAACATTCCCCATCATCGCTACTTATTTTAATACATTACTTATTTAGAACAAGTTCAGAAATGATAGCGGTTACCTAGACTTAAATAACACATTCCTGTGTGCTAACTTCTTAGATTAAAAAAGCTTTGGTTTTTTTTTCTTTTTATATTAATATTTCATTACCAGCTTGAAGTCATTTATATAACCATAGTCCTCCATAAATGCATTGGAAAACTAATATCATACCAACTTGAAAAATGATGTAGCAGGTCTTAAAATAATAAATAAAATGTGCCGTTTTGCTTCAAAGATGCCACCAGCACATTAATTATGATTTTTAATTAACGGTGTAGTTTCTGTGTATCATTCTGAAAGATTGTCGACCATGTGTAAGAATGAGAAAATGTTTTCTGTCTGAAACATGTGCCATACAAAATAATCACTTATTGTATGTTGGATGCAAAAAATATTGTTAATACAAAACATAAGGCCATTTTTTTCACAAGTAATAGAAAGAAAAGTGACACCAGCTTAAAAATGCAATATTTTATATTGGTAGGAATAATAAATAACAAAAGTATCTACTTTTAACATACCCAAGCAGTGAATCATTGTCATTGTGTGTATTAAATAAATAAGTAAATAAATAAACAGATGAATACAGATTTCTTGAAAAGATGGTGTTAAATTAAAAAACACAATACAACAGGTAAAAGTAGATTTTAAAACATGGAACTGGTCATGTTTTTGTCTGAGATTTGTTTTTTAATTTTAGGTCAGCTTCATAACATCAGTTTCATCTGCAGAGGTTGGCTTATTGTATCCTAATTCCTTTCATCAGATGAGTTTGAAAATACATATGTTATCCTGGGATCAACAAATTAACAAAGCTTTACGTAAAAAGGATTTGGATTTTGAAGGGTAATTGTTGTGAGTAAATGTGATCATGCAGCCGTTTTCGTAAAGAGGAGTGAAATGGGGATTTGTTAGGTTAAAAAAATTACTTTCCATAGAATATGTTTAGAGCTGAAAACTATTTTTCCATATTCTATAAAAAATACACAATCTTTCTTTTGTCACTGACATTAAATCAGATCAGAAGTTTTTTTTAAATTTTATTATTATTTCTCTTCATTTATTTAAATGGCTCTGAGAGTTGTGGGTTCAATTCCAGCTTCCTCCTGCCACATGTCGATGGGCCTCTGGGCAAGGCAGTTAACCTCAAATTGTGTATCTGTGTATGAATAGTATAAAGCGCTTTCAGTGGTCTGTATGACTGGAAAAGCACAGTATAAGTTCAGTTAATTTACCATAGTCCATTTAAATTTAAAAGTTTAGATAACCTAAGATTGGTATGCTTTTAAACAACTTAGAACATGATAATGCCTTGACTTTGTAAGCTCCTCAGGTTAAATCACAACATTTGAGTTAAATGGAAGCTCACCTGTGGATGTATTTATGGCAACACCAAAAACACACCTTTTTTCGTGTGTGACACCATGAGAAAAATCTATAGAAATCTACAGAGATATCAGGAAGAGAGTAGTGGATCTCCACAAGTTTGGTTCTTTCTTGGGTGGAACTTCAGATGCCTGAAGGTGCAAAGTTTATCTATTTAAGCAATTATATCCAAATTTAGACACAATGAGAATGTCCAAACTCCTAAGCCTGAGAAGACGTTTCCAACTATAAAGTATGGGGGTGGGATGGATGTTTTCACTAACAGATGTCATCTTGACGAATAATCATAATGGGTAAATATTAAATCAACGACTGAAGACATGAACCAGAAAGTTAAAGCTTGGGAGCAAATGGGTCTTCCAAATGGACAATGGCTCTAATCATACTGTCAAATTAATTACAAAGTGATTCGAGGGACAATTAAATAGCCATGATCTCAGTCCCATTAAACATTTGTGGGAAGAGGAGATGTGTGCAAGTAAGCTGGCCTACAATTTCGACTCAGTTAAACCAGTCCTGTCAGGAAGAATGGGACAAAATTCCAGTAAACTCCTGTGAGAAACTTCTTGATGGATGTCCAAAACGTTTGACCCAAGTCAGTTTACCAAATAAAAAGGAAATTTATGTGAACAAGTAAATTTGAAGAAAGTTAAAGTAATAACTCAAAACATTTCTCTCTCATCGTTCTGGCAATTTAGTAAATAGAAATAATTTTGGTAACCCTAACTAACCTAAAACTAGAAGAGTGTAGTCTGACTTATATTAGATGGAGAGAAAACATTGTGTCATAATTTTTATAGAATTATTGTTGTTATTGGCCTTTTTTGTTTTATCCACATTGACTCTAATGCATAATATCCATCATTCCTGTAGGTGCCACATATGAGCAACATTTGAAATAGCTGATGAAGGACAAACATTTTTCTAAAGAAGAAACTGACAGTATTTAAAAAAGTATTTTCATACCCATTATGTTATCCAAACTTACTGTAAAAAAAATCTCCACATATCTTTTTTCAAAAATGTTTTGGATTATGAAATTACACTTTAAGAAATGTATGTGAGGAAAAAGTGATTACAAATAAAATGATTATCTTGACATTAGTCATGATAGTATTTACAAAAAAAAACAAAATCAAAACTAGTGCATTGTTTACTAAATCTGCAAGTATTTGTGTCCTGTATGCATTAATTTTTAGACAGGTTGCTGCTCAGCATCAGAGGTGGTAGACTGTTTTGTGTGGACTAAAGAGAGCAAAATGTTATTAACATGATACTGTTTGATATCGACACAGCATATAACTGTTCCTGATTTATAGTCGACCACATGAATGCATGTTCATGGTAATAACAGGGAACCAGCACCTGCAGCACCTACGTGAAGCAATAATAATCATATGTATGCAGGGACGCAGAAATACATTTTCAGATTAATAAGGGTGAAATCTTATAAGTAGTTTTATGTACATACAGGTCCTTCTCAAAATATTAGCATATTGTGATAAAGTTCATTATTTTCCATAATGTCATGATGAAAATTTAACATTCATATATTTTAGATTCATTGCACACTAACTGAAATATGTCAGGTCTTTTATTGTCTTAATACGGATGATTTTGGCATACAGCTCATGAAAACCCAAAATTCCTATCTCACAAAATTAGCATATCATTAAAAGGGTCTCTAAACGAGCTATGAACCTAATCATCTGAATCAACGAGTTAACTTTAAACACCTGCAAAAGATTCCTGAGGCCTTTAAAACTCCCAGCCTGGTTCATCACTCAAAACCCCAATCATGGGTAAGACTGCCGACCTGACTGCTGTCCAGAAGGCCACTATTGACACCCTCAAGCAAGAGGGTAAGACACAGAAAGAAATGTCTGAACGAATAGGCTGTTCCCAGAGTGCTGTATCAAGGCACCTCAGTGGGAAGTCTGTGGGAAGGAAAAAGTGTGGCAGAAAACGCTGCACAACGAGAAGAGGTGACCGGACCCTGAGGAAGATTGTGGAGAAGGGCCGATTCCAGACCTTGGGGGACCTGCGGAAGCAGTGGACTGAGTCTGGAGTAGAAACATCCAGAGCCACCGTGCACAGGCGTGTGCAGGAAATGGGCTACAGGTGCCGCATTCCCCAGGTCAAGCCACTTTTGAACCAGAAACAGCGGCAGAAGCGCCTGACCTGGGCTACAGAGAAGCAGCACTGGACTGTTGCTCAGTGGTCCAAAGTACTTTTTTCGGATGAAAGCAAATTCTGCATGCCATTCGGAAATCAAGGTGCCAGAGTCTGGAGGAAGACTGGGGAGAAGGAAATGCCAAAATGCCAGAAGTCCAGTGTCAAGTACCCACAGTCAGTGATGGTCTGGGGTGCCGTGTCAGCTGCTGGTGTTGGTCCACTGTGTTTTATCAAGGGCAGGGTCAATGCAGCTAGCTATCAGGAGATTTTGGAGCACTTCATGCTTCCATCTGCTGAAAAGCTTTATGGAGATGAAGATTTCATTTTTCAGCACAACCTGGCACCTGCTCACAGTGCCACAACCACTGGTAAATGGTTTACTGACCATGGTATCACTGTGCTCAATTGGCCTGCCAACTCTCCTGACCTGAACCCCATAGGGAATCTGTGGGATATTGTGAAGAGAACGTTGAGAGACTCAAGACCGAACACTCTGGATGAGCTAAAGGCCGCTATTGAAGCATCCTGGGCCTCCATAAGACCTCAGCAGTGCCACAGGCTGATTGCCTCCATGCCACGCCGCATTGAAGCAGTCATTTCTGCAAAAGGATTCCCGACCAAGTATTGAGTGCATAACTTTACATGATTATTTGAAGGTTGACGTTTTTTGTATTAAAAACACTTTTTTTCATGAGCTGTATGCCAAAATCATCCGTATTAAGACAATAAAAGACCTGAAATATTTCAGTTAGTGTGCAATGAATCTAAAATATATGAATGTTAAATTTTCATCATGACATTATGGAAAATAATGAACTTTATCACAATATGCTAATATTTTGAGAAGGACCTGTACATGAACATACTATGAGGTGATAGTACAGGATTAATAACGCACACTGATAAAGCTCCTGTGGCCTATATGTATTGAAGGTGTTGTTTTCACTAAGCTTCAGAGCTGAAGCTCTGTTTTTGGGCTAAATATAGCAGATTACGCCAGCATTACACCTACACAACTTGTGTCCAATTCTCCAGTCAAGTCTCTGTTTCTTATATAATATCAGATATTTAGAAAATCTTATGACTCTAGCTGTTCTGACGGATAGGTTTTGCAGGTGCTGTTTCTTTGCAGAGTCATGGATTATTGCACTGCAGTAAACATTCACACACAGGCACACAAACAGTTACAGCGGTGAATGAGGGAGGGCTTCAGTGTCCAGTAACATGAAGTCCAAATAGCAAGTCAAATCACAGCTCTGTTTGAGCCTCATCAATGTTGATTCTGTTTAAATTAATCATACAAATAAAAGTACTGAAATATAAAAAAATTATTTTTATTGTATTTCTCAGCCAGCTAGATCATTTATATCAGTGTTTGTACCATCTACAGTCAGACCGGCTTTGCCAAAATAAACATAAACGTTCTGTACCCTCAAGTAATGTGTTTTTTTACGATTCTAATAAATAAAGTATTCTTTTTGTTTTCATTTTTCAGTCAATGTTATATTTTAAACTGGTTTCTTTACTGATGTATTGACATTGTTACTTTGTACATGTTTTATGTCTGAATGTTATAAGGTACGTCTTGTTGCCGTGATCAGCTCTATCCCCAGTGACTCACAGCAACGAGTCTAAGCTGATTAGAAACCGATATCAGTTTGATCAATGGCTGCCTGATCTTAAGCTGAAGGAAACATGACTCATGCATTTCTTAAATGTCGACATTTATAGAGAGAAACAATAATCCAGCCATGATTTCCTTTACTGGAAACAGTATATTCACAAGTATTCATAAATTCTACTCTTAAATAAGTTTCTTTGTTTTGTTTTGCTTCAAAGCACATCTGGACATGAACTGTGTTTGCCCCTGTTGTTGGGATCAGGTGTCTGCTGTATTCTAGGGTGCTGGATGAGAGCTGTTGGTTTCTGACTGACATTTAGGGCACATCTTCTACCTTACATACTGTAAATAAAAAAAAGGAAAACACCAATTATCTTTACAATTACAAAAAGCCTTGGACTCTTATTGTGACTGCATATGTTGCTGCATTTGTTGTGTGACACAGTAAAAACACAGTAAAAACTAATTGAATGCTTTTGTTTTTAAAAATGTACATCCGACTAGATAACCTTCAAATTCCGAATTCACATACAATAACTTTAAGTTGAAAAAAAGTATGATAAAATCCTTAATATTATTCAAAACACCACAGTGACAGATATAGATTAAAAAATATCCTCACATATAAAGCCCTTAATGATCTAACTCCATCATACATCAGAGATCTGATTGCTCCATATGTTCCTAACAGGGCACTTCGTTCTCAGACTGCAGGTTTACTGGTGGTTCCTAGAGTCTCTAGAAGTAGAATGAGAGGCAGATCCTTTAGTTATCAGGCTCCTCTCCTGTGGAACCAGCTCCCAGTTTTAGTCCGTGAGGCAGACACCCTGTCTACTTTTAAGGACAGGCTTAAAACTTTCCTTGTTAATGAAGCTTATAGTTAGAGTGACTTAGGTTATTCTGAGCCATCTCTGTAAATATGCTGCTAGTGGCTTAGGCTGCTAAAGAACAAAATTACAACTCTTACTCCCTCTGCTACTTTTTCCTATTACTCTGCAAATATGATTGCTGCCATTAACTTTATGTGGTATCTCCTTTCTCTTCATGAAAGTTACTCCTGGCTCTGAGTTTGTGTTTAGCTACTGCTGCTAATAACTTCATGTTCTTTCTCTATACATGACACACTTGTTATTCTGTTTAATCCTATCTCTCCTAGGCAAAGCAATTGCATAAGGTATTGGTGAGACTAACTGAATGTATTCTATTTTTCATCCGATAGATCTTACAACTGGCTTGAGCTTACATCTTAAGCCGTGTTTCTCTGTTAAATATAGCCACATAAAGAGCAACAGCTTATAAGAACTTTGTTTAGTTTCTTCAACATAGAAACTACTCATAGACCAGTGCTTCAGTGTTTTTAATTTTTGTTTTTTTTTCTTGTTTCTGCTCGGTCTCCTAAAACCGCCAGTTGGTTGGGACAGATGGCCGCTCACACTGAGCTATGTTCTGCTACAGGTTTCTTCCTGTTAAAGGCGAGTTTTCCAGCTGTTGTGACATGCATGCTCAGTATGAGGGATTACCATCAAGTTATCAACTCGATGCAGTCAATGCAGTCGCTAATGCAGCAGAGATTGCTGCAAAGCCAATCACTACATGCAATTGACTGTCCTTAGAAAGTATTTTACCTGCCATAGGGAATTCAGACATCTGCCTGAAATCTCTTGTAATAACGTAAATTATGTAAATTAAGTATTTGGAGGATCATACTCTTAACATGGTGGATATAAGGATATTTCCAAACCATGCCTTTGCCTATCTTTGATCGCTTGTCATGCAAACTATTGAAATCAACGTCTTTATTACATAAGGGGTATTTTTTGTATACGTATCAAGTCCTAACAACGAAATGTTTTCCCAATATAGCTCACCCTTTCTCTGCTTTCCTTTATCCCTCCAGCACATAATCTGCTCATCCTCCTGTTATCTCTACCCTCTCACACTATATTTGTAAGCAAATACACCCCATTACACTTACTGGCGGCGGCATGTTTTTGCATATTTCACATTAATCATATTCACCTGACAACATTCGGGATAGACATCAAACAGGCAAACACGCAGATGGAAATCAGACACAAACACACACTACAGGAATGTGAGAGGGTACTTTCCGCTAATTAAAATACTGGGCCCATCTTATTAACCAAATAGAGCACTCCTGAGTTATGGGATGCCAACTGTGTTAGCATTTCAACAGTGGGTTCACAGGATGTGGACTCCTTTGGTAACCAACGGGGGAGCTGCAGGGAAGCTGCTGTGTGAGATCTTCTCAGAACTGGAAACTATAACAAGGTGTTTAGGTTAGTTCTATATTACGATAACAAAACTTAAAAAAAAGATAGAAAGTCTCTTCAACTGTTTTAGGTATATCAGACGGTCAGCACACATTTTCTTATAAAACTAGGACTTGCAAGACTGTGAAAATCTGTTCCACAGGAACATCGTAATAGTTAATCATAACTTCAATTCAGTTCAATCCAGTTTCATTTATATAGTGGCAATTCACAAAGTCAATTCAATCGAAGCACACAGATTTCAAATTGGGTACATGCATCCAATTAATCCTAACTATCAAACAGCGCAGTCAGATTCATTTTATTATTCAAGTTGGTTAAAAGGGTTTCTATCTAAGGAAACCCAGCAGATTGCATCGCATCAGTGACTTGCAGCATTCACTTCTCCTGGATGAGCTTGTAGCAACAGGAGTGACTGCTGCACATAACTGAAAAAAAAAACAACTTTTCATTTTTGAAGGCCATGACAAGAAAAAGTCAATAATATTGTGACCAAGAGGTGTGAAAGGTCCTTTAAGATTCAGGTGAAGCGGGCAAAACTGGCAATAAAGGAAGAAAAATGGTTTGTCCATGCCATTTTAGTTGTATTATAATGCTCTTTAGCACCTCTAGAGTACCGGGCATGGTGAGCATCTCCTGGAAAACAGGGCAGTAAATATTCTTGCAAATTAAATTCCAGGGGGAAGCAAGCCATACTCTCGTTGTATTCACTGACAGGGGAGAGCCCTAGACCCTGCCCTCTGAGGTCCACTGCTTCCCCCTGGAAAGACTGAGCCACTGCTACTTCTCCTCTTGCCCTTCTCTGCTACAGGGGTCACATCTGGAAATGACATCACAGCAAAGTTAAATGTGTTTTGGTTGCAAGATAATAAATCAGCGGGATTTGCTAATCATTGTAGTGCTACGTACTGTTTGTAATACACTGCCTGGCCAAAAAGAAAGTAGGCACTTAAAAAAAAGGTCACACACAATTTTTGGTGAACCGCCTTTAGCTTTGATAACAGCCCACATTCTCTGTGGCATTGTTTCAGTAAGCTTCTGCAATGTCACAAGATTTATTTCCACCCAGTGTTGCATTAATTTTAATTTTTTAATTTTACCG
Source organism: Girardinichthys multiradiatus (assembly GCF_021462225.1). Classification (NCBI taxonomy): domain Eukaryota; kingdom Metazoa; phylum Chordata; class Actinopteri; order Cyprinodontiformes; family Goodeidae; genus Girardinichthys; species Girardinichthys multiradiatus. Next base: position 23,803,709 of record NC_061810.1, on the reverse strand, counting down.
CTGCACAAAGCCTTCTCCAGCACATCCCAAAGATTCTCAATAGGGTTAAGGTCTGGACTCTGTGGTGGCGAATCCCTGTGTGAGAATGATGTCTGATGCTCCCTGAACCAAACTTTCACAATTTGAGCCCTACGCATCGTGGCATGGTCATCTAGTATATATATGTCAAAAGTGTACGTATTTTATCCTTAACCTTAATTGTGTTTTCACGAAACTTTAAGTCCACCCAAAGACATGCTATTATTATTGTGGTTACAGACAGAAAAAAGCTGTATTTTTTAGCTTTGATGCTTTTAACACACGGGAAAATTTTTTTTTTTTTTTTACTCTTAGTATCACACCTACAAAACATGAATAAGAGCTGATCTATTGGAAATTGTCTAATTTCGATCACTGGTTGATTGATTGTGGTTTTTCTAAGTCAATAAAAAAAACCTAATAATGATAATCATTGTGAGATGATTCTTTGCCTAATATGACATAATGAACTGGGCAAAACAACCTTCTAAAAATATTTAGGGCAAAAGCTTACTTTTCAAAACTTTCCAACCAAAACCCAAATAAGTAAAATTGCAACAAATCAAATAGGTTTTAAATATAAAAGTAGTTTGTTTATAAATTGTGGTTCGATCAGCGGCATTTCTTTTTGTATCAATATAAATTGGTTATAGAAGGCCTATAAGTAGTTATTAGGATGTTTTAATAGATCACTCATGGAAGGAATGATCATTGGATCAAACATTATTGAGGATTATTCTTGTCAAGGACAATGTTTGGATGGTTAATAGCAGAAGACGGAAAGCTCCCAAAATGGTTATTGAACAAGGACAAGTCGTTGTCACAATTTGAAGCCATAGTTGTTCTTGGTGAAGCTGTCTAACAGAAGGGGTGTCCGCAAACTTGGATTTAAAAAAATCTGTGGTAACTGATGAAAGGAGGAAAGTCTGTGTGCAGCTCATTAGCCAACAGCTAATCCAATAAAAAAGACACAGAGGTTTCCTTGAATTCTAAAGAGGACAAAGAGTCCTGTAATCTTCGTCTGATTGATGCCAAATGGATCTGTTTCTAGATGAATCACTTGGACCCTCTAAGTTTTTTTTCTTTGTTTGTCATCTCTCTCCAAGCATCACTCACCCTGTCCTTTTGATTTTACTTAATTTTTGTCACAGTTCTTAGATATTTCTGTTTTTTTTGGCAGGATCTTCAGGTAATGTCCAGCTTAAATAATGAAATAATCTAGGGGACTGAGTGCCATAAAGATACATTCTCCAATTATCAATTCACTCAGACCCAAATGAGGAAATAGATGAAGAGAACCCTTACATATCCTTCCTGGATGTGATATTTTCCACCAGGGTCAGTGGAGTGGAAAACAGATGAGCAGGATTAGGGATTAGTGTTGATACAAGCAAATTAAAAGATCACAGAGGCAGCTTCGCAAGGCCATGTGAACACCATGCCCTTTGTGTCCATCTGGATGGTTATGTGTGTGTGTATGCGTTTATCTGTGAGTTCTTGTAACCACCCCTTGATACATCATGGCCCATTATGTGCCGTTTCATGGTGCCATTTGCACACATTCACAGAGATTTAATCTTCAGACATACTATATACTTTATTTGTTCTGTGAGTTAATAACATGCTAAATAATCTGGGATCAGGATATGATGTTATTTTTTTACAAAGTGGCATAACATCTTAACAGAGCATGAGTGCAGAAGTTGCAGCAAGAATCCAAGTTTTAATTTTTCCTGAAAACCTTTTTGGGAGTTTGTTAGGTTACCTGTCTGTTACTCCCCCAACACATGTTAAAATTACAACATTCTTTGGTGTTGACTGCACAATACAATAACCTCCACTTTTATTGGCACCTGTGGTAAAGATTTGTTCGAAAGCCTTGAAACAGAAACACCTAACTCTAGTCCTCTAGAGTTACTTTCCAGTAACGTTTGTCTGCCTCCCTGCTCCAAAACACCTATCTCAAATGACCGAATTTCCTCATCATCATGTCCTGCTCTGCAGAGGCCTGGTAACGAGTGAGTCATTTGATTCAGATGTGTTTTAGAAGGGATGGATCTAAAAGTTGCATGACAGTAGCTCTTGAGGACTAGAGTTGGACACCCCTGCCTTAAATAAAAGGTTTTTATGGAGATGTGATTACACTAAGATGCCACTCTCTGCTGCAGTTCTCTAACAGTGAAATTTGGGAGATTTTTTATTTTTACCTCCCTTACCCTTCTCCTTTGGCAAGACAAACCAGGGTATTTGCCTAGCCTTGTTTGTAACAGTTCCAGTTGTTTTTAACATTTTTTTTTTCTTTCCTGTCGTATAAAGACCTTTGGTATATTTTTTTCAAGTATGGTTTTAGAATTGTATTACTGCTTTGTGTGGAATAATAAATTATTCTGTACATTTGATAAAAATGCTGCTCCTGGCATCAGGAGATCCAAATACGTTTGGTTGTCTTTCTTACTATTAACAAGCGTCTGGTCTTAACATGGAAGCAGGGAATCTGGTTTCTGTTTGTAGTCAGTGTATAAATTAGCCTTATATGACCTGCAAGGTCACGAAGAGAGAAACAGATGCATTGGACAAAGTAGACTAACGTAAAACCAAAGGACATTTTAGGGTCCTCATACATTATCATTTTACCATGTCTTGAAAAAAGTTTACCAAAACTTCAAAAAATATGTTCCTATTCAACCAGCACTGAAAACAGGTCTATATTGTAGAAATGTCTCTTCAAAAATAAATTGACAAAAGTGTCTTTAAAAATAAATTTTAGGAACTGAATATAAAAGAAGGTAATTGATACTGCAATTTTTGACTCCTCTAAAAGATCTTTCCAGATTCAAGAGGCCCTAAATGCTTGTTATAAAGCCTTTAAGGGTACACTTTACTGTCACTTTAAAACCTCAAATGTTTTCATTGGGATTTTATGTGGCATGCAAACACATTAGTGGGAAGTTGAAGGAAAATTTGTTGTTTTTTATATTTTCTACAAATAATAACCTTAAACATGTGACGTCCATTTGTAGTCATTCCTATTTACTCTAATAAACCAAAATAAAATCAATCAAGATTTGAAAAATGGTGTTTACAGATGCTATCCATCCAATCTGACTGAGCTTGAGGTATATTGCAAATAAAAATGGGTACGATTTTAGTCTACAGATGTGCAAAGCTAGAAGTGACATGCATGAGGGACTGAATACAAATACATGCCACACTTTTCTGATTTTTATTTGTGAAGATTTTTTAAACTAATTTATTCTTTTTCTTCTATGTCATAGTGATGTACCACTTTGTGTTGAAGAGACAGGGATACAAGGCACTGTACAGTGGCAACCATCTCAAACTATTTTTATTAACCATGTTGGAAAAAAATAAATGTGTCTACTTCATAATATGTGAAACAAATCATCTTATATGGATGACATGTAAACTTCTACTGCTCACTTTGGATACTTGATGTTTACAAATCGGTGGTTTGATACGACTGATGCAGCACATAAAAGACTATCCTCCTTTAGCACTTCAAAGACTGACTGTATGTAACTGTATGTGTGTGTGTGTGTGCACATGAGTTATCCTTTGATGTCTGCATAGGGATGTTGAAAGAAACTATCCAGACAGATATACAACTGATGGAACAAACCGTGCTGAATTCTGTGTGTGTGTGTGCTCTGCTGATGAGTGTGATTTAAGGACATGCTCTCTGCACTACTTCCTGGAACATCTTGTAACCTCATTACCATGCCATCATTAGGTTCTCATTTAGACCAATCGGATTTATCTAATCTAATTATTTCCGATAAATTATAAAAGAAGTCCAATATTACAGCCAACAGCCCACTAATTAGAGCTGGGGTGTTTAACTTTTGTGTGTTTGTGTACTTTGAATATTGCTGAGGATCCATTGCTTAATTTACAACCAGCTCATAATCTGCCATTACATGAGATTGTCAATGTCTTAGACCGTGTGCATCTATTCCCAGTCGCTTTATGATCTCCTTTTGTAGTATTTTATATTGTTATGATAAATATTTTCCAGCACACATTTAAATCTACCACACATGACCACACAGTATGTTGTCCCAAAGTCTTGACTTCAAAAGTGTACTTGGCAAACTATGCAGTCATTAAAAGGGGTACATCCGTCTATTAAAGTAAGTTGTTTACCTGATATGAACTTTAATTAAGCTTTCAATATGTCCTTCCAACACATTACCCATTTAAATGAATTGTAGAGATCATCTACCACACCACACTACCAGACTGGTCATCTTCATCACATGCACAAAATGTGTGCAGTTCTGTTAGCTGTCCACTGATAGCTTGACTGATTAACTCTTCTTACTCTCAGCATAAACAGAAAGCCTATTCTGCTGGCCTCAGAGGTTTGTTAAAGAACATTAGTGAACAAACAGCATCATAAAGACAAAGGAACACACCACAGGCCTGTGGTAACTCTGGAGGAGCTGCAGAGATCCACAGCTCAGGTAGGAGAATATGTCAAGAGGATAACTATAAGTCGTACACTAAACAGATCTGATCTTTATGGAAGAGTGGCAAGAGGAAAGGTATTGTAAAAGAAAAAATATAAATTTACATTTAAAGTTTACTAAAAGCCATGTAGCGGATATAGCAAACACGTGGAGGAAAGTTTTTTTTTGTTTAGATGAGATCAAAATGTAACTTTTAGGCTAAAATGCAGAACACCGTGTGGTAAAAATGATCACTGCACATAATATTGAACAACACAAACACCCAAATTAGAACATAATGGTGGCAGCATCATGCTTTGAGGAAGCCTATCTTCAGCAGGTGGAGTGAAGCTGGCCAGGCTTGAATTGAAGATGGATGGAGCAGTCCTAGAAGAAAACCTGTTATAGGCTGCAAAAGACTTGAGACTAGGGTTGAGGTTTACCTTTCTGCAGGACAAACACCCTAAACATCCAGCCGGAGATTGAACTGTTTTGCTAAGAATGGGCAAAAATGTCTCGCTTCAGATGTGCAAAGCTGGTGAAAACACACCTCTAAAGACATGCAGCTGTAACTACAGAAAAAAAGATTGACTTGTGTAGTCTAATGTAGCTAATGTAGCATTTTTCAGTTTTTTATAAATAAATTAATATTTTTCTTCAACATTGCGTGGTGGTTGGGGACAGTGTCTCTGGACTGTCAGACTTGGGTGGTGGTCTCCCTTCATAAGAAGGGGGACCAGAGGGTTTGTTCCAACTACAGGGGGATCACACTCCTCAGCCTCCCTGGTAAGGCCTACACCAGGGTATTGGAGAGGAGAGTCTGGCCGATAGTCGAACCCCGGCTTCAGGAGGAGCAGTGTAGTTTCCGTCCCGGCCGTGGAACACTGGACCAGCTCTATGCCCTTTACAGGGTACTCGAGGGTTCATGGGAGTTTGCCCAACTGGTTCACATGTGTTCTGTGTCCCTCGTGATGCCCTGTGGGGGGTGCTCCAGGAGTATGGAATCGGGCGCCCTTTATTAGGGGCCATCCGGTCCCTGTATGAGCGGAGCAGGAGTTTGGTTCGCATTGCCGGCACTAAGTCGGACCTGTTCCCGGTGCATGTTGGACTCTGGCAGGGCTGCCCTTTGTCACCGGTCCTGTTCATAACTTTTATGGACAGGATTTCTAGATGCAGCCAAGTGCTGGAGGGGGTCTGGTTTGGGTTAGGATTAGGGGCTAGCGGCTGGGATGAAGATCAGCTCCTCCGAGTCCGAGGCCATGGTACTCAACCGGAAAAGGGTGGCTTGTCCTCTTCAGGTTGGAGGGGAGTTCCTGCCTCAAGCAGAGGAGTTTAAGTATCTCGGGGTCTTGTTCACGTGTGGGGGGAAAAATGGAGCGGGAGATCGACAGACGGATCGGTGCGGCTGCCACAGTAATGGGGGCACTGTGCCGGTCCGTTGTGGTGAAGAGAGAGCTGAGCCGAAAAGCAAAGCTCTCAATTTACTGGTCGGTCTATGTTCCTACCCTCACCTATGGCCATGAACTTTGGGTCATGACCGAAAGAACGAGATCCCGGATACAAGCGGCTGAAATGAGCTTCCTCCGTAGGGTGGCCGGGTACTCCCTTAGAGATAGGGTGAGGAGCTCGGCCATCCGGGAGGGGCTCGGAGTAGAGCCGCTGCTCCTCCACATTGAGAGGAGCAAGTTGAGGTGGCTCGGGCATCTATACTGGATGCCTCCTGGACACCTTCCTCGGGAGGTGTTCCAGGCACGTCCCACTGGCAGGAGGCCCAGGGGACGGCCCAGGACACGCTGGAGGGACTATGTCTCTCGGCTGGCCTGGGAACGCCTTGGGCCCCCCCCGGAGGAGCTGGAGGAGGTGTCTGGGGAGAGGGACGTCTGGGCGTCTCTGCTGAGTCTGCTGCCCCCACGACCCGGTCCCGGATAAGCGGAAGACAACAAATACGAGTACCAGTATTTTTATATTAATACATGATATAATAACATATAATATTTTTATTCTATACTTTTCCTTACACGTCACAATTATGCACTGCTGTGTATTGTTCTGTCAGATTAAACTCTAATAAAAAAAACAGAAGTTTGTCGCTGTAAGGTGCCAAAATTGGAGTTGATGTGGTATGATAACCGTACTGTAATCCAGTTCTCTCAATCCGAGTTTTAACATAAACTGAAAACCTTTCATGTGCCTGTGTGATGGTTCTCCAGTAACACCAGTTTCATTCCACCACCCAGAAAGATGCATGGTAAGATGATTGGTGACTTTAAATAGACTGTAGGAGTCTCTGTGTCTGTCTGCCAAATGTGTCTATGGGATGAGCCAGTGATAAACAGCAGATCTTGTGTGATTTGCTGCCTGCTTCCTACCTTGAATTCAGTAAAACAGTAAAACACACATCTTTGATAACTGTTCTTTTGGCCCACTCTTCTTTGCAAAATTGTTTAAATTTAGCTGCACTGGGGGGTTTTGAAACTGAGCAACCCGTTTAAGCCTACGCCACATAATCTCTATCCAATTTAATTCTGAACTTTGACAATGCCACACCAAAAACCTTCATTTTGTTTTTGTTTTTAAACAACCCAGAGGTGGATTTGTTGACCTACTTCAAATCATTGTCCTGCTTTATAAACCAAGTGCACTTGAGCTTAACTCAGAACCCATTGTCTGGACATTCTATGCAGGATTTTCTGGTACAGAGCAGAATTTATGGTTCAAATACCACATCCTAAAACAACAAAGCAACACCAGACCATTGCACTACCAGCACAAGGTTTGACTGGCATATGATGGTCTTTTCCTTAAATGCTCTTAGTTTTAGACCAGATGTAACTGGATCCACACCTTTCAAACCGTTTTACTTTTTTCTCCTCATGGATGACTGGTTGACGCTCTCTTGGAGCCAGTCCACTGCTGTTCCTTGTTTTATTCATTGGTGGATAATTGGTCTCACTGTGGTTCACTGAAGTCCCAAAGTCTCAGAAATGGCGTTGTAATCTCTTTCAGATTGATAGATGGTAATTACCTTTTTTTCTCATGTGTTCTTGAAATTCTTTAGATTGGGGCATGATGTATAGCTTTCTAAAATCCTTCAGCCTACTTCACGTTGTCAGACTCGGGGTATTAAAATGATTTCTTGAATATACAGGTTGGCTGGAAATTAGACCTGGATTTGGCAGCTAAAACTGAATTCAGCTTTTCAAAAAAAAAAAATTGGATTATAAATAAGAAATCAAAATTGATCTTGGTTACTTTTTCACAGTGGACCTGGTTGGTCTGGATAGCTTTCTTCACTTAATTAATGAAATCATTTAAAAACTGATTTTTGTATTTACGCAAGTTATCTATGTTTGATGAGCTCAAACATTTCAAGGTGACAAAAAGAGAGGGAGGACAATACCTAAAAAATGTAATGTTGGCGCCACAGTTTGGTAAAATAAATGAGCCAGCACTTTAGCCCTGAAGCATGAGCCGTCTTGTTCATCCAATACTTTTCCATAGCACTTTACATAAATTACAAGGAAATACAGTAAAACCGCTGGATAGGAATGTTTCCACTTCTTTCCATACATCCTCATATGGTCTTTACCTCTTTAAATCTACATTCAGAGTATCCCGCGTATCCACATACATGTTTTCACACAACATTGAGATGATGGACCTCCAAGCGTCTTCCCTAGATCACTCGTAGAGTTTAAATACAGTTGAACAGTAAACATTCCCCCTGCCCGCTTGACATCTGCCCTCCGTGAACTTGTTCTATTCAGCTTCTCTTTCTCAGCTGAAACAACAACCCTCACAGTATCTGGGTATCAGAGTGAATGTACGTGCATTCATCCACATGATGTCAAAGAAGGGGATGGGAACTGATTTATGTTTTGGTAATTTTTTAACCTTCGGCGGTCAGAACATGAAGGAACAAGATGTGTTCGTTGAGAAACAGCCGGCTTTAAATAACGTCTACATGAAGTCAGTAATGCAATTGATGTTTTCAAGGCCGCCAGCCTCACTAAATTGAAGAAGAGCAAGCAGCAATCATCTGGTAGCGCTAAATTGCTGTCATCATTACTAATAGTAATAAGACCTTTCTGATTCTCAAAGACCAGTGTCTTTCCTGGTGCCTCATGTTGGAACAATTTAAACTGATAATAAATAAAATGCTATATCCATGCTTGAGCCTACACTGGTGTAATAAATGAATGTGGTTCGAAGTCTCTATAATTAAAATCTTATAAAAACATCCAGTCATCCATTTTCTGTGGTCACTAAATCCTGCTCAAGGTCACTGGACCCGATCCCAACAGTTAATGGGCAAGAAGTCTGGAAATGTTCTCTGTCTATCACAAGGCCAACACAAGGAAACACAAGACAGATAACCATGCATATTCCCAGGGTCACTGTGAGAGTCCCCCCAAACACTCACATGCATTTAGAGAACAGAAAGGCTCCATCTGAGAGGCAGCAGCATAACAGAGTAAACCCCTGTGTCACTGTGCAGCCCCTGATCCAACATGCAGCTAAGCGTTATCCTTCAGGTTCTCTTTACTGTTAATGGAAGAGGAATTCATTGGACATAGTCTGTGCAAGAAACATGCCGACAAAACATAAAGTACAAGCTTCACAAATTCATAAATACACAGGAACAATCCTTCAAGGGGTAGAAACGAGAAGAAACTCAATATGTTCTATATGCTACCTACATACATTATATTTCAGCCTTACAATCTTTCTTCTTAGAGCATATGAAGGAAATTAAATGGTGAAAAAAAAAAACTGATATGAAAATACACCAATGTTGCCTGGAAAAATCTTAATGAAGTTATTAAGTCATGAAACTGTAGCTTGAAGTCTTCCTGAGCCAAAATATGGGACCACAACAATTATTTACTAGAATTTGTCTACTTGGTATTGTGGTTAACATCTTATTTTAAGTAACCAGGTGTGCTCTTTTTTAAGGATTATCTCTGAGGTTTAACTGTTTAGTTAACAGTTCAATTCCCTTTCTATTCCTGATGGAAATATTTGAAATTTACCTCAACTGTAGTTACTGTGCTTTTCCTGACAGAAAACCTTTCTCCAGAAGACATTTAATTGTCCAGAATTGCAGCTGCAAATTATAGTTGAGCTTTGAGGTGTTGATCTTTGAGCAGACACTTGTCTGGTCGGCACCCTCTTAGTCCATAGTGATAAAAAACTGGTTTCGCTATAAATTCGCTATAGATTCCTGGGTTGCTTTGAACTTTCTATGTAATATCTTTTAATCTGAGGGAGGCAGTCATATAGGTAAGATGGTTGAAACCTGGACACAATTGGGTGTCTAAGTCTCAAGTGGAGAATGAGTTGCATGCCTAGAAATCTACCAATTTAAAAAAAATCTGCCATTTCTGTACATGAGTGTTCAAATACCCAGTGTGACTTATGACATAACCTTGTTGATGGCTACAAAAAGTTTTCTGTGTAACTCGCTTGATAGCATTTAATCAACACACACACACACACACACACACACACACACACACACACACACACACACACACACACACACACACACACACCACACACACACACAAACACAGAATGGTTCAAATGCATAATTTAAAGCCCAAATATAATATAACATTAATGCAGATGAGTTTATGAACATGTGACCTGTGTCGTAGGATGCTAAACTTGTGAAAAACTCAAACATCACTTAGCTATGGTCATATGCAAGAAAAGGGATGCCTTAAGTCTTTGTGAGACATCAGTTCTGAATTATTAACTGCTCACCATGGTAATAGTGATTTATTTGTATTTCCATGCAGCGGGTTATCATCAGCTTTTTTTTCCACCTTTCATGAAAACACAAAGACAAATCAATGAACCGACAAGGGATTAATCAAAGCAGTGTTCATGTAGCCAGATCCAAACCAGATGCAACATATTTGGTATTTCTACAATCAAAGTTGAATCACATCAACCTCTCTGGAGCGCTGAACTCTCAGAAAAATACCTCTTTTTTCTTTGCTGCTCTGCTTAGAATCCAAGATCTGTCTCCAGATACTTGTTTTAGTTTGCAGGTAAATATGTTTGAGTTCCATCACCTTTCAATTAGTTTCTTAAAATACATTGTGTGGTGCATACACTGAAAGTGTCAAAGGCAGTCATGGAGAGTGCAGAAGAGTTTATCTGTCCTAATAGTCAAAACAAACATCTTGAGTAAAACCAACATATGAATTCCCATCTTTAGCAAATAGAGAATTTTGTGCGTTCTTCTTGGAAAATTTGATGCAAACTCATTTACTGGCCCATTTACTGTGAGATTATGTTTGTCCAGAATTCAAATCTCAATCAAAGAGGTTGTCTAACCTCTTTTCTGCTTTCTGCCCATTGTATTTGACTCTAACGCTGACTCACAGAGGCCGGCCAGAAGAGCCAGCATCCCTGCAGGATTTGTTTTCAGGGCAGCCGACCACGACCAGGACATTTAAATTGATCGTGTCAGCTCTGACGTTGCTCTGACGCGAGTCCTGAGTTTGTGCAAAAAGGTTTAATTGATTTTATTTAGTCATGACCAGTATCTGAGCATAATCGCTGACTAGTTTCACAGGGCCAGGTTTATGTGTTAATGAGTCCCTACAAAGTGCAGCTATCAATCAGCAAATTATTGTTTTTTTCTTTTAATTTTAAGTAACTCTGGTTAATTTTCAGCATGTTTTTCTATAATTTTTCAGTTTTTGTTTAGTATTCATTTTATTTTAGCCGTATTTGTTCTCTTTGGTTCTCCTTAACTTTTTTTGTCCCATCTTCTTTGCTTAAATGACGTTTATACTTCGTAGAGTTGAAACAATTAATCAAAAATAATTGTGATTAATTGTTTCAGCTAATTGTTTAACCATTATTGAAATAATAATCAACGAATTTTGTAATCGAACAATCGTTACCTGGAGTATACAGATTCTAAAACATGGCATTTGCTGAAAGAACAATCCACACAGAGCGATAATTAGACAAACATTGTACAGAAATATATAGATTATGCATTAAAGATGAAAAAACTTCTTGGTCTGTAAATATGCTACATCCAGAACTCCTCGAGTGGCATAGTTTTAGCTCAATCTGGTTTAAATCCTGTAAAGAAAATCTCCTATTAAGCACCTTTTGGCATCTGATTATTAATAAATTAATCAAAATAAATGTCAACAGATTAATTAATTAGTAAAGTTAGTTGCAGCCCTAATGCGTTGAAATGAAATGAGAAATGATTTTCTAACTTTACTTCTGAGGGACGTTTTTGAGACATTTTATAAATCACTTATCTGGTTGTAACACAACAGAGAGAAATATTTATGAGTAAGAAATTTTCCCTGCATTATTACGCTAATAGCTTATTATTTAAAGCTCCTCATCTTCTATTACATGTAATTCAAAGTTATTTTAACTTGATGACGCCTCTGTTGCTTAAACAGTTCTACCAAACCCTCTTGATCCATTTGTGCATTTGGCTTTAAAGAAAATACAAACACATTTAAACATAAACACACATTACTTCGCAGTAAAACATATTAAAATTGCCACAGCCTCATATAAAAATGAGGCTGTAATTGCGGTTAGCATTAAGCTGTGGTTTATTTTAAGAACACACATGAGATGCTTATTCTGCATGCTTAAAAAAAGAGGATTTGTGTGAATGTCAGGAGTGTAATCTTCATTAATAAAAGTGTTGTTATTCTCACCGATTAAACATATTCTTGTTTACATTTTAAGTTTAGTAGGTAAAACCTGACTTGTGGTACCAAAAAGAAAATATGCATCTTCTTAATTTTCAATGAATTTTTGTGGCTCCAAATACTCTATTAAAGCAAAATATCAATCCTCTTCACCAGCAGAGCGACCCTCAGGCTGTACCGATGCTTAAAATTTGCCTGCCTCCAGCCCACACCTGAGAAAGAAGAAAAGTCTGTTTCTGTGATATTACAGTAAACCTGACACAAGAAAAATGAGCCTCTGTGCCTCCTGTCTGACCCTCCTCATTGCTGCAGAGAAAACAAGTTTTTAGACAACAAAGAGGGAAACAAACTCACTGCAGCTGCAGGCAAGGACTATATGTTTGTTGTTTTTGTCCTTCAAGCTCTTTTCTCATCTTGAAAATCTACACAAGGGACAAGGTCACCTATCGCGCCACTACATTAAAATCTGAGTTTTGTGGAAGTTGCTGTGAGACTCCAGGAATCCCTGACCATGCTTAAACATTTTAAAGATTACAACTAGTATGTGCACAGATGTGAAACCAGCATTTGTGATCCTGGCAGAGTGCTTTAGTACACAAGGTGAAGGTTCGAGGAAAATGTGACATTTCTCAGGGAAAGTTCTGCTCACTTTGGAAAGACAAGATCAGGCGCTTCTGCAACCACTCGCCCTCGTCATTGATTAACCCGGTTTTCTATCTTCGTATTTAAAGTACAGGTCCTTCTCAAAATATTAGCATATTGTGATACAGTTCATTATTTTCCATAATGTCATGATGAAAATTTAACATTCATATATTTTAGATTCATTGCACACTAACTGAAATATTTCAGGTCTTTTATTGTCTTAATACGGATGATTGTGGCATACAGCTCATGAAAACCCAAAATTCCTATCTCACAAAATTAGCATATTTCATCCGACCAATAAAAGAAAAGTGTTTTTAATACAAAAAACGTCAACCTTCAAATAATCATGTACAGTTATGCACTCAATACTTGGTCGGGAATCCTTTTGCAGAAATGACTGCTTCAATGTGGCGTGGCATGGAGGCAATCAGCCTGTGGCACTGCTGAGGTCTTATGGAGGCCCAGGATGCTTCGATAGCGGCCTTTAGCTCATCCAGAGTGTTGGGTCTTGAGTCTCTCAACGTTCTCTTCACAATATCCCACAGATTCTCTATGGGGTTCAGGTCAGGAGAGTTGACAGGCCAATTGAGCACAGTGATACCATGGTCAGTAAACCATTTACCAGTGGTTTTGGCACTGTGAGCAGGTGCCAGGTCGTGCTGAAAAATGAAATCTTCATCTCCATAAAGCTTTTCAGCAGATGGAAGCATGACGGACAGCAGTCAGGTCGGCAGTCTTACCCATGATTGGGGTTTTGAGTGATGAACCAGGCTGGGAGTTTTAAAGGCCTCAGGAATCTTTTGCAGGTGTTTAGAGTTAACTCGTTGATTCAGATGATTAGGTTCATAGCTCGTTTAGAGACCGTTTTAATGATATGCTAATTTTGTGAGATAGGAATTTTGGGTTTTCATGAGCTGTATGCCAAAATCATCCGTATTAAGACAATAAAAGACCTGAAATATTTCAGTTAGTGTGCAATGAATCTAAAATATATGAATGTTAAATTTTCATCATGACATTATGGAAAATAATTAACTTTATCACAATATGCTAATATTTTGAGAAGGACCTGTAGACTGAGAGAGGATTAGCTTGTGATTGGTTATAGCTTAGAAGATTTCTGCACCGTCTGTTGTTGCTGACTAGACTTGTTTTCCAGGACTGTAATGTTTTCAAATTCCATTTCAGACAGCCTCCCATTATTCTAGGACACAGACTTCTGCACCTTGAGCGTAATCTTATTTCATATTTATGTTATCTTTTAACGTACATTTATAGTTTGAAGTCATGTGCAGCACTTTGTTTCAGCTGTTTGCTTTAAAGCGCTTTATAAATAAAGTTGGTATGCTATGGTACATAGCTACATATTTGTCATTAGATGTGAAACCCAGATACTTCTCGCTCTCAACTTCTATTCATGTTTTCATTTTCAGTAACTACACACCTTTAAGGCTTGGAGCAAAGCTGGAAAAATATCTCCATCACTTCTTATAATAACTTATAATAATTAAAAACATATTTACTAACTTCAAGAGCTATGCATATGTTTGCAAGGCACTGTTTGAAAAAGGACAAATGATTCTGCCATTAAAAAATGCACACAGATAAAAAGGCTGAAGTGTCTTTTTTATTTTTCTACTGAAAGTTTATACATCATTATACAGACAGTCTTATTTAAGGCTGTCTGCATCACTCTCTGTATTTAATACAAACTGGTTTCCACTTCGAAGCTTTGTATTTCCTGGTAAAATAAGTTTACTTTTGTCATTTTGCACTGTAAAAGCATTCCAGGGCATGACAATGTTGTTTTTGACAAATGGAGATAAATTGACATCCACGGAAAAGACAAGAAATTAATATATTTAATAAAAACAATACCAACTTGGAGAAACAACTCAGTACATCATGCTGAGATGGTAAAGTCTATATTTTATCTCTGAAGTTGAGCTCGAGCTGACAGCAAAGCAACTGTGTGTTCTACACCATGTTTTTACTTAGTCGAGATTTTCAAAGAGGTTCAGGCATTTATCTTATGCTTATCCTACCAATATCAATAAGGCTCAGTATTATTTTTAACTTGGCTTTTTAAATAAGAGCTTCATTAAACTGAAAAACATACTGCCATGGCAAAAAGGAAGAAAAATACAGAGTATATCCAAGTTGCTTAAAAAGTTGAACAGCTTCTGTGAGTTAAAAGATTTCTTTTCTTCAGCAAAGTTCTAAAGTTAGATTCCTTGGAGGCAAACTTTAGATTTTTAAGTCTGTAAAGAAACTTGACAGCACTTGACTGGACTTATGTTGAATAAGAAAGCAGCTTCAATGTCAGTGTTTCCTCTTTGGCACCTTTGAAAGGTTCGTGTGTGTTGGGCAGGTGAATGTCAGAGTGAGACATGTTGTCAGCCGGATATCTGTGTATCCCTCTGTCTCTGTGGAGCCTCGGCCTTCATTCTGAAACCTTCCCAGTAGGCAGGATCCTCTTCTGTCAGCGGCGAGGCCGAGGCGATGAGCTCACTGAACGACAGCAGCGTGAAGGTGGCGGGAGGAGGAAGAGGCTGTGAGGAAGACAAGAATGACATGAGTTTTTTCAGCAGGGATGTATAAAGCCTATAAGAAGTCCAAAAATAGGACACTCCTTGAGACAGAGGTGTCTGACTAAGAGTTTAAAATCACACATGGCTTTTATTTCATGAGAGGATTTAATCTAAATTAAATATTTGATATTCTTCTTTAATAAATCATTTCAAACTGGTGAAGATGTGGCTGCCAACAGCGAAGAGGGAGCCATGTGGTCCACCAGGACACAGTTTCCACAGCAACTGAAAGCATCGGTTGGGGAAAAATGTGTGTCAGCCGTTTGCAGTGGTCCTCAAGAGACAAAAAAAAACTATTTACAAAATTAGGTGTAACACAGATGTGGACAAAATGTGTTGGCACCACTGGCAGAGATGTGTAAAAGCTTTAAAATCAATATTTTAATTGTAGCGTCATGAAATTGATAAAAATCCACATTTGAGTACTTTTTTCAGTGAGAAAACAATCCTATGTTGAGAAAAGGTGGCACAATTATTAGTTCCCACAGGAAATGCCTTTAAAATAAATTCAACTAAAGCATTTTTTCCTTATCTTTTACCTTTTCCTAAAGGTTGGTCAGATTTTAATGGAAATAATTAGTAATGACATACAGTTTCCTTAGGTGGAAATATAACAGGCCATATTTATCTTAGCACCACCCACAGTGAGCAAGATGGTAAGGTGGGTTACAAATCTCCAACACTCACTGTTGGAGAACCACAGGAAACAGGAACGATGCCAGGACAAAGGCTTTTCTGTCCTACCATCACAAATGTAAACCTGTGGAGTTAAATGAAGGTTAAGGTTGAGCTTTCCTTCACCTAACACTCCAGGTGAGAAGTGAAATGTGGAAAAGCACCTGTTGCCCACTGTTAAGAATGGTGGATGATCTGCAATGCTTTGGGCCTGTTTTTCTTCTAAAGGCCCTGGAAACCTTGCTACATTAAATTTTTTAAATTACAGGGACATTTTAGACCAACCTCTGATGGACTCTCTAGCAACCTTAAAATGTTTCATCACAGAGTCTTTTACCCCTTGGTTCTTTAAATCTCCTGTAGATCCCAAAACATATGACCAAATAAAAACAGCGCTGTTTCACCGAACATATGGCCAATCAATTTTCTTCCATGTCCAAATTAACCAGAGTCTGGAACGAGCTGGAGAAAGAGGAATGGTCAAAGATCCCCTTTTTCTGCATCCTTAAGACTAGGTGCATCTCTGCTGGGAAACAGATGAATATAAAAGCATTACGGTAACTGCATTGCGGCGAATAAAAGTGGCCACCAGGGATTTTATTAAAAAACCTAAATGTACCCAAGTTAAAGACTGAATTGTCCACATTTCTCAGTCTGAGATTAAGCCAAAGCATTTATTTATTTATTTTTTACACATAGTTAAAAACTGGTGCCAATAAATGTGATCGGCTCTCACAAATGCTGAGATTGAAGCTTTAAATTAAATCAGCTGTAGTGGCTAAATGGAAATATAAAAAACTCATAATAACTTTAATAAAGATTTTCTGTAAAATCTTTGTGAAAAGTGAAAATTATTTATTCTTCCTTTTAATACATCCAGAAAACATAACCAGGACTTAATGTTAAAAGCAGGACATCAGAATATCCTTGTGAAAACTGGTGAAAACTTTTTTTTTTATATAATTTTTGCGGCACTAGAGACATTTATTGTTTTCATTTTTTCCGATAGTAGGCAGACAGGAAATAGGGGAGAGAGAGGGGAAAGACATTCTGCAAAGGTCTCTGGGACAGCCGCTTCGGGGAATGTAGCCTCTATACACGGGTCGCGTGATTAACCCCTACACCATCAGCGCCGCGCCCAACTCACTAACTTTTAACATTAAAAAGTTATGGGTGATTTTTGTCTCGCACTTTTTTTGGTTACAGGGAAAGGATTACATTTTGATTAGTCTTAATGCAAAAAATGTAAGAACTGAACAAAATAAAAGCCGAGAAAAGTGTTTGGCGTTTGTATTTGGAGGCTGGTTCGGGAAGTTCGGGACTTTGACTATGCCATCTCTATACATTTAAATTCTTGCCATCCTAAAACACAGACCATTTATGCCAGTCTGAAGGATTTTACCAAGAATGAACTTGTATTGACCACCCTCTACAATTCCTGCAATCTCTAGCGAACTCCCAGTTCACACCAAAAAAAACCACAGGGTGATGCTGGCATCACTATATTCACTATGGTTTGTCAGGGGGGTGAGAGGAGTTGTATTTCAATTCAATTCAATTCAAAAATACTTTATTAATCCCAAAGGGAAATTAAATGTTGTTGTAGCTCATATTATGTAGGTTTCTTCAAAGAGCCGTTGTAGATGCTGATGGCTGTGGGCAGGAAGGATCTCCTGTAGCGCTCCGTCTTACAGCAGATCTGAAGAAGCCTCTGACTGAAGACACTCTGTTGTTGTAGGACAGTCTCATGAAGAGGATTCTCAGGGTTCTTCATAATGTTCTTCATTTTATGAAGAATCCGTCTTTCTACAATGATCTCCAGAGGTTCCAGATGAGTCCCCAGAACAGAACCAGCCTTTTTTATCAACTTGTTGAGCTTTTTTAGGTTCCTGGCTCTGATGTTGCTTCCCCAGCAGATGATGGTAGAAGAGATCACACTCTCCACAACAGACTTATAGAAGATATGCAGCATCTTGCTGCAAACACCAAAGGACCTAAGCTTCCTCAAGAAGTACAGTCTGCTCTGTCCCTTCTTGTAGATGGCTTCACAGTTGCATCTCCACTCTAGTCTGTTGTCCAGGTGAACACCGAGGTATTTATACTCCTCCACCACCTCCACTTCTTCTCCCATGATAGAAATAGTTTTTGACTTATTCCTGTTTCTCTTAAAATCTACAATCATCTCCTTTGTTTTAGTCACGTTCAAGATGAGATGATTGTTTCCACACCATGCCACAAAGCGGTCCACCACCTTCCTGTACTCAGCTTCTTGTCCATCTCTGATCCACCCCACGACTGCAGAATCATCTGAGTATTTCTGCAGATGACAGGAGTCTGTCTTGTACTGGAAGTAGGAGGTGTACAGAGTGAAGAGGAATGGTGAAAGTACAGTCCCCTGTGGTGCTCCCGTGCTGCTGACTACCTGGTTAGACTCACAACCCTTCAGTCTCACAAACTGTGGTCTGTTTGTCAGGTAGTCTTTGATCCAGGAGATTGTTGAGGCCTCCACCTGAGTCTTCTGGAGTTTCTGACAAAGCAAATCAGGTTGGATTGTATTAAATGCACTGGAGAAATCAAAGAACATGATCCTCACAGTGCTGCTGGCTTTGTCCAGATGACAGTGGGTTTGTTGAAGCAGGTGAATGATGGCATCTTCAACTCCAACTCCATAGCGGTAAGCAAACTGAAGGGGGTCCTGATGGTTTACTGTTTGCTTACTCAGGTGGGCCAACAGGAGTCTCTCTAGGACCTTCATGATGTGAGATGTCAGGGCAACAGGTCTATAGTCATTGAGGACTGATGGGTGAGTTTTCTTTGGTACCGGAACAAGACAGGAAGTCTTCCACATCACCGGAACCTTCTTCTGGGCCAGGCTAAGGTTGAAGAGGTGCTGCAGAATCCCACAGAGCTGCTCTGCACAGGCCTTCAGGACTCTAGGGCTGACATGATCTGGACCTGCAGTCTTATTCCGATTCAGTCTCTCCAGTTGCATCTTCACCTGACTTCTTGAGACACACAGGTGGAAGGGGGAAGCAAAGGAAGCATCAGCATCTTCTGATATGGTTGAAGGCAAACATGTAGAAGCAGAAGGGTCTAGGGCTGAGGTGGAAGATAAAAAATGTGAGGTGTTACTGGACAGCTGTGGGTCCTGTGGGTCAAAGGAGGGTGGGATGTCTGTTTGGCTGTGAGCAGGAGAGGAGGATGCGAAGCTTGTTTCTGAACTGAACCTATTGAAGAATATGTTCAGTTCATTGGCTCTGTCCAGACATCCATCAGTCCGATCATCCTTCTGCTTGAAGCCTGTGATCTTCTTCATCCCTGACCACACATCTCTGATATTGTTTTGCTGGAGCTTGCTCTCCAGCTTCTTCTTGTACACCTCCTTGCTGTCTCTTATCTTGACTTTAAGTTGCTTCTGTATACTCCTCAATAATTCTCTGTCTCCCTCTCTGAAAGCTCTTTTTTTCTTGTTAAGCAGGTCCTTCAGGTCACTGGTGATCCAAGGTTTGTCATTGGGGAAGCATCTCACGGTTCTGGTGGGGATGATGTTATCCACACAGAAGTTTATATCGTCGGTTACACACTCAGTCATGGCATTGATGTCCTCTCCATGTGGCTGGCACAGTGCGTCCCAGTCTGTAGCTTCAAAGCAACCTTGCAGAGCTTCTTCAGCTTCCTGTGACCATTTTCTCACAGCCCTCTTTATTACAGGTTGCCTCTGAACAAGGGGCTTATATTTCGAGCAGAGAAAAACAAGATTGTGATCTGATTTGCCTAGAGGAGGTCTTGCTGTAGAGATGTATGAGTCCTTGACATTTGCATAAAACAAATCCAATGTTTTGTTTTCTCTGGTAGAGCAGCTGACAAATTGTTGAAACGTTGGAAGTGTAGCAGAGGGTGAAGCATGGTTAAAATCACTAGAAATTGCCACAAAAGCATTGGGGTTTTGTGTCTGTAGCTTAGCAACAACTGAGCTGATGGCATCACATGCAGTGTCGGCAACAGCGGAAGGTGGAACGTAAACTGTTGCCAAAATAACACTGGTGAACTCTCTGGGTAAATAATATGGACGAAAACGTACTGCCAACAGTTCAATATCTGGACTGCAGAGATGACACTTCACGGTTACATGTCCTGGATGACACCATCTGTTGTTCACAAGTACTGCCAGTCCACCTCCTTTACATTTGCCGCTCCTCTTTAAATCTCTGTCTGCTCGTATGGTTAAAAAGCCCGGCAGAGAGACGCTGGAGTCGGGGATATGATCCTGCATCCATGTCTCAGTAAAACACATAATACTGCATGCCCGGTACTCTGGCTGGGTCCTTTGTAGGGCTTGGAGTTCATCCAACTTGTTTCCCAATGATCTCACATTATCCATCAAAATCAACGGAAGAGATGGTTTGAACTTCCTCCTTCTCTCTCTTCTCTTAGCTCCTGCTCTGCATCCACGGCGTCTCCTTTTCAACTCATCAGGAATTTGGGGTTGTAGCTGAAGTATTATTTAAGCTTTTGAGATATTAATCAGCTGCTCCCGGTTGTAAGAAACAACCCCGTTGCCATGGCAATGCATCATAACAAATGTCCAAAAATAGAAAGTATTAAGAAAAGTCCTCCAAGCTGCACAACATCCGACACTGGAGTGGACAGTCATCCAAAAAAAATCAACTGTATCCACCACAAGAGGAATAGTTCCCAAAAAAGAATAAATCAGAATCAAAAGTAACAGAGCTACTCCAACCTGCTGCCACCTTGAGCGGCGCAATTCTAGAAACACAAACCTCATTTACCTTTTAATTTTACAAATATGGCCTTAGATGTATATTCTATTGGAAATAATATTTAGTCTTAATCATGAAAGAAAGATAAAAGTTGCATTTTATTTCTAAATCAGAGCCGCTACGCAGTCATTAAAGTCATGCTTCCTTACTGCAGAGACCGCCTTGTTTGCTGGTCCGAGCGCAACCGCCACATGATGGTCAGCATCCAGCAGGCTCTCCTGCAGAAACACACCGACAGACACATCAGCACATGTGTGACAGGATTTGAGATTGCCTGTAAGTGTGAGTGAAAATAGCTGTCTGTCCGTCTGCGTTAGCGCTGTGATTGACTGTAAAAGACAAAACCTGCCTCTCCTACATGACCTTTTGATGATAAACAGCAACTGCTGAGAATTGGCCGAATGCTTGCGTCAAAACCGAACACTCAGCAAAACCCTCCAGAGCCAAGGTTGACATTATGACAAACAAATAAAACAAATCCACATAAAATTGATTAATGTCAAATTTAACCAGCAGGTATGAGCAGCCGCCAGTTTAATGCGTGACCAATAAAAACAAAAATGATGATCAAAATATTTAATTTAGTTGCTTTGATCTATTTTACCCTTGTGTCAGCAAGATCCAATTGGTATAAAAAGATTGATTGATCCAATAAATTTTGAATCAGCTATATAATTTTAAATACGTTTTATTGTACATTTAAAGGTATGTATTGGATAAGTTGCTTCTAATGCTCCTCTTCATCAATTGCTACCTAACAGAAACCTTTATTCATTTGTCCAATTTAAACAGAATATTAAATAAAGTATCATAACATTGTTTAAAACACAGAGTTTATTTCATAATGGGTCAAAGACAAAATGACAGCTGTTGTGAAAGGGTTATCATCATAAAGCACAGCTTTTCTCTGCTCAACACAGAGGGGCATAAGAGACAGCTGAGGAAAGGTGGCATCAAGCTTTCTTTAACTAAAAATAATGTTTTAACAGAAACTTGTAAAACAGAGATACACTGCAGAAGAAATGTTGAAGCAATGTAATAAGATGAATGAATACAAAAAATGGAAAGGACAAAAACATGTGGGTTGAAGGGAATAAATATGGAAGACAGGGAAGATGAAATTGAGAAATAAAGCATGTAGGGAAAGCAAAGAAGTCCTGTAGTATTCTGGACCTCTAAGGCTGATTAACCGTTCTTTTTAAAACATTTCTATGACGGTGGTGCTTTGAGCAAATTTGCTGATGGTTTGAACAGGAGGACGTTCATGCGTGAAGAGTGACACCCTTGCAGTGTGCCGGCATTGAGGACAGGGGTGGAGGAGATGGGGTTGTTGCTGACGAGGTCTGGTATCCAGGTTCAGAGTAGGCTGCTTAGTTTCTGAACCTGTTCGGGGTTGCACTACATTATGTGAGCTGAATCTGCAAACAGAATCCCTCACATAGATGTTTCTCTTATCCAGGTGTGTAAGGGCTGTAACGGCACGCTCTGCCGAACTGTTTTCACTGTATGAGAGCACAGGTGTGTGAATCAATGTCCACAAGAATAGAGGTCTTAATGTGGATACGATGAATCTCTTAAATTATTTGTTGATGAAAGGAGTGTAACCAACTCGATGATGGTTGTTCAGCTGTACCGGGTTCTGCTGGGTCCCGGGGACAATGGTGGCCGACTAATGACAGATGGGAGCTGCAGACTGCATGAGCGAGAAGTTAAAGGTGATGGTGAAAACCTCAACTAGCTGATTCACACATGCTTTAAGTATGCTTGCTGCAATTCCGTTCTGACGAGCTGTCCTTGTGAGTATGATTTCACTTGGAGTGAACACCACGTGGATTAGTCAGGTTCTCACTACTATGAGATCATAGATCTAATCATGTTCTCAGTATTCATTGAGTTGGGAGGATCTGTTCTACCTACAACAATTACTATATGGTTCAGGAACTCTGCAGAGTTGACAAAAAAACGCATCAAAGAAGATGTGACACATTTAAAGGGTAACTTTAGAATCCATCTATGGTGATCTACTTCCGTAAGAAGTCAACTCAAACAATATCAAAGATGGAAAGACATGGAGGCGTCAACCAAATATTTTTAAATCAAACTTACTTCAAATATCCACTCCTCCTCTGGTTCCTCATCAAGATGCATCTTGGTCTGGCGCAGCACCGAGCCCTGTGTGAGTGGTTCGGGTGATGGGTGAAACTCCATCCTCTGCAGGTTGAAACCCAGACCTGTGCCGATGGCCTTGATGAAGCTCTCCTTCAGGGTCTTGGTGGAAAACGGGGGAAACTTGATCAGTTACATGCACAGATAAAGAAAAGAAAATGTGTTGTTTGTGTGAGAAAGCTGAGAAAGACAGACCTAGTGTGCAGAGAGAGCACGTCTCTGTGGATCAAACTACAACAGATGGGAATCTGTGCACACGTTAAAAGGCATGCATACAGAAGACGGGCTTCATGCCTCTGCGTGCGCACAGCCAAAACCAGCCATGCTCCCTGGCCAATAAGCCACAATAACACCATTACAGAGCTAATCACTATGGCAACCGTTGAGCTCTGCCATTAGTCAACAGTGTGGTGGTGATATCAGGGCTTGACGTCTCTGTGCCGCCTTCTCATTCTCACCGCATCTTTACTTAGCTCAGCACTGTCTTTCAGTGACCATCTGTGTATGCGTGGATGTCTTTAAAAACGGTGAATATTGTGACAAGGTACTGAAGAGCAGAGTGTGAGGGAAGAAAGAAAAGTGGGGGTGAAATGTGAATCAAAATGGGGTCAAGCGTCAACGTCCAGAATGTAGTAATGTGTCTCAAAGCACACTGAAAATTATATTTTCTCTCTCTCTTTGACACACACACACACACTACGCCGCCTGTGATGCCCGGCAGCAGCGCAGTGTGATGACAGGGATCTATGGTTGCCATGGTTACCCAATGGCGGTAGAACGCGGCAAGTTGCTGGTGCTCCGAGTCGGCTGATTGGATAGTGCTCCACTCGTGCGCAGTAAACTGACGAGTCATGATGCGGAAAAACTCCGGGACGGAGCTGCTGCCTGCAAGAGACGGAAACATGAGGATGCAGACATAACGGGGAAGAAGGGAGTGAAAAGATGAGAAGAAACATGCAGCAACAAGTCAGGCCCTTATTTATCACAGCAGCACTACAGATTTGAATGTGGTGACTGAACACGCATACCTAGACCTCAATTTTAAACTGCTCGGCCAATGCATTCTTTTGTTAGACAACAGCGACACCTTGTGGAAAACCTATGGAACTGCAAATCTAATTTAGGACCACAGTTCATAAGGTTTAGAATCAGAATCAGAATCAGAAAAGCTTTATTGCCAAGTACGTTTTTGGACATACAAGGAATTTGTTTTGGCGTTTAATACAATAAGCTATAGGCCTGGATGGGTGCATGTTTGTAAAGCTGCAGTTGAAGTTGAATTCAAACATTAAATAAAAACAAAATAATCTAAGGTTGTTAAATATCTAAAAACTGTTATATTTGCATTTATTTTACTCATAAAGCCTTTTACTCTTAATTTTAGAACCTATGCGTGAACCTCAGCCTTCACCTGGCATTGTGGTCTTCATCACATCTACTCCAACCTGCAACTCCTGCTGTGCAGCAAGCACAGCGTAATCGCCTTGGTGGGAGAGGTTGAAACTCCAGGATGGATCCGAACTTGTGGTGACCTGCATCATTGTCATTCACATGAAAGGGTTTCTGATTAGTTTTGTGTATCTTGACAGTTGGGTAAAGCTCCATATAAAAAAGAAGGCTTGTCCATACGGCGCTGGGATTATCTAGATGGGCAAAATATGACATGAGGGGCCAGTAGTGGTTCTTAAACAATCGCCATCCAGATCATGAAATAAATCACTGTAAAAAAACTGGTGTTATGAATCAATCTGGGTTCGACTGAAAACTAATTCTAAATTACACATTCTGGATTTTTGAATTTAAAGTCCTTAATTAAACTGAAAACAGACAAAAAAAAAAACATGCTTCACAATCCAGGAAAACATCTATATTAAAGCAAATCTTCTTTATAATGTGAACTTCTTATACCTGACTGTGCAGTTGCTTCCTCTTGTACATGTTTTTAGATTTGTTGCTGAATTTTAGGTGAGATTAAGTGACAGTATATTCTGTTGTGTCCTAAATTTTATATTATTTTAGTAATTATAAAATGAGTTCTACAGGTCCTTCTCAAAAAATTAGCATATTGTGATAAAGTTCATTATTTTCCATAATGTCATGATGAAAATTTAACATTCATATATTTTAGATTCATTGCACACTAACTGAAATATTTCAGGTCTTTTATTGTCTTAATACGGATGATTTTGGCATACAGCTCATGAAAACCCAAAATTCCTATCTCACAAAATTAGCATATCATTAAAAGGGTCTCTAAACGAGCTATGAACCTAATCATCTGAATCAACGAGTTAACTCTAAACACCTGCAAAAGATTCCTGAGGCCTTTAAAACTCCCAGCCTGGTTCATCACTCAAAACCCCAATCATGGGTAAGACTGCCGACCTGACTGCTGTCCAGAAGGCCACTATTGACACCCTCAAGCAAGAGGGTAAGACACAGAAAGAAATTTCTGAACGAATAGGCTGTTCCCAGAGTGCTGTATCAAGGCACCTCAGTGGGAAGTCTGTGGGAAGGAAAAAGTGTGGCAGAAAATGCTGCACAACGAGAAGAGGTGACCGGACCCTGAGGAAGATTGTAGAGAAGGGCCGATTCCAGACCTTGGGAGACCTGCGGAACCAGTGGACTGAGTCTGGAGTAGAAACATCCAGAGCCACCGTGCACAGGCGTGTGCAGGAAATGGGCTACAGGTGCCGCATTCCCCAGACCTGGGCTACAGAGAAGCAGCACTGGACTGTTGCTCAGTGGTCCAAAGTACTTTTTTTGGATGAAAGCAAATTCTGCATGTCATTCGGAAATCAAGGTGCCAGAGTCTGGAGGAAGACTGGGGAGAAGGAAATGCCAAAATGCCAGAAGTCCAGTGTCAAGTACTCACAGTCAGTGATGGTCTGGGGTGCCGTGTCAGCTGCTGGTGTTGGTCTACTGTGTTTTATCAAGGGCAGGGTCAATGCAGCTAGCTATCAGGAGATTTTGGAGAACTTCATGCTTCCATCTGCTGAAAAGCTTTATGGAGATGAAGATTTCATTTTTCAGCATGACCTGGCACCTGCTCACAGTGCCAAAACCACTGGTAAATGGTTTACTGACCATGGTATCACTGTGCTCAATTGGCCTGCCAACTCTCCTGACCTGAACCCCATAGAGAATCTGTGGGATATTGTGAAGAGAACGTTGAGAGACTCAAGACCCAACACTCTGGATGAGCTAAAGGCCGCTATCGAAGCATCCTGGGCCTCCATAAGACCTCAGCAGTGCCACAGGCTGATTGCCTCCATGCCACGCCACATTGAAGCAGTCATTTCTGCCAAAGGATTCCCGACCAAGTATTGAGTGCATAACTGTACATGATTATTTGAAGGTTGACGTTTTTTGTATTAAAAACACTTTTCTTTTATTGGTCGGATTAAATATGCTAATTTTGTGAGATAGGAATTTTGGGTTTTCATGAGCTGTATGCCAAAATCATCCGTATTAAGACAATAAAAGACCTGAAATATTTCAGTTAGTGTGCAATGAATCTAAAATATATGAATGTTAAATTTTCATCATGACATTATAGAAAATAATGAACTTTATCACAATATGCTAATTTTTTGAGAAGGACCTGTATAAGGCAGAAATAGGCAAGATATTAAAAAGGCACACCCTCTGTGGGTTTAAATGTATAAATAATCCATTAATTACCAGATTCTATATTTATTTATCTAACCTCAGGTGTACAAATTCACGCCTCACAGACATAATTTTTTTATTAAACTAAGACAGTGTCAAAATGGAAATGTTTGTGGAAAACTAAGTAACTTTCAAAAATCATAGATGTTGCTGTAATAGAAGCATAATATTAACTAAATTTTATATTTCCATTTTTAAAACAACATTAAAAAACATTATCTTTTTTTACTTTCTTCTGTACTATTGGTACCACAAAAAAAATCTAACAATTTTAAGGCCTATGCGCAAAAATCTAATGAGAGCCATTTAAATGTCATCTTTAGCTTTTACTTATCAGACAGTGAAATATCTTATTTAACTGTTAAATACTGAACATAGTTTAAACATGCCTCCAAGATGGCTGTCAAGAAGATTTCTTTCCACTTCAATATGTAGTCACTTGCTGGCTTTAACTTAATCTTTATGTGCCTGCGGAAAAGAAATGTTTGTTTCCTTTATAAAAGAACCAACGCCAGCCTAAAGCATAAGGGAACAAATCTGTTCCCCAGGCAATTACAATTTATTTAGGATTTTAAAAAGGACTGACACATGTACAAGTTGTAATCATACTGAGAAAATAATCCATAATATAAGAGATAACAGTAATTATTTAATCATTTCTGCTGCTTGCGTCTGGAGTCGCCTTTCATGGACAAGGTTTGTGCAAACTGATCCATAAACAAATTATGTTTTGTATTTCCCTTCCCAGTTCAACTCGGTGTGCACTAACATGCTGACCTTTGGATGACAAATGAGTGAATCAGTGCAATAACCTTCACAATTTTGCTGTTTGTTTAACGTGAACTGGAATTGCAGCCAAAAATCTAATTATGCTTGGTACCGCCTATAAATACAACATATGAATTTTACATAATTTGAGTCCAATGTGTCTTATGGTTAATAGGTTTTTAAATAGAGAAGAAAGGAAAGAAGCATAAGAGAAATATGTAACCTTAATTGAAACTAAGTTTTTACCTGGAGTGGGGCAACCAGATATGGTTTCCCTCGGGGGGATCGCTCTAATCTGATCTGAGACCAGGGGATTCCCATCCTCTCACACACAAACTTCCTGAGCAACAACCGGCCAGCCTGTGGACACACACATTTAACATTATGACTTGACACTACAGCGTTGGGCAGGTTTTAAAAGTGACAGAACCTTTATTTTTTCGCAAAATCCAATGCTTAAATGTAAAATCTTTTACTCAGCAGTTTTTATGGCACACTGAAGTTTAGAGGTTATCCAACCAGCCAACAGTTTCTCAATAGGATAAAGATCCGGGGAGCTTTTTGCCTATGGAATCATAATTTCAATGTTTTGATTCCTGGGTAACTTTGTTATCACCTTTTCCTCATTTTTAATTATTATGGGAAAGGCATGCTTCATTTTGAAATCAATATAAAATTGTTGAGCAAATCATAGCAATGTTTTTGAGCAAAACTCTATAGAGCCTACAACTTTGGATATTACGCAACCCCATAATTCACTACCACAGGACTAATGGCAGCATTCCATTTTTGTATATATCCCAAAAAGTCTTAAGGGGTCTTCATTGGAGAAAATAAGTTGACTCCAGTCCAAACATCATCCCTTCTGTCAGTCTGTCCTTGATGTTTTTATTAAAAAGAAACAACGTCTTCAGTACCATTCATGACACCAGGCCAGCTTCTCCACCTCACTGTCCGTGCAGAAAAACTCTCATGCTTGCTGCTGTTCCTCAGCAAGCTCTGTACTGGTGGCGCCCTGATCCCTTAGTTGAATCCTCGTTGGCAGATGGTCATGAGATTTACGGAAATTCATTTGATGTCCTCAAGTTATGTTCACAGAAATTAAGCATCAATTCATTTAATTTGGGTACATCTTGCCAACTTAATGACTGACATCGGATGATACGGGCAATCGCCGTTACTTCTCACGGATGTGCTGACTGAGATCATACTAAAACCATTTGAATTCTTTAATCAGCTGCCCTGCTCCTGTTAACGCTTTGCTCTGAGATCTGTGGGAAATCATTAAAATGATGCTAGCAGATCGATTTGTGGTTAAACACAGAATGACTTTCTGTGATTCAGTAACATCACATTATCTTTGCAGTCGCAGCAACCAGACTCCATGCAAAGTACCACCACAAACTCCAAGTAAATATCAGTCTCAAGGCTTTTAGCTACTGTACACATGAGCTCAGACGTTGGCTAAACCTTACAGACTCACCATCGCTGACTTTGCATCCTTAGCGAAAACAAACTGTCCGATCCTGTCCTTCTCTTCCCGCTGGACGCACCGAGCGGCGAACAACCAGTCGGACCTGCTCGGCGTCCACGACCCGCAGCGGAAAGCCCAGCGGACGGAGCCCATACCTGCTCACCTCCGTTCACCGTCCCTCTGAATCATCTTAACTCCTGCAAAACTAACAGCTGCTCACAGGTGTGTAGGAAGCTAACTGTAGCATCGCGTCTCGACACGTGGAGGTTAACTTGGATTTGTTGTATTAAAAGTTTCAGGGGGAAGGATACAGAGGGAGTAAAGTGGGAGCAGACATAGAAATGAGCTTTCTGTTTTCATTCCTGCTCTGACGCCGCTGCATGCACCCGGAACAGCGTAAATTTCGTCAGCTGTGGGCGCGGTGCAGGATTGGCCAATAGGAGCTCCTAAAACAGTGCGTCACTACAGTTGCCTTGACGGGCTTTCAAGAATGTTGTAAAAGAGAGCTACTGTGGTTTAAAATAATAATTTGGTTAATTCCTTCATAAAACCAGATAAAGAATCTGAAATTTTCAAAAAATAATTTACTATAAGTGAATATAATTTTTTAAACATTGTATTACACTGATTCAATCTGTATGTAAAAAGTATAAATAAGCACTCCGTGAGTTGAAATAAAGCGCACTTTAAACAAAACAGATTACATTTTTAACAGCAACTGACATAATAGTAAATGCAGTGCACAGAAAATCTGTTGACTGAAATTTAATCGCCCTCTTAATGTATGAGGGGTCAGAGTCTAACAAAAATGAACTTGAAATTAATTGAAGGTGTGACATACTGAACATGGTAAAACTGAGCACCGTAAAAACCAACATGTGATTAATATCGCCTCTGTGAAAATTAGAATCCGTGAATTTGGAGGTCATTAACACGATAACATGGTAAATATTAATGTTATAAATATTAATCAAATTTATCATTTAACATTGCCTGTTTTCATTCACTGTCTTGATTTTAGCGCCCCCGTTTACACTACTTCAGTTATATCATTTATTGCATTCACAGTGTAATTTTTGTTATTCCGGTAGATCGGAATACAGCAGCAACCCCGGCGCGACCGCTGAGTTTTCTGAACTTTGACTGGACCATTCTAATGCCTTGATATGCTTTGTTCTAAACCATCCCTTAACCATTCTATTATAGCTTGTTCTATATGTTCAGGGCCATTGTCTTCCTGGAAGGTGAACCTTAACCCCTGTTTCAAGTCTTTTGTAGCCTCTAACAGGGCACCTTCCAGTATGGTCCTGTGTTTAGCGCCATCTGCCTTCCAGTCAGCTCTGACACACTTTCATTTTCCGCTAAAAAAGCATTCCCACAGCATGATGCTGACACCATCATGTTTCATGGTGGGGATCGTGTCTTCAGAGTTGAGTGTAGTTAGTTTCCTGCAAAAAAGTATATTTTGCATGTTGGTACAAGGTCAAAGTTTGGCCTCATCTGACCAAAGCCCCTTCCTCCACATGTTTGCTGTGTCCGCTACAGGGCTTGTGGCAAATTTTAAAGTGGCTAATTTTATTTTTCTTACAACAGCAACACTCTTCTATAAAGACCAGATTTGTGAAGTTCACAACTAATAATTGTTCTGACAACAGATTCTGCCAATTGAGTTGTGGATCTCTGCAACTCATCCCCAGTTACCAGGGGGCCTCTGACTTAATTAAGGCTTTCCATGCGCAGCTTGTCAGAAATCTCTTAAACGGTTTGCAGTTGTACCTTACTCTTACAGTTCATGTTCTCCAACATGATACACTTGGACCTGTTTTTCAGTGTTTAATCCGGTCTTTCTTCTAAACACAGCTAATGGCTGAGCTTTTGTTGTTTCTAACTGTATCTGCTCTCTTTCATCCCATAGATTTGAAAAATGGCTTAGAGCTCATCTGCTTTGCTGTTTCTCTCATAGACGATGCCACTGAAGGAGCTGCTACTGCCATTAAAGTTTTACTTTTCTTCAACATAGAAAGTACCTCTGGCTGCAAAGTTAATGGCACAATGCAAGCGACTGCCCACTGCCCACTGTTCCTACATGCTCATCCAGGAGGAGCGAATGCTGCAAGTCAATGGCTTAATGCAATCTGCTGGGTTTCCTTAGACAGAAAATGTTTTAACCAGTTTGAATAATAAACTGAACCTGACTTCTTTGTTTGGTAACTAGATTCAATTGGAATGTATGTACTTGAATCAGTCTGTATGATTCAATTGGAACCTTTTATTTTGTAAGTGCCTTAAGACGATGTGTTGTGAATCTGCGCTATATAAATAAACTAAGATGAATTGAATTCAGTTACAAAGGATGGATTTCACAACGTTTCCCTGACCTGTGTGGTGTGTTACATGTTCTTTATGATGCTATTTGTTATCTAATGTTCTATGGCAATCAGATTTTTATTTTGAAAAAAATTCAAGCAACCAGGCATAGTTTTTCTTCCCTTTCCCAATCATATTCCGCTTTGTGTTGCTCTATCACAATAAATCCCAACAAAATACATTGATGTGTGGTTGCAATGTGAAAAAAAAAACATTTAAGAAACTTTGCATCCTTAGCGAAACAAGTAGTAAGGAGATTGTTTTACTATATTTGAGATTTTTTCATTCAAAAAAATTCTCCATATTCAGCACTTACTACAATTCTGGTCAGTCCTGATTGAATTCCACATTTCAGACTGGATATCTTTCAGATAACTAACCTTGGTATACTGTGTATTTTACAGCTACCCAAACTCTTCACAAACCCTCTCATACTACACTATCAAACCCAAGTTTACTCTCCCTTTCTGACTCCCAGGTGGACCGCTGAATCCTGTCGGTTTGCAATACCTCACAGCTCACCAGGCAACGGCACAGACAAGAAAATAAAAGGCACAGCACCCTGCCAGCTTCATCATAATATGCTCTACGTGTCTTCCACATCAAATCCACATCAAATCAGAACCATATAAAGGCAGGAGAGAGAACCCTTCCGTGTGAAGTGTGAAGAAAGAAATACTTATAGATGGTGCACTTTCCTGGCATACCTGCTGCGATTTCCTCACTTGGCTTGCCTCTTTCCAGCTGGTGTTTTCTAACTCTGATTCTCACACGTCCTCACATAGAGACAGCATCTAGTGGAACAGCTAGTTTCTATCTTCTAGGAGGTGGAAAACTTCATACAACCTGCTTGAGTCTCAGAGGAAGTTTTCTCTGATGGAAACTGCTATGTTTTTTAAGCTAAAGCTGCTCTGCTAGACACGCACTAACCTTTATGGCAAACATCTGCTCACTATTATCTCTGAAGATTATTTCTCCCTTCACTTTTACCTGTGATCTGTCAATTTCTCTTTTCCTTCCCCCCCATCTTTTGCTCTCTCCTTCTATTCCTACTTCTGTTTGAATGATTTTGCCTCATTGTCTTACCTCATCTCAGGTTCTTCTTGTACATTTGTTGGGTCTGGCCCCCTCCCTCGCTCCAAACTGGATTTCCTGCAGTTAAAGCATCTGTAAAGGAAGGGAAAGAGCAACTTCAGTGTTAGAAAAACAGAGGCTCTCATCAATGAGATCCACAAGAGGAGAGATGTGTTGTTCTCCACTTCTTGTCTCTTCCACAGCGATGTATCCCGTGGATGTTAACTAAAGCAATAGGTTTGTTCTTTATTAACATGCTGTTAGGTATTATTTAGTCAACTCAGAGGTAAGAACGATACAGTCATAGTTACTTGCAGCAAGGGTACCCCACTTTGCAGTGAAACTACAAAGTTTTTGACACCCTATCTCTTTATTTATATGCACAGTTCAACAGACAGTTCAGACAGGGTGTGTGTGTGTGAGACGGAAAGGAGGCTGGTTCACACAAAGATAACAATGATCTCACACACACAGGGAGGAAGGCATAGTGCAGGTGCCTTGCAACACAAAGTTTTTACATGAGTGATAACAAGTTTTGCACCCATCCAACAGTCCCTCCTTTTATCACAAGTAAAAACATTTAATACAAAAACGAGTAAGAAAAATACTTTGTATGAGCGAAAACCCACGGACGGTAAACAGATTATATTTTGTGGGAAATACTCATACGGCCCCGCCGCCCTCGGCGACCATTAAAAGTTAAATGTTGATTAATACTTAAAATCATAAAAATAAAATAATGATACTTGAAATCATAAAAATAAAATAATGATACTTGAAATCATAAAAATAAAAGAATAATACTTGAAATCATAAAAATAAAAGAATGATACTTGAAATCATAAAAATAAAATAATGATACTTGAAATCATAAAAATAAAAGAATAATACTTGAAATCATAAAAATAAAATAATGATACTTGAAATCATAAAAATAAAAGAATAATACTTGAAATCATAAAAATAAAAGAATGATACTTGAAATCATAAAAATAAAATAATGATACTTGAAATCATAAAAATAAAAGAATAATACTTGAAATCATAAAAATAAAAGAATAATACTTGAAATCATAAAAATAAAAGAATTAAAAAATCTGCCCTGTTTATGTCATCATTGTACTTTTTCTCATTTCACTTAAGCAACATCTTCTTTCGATTTTCTGCTGTAAGGTCATTTTATGAAATACAATGTATGAGTACATTCAGGCTTTTGATGTGATTTATTTACAACATGTCATCATAATCGTCCCCTTCATTTTCGTGCATTTCTACCTGGTTCAGTGTTGCATATGCCACCATGAACAATACCAGAAATTCTGTAGGAATGGATGTGCGTCATGTTCTTCCGTCAGTGTTCTGAGATGGGTCCCGTCTGATGTCCATCTCTTCTGGTTCAGTATCACCTCCTGTGGATCCTGCTTTAGATAGAGAAAGAGTCCTGCTACCAGAATTAAGCTCAGGCTTATCAGTCCTGTCCACATGTTACAGAGAGCCATTTTATAATTGGGCGCAGATCAGCTGTTTTCTTCACCGGATTGAGACGCTGGGCCATAGGGGTCCTCCAACTCCTTTGAACCCGGACTTCCTCTGCTACCCCGTCGGTTGGTTTGGCTCCTGTAACGGCAAAACTGGCTTACAGTGGCTTTTATGGATCCAGGAAGGCCTCTCTGCTATTTTCAGAGCTGTGGGCGTTGTTAGGAGTATTTGAAACGGCCCTTTCCACCGAGGAGTGCTCCAATCCTTCCGGTGGAGTGTCTTAATCAGGACCAGGTCTCCAGGCCTCAGGTCATTCTGTGGGATAGGAGCAGAGATTATTGGCAGACCACTAGACATTTGTTCTTCTTTTGTCTGCAACATTTTATTCATCCACTCAGCTAATGAAGTTTCCTGTTGTGCTTTCTCTATTTCATTCATGTCAGAGGGCAGAGAAAACGGTCTGCCATGTACTATTTCTTTGAGAATACAAATTCACATCAGCAACTTGGTGTCACGTGATCTCAGGCTCAGAACACAGTGGGTGGAGCCATACAATGATGTACAGTAGGTGGCAAATGGAGTAAGACCAGTTTGATTTGGAGTTATTCTCATCCATAATTAACCAGGGATAGGCATTCGGGCCATGGCCTCCCTGTTTCTTCCATTGTTTTCCTTAATCTTTAACTGAAACCCTAATGCATTAGAACTTAGTTCTATTAATTTATTTACAAAATGAGTTCCATTATCTGACCTTATAATCTGTGGGATACCATATGTGGGGAAGAAATGTGTCACTAGGTTCATCTATTACAACTAGGCAATATTTCTTCCCCCGTGTTTGCAACAAATTATGCATGATCTGCAAAAATTCTTTGCATAGTCAGAAAAATGTATAGTGTAGCATTAATGCTTTACCAGATGTGACATATTCCCCCCTTGACACGTGGGTCTTCCCATGTGTCACTGTAGCTGCTGTGTTGTATACATTTTTTGGGAGGATTGGTTTATCTTCTATCTGATAGATGTCATCTTTTTTCTGTGCTCCTCTCTTTAGCCAGGCCTTTATTTCTGTCTTGGGTGCTGACTGTTGGGCGTCTTTCAGCACGTCTGTGTCTATAAATAGCAGATCTGACATTTTCTCTTTGATAGGTTGAAATGAGTTAGTTCTGTCCCTGATGATGTTTTAAAACCTCTATTTTGCCAAATCTTAGCATGGTGATGTACTGATCCGAAAACGTATTGGCTGTCTGTGTATATAGTAAGTATTTGTCCCTCATGTAATTCACATGCTCTTACGACAGCATATAATTCTGCTGTTTGGGCTGAGCATGTATTGGGTAGAGATTTAGCTTCTATTATTCTGTCGATGGTTGTTACTGCATAACCAACTCTATTCTTTCCATATTCATCTTTAGATGCTGAGCCATCTACAAACACAACACATGAATCTGGTATAAGGGTTTGAGAAATGTCTTGTCTGGGTTTGGTGTCTTCTTCAACTATTGCTTTATAAGAATG
The DNA here is from genome assembly GCF_021462225.1 of Girardinichthys multiradiatus. Taxonomy (NCBI): domain Eukaryota; kingdom Metazoa; phylum Chordata; class Actinopteri; order Cyprinodontiformes; family Goodeidae; genus Girardinichthys; species Girardinichthys multiradiatus. Next base: position 23,768,300 of record NC_061810.1, on the reverse strand, counting down.
TGGTTTTCCATCTTCTGCAGTAGGTATTAGAGTACTTGGATTTAAAGGGCACATCTTTTTAGAGTTATGTTTGGCTGTGATAATAATAGCGATGTCAGTGTGATATGCCTTGCATGTAGCGTCAGGTGCTTCTCTTAATATTCCTGACTTCAACATATCTTGTATTACTGACTTAATACCTTCTTCAGCTTCTGGCTTGAAGGGGTATTGGCGGACTAATGGCCTTTTTTCAGATATTAGTTTTAACCTTGTATGGTGGGAACCCCTTTATTAGCCCTACATCTGTCAATGATTGGGACCACAGTTCAGGTGGGACAGCAGCTAGGGCAGGATGCATGTTGCTCTCTTTGCTCTCAGCTAAGCCCTGTATTTGTCCCTCTGCCTCATCTAAATGTATCCTTGGATGGACTTTGACTGTCCACGCCAGAATGAGCTTCCAGATTCCTGTATTAGGATCCACTTTTGACAGTGTCAGTGCTGTTCCTGCAGAGGTTTAAAGCCTCTGTTTTTCCAAATTCTTATTATTCTTTGTTATCATATTTTATAAAGTAAGTCCTTATTACATTTAAAAATGAGATCAATATTTTTGGTAGTTGCTATTATTATAAATAATGCTTGGTTTAGTTCTTATTAAAAATAAAAAATAAAAACTCACTCACTGATGAACACAAAAAATGAAGGGCATATTATATCTTATAATCTTAGTTTGTTTTACCCAGTTTTATAGATACAACATCCAGTTTCAGTCAGCTTTGTATTTAGTTCAAGTAACTAAAGTTTGTTTCAATTAACTCAAGTTTTCTCTATTTCAGTCCAGTCCAGTAATTCTGTTAAGGTTCATTTCATCGTATGTTAAGTTTGAGTCTAATTCAATCATTTTGAACCTGACTGGAAAAAGTCTAAACGTCTGTTAAAATCTTTTTGTTTTACCATAGAGAACTGACCTAATATTATTATGGTAATGTTGAGGACTCTAATTTTTTACATAACATGAAACAGACATTTATTTCACAAAAACAGAAAGTCAAACACAGACATTTGGCCACATGAAAGTTTAAATAACCTGTTTGTAAAATAATTATGAAAAATTGAAGACGGATCTATGAACTTTCTTATGGTTATCAGTATTTTTAATACAGGTAGAACCTTTGCTATCTTTATATGATTTTTCGAAAAAGATTCTGGAAACCTTATTAAGATATAAGTTTGGCAAAGATCATCAGAACATCAGACCTTTATTAGCGCTTTTAAGGTCCCTCAAAGATGCATTACAATGAAATCAGTCATTCCCATTCACACACATTCACACACTACTTACTTATTTCTCTGTCAGAGTAATTTTATTTGCAAAAATTTGAACATAATTTGACTTCTATTATTCTTAAAATGCACATTGTTTCCTCATAACCCCTTTTGTTTCCACAAGGTCTGTTTTGAACGCTTCAATTCTTTTTTTTTATTCACCAAGAATCAATAAGGTGGTCTTAGTGGGTCCACCTTAAAGGTGTTATCTGTTGGGTGTCATGTTATCATTGTCAGGTCAGTGAGGTTCATAAGTCAGTCAGAACCTTGGTCATTTGTTCTGTGCACATAATGTTTCATAGATCCAGCCTATGATTAGTCAGCAAAACGTCCACCTATAGGAGAAAAACTGATTGTTAATGAATGAGCTGCATTTCCTAGGAACACTGTCTTCCTCCTGGATGAGCATCACCTGTTGAAAAACTTTCATCATTGTTTGTTTCACATATTCAATCAGATCTTTATATTATACCAGTAGGTGAAGTTGTTAGTATCTCATGTAGACTGACATATACTGTTGCATTTGGAGAAGATCTCAGATTAAATAAACATAGTTAGAGCTTCAATCCAGGTTCATTTTGTGTCTGCAGACTTTAGCCAATTTTTTTTTTTTTACATAAAGAGCAAGATTCAAAACATTTCAAAAGGCAGATTGTGGCAGAATGTAGACAAAACTGCTTATTGATTGACAAAATAACATTCAAGCACACAATCACCATATTAAAAGGCTCTACTTCTAGAGAATCACTAAACTTCTGGGGTCCGGTTTTGGCCCGTGGACCTTGAGTTTGACACATGCAGGGTAGAGTTACAATTTTTTTCAGACCTTTCAGCAGAGACAGGCTTCTGCTGTTTGCAGAAGTTTTATCTTTGTTTTCAGGCAGCTGCATCTCTTTGTCAAGGTCGTTTCACAGAGCTGAAATTTAACTTCTCTCAAAGAGGAAAAATCAAGAATGCACACAATCTGAGGCTAATGGAGGCTGTGCAGCGGTGCTTCGCTCGACGTCAGGCTTCCCCCACGGATCCCAGAGTCACTGTTAAAGCAAAGAGAAATAAGGTTATTGAATTAATCCGGCTACGAAGGACCAATAAATGTTAGGTATTATTTAGTCAACTCAGAGGTAAGAACGATACAGTCACAGTTACTTGCAGCAAGGGTAGCCCACTTTGCAGTGAAACTACAAAGTTTTTGACACCCTATCTCTTTATTTATATGCACAGTTCAACAGACAGTTCAGACAGGGTGTGTGTGTGAGACAGAAAGGAGGCTGGTTCTCACAAAGATAACAATGATCTCACACACACAGGGAGGAAGGCATAGTGCAGGTGCCTTGCAACACAAAGTTTTTACATGAGTGATAACAAGTTTTGCACCCATCCAACACATGCTCAGTCATTTTAGAGAAGTTAAAGCTTTCTCTTTCCCTGAAACACTTTTCTGCTATCACAGTGAGTTAAAGAGCACAGATTAAATCAGAGTTTAGTCTATTCATTATCTGTTTAACTATCAATCACTCTTTAAAAATAGAAATAGATGCATCTGCATGTTTTCGTTTTCTATTTTATTTCTAACACACAATTTTGTCTAACTGTAAATGAGAAAAATAGCATGTCAGGTAAGACCTAAAGTTATCATACAGGGCTGAGCACATTTATTGGCTCCCCTGGTAAAATGCAATTGCATTACATTGAGTTTCATTGCATTAGGATAATTCCACACTGAAACATGTTGAGTATTCCATCCTTTAACTTGAGTACATTTTTTAGTGCTGCGTTAAAATATTTTTAACAAAACCAAAGTTGCACAGGTATTGACACAACTTGTCAATATATTGTACATCCTCTGGTTGTAAACAGGACATCACCTAGTGTTGTCCTCTAACATTTTACACTCAGAATGAGGGATATTTTTTAGGGCAACTTCTGTTGATAGTCTTGAGTCCTGGGTCCTCTCTTATTGACTCACGAGCTGACCCCACGCTCTATTCTGTGGTATTTAGATCTGAGGACTGAGTTGACCATTGTAGAAGGTTGATTTCGCATCTGTGGAACCATTTCTGTGTATGTTTTGGCTCATTATCCTGCTGAAAAACCCAATGACAACCAATTTGAGATTTCTGACAGAGGTCACAAGATCTTTATGTAATATGTTCTTGTATTTCAAATAGTCCGTTCCCCAAGGCCTTTAGAAGAGAAAATGGTCCACAGCATCACAGATTCTCCACTATGCTAAAGGGGGCATTCTTTGTTTCCTACCACACCCACCAGAAAACTAGCTTATTTGAAAATCAATCAATAGACAAAAAAAAAAAAGAAACAATGCAGTTCCCCGGTGCTTGATATTAGTGCTCACCAGACTTGAATTACCCAAAGGATGAGTTCATAGGTGAATTCTCCAAAGTTTGTTCATGACATTGTTGCAAAACATGTAATGTGAACAAAGACTATTGCCAGGTTTTTTCAAAGTCCAGTTTTAATAAAGTGAAACCAGAACAAGGATTCTTCAAAGATAAAATTAATTGAAAATGGTAAAGGAAGAGAAAAATGACACTGTCTGGTGGGTCTTTTTAAAGTCACATTTCTATTCTGTTCTACTGAATTAATGATGTTTGTGTTGCTTGTTCAGTAAATTTGGTAGAATTTCAGACCAGAATGACATTAATTTGAATAACGTTCTGAACACATTTGGAAATCTGTGCTGACATTTAATGCCAGTAAATGCTGCCTGACAGGACAGACAGTGCATCACTGGTTGGGACTACACAGACATGGACTGTTTTTGCAAATTAGGCATTTTATTTACTTTGACAGCAGCCGGAATTACTCCTACTCTTCTGCAGCACAGCATTACAACACTAAACCTGAGACAATAATCCATGTTGGATTTGTTAAATCAAAACAGACTAATTGCTGGTTCTTGTTGTTCTTCTTTTTCATCTGTGGGTCTGAGCAGAACACAGCAGCTAATGAGCTGAAGGGGCAGGCATGGGAAGAGGTGGCAAAAGGTGTGCACACAGTCTAGGAAGGGGAGATGCGTACTGCAGGAGAGGTGCATTTAGTCTGCAAACCATAATTTGATACATTTAAGCTTCATTTCTAAACAAGCTACTTTCGACACTCATTCTCGTTCATTTCCGTTCTGATCTGCCTTGCAGGTGAAGCGGCATTACTTGGACTGCTGCAAGCAGATGAAGAAAAAATAGCTCAAGAATGAGCTCCCACTCTCATCCCTGACCTCATCCTTGGCTAAGAAGCCTGAGTACGATCATTTCTCTCAAGAGCACAGAGCGGCCTCTCCTGGGTTGGGATGTACACAGCTGCCTGACCTCTCTGGCTTCCCGAAGCACGGGCAGGTTGAGTGGCCGGAGCTGATAAAGCTCAGTGAGCTGAATGCTGCACAGTCTACAATGGCACACCTGGGTGGGAAGATGGAGGATGACTTCTGTATACAATGTAAGAAACATTAACACAGGTAGAATATTGGCTTATACACAACAGTCAGTCATTTTCTACCGCTTATTCCATACTGGGTCACGGGGGAGCTGGTGCCTATCTCCAGCAGTCTATGGGCGAGAGGCAGGGTACACCCTGGACAGGTCGCCAGTGTAACTATATTTTAATTAGCTGACCTAAAAATTTATTTAACAGTGCCTTGCAAAAGTATTCATACCTGTTAAACTTTTTCATATTTGCTATGTTACGTCTGCAAATTTCAGTGTATTTAGTTGGGTTTCTGTGAGATAAAAAACACAAAGTATCACACAATTGTTAAGTATGAAGGGAAAGGACATATGTTTTTCATTCCATTTGGTATATGTCTTTATCGGTTTTGCACATCTGGAGACATAAACTATTGTGCATTTTTCTCTGCAATACGGCTCAAGGTCTTGCCACAAATTCTGAATTGAATTTAGTATTGGACTGCGACTGGGCCATGCTAAGACATGATGTAAACCATTACATTGTAGCTCGGTCTGTATGTTTATGGTTGTCTGACTGGACAGTGAACCTTTCCCCTCCAGTCACAAGTCTTTTGCAGCTTCTGAGAGGTTTTCTTCCAGGATTGCCCTGTATTTAACTCCATCCTTATCTCCACTAACTCATACCGGCATGATGCTGCTAGCACATGTTTCATGGTTGGACCGATGTGTTCAGGTTGATCTGCAGTGTTTTCAGCCACACATAACATTTCTCACATAGGGTAAAAGTTAAGTGTTGGTCTGATCTGAACAAAGGACCTCATTCTCTCCAACATGGCTTGTTGCATTTGACAAATCAAACAATTTCAATAGCTTTCTTCATGCCACTCTTTCATAAAGGTCAGATTTGTAGAGTGTACCTATCATAGAATTATTTCAGCATAGCTTTGGACCTCTGCAACTCTTCCAGAGTTACAATGGTTAACGTTGCACTTAATGCGCTTCTTGTCCTGCCTGTCAGTTTAAGTTGACCGCCATGTCTTGGTGGTTTTCTTTTTCTTTTTTGAAGATATTTTTTCAGCACTAGAGGCCTTTATTTTTCATTTTTTGATAGTAGGCAGACAGGAAATAGGGGCAGAGAGAGAGGGAGAGACATTCGGCAAAGGTCGCCAGGTCCCAGACTCGAACCCGGGACAGCTGCATCGAGGACTTTAGCCTCTATATATATTCGCATGCTTAACCCCTACACCACCAGCGCCATGCTGTCTTACCCATACCAGGATAATGGATTGAACAATGCTCAATGAGATGTTCAGAGTTTGATATATTGTTTATTAAACCTAACCCTGCTTCTCTAGAAGCATTTAATGAGAAGTCTTCTGAAAGCATTTGGTTTCCCTGAATTTTATTTATGGGTATCAAAGTTAAAGGGGTTGAATCCAAAAGAATACCAAACTTTTCAGATTTTTATTTAAAAGAACTTTGAAAAACCACGTTTTATTTATTATTTTTCTTTCACTTTACATCCCATTATGCACTACCGTGTGCTAGTCTATAAAATTCCGGTAAATTATGTTGATGTTTGTGGTTTAACATAAAGAAAAGTAGAAAAATACAAAGGACCTAAATACTTTTACAAAGCATCATATTTATAAAACAATATCACCTTGCTTTGCCCCTCATTTCACCACTTCCCGTGCTATTCTAGCAGCTGGGTTGACATTCAAGAAAAACATTTTTGATAATTAGCAGAATTAATATCCCTATCAGCAGATGTTTAAAACATTACAGTGATTATCTCTGTCTGTGTGTTTCATAGCTTACGTGCCTCTTGAGCCAGTCTGGATATTGGGATCCTGTAGCTTCAAAAGATGGAAACTGAATTACCATCGGAATGTGTAAAGATTTAATTAGTTGTGGGTTTGTCTTTCACATGTTGTTGTTTTGTAGATATATGTTTCTAAATCAAGATTTTTTTTAACACTTCTGGAAAGTTGAGCATTAAAAAAATATATATTATATATATATATATTATAACAGTTTACCATTCATTGTGTCCAAATGTGTTTTTTTATTGGTCTGTAATATTCTAATCTTAAATGTCGTGTTCTCATTAGCTGTGAGCTGAAAATCATAATTAATAGCAATTAAGGCTTTAAAATATCAGTCTGTGTGTAATTAATCTAAATTATGTGATTAACTTAGTGAATTGAGTGACTGAGATAAATGAAATTTTCACTAATATTCAAATTTATTGCATATGACTGTATTCTTCATAAAGATATTTCCCACACACATATTCTTAAAAGGAATATTGTTATTTTTACAGCTTTTATTTTTCAGTTGTGTTGAAGCTCGGGATAGTTATAATAATTTGAATGCCTGAAGTGAATAAATATATGTTCCATGAAGGAAAGAAAGCAAGAACAAGGCATCCGAGGATACAGTACAGGATACAGTAAAGAGTATAAAATCAGGACAAATGTTGTCCAAAAGGCAATAACTTGGAAACCTAACAAACCGGCACCCTATGGAAGGCTGGAGAGCTGTAATTCCTCGCAGTGGAGAGTGACACTTTATGACAAAGATTGTAATTCAAAAATATAAGATTAGCTCCTTTTCTGACCAGCATTGCTATTCTGATGTGCTTGTCTGTCAGCGTTCTCTTTTCTCCCAACTATTACTGGAATCATGTAGCTGTCAAAATGTTGTCCGAAGGGCACAGTCTGTCCTGCCACTAAACTCTGTAAGTCTGTCTTCAGTTGCTTTTTGCACAACATGTTTGGCTTGAACAAGTCACTTCAAGCCATCACTACACATCAGGTGTATAGGGATATAATGATAGGGTATATAATGAGACAGCAACACATTGTCCTTCACTCACTTTTGGTACCAACTACCATAAAACAACGTATTTACTTACACCACAAATTTTATGCTCACAAACAATAAAATGTTTGGTATACTTAAATACTTAGTGTTGAACTAATAAATCTAAACCACTTCTAACATAAAGTTAGTAAAATTTATTCATATTGCACCTTTAAAGATTGATCAAAGTGCTTCACAAAGAGAGTACAACCATCAACATATGATTAAAAGAAAACATAAGACAGAGCAAATAAAATGATAGAAATACTTAAAGATATATTTTAAAGAAAAAACACATCTGAATAAGCATGTCTTCAGCTGTTTTTTAAATGATTCAAGATTCTGAACACAATGTAAAAATAAAGACAGACAATGTAAACCCACAGTTGAGGTGCAACAGCCTTAAAGGAGCAAATATCTGGTTTTGGGGACTACAAGTAGGTTTGAGGACCCGAGGGCTTGATTTGGAGTAGGTTTCTCTAACAATTCAGTGAAATAGGAAGGAGCTTGACCATGTAGGGCCCATACCAGGTAATAAGGGAAAATATGTTAAAACAGGAGTGGTGTGAGATGTGAGACAAGCTAAAGGCAGTCAAGGGCTTTTCAGTTATATCTGGTATAGTCTAGAGAAAAGGCAATAAAAGCATAAATGGCCATCTCAAGTTCCCAGGTTTTTTGTGTGACCTTTAAGAGACATTGATTGGTTGAAAATAACACCTCAACTCCTTGAATTTAGCTTGAAGGGTGAGCTCAAAAGTCCAATCTGTTGCTTGATTAGAGGCAGGGCAATGATAAGAGTTGTTTAGTGCTCTGGCCAAATACCCTAATGTACAAAATTTATGTATTATTAAATCCAGTGTTGTCATTACAAAAAAAAAGTTACTGTTTTTTTCTGAAAGTGATTCAGAGAAATTGTTTGACAACACATAAAATTAGTGCTGCTTTATCCACTGCATTGCTGCTTGCCTTAATACTTCAGTTTTCAGGACTGCAATAACAGCTCAGAAATTGTAAACAGGTTTCAGACTCTTTACATTTTGCTGTTACGTGCTTTAAATCAAACATGTTTAATAACGCTCAAACGTTGAATTTAACGTTGAATTTGTTTTTTTAGGACTTCCGGATATGTAACTAATACAGTCACTGGTGAGCTAACATTAATAATAAACTGAAGACACCTTTTGAGAATTTAGAATTTACTTTATAATGTTATCAACAAGTGTGTCAATAAGTTTAACTAAATATATAAAATTTTTTGAATCAACCTTGCAAATAACTTCTAAAAGGAAATACAACAAATGCTTTCGATAACTGTTTTCTGGTACTGTGGTGTCCAAAATTTGTTGTCTAGCACAATAACATTTATTACACCTCATATTTTATTCACACTTGCAACCAAATATTTAGACGCACTTTATACAAAGACACAAGAAATGAGAGAGTGTTTGAGAGAGAGAAAGGACATATTTTTCTATTACTTTATTCAAATTCAAAAGTTCACACACACGTCTTTATGTGACATCATGGAAAAAAATCAACAGAAATATTAGAAAGAAATTTGGGGAACTCCTCAAGTGTGGTTCATTCTTGTATTCCAGATGCCTGAAGGTGTCATGTTTATCTGTTCAAACAAAAATGTACAAGTATAAAAGACTGTGGGTCTCTGTTCGAGAGATGAAGGCTCTTTGGTTCAAAATATGCGTATCAACCCCAGAACAACAAAAGAAAGACGGTGTGAAGATGCTGGCTGACGATTTTAAGAGAGTGTCATTACTGACAGTGAAATGAGTCCTGTACCCACATGGGTTAGAGGTTCATCCTGAGAGGAAGAAGCCATTACTTTGAACGCAACATAAAAAGCCAGTATACAGATTGCAGATGAGCTCAGGGACAAAGACCGTAATTTTGGAAGACATGCCCTGTGGTCTGATGAAACTAACATTGAAGTGTCTTGGATATAATGACCATTGCTAGATTTGGAGGAAAAAGAGGGGATCTTGCTAGCCTGAAAACAGTAGCAATATAATTTTGTGGTGGTGTTTTACTGAAAGAGGACCTGGTGAGCATCACAAAATAGCATCACAAAGAAAAAACATTAGTGAAAAATATTAAAGCAACATCTCAAAACATCAGCCAGGAAGTTAAAGCTTGGGTGAAAATAGGTCCAAATGGACAACAACCCTAAACATAAAGCTGATTTAAGTGACTTAAGCGACTTAAGAATGACAATGCTAATGTTTTGGAGCGGCTATCACAAAACCCTGATTTCAGGTAGAAAATTTGTGAACAGAGCTAAAAAGATATATTTCAGCCTACAAACCTGCCTCAGTTACTGTCAGGATGTGACATTTTGGACTTTGTTTTGTGGCTTTGTGTTTTAACTTTTGCTTAGATGTTTCTATTTTGGTTTTTGTATCATGTTTATTAGTTATTTTCCTCCCTCTACCGCCTCCTAGTGTGTGTTGTTTTCTTCCTCTCGCTCTTAGTTCCTTTCGTGGTTGCTTTCTTATTACTTTGTGTGGTATTATTATTATTGTTATTATTATAGTTCTTTGTCTTCCTTGGATTCTCATTTAGTATCTCTGTGTTTATTTATGGTTAGGTATATGTTCTCTTTCCAGGTCTTCCTTAGCTTTAGTTATTGTTTATGTTTGGGTTGTTTACTTTTGTAAATCAGGTTCTCCTTATGGGCTCTTTGTTTGTTCTTAGGTTGTTGTTGTTGGTGTTCCTATGTTTCCCTGTAGTTTCTCTGTTTACTTTAGTTCATGGTTATTCTAGTTTCCTTATGCTTCATTTGATTAATTATCTTGCTTATAGTTTTGCTTGGTCTGTGTTTTCTGTTTATTGTTTATTAGTCTTTTCACCATGCTCAGTCTTTGTATTTGTTTCATCTGTTCCTTCTGCCTCCTTGTCACACCTGTTCCCTGTTTCTTTGATTACCTGCCCTTTGTTATCCCTCAGTATATTAGTTGGTTTTGTGTCATTGTGTGTTGCTGCTTCCTCTTCGTCACAACCCCATTCCCTACCATGACTATGCTTTGTTTATGCTTCGTTTTGGAAAACCATGCTACGTTTTTGCCATGAGAACCTGCAGTGCTTATGTAAGTTTTTGATCTTGTCTCTGGTTCGTTCCTGCAGTTTTTTTGTTACATTTTTTGAAAATAAACCAAAGAATTTCTAAGATGCTGCTGCCAAGCTCTTGTCTGCACTTTGGTCCGACCCAAAACCCCATCATGACAATTACACAAGTTCTATCAGGAGGAGCATTCAAGGAAACTATGAAGAGAAGCTTGTGGAAAGATATCCAAAATGTTCAAAAGGCAAGTAACAAATACTAAAGAATTGTATGTAAATGTATGTAAACTTATGAATTTGTAGAAGTAAAATAATATATTTAACCTCTCTCTTATTTATCTGGTATTTTCACTGGGAAAAAAAACCACTTCAAAAATAAGTTAAAAAAAACATTTTAATTAGATTTGTGGCTTGAAATAAGCAAAAAAAGTCTGCCAATGGAACAAGTGAAAATTAACTTGACAAGATTTCTAGAAATAATACATTGCATCAAAGCCTCAAAAGGTATAGAGAATCTTGAAACTAGCCACGAAAACTCATTCTGAGGAGTATTTTACTGCAATTGTGAGCTTTTGCGTCTCATAATAAGCTTGTGATGCCCAAAAATAGTGTCTTTCCCCCCCAAAGGTAGCATCTTTTTTTTTCAGCTTGAATGTTATCCTCTTGTTTTAAAATTTATTTAGCTCATTCTTAGTTTCAAGTTTGTGGCAAAGCTCTGGATCCAGGTCCAAAACCAACTTAAATTAAGATTGAATTTTAAGACAAATTACCTTTAAGTATGCATTCCTGACTAGCATTAAGAAATGCATTCGCAGCATTGTAACCCTTCTCCAACCTGTTTTCATCTTAGTATTTATACCTGGAATCTGTCCAGAGTGCAACAGAACAGAGAATGAAATATTATTTTAGCTGTCTTTTTTCCAAATCACTTGAATGTTTGGTTTGACAGAAATGTATTAAAAATAGCTACACTTATAGAATGTTTTGTAATGCACTGTGAGTCGGGCATGTTGTTGATATCGTTATCAATAAAGCAGATTTGTCTTAATTCAAGTAAATTGTTTTTCTTGAAACAAGACTTGTTTTACAAACCTCACAGGAACTTCAAACTCGTCTGAAATGTCAAAAAAAAAACTAGTTTCATTTAAGAAATTACTCAAAACAAGATGTTTTCAAGACTATTTACTAACAAGATTTTCAAGATGCATTGTCTCAAAACAAGTTGTTATATCTCACTTACTTGGTAAGATTTTCTTTTTGCAGTGTAGCAAATGGGACTAATTTTGGCTGTCCTTTACTGATCAAAAACAAGAAATGATTGGTTTTGTTTAAAGTCTGACATTGAGAAAAAATAAGTTTTGAAACTTTTGAAAACATTGAGTTTCAGCTGTATCTTTATCATAAATATTCTTAGTGTATATTTATATATATTCTCTCTTAGTTCCATTTCTTTTTATAGCAATTACAATTAAATGTATTCTATACCTCACACTATTATAAAATGCTTTTGGTCATCTGTATCTGTAATATTTTTTTTCTACCTTTTAATCAATGCATTCTAAAAATAGGGGATGCAACTGTTTTCTGTGGATTAAACATGTATTTTTTTTTTTTGTGTCCTGTCTTAATTTCAAATCGTGAACAGCATCTTACTATCACAGAAAAGGGACAGTTATGCACACAGTGACTGACAGTAAGGCAGTCAGGTAAAATAAAAGGCCAGTTTAGTTTTTAAGCCAGTTCTTTTCCTTTCGGTGATATAAAAGCTTCTTATTTAAAAGTCTCCTGTTTAGCTCTATGTGGACTTAAAACTGTGCTGAAAATCTTCTGTGTTGATACAGAAACAGCCCCAAAGAGCTGGAGCCATGCAACAACTCAACCAACTGTAGTTCACTTCCCGTGTGTGTGTGCGGAGTAGCTGATTCTGGGTACATCTGCCACACGTTGGGTAATAAAAACACCACAGTATTTCTTATTTTCCCCCTGGGTTATTATTACTTTAACTTTTGTTATGGATTATATCATATTAGGCAGATGTGCAGAAGAGACAAGAAAATCAAATCAGTATTCAGTGTCACAGTTTAGATCTCTGCCATCAAAAAGAAAAACAGGTTCTTAGAGAGCTGTTGAAAATATTCCTGACAGATTGAGATGCCCTAAGGTCGGTTTGCAATATGCTACTGCTGATGATAACTACTGAAACGTTGCACGGCTCACAATTGGTATTGCAACAAGGTCTACTTCTACTTGCTTACATTTTTTCTACATTTTAGAAATGTCTGGTTTTTAGAAATAACACTATATTTCGCCTTTTGAAAAGTGGATCTGGACTTTTTATGAAGACGTCATACAGACGTTTCTGGTTTTATCACTCAGCGTTGTCTTTCATATTAGGAAAGCAGAGAAATGCAGTAAATATGCCAAACCAGCTCTGCCTTTGAAGCAACTTTTCAGTGAGATATTTTTCACTGACTGTGAGCCAAACTCAAAGCAAAAACCTCTATCTCTTTTACTCTTGAGTGATATATTTTTTTCTACTTGGTTCCCTTGAGCTTACAGTTAAATGTATCTGTAATAGGCAGTCAAGGGAATTGGGAATTTAACTGGTTGTGAAAAATAATCTTAGCACAACAACGGTGGGATGTTTACAAGTTATTTTCAAGCCCAAGTTACATCTCAATTCTTAAATTTCACTTAATGTATGCCATTTGTGTCTGCCTTATAAAGTAGATTTTTGTAGGTTATGCCTCTGCATTATGGTTTAGTCTTTGATAAGAGGAACACGGCACTGTGGAACCTGTCAAGGGATCAAACCAGCAACACAGTGAGTCTAGGCTGTTCCATAGCAGGATACAATTAGCTGGCTCCATGCAAGCAAATAAACCATGCAGCATGGTGACTGTTCCACTGAGAGAATAGTGACAGGGTAAACAACTGCCTCAAAATTATCTAGCATTTGCTTAAACTGCTGGGAGGTTTTTGAGTTTTTAACAACTTGAGATGGCAGAAATGCATTCTTGAATTGTGCTCCTCTGAAGCGTGCTTAGATTCACTCCTGCAAACTGCTTAATGGGCTGAGACGAAAGAATAATGCAAGATTTCTTCCTGAACGTGAGTAAAATGTAAATGAATCCAACACACCATTACCGCACTGTGGCACACCTGCTGTGCACCGAGATGAATGTGCAAATTCCTTATTTGGTGCTTCAGACAGCCCACACTCTGGATGTTCCTCATGTTAGTTTTCTGTATTTACATTTATTCTTATCCAATATACACTAAAATGCTTAAAAATGTAGGTTTTCTATAATTGTATACCTCTGTACTTGTCAAACCCCCCCACCCCCCCAAAAAAAACCCTAATACTAAATCAGGAGTAATTATCCAGAAAAGAATGTGGGTATTTTTTGTTAATTAATTTCTAATTAGTTACACTTGAATTAGCCCTGATTTCAAACAAACAACATTTAGTTACAGTTTTTGAATGTAATTAAATGAATACAATTTGCTTATTTGATTACCTCTCCGCTCAGTCAGAAAACAACGCTGTGCTAATTTAACCTTGGAGTGTTCATCCGCTGTCATCTCATGTCGTGTCTAATTGACTATAGATAAGTAACCGGCACGCCTCTCAGTGGACTCGAAATATCAAGACCACAGCAGATGCTGGTGTATGCACCTACAACAACAATCCAGCACAGCTGCAGATGTGTGTGTGTGAAGAGAGTGTTTGAATTTAATTTTCCATTCTGTCATAAGAGATGGCTGGGATGGAAAGAGCAGGTTGGGTGGTTATGACAGGTGTGGGTCTGTGGATGAGAAATCGGGGTTTAAGATCTGCTCCCCAGGGATGGATGAAAAAATGGAGAAATTAAATATGACAGGAGGAGGGAGAGTAAAGAGAATGATTAGGGGAATTGAGAGTGAAAACAGAGGAGAAATGAGGAAGGGGGGCTTAACAGAATCAGGGATAAAATGCAGAGATGAGCCAGAGATGAGATAAATCAGGCCAATAGTACTTAAAAGGTGAAAAGGGTGCTTTAACTCTGCAGGGACTGTAAAGAGGTTGATACAAGGTGTTTGTGAGTGTGTGCTGTGTGCATTTGCACATGAAGGTGTAAGGTTAAAAGGGTGGAGGGATGTCCTGAAAATGGTTATTTTCCGTCATCCTCGGGTAAATCGGAAATTCTTGTCAGTAATAACCCTGCATTGGGAGTGTAATGTGTGTGTGTGTGTTTGGGGGGGTGTTTGTGGGAGTGTAATATATAGATAGAAAATGCTTGTCAGTGATGGCTTGGCATTAGGAGTGTTGAGTCCCCAAAGATTGGAAAAGGAGCCCAAATGACAAAGTCACAGCAGGGAAGTTTCAGTAGTGCAGAAGGGACGACAGTAGAGACTTTGCTGTGTGAGAGTTCACATATACTATATTGCCAAAGGTATTAAATCACCCGTCCAAATCATTGAATTTAGGTTTCCTCATTTTACAAACAAAAGAATGGGTTGCTTCTTTTGTTTGTAAAATCAGTCTGCATTACTAGGTGCTGGATTTTCTACATCTGTTGCCCAAAAGAATGGGTTGCTACCAGGACACCCTAGGCAGGAGGTCGATGATCGACTTTGTTGTCGTATCATCAGACCTTCGGCCGCATGTTTTGGACACTCGGGTGAAGAGAGGGGCTGAGCTGTCCACTGATCATCACCTGGTGGTGAGTTGGATCCGCTGGAGGAGGAGAAAGTCGGACAGACTTGGCAGGCCCAAGCGCATAGTGAGGGTCTGCTGGGAACGCCTGGCAGAGCCCTCGGCCTGGGATGTATTCAACTCCCACCTCCGGTTAGAGCTTCGACCAGATCCCGGGGGATGTTGGAGACATAGAGTCTGAGTGGACCATGTTCTCCGCATCTATTGTCAATGCTGCTGCCCGTAGCTGTGGCCGTAAGGTCTGCGGTGCCTGTCGCGGTGGCAATCCCAGAACCCGGTGGTGGACACCGGCAGTAAGGGATGCTGTTAAGCTGAAGAAGGAGTCCTATCGGCTGTGGTTGGCTTGTGGGACTCCTGAGGCGGCTGACGGGTACCGTGAGGCCAAGCGTGCTGCGGCCCGGGCTGTGGCAGAGGCAAAAACTCGGACGAGTTCGGTGAGGCCATGGAGAAGGACTACCGGTTGGCCTCGAAGCGATTCTGGCAAACCGTCCGTCGCCTCAGGAGGGGGAAGCAGTGCTTCGCCAACACTGTTTATAGTGGGGGCGGGGGACTGCTGACCTCGACTGAGGACATTATCGGGCGGTGGAAGGAGTACTTCGAGGATCTCCTCAATCCTGCCATCACGCATTCCATGGTGGAAACAGAGGCTGGGGACTCGGGGTTGAACTCTTTCATCACCCAGGCTTCGGGCAAGGCTTCGGGGGTGGATGAGATCCGCCCTGAGTACCTCAAGTCTCTGGATGTTGTAGGGCTGTCATGGTTGACACGTCTCTTCAACATTGCGTGGCGGTCTGGGACAGTGCCTCTGGACTGGCAGACTGGGGTGGTGGTCCCCCTTCATAAGAAGGGGGACCGGAGGGTGTGTTCCAACTACAGGGGGATCACACTCCTCAGCCTCCCTGGTAAGGCCTACGCCAGGGTATTGGAGAGGAGAGTCCAACCGATAGTCGAACCTCGGCTTCAGGAGGAGCAGTGTGGTTTTCGTCCCGGCCGTGGAACACTGGACCAGCTCTATACCCTCTACAGGGTGCTCGAGGGTTCATGGGAGTTTGTCCAACTGGTTCACATGTGTTTTGTGGACCTGAAGAAGGCATTCGACTGTGTCCCTCGTGATGCCCTGTGGGGGGTGCTCCAGGAGTATGGAATCGGGGGCCCTTTACTAGGGGCCATCCGGTCCCTGTACGAGCGAAGCAGGAGTTTGGTCCGCATTGCCGGCACTAAGTCGGACCTGTTCCCAGTGCATGTTGGACTCCGGCAGGGCTGCCCTTTGTCACCGGTCCTGTTCATAACTTTTATGGACAGGATTTCTAGACGCAGCCAAGGGCTGGAGGGGGTCGGATATGGGGACCAGTGGATCTCGTCTCTTCTTTTTGCAGATGACGTGGTCCTGCTGGCCCCCTCTAGCCAAGACCTACAGCATGCGCTGTGGCGGTTCGCAGCCGAGTGTGAAGCGGCTGGGATGAGGATCAGCTCCTCCAAGTCCGAGGCCATGGTACTCGACCGGAAAAGGGTGGCTTGTCCTCTTCAGGTTGGAGGGGAGTTCCTGCCTCAAGTGGAGGAGTTCAAGTATCTCAGGGTCTTGTTCACGAGTGAGGGAAGAATGGAGCGGGAGATCGACAGACGGATCGGTGCGGCTGCCACAGTAATGGGGGCGCTGTGCCGGTCCGTTGTGGTGAAGAGAGAGCTGAGCCGAAAAGCAAAGCTCTCAATTTACTGGTCGGTCTACGTTCCTACCCTCACCTATGGCCATGAACTTTGGGTCATGACCGAAAGAACGAGATCCCGGATACAAGCGGCTGAAATGAGGTTCTTCCGTAGGGTGGCCGGGCACTCCCTTAGAGATAGGGTGAGGAGCTCGGCCATCCGGGAGGGGCTCGGAGTAGAGCCGCTGCTCCTCCACATTGAGAGGAGCCAGTTGAGGTGGCTCAGGCATCTATACCGGATGCCTCCTGGACGCCTTCCTCTGGAGGTGTTCCAGGCACGTCCCACCGGGAGGAGGCCCAGGGGACGGCCCAGGACACGCTGGAGGGACTATGTCTCTCGGCTGGCCTGGGAACGCCTTGGGCTCCCCCTGGAGGAACTGGAGGAGGTATCTGGAGAGAGGGACATCTGGGCGTCTCTGTTGAGTCTACTGCCCCCGCGACCCGGTCCCGGATAAGCGGAAGACGACTCAGACTGAAAATAAAAATAAAACAAATGTGGCTTACTGAACATAAGATCTCTCTCTTCAAAGATTTTGCTAGTTAGTGACCTGATTTGTGACAATCAGATTGATTTATTTTGCCTCATACAAACCTGGCTGCAGCAAGAGGATTATGTTACTTTAGATGAGCCAACTCCTACTAATTATTTAAATTTTCACATTCCTCAAAATACTGGGCGAGGAGGAGGAGTAGCAACCATCTTTCAGTCCAATTTATTGACTAGTCCCAGACCTATCAATAGCTACAACTCTTTTGAATACTTAATCCTTAGTTTTCCTCATCCAAATTGCAAAGCATTATAACCACTTCTGTTTGTTTTGTACCGTCCACCAGGCCCTTACTCTCAATTTTTAGACCTTTTATCTGATTTAGTGTTAAATACAAATAAGGTTATTATAGTGGGGGATTTTAACATTCATGTTGACACTGAAAGTGAAAGCTTAAATATAGCCATTAATGCTATCTTAGACTCAATTGGCTTTGCTCAAAACATTAACAAACCTACCCACCTTTGTCTTCATTCTCTGGACCTTGTGCTGACATATGGCATTGAGTGTAAAGACATAATATTTTCTCATAACCCTGTCCTGTCTGACCATTTTTTAATAACCTTTGAGTTTAATTTAACCGAGTACTCCACACCTGAAAGAAAATGTCATTATAGTAGATCATTATCAGAAAATGCTGTAACAACCTTTTAAAGAATATGTTCCACTGTTAATTTCCTCATTATCACAGAAAAACACAGTGGAGGGCAATAATTTTGTTTCTTCCCCTTCACAAATTGATTCTCTTGTTGATAGTGTTACTTCATCATTGCATGGTGCATTAGACAATGCAGCCCCCTTGAAAAAGAAGGTAATTATTCATAGGAGGCTAGCTCCGTGGTTTAATTCAGAGCTGCACACTTTAAAGTTCAATGTTAGAAAATTGGAAAGAAAATGGCGCTCTACACACCTAGAGGATTCCTACTTAATCTGGAAAGTCATAGCTCTGTTGAGCCATCCATTCCCTTAGCTCTTAGCAGCCATGACTTTATGGGATTTTTCTTAAATAAAATTGATTCTATTAAAAATAAAATCTTTGACATACTCCTGAAGATGATTACTTTATCTTCAGCAAGTGAGACAACATTGGAGGTAACTGTAGAACCTGATCTGTGTTTGGACTGTTTTGATCCTGTGGAGCTTCCTGAGTTATCAGAAATATTAGCTTCATCTAAACCTTCAACTTGTATGTTAGACCCAATCCCAACCAAATTATTTAAGGAAGTATTCCCTCTGATTACCAGCCCCATTTTAGACATGATTAATCTATCCTTAGTAAATGGATATGTACCACAAGCTTTTAAGGTAGCTGTAATTAAACCTTTACTTAAGAAACCTTCGCTTGATCAAGATGACTTAAAAAAATTATAGAACTATATCCAATCTTCCATTCTTATCTAAAATTCTTGAGAAAATTGTTGCTAATCAAATGTGTGAGCGTTTACACAGAAATTACCTGTTTGAAGAGTTTCAGTCAGGCTTCAGAGCTCATCATAGCACTGAAACCGCTCTGCTGAAAGTCACTAATGATATTCTTATGGCCTCAGATAATGGAGTGTCTGTACTTGTCCTGTTAGATCTCAGTGCTGCATTTGATGCAGTCAATCACAATATTCTGTTAAAAAGGCTGGAATATGCTGTAGGGATCAGGGGAACAGCGCTACGCTGGTTTAAATCTTATTTGTCTCACAGATTCCAGTTTGTTCATGTAAATGATAAATCATCTTCAAACTCCAGGGTTAATTGTGGAGTACCACAGGGTTCAGTACTTGGGCCAATTCTCTTTACTATATATATGTTTCCAATAGGTCAAATTATCAGGCAGCATGGGATAAATTTTCACTGTTATGCTGATGATACTCAGCTTTACTTATCCATAAATCCTGATGAGCCCAACCAGTTACATAGACTACAAGCATGTCTTGAATATATAAAAACTTGGATGACTTGAAATTTTTTGCTTCTAAATTCACACAAGACAGAAGTTGTCGTCTTTGGACCGGAGTCTTTAAAAAAGAAACTGCTTAGTCAATCACTTAACCTGGATGGCATTAAATTGACCTCCGATAATAAAGTAAAAAACCTTGGTGTTATTTTTGACCAGGACATGTCATTTAAATCCTATATTAAACAGGTTTCTAGGGTTTCCTTCTTTCATCTCAGGAACATTGCCAAAATTAGAAATATCCTGTCCAGGAGTGACGCTGAAAAACTAGTCTAAGCATTTGTTACTTCAAGGCTGGACTATTGTAATTCGTTACTATCCGGATGTCCAGAAAATGCAGTTAAAAGCTTTCAGCTGATTCAAAATGCTGCAGCAAGAGTTCTGATGAAAATTAAAAAGAGAGATCATATTTCTCCAATTTTAGCTTCCCTTCATTGGCTCCTTGTTAAATCCAGAAAATAATTTAAAATTCTCCTCCTCACATATAAAGTCCTTAATGATTTAGCTCCATCATACATCAGAGATCTGATTGTTCCATACGTTCCTAACCGAGCACTTCGTTTTCAGACTGCAGGTTTACTGGTGGATCCTAGAGTCTCTAGAAGTAGAATGGGAGGCAGATCCTTTAGCTATCAGGCTCCTCTCCTGTGGAACCAGCTCCCAGTTTTAGTCCGTGAGGCAGACACCCTGTCTACTTTTAAGGCTAGGCTTAAAACTTTCCTTTTTGATAAAGCTAATAGTTAGAGTGGCTTAGGTTATCCTGGACTATCTCTGTAGTTATGCTGCTATAGGCTTAGGCTGCTGGAGGACATAATGACCACTTTCACCCTCTTCGCTACATTCTCACACTACTCTCCAATTTTGCATTATTTGCTGTTATTTCAGCAAATAACTTTATGTTCTCTCTCTTTTCTCTTCCTAGAAGCTACACCTGGCCTGACTCTGTGTCTACCTGTGACACCTTTCTGGAGGGGGGCATCGTCCAAGCTTCTGCTGGCACCAACTTAATGCTCACCCTCTACCAATGATCCACATGGCCTGGCCCTGTCTTTCAGTGTTTAACCCTTTCTCTCTCCTAGACATGACAATTGACTGAGCTTCTACTGTGACTAACGCTATGTGCTTTGTTTCAGACTCTGATCTTGAAAACTAGCTCAGAGTTTATCTGTTCTTTCTTTCTAGATCAAATGACTAAAGGAGCTACATCCATTGACATTTACTTTTCCTTCCCATAGAAAGGACTCCTGGATCAGTGCTTCTTTGTTCTCTTTGTGTCTCTGCTCTGTTCTCTCAAACCCCCAGTCGGTCGTGGCAGATGGCCGCTCACACTGAGCCTGGTTCTGCTGGAGGTTTCTTCCAGTTAAAAGCGAGTTTTTCCTCTCCACTGTCCCTACATGCATGCTCAGTATGAGGGATTGCTGCAAAGTCAACGCCAGTGACTGTCCACTGTCTCTACATGCTCATTCGGGAGGAGGGAATGCTGCAAGTCACTGACTGGATGCAATCTGCTGGGTTTCCTTAGATAGAAAAACCTTTTATCCAATTTGAATAAATAACTGAATCTGACTGCAATGTTCAATGATTAGGGTTAATTGGAATGTATGTACCTGACTGTTGTGAAGTGCCCTGAAACAACATGTGTTGTGAATTGGCGCTATATAAATAAACTGAATTGAATTGAATAACTGGAAGTTGCCCTGTGAATAGAGCCTTCAATTTGAACTGTGGATCTCTGCAGCTCCTCCAGACTCAAACTTAACCTCTTTTTCTGTCATACCTTATATTTTTTTGTAATGGCTTGAAAAGTGGTTGGTCAGACGTCCAAAGTTTAGGATGTTGTTTTATAACCTAAACTTCTCCACAACTTCATCCCTGACCTGTATGATGTGTCACTTGCTCTTTGTGATGCTGTTTGTTTATTGATGCTCTCTAACAAACCTTTTCAAAACTGCTGAAAAGTAAGCTAATGGTTATGAAAAAATTTGGATAGAAGATCACTGAAATACGGTGATGTTTGAGATCAAGAGCATAACAGTTGCAGTAATAGCTAGTGAACCCACAATGACAGATTTAAGTAAAAATGCCTTAGTAATAATTGTCCTTATACAAAAGAATAGTAGTTTTCCCTGGGGAAGACTCACAAGGTCATAAGCACCACTCCATACTTTCAGAAAGCGATCATCAGGATCTGATGAACTGCAGCTGCAGCTGTAAGCAAGCTTTAAATGGATTTGTCGCAGTAAATGCAATTCTCTACTCATACTTAAACTATAAATAGAATCATAATTCATATCTTGCACATTTTAATAAGAGGCATACATTTTAATACTACTACTACTTTTTGCTGTCTACTGTAGCTTATAGAAAAGCATTTTACTGGCATTGCTTCTTACATTTTGTTTTTCTTTGTGGCTGCTGGTGCATTGCCTGTCTGTTGGTCTTTTCTATCCACTGTTCAAAACTGGTTATGTAGGCTTTAGTTAAAGGTATTTTAGTCTTAACAGTCCAGCTTTTCCAAATTAAAATTAATTGTATAAAATGCTTTAATATTTTTTTTTTTCCAGATTAAGTATTACAGGTAGTGTTTTACAAGACTGGAGGAACTCGATGTGAAAATCTGACAAACAAAAGCTTTTGAATCAGGAGCTTCAATCCTGCGGTGTAGAATGTAAATATTAAGTGGTTTATGCAGGTATCTTCACCAAAATTGACTGAAATTGTAAATATTACCTTGTTGTCCCAAATTCTGCTTTTAATATTTGAATATCCTGGACTTCCAAAGCTTCCTTCAGCTTTATTATCTCAAATCTATCCTAAAAAACAGTCAAACCAATAGCCATAAAACCTTCTCAAATTATCACATCATGATCCAACTTGACCTTATCTAATTACCTGCTTTTTGCAGTTTAGGCTCCTCAGAAGGAGGTTGTAAGGACACTGGAGGGGGGATCTAGAGCCTACAAATAGAAAAACAGATTTCCAGTCTAATGGAGAAAATACTGAAACTGTTGTACTGATGGAGAATTAGTGATGTAGAGATTAGAAGGTGAATGGCTTCTTTGTGGTAAACATGTTGAAAATATTGATTTTAAAGTGTGATGGAAAAGCTGTAAAAGTTGAAAACTGCTGATAGTTGGGATGAGAGAGGTTTGACACGTATTACTATTAAGTGAATACACAACATTTGAGCTGGTTTTAAAGAGATAACTTTGAAAACAATTTTTCCACAGTGCAGTTTAATGTAAGCACTTTTGAACAAACTTTATCTATTATGCATTTATGTCTTTTGTCTTCCTCTTTCTTTAAGATGGCCAAATTTTATTTTCTTTACTTCTTTTTCAATTTGTAAACTTTTTGCACAGATTTGTTTAGGCTTTATTGCTTTAAACTTTATTAAACCTATTTTCCCTGCAACATTTGCAGAGCACACTGACAGGTAAGGTAAATGCCAGTCTGTTTTGTTTGCAATCATTTTCTCCTGGCATCCATTTACATTTTACTTTGTAACACACCACCCACCTTAACATTTTGTTCACAACCCACCCTCTCCTTGCAAATCCCAGGGCCCCAGAAAAGGACAGTGTGCACACTGTGCATCATATTTGGTCATAAATGAAACAAAAATATCAGTTGAATAACTTTTAATTTCAGAGCTGACTGATAAATATGTGAGCGGGATATAGTTAGTGTGTATATCACCATTCACCAACATTGACACTCCTGGTAAAGATATGTGCTAAAGGTTTAAAATGAAATAGCTGTTATGATGACTTTACAACCCCAAGATGTCACTCTTGGCTCCAGTTCTCTGACAGTGAGCTTTGGATAGATTCTTTTTTTACCTTTGTTTGATACCTCCTGCTTTGTTTGTCACACTTATACATTTTTGCTCTAACTGCATATATGAGCAAGAGTCAAGTATAAAAAGTCAAGTATAGACTTTGTTTTAGTGTAAAACTTTATTTTGTAGGAAGTGTTAGGTGTGTCATTAATTGTGTTACTAATTGTAGGATAAATTTACTCAAATAAAATATCAGATTTTTGCTCATTTGTCTTTGTGTGAGATCAAGACGCTTCAATTTTTTAAGGCTTTTTATACATCCCTACCAACAACGGTAATGGGTGACATAAGGCATGCAGAATGGGCCAAACAGCTCCACAAACCTCAGATTATCAGTTGGAGTCTCAGGTAATCTGACTTGTTATTTAGCAGAGAATTTAATACTCATATTAAACAACTTTTCATTTGTGAGGGGGGAATTCACGGAAAAATGCTTTAAGGTGAAGCAGGTAAAACATTTGCTCCCAAATAATGTATCAGACTGTAAAATGAAGAAAACCGCCGTAAAAGTTTCATTGTAAATCCATTCAAGTACACGTTTTGCTGTTGCCAAAAGCTTATAATATGTTAATGTAATATGTAATTGTCTGTCCCCAGGGCCAGCAGTTACAGTATGTAAGCCAAAACATTGTGCCATACATTATGCAACAATAAAAAAAAGAGAAAAACAGAACTGGTTGATGTAAAAAACCCTGTTTAATTTGAAATAACATTGGATTTCAATCTGCAGCGGACTCACACCTGGTGAGAAGAGACAAAACAAAATGGACCAAAGTTGATTTGAAATGTCCCAAAAATGTGACACACTTAAAACATCACACTGCATTGTCATCCTTACAGTCCAACCCCATGGTCTCTAGAAACCCGAATGTTTTACTCCTCCACAAATGGAAGGAGTGGTCGCCTAGTGGTTAGAACAGGAGGTTTGTGTTCCAGAGGGGCCAGGTTCGTACCCCACAGATTGCCACTCTGGGTCCCTGAGCAAGACCCTTAGCCCCAGAATGCTCTCCGGGCGCTGCACAATGGCAGCCCACTGCTCCCTATAAGGGATGGGTTAAATGCAGAGGACAAATTTTGTTGTAATGTGCAATGACCGATGATGATGATTATTAAATTGTCATGAATAATGTAATTTCTGCACATGAACAGAAAGACTTTAAGTGAGGGGTTTAAAAACTAAAAGAAAAAAACAATGATATTAATATTTCTTTTTGACTGATAACATTAAGCTGACCCTGTGAATGCAACTATGCATATGTGCACATTTCCGTGTGTCCGCGTGAATGCCAGTTGGACATTCAGAGTGAATCGGGACACATGAGAACTATAGCATCATAATATTCTCAAGTTATGAAAAAAACAGCCAAATAACAGAATATATGCCATGGCCGCTGACAATCAGTGATCAATGTTTTCTATCGCTCTCTATAGTCATATAGATATATATATATATTTATATATATTTATATGCATCATATATATATAGGTAAGTAGATTTATTAAAAAAGAGTTTTTACTTAATTACAAGTTGTGGCATTTTTCTTTTTATATTTATTATTGCAATGATTTGTTATCTAAGATGCTTTAAAAAAGACAGGTGAGCTCAGTTTTGCTACGCAGTTATTTACAACTGTTTTAAAAAGCAAGCTTTCTGGCATCTCTGCCCCAGCCACTGAAAAATCAGAGGGCATAGAATGACAACCCAAGTGTCCATTAGAGCTTTAGCTAAATTGTAAAATGTACCTGTAAGCCTTTAAATTCAATCAAGTGCACTCAGCATAGACCAGTGGTTCCCAACCTGATCATAGCCAGCAGAAACAATTGTTGGTCACTTCGTTGAGGGCAGACCTGCAAAGAAATGTTTCGATTTGCCTATGAGCAGCATGTACAGTGCTTTCATACCCCTTGAACCGTTTCACATTTTGTCACTTTCTCACCAAAAACCTCAATGCATTTTATTGGACTTTTATGTGATAATCCGACACAAAGTAGCACATAATTATGAAGCTGAAATTAAAGGATTGATTTTTCATTTTCTATTTTATTTTATTTTTAACAAATAAAACGCTTGAAAGTATGGACCACATTTTGTATTGAGCCTCTTCAGTCGGCTAAGTTTGAGTCTCAGGTAATCTAAGTACAATCTTGTGCACCCAATTACAGCATTAAAAGTCACATAATTAGGAAGTAAGGAGAAAATGGATTAGAGAATCAACCAAAAAGGCCATAATAACTTTGGAGAAGCTGTAGGGATCCATAGCTCAGGTGGGAGACTGTCCACACAAGACAACTGTTCATCACACACTCCACTATTCTGACCTTTGTGGAAGAGTGGCAAGAAAAAATATATTGTTAAAAAGAAGTCATAAGAAATCCTCTTTAAATGTTTCCACATACCATGTAGGAAGTACAACAAACATGTGGAAGAAGGTGCTCTGGTAAGACGAGACCCAAACTAGACCTTTTAGCCTAAATGCAAAACACAATTTCTGAAAGAAACACTGCACATGAACCATTATGGTGGTAGCATCATGATTTAAGGATGCTTTTTCAGGATTAAAAGGATAACTGGTCAGAGTTGATGGGATGACAAATTAGCTAAATACAGAACAATCCCGGAGGAAAGCATGTTAAATAAATAAGGCTTAAGACTGGAGTAGGGGTTCACCTTTCGACAGGACTAAGACCCAAAACATTTAACCAGAGATACAAAGGGTTGGTTCAGATAAAGACATAGCCAAGTGTTCAATTCAATTCAATTCAATTCAATTCAATTCAATTCAATTCAATTCAAAAATACTTTAATAATCCCAAAGGGAAATTAAATGTTGTTGTAGCTCATATTATGCAGCTTTCTTCAGAGCTGTAGATGCTGATGGTTGTGGGCAGGAAAGATCTCCTGTAGCGCTCTGTCTTACAGCAGATCTCAAGAAGCCTCTGACTGAAGACACTCTGTTGTTGAACAAGTCTCATGAAGAGGATGATCAGGGTTCTCCATAATGTTCTTCATTTTATGAAGAATACTTCTTTGTACTTTAGAATGGCCAGGTCATAATACTAACCTAAATCCAATTAGGAATCTGGGGCAAGAATCAAAACTGAATGAAGTTTAAACGGTTTTGTAAAGGAGAATAGTGTGCAGACATGCAAAGCTAGTAGAGAAGTAGTCCAAAAGACTTACAGCCTTATTTCCAGGTTTTTCTACAAATTATGACTCATGGTGGGCTGAATACAAAGGCACACCACACTTTTCAGATTTGTATTTGAAATAAAAAATGACAACATATGGAAAAGTTCAAAGGGAATGGATATTGGGTCTGGGTTCTAAATTGTCGCCACATAGCCTTCATCATTTGTTGTGCAAAGGTCTCTGATGTCCCAGTGGTTAGGTTGAGAAGCATTTTGAGCCATTTAAGATCTGCCCATGTGTTGTTTTCATCTTCAAATCTCAAAACTTTACCATTGCAACTTAACAAAAAGTAATAATCATCTTATTGTTGAGTGCTTCTAGCAATATAATGTTACTGCTGATGAAAAGACTTTACTAATTAATATATTTTTCTTTTACAAACTCCTTTGTATTCTGTAGTAAAGATCTGCCACATGTTTCGAGGTTATTTCAGTACTGCAGTGGTTGATTACCCAGCTGACTTAGAGCAAAAAATCATTCTGTATGTATGTTTAAAAAAGTTTTTTTTCATTCAGTATGAAGAGTCTGTGACAAAGGAGCAGGTTTGCACAGTCTGACCGTTCAAGCTTACAGTTTTCTGGTCTCCTAATGGTTATAATATCTGGCACGCAGTCTTTGTAGGCAAGTAAGGATGATAACCACAATGATGATCTTAAAAATACTGTTTGCAGGGAATACTAAGGACTTTGTCAGGGGGTGTGGCTTATTGTCCAATAAAGACAGAGCAGGAACGGAGTGGTTTTGGGTGTCTTGAAAAGATTCGATCATCATCTTTATCGGTACCATCATCACGGTCTGATTAGCTTTGTGGTTGTTTTCTCAGATAATTTTTTTTCAGTTATGAAAATCTGTGCTAGCTTTCATGTTGACTTAAAATGGTCACACAATTGTTCTTTCCAAAACATAAAACAAGAAACAAAATCTGAATGCTGTAGGGAAGTGTGGAGTCTTGGTTGTCCATCTTTCTTTTTCTGCACCGCTCACTCCACAGTTTTAGTTCATTCGTCTTCTGTAAAATGAACCAGTGGCAGCAGGAAGGTGAAATGGTTTCGCAGAGTTTGTTCTTGTGTATTCAAGTGTTAAAAATGTCTCTGTTTCTGAGTATTTTTATTCGGTTTTCTGTAGCTATAATGATGTGTGTATATATGATATATGCTGCAAGCATGTGTATGTTTGTGTGTGTTTTGATTTTAAAGTCTTCATGTTTGTGTGTGGTTAAGGCACGGCAGGTGTTTTTGGTTTTTAGGGCAGTCCGGAGGAGACCACTGCAAGGCCGAGGTGTCGATGGGAGGCGTGACCAGCATGCACGGCTTTGGGGCAGTCTGGAGTCAGGACGCGGCCGTTCTCCCCCACGCTTCCCGTGATGGACAGTCGGGCCTTATTCCGCATGGCTTCGGAGAATGACAGCTGTAAGAAGGGATCAAGAGGACATAGGAAGGAGGTGGAGACAGCAGAGATGATTTAAAAAAAACTCATCACAGAAACATGGGAACTGACTGATAAATGCAACCATTCACTAAAGACATAAAGATTTCTACTCACAAGCATGCCCAAAACACTTACACATGCATGTGCCTGTGCACACAACAAATAAATATACACTTGCTGGACTGCTATCACACAAAACAGAGTGATATATACATTGCATCCTCCACATTAATTTGCATCTCTGGATAAAATCTGTCAAAAGCCTTAAAAAATATATTCCCTGTCCAGCTATATTTGTTACAGTTCCCACCACCTAACCAATTCCTGAAGATCAACACACATCTGCCTTAACTGAATAGCATGTTCTTCTTTCTTTCCCATTGTTAAGATTGGCATATATTATATAATTTTGTTTAAAACAATTAGTTGTTTTATTTTTGTTTCTAAATAAATGTATTCAAAAGTTTAATCTTTCAAAGATTTTTAATGAGACATTATGCTACTGCATACAAGGAATTTCACGTTTTAGGGCTTTCACACATCTTTACCAGGGTTGCCAGTAAATCTGGAGGATTATATACTGTAATAGATTAAAACAAAGATATGATTATTGTTATTTTTGAAGTCAATTTTGAAGCAAAAGATAATGCGCAAAGCACATGGTTTCTTGTTTTTTTACGTTACAGAGCTCCTGAAATTGATTTTTTAAAATCAAATTGTAAAATTGGCATTAGACAAATGTTTGTTTTTACTTTCACAAATTTTGTATATAGTTTTTTATTACTCACACAGATATCAATAGATGCACTCTCAATGACAGTTGTTAGGTCCCAATAAAAAACAGTCTAATCTGCATTCTTCGTTACTTTGAGAAGTGGATTTGGTGAAAACATTCACCAAAAGTAAACTTTTACCAGATAAAGTACTAGGTAAAAGTAAAAGTACTTTTACTGGCTAATAATCCTTCCTTGCAATGGTAGTATGCATTAACAGAGATAGACACTTGGTTGTTTAGCCAGATATTCTTAATAATGTTGCAAAACTGCTGTATGGAGCTGCTTTTAGAGACAATGATCTCTACTACAACTAATGCTCAAAAACTCAACAGTAAAAAAAAAATCAACTTGTCTAAACAATGCAAAATGCATCTTCATGCAAACCAGTTAAACTTTTCTCCAGGTTTAAATGCCCGAAAAGAACTATATGCTGTTTAAATAACCTAATCCAACAAAGGAGTGAATGCAACCTAACCAACACATTCAGATCTCTGTGCTGTGTAATAATAATATAGCTTACAGTTTTCTTTTACAAAGAACAAAGCAGGCAACAATCAACACGTAGAACGTAGACAAGACTCAGGAGGTAGACATCTGCATTTGGGGATAACATGCATTTCTAAGTTGTGGTTTCTGTAGTCTGTGAGAATCAGGTGTGTATTTAAAAGGATAGAATTAGGAAGGTGAGGACCTTGGAAAGACAAAAGGAACATGTGAAGGAGTGTGAAGGATATTTTTTTTCCTTTTAAAGGATCAGATTTATAGAGAGGGATTGACTGACTATACTGCTAAGAGGCCTTTAACACTTCATGCAAACAGGTAACCAAGTGATGTTACTGCTGCAGGTGCTGTAAAACCTCACATTTCTGACAGCCATAACTCGTTGTTTACGGGCTTTTGTTTATGTATAATGTCTTGACTTAACCCCTGACTTAACTTCCTAAATTTATTTACAATTATGTAAACAAATATTGTTTCTGTTTTAGCTTTCAAGTAAATTACATAGATTGTTAATTTAAATATAGCATGTGAAATAGATATACACTACTGGTCAAAAGTTTTAGAAACACTTTCCCATTTTCTGTTTGTTTATGACATTGCCTGTAGATTCTCACTGAATGCATCAGAACTGTGAATGAATATAAACGAAATTATGTAGCAAACAAAAAATTGGGCGCAAAGGTAGAGCTGAGCTGGATAATGTCCCTGGGCTACTGATGTAGTGGCGGTGATGTGGTGTGTTTGTGTGGTTGCGGGGGGTGTGGTGGGGGATGCCGTCCCCGGGTGTTTGCCGCTGGCCGACGACTTCTTGCCGGGTGAGTTTGTCCCATCTTGGTGTGGGGTCAGGGGTTCCGTTGTGGGAGTAGTGCTCGGTGGTGTCTGCCCTGTTGCGCCTGTGGGTGGGGGCTGGCGTAGCGTTGTGCGGGGCCCTTGCCTTGCCGTCGCGACCCTCCATCAAATGTGGGGCCTATTTCCTCCCCGCCACACTACCTGCCAGTGGTTGGTGTCTCTGCCCACTGGTGTACTTGTGGTAATCAGTGTCTGGGGCTGGGTGCTTTGGTGGATGCCGGCTCACTCCCAGTGGCTGCTTGCCAGGGCCTGGACCCCTGGGTTCTGTCGGGCCTCAACTTGGGGAGTAATATGTCTCTGGGTCCATGGCTGGATCTGCCCTGGCGTAGACGGCTGCCGGCGGGGCCTGTGGGCTCAATGGGGTTTCAGCACTGTGGCTGCTGGGTGGTTCCCCTGGGACTCTCCCCTGCTCTTCTTTGGGGGGGCCACGGTAGATGGTTCTCCTGGGGTTCCTGTGCTCTGGGGGGCTTTGGATGTCTATGGCTCAGGATCTCCTCCGTATCTGTCCCAGGTTCAGGGGGACAGGTATGTGGCTCCTCACACTTACTATTGCATATTTGCATGGGGAAACCTTGTTAAACAAGCATGCTCACACTCAGACCCAGAGGTGTTTAGATTCAGGTGTTAACAGATACACAAATGTTCTATATTGAGCCGCATTTTACCACTAAATTTAATTTAATTCAATTCAATTCAGTTTATTTATATAGCGCCAATTCACAACACATGTCTCAAGGCACTTCACAAAAGTCAGGTACATACACTCCCAAGTAATTCTAACCATTGAACAGTGCAGTCAGATTCAGTTATTTATTCAAATTGGATAAAAAGTTTTTCTATCTAAGGAAACCCAGCAGATTGCATCAAGTCAGAGACTTGTAGCAGTCACTCCTCCTGGATGAGCATGTAGAGACAGTGGACAGTCACTGGCATTGACTTTGCAGCAATACGTCTTGCATTCATAAGTACCATGCACTTTTTGGTAAAAAAAGCTGTTAACATATTTCTTCAGGTCTAGAAGCAAGCAGGGTGTGTCAGAGTCTGTGTCTGTATGTGTGTATGTGCTGGTGTGTGTGTGTATGGTGTACTTGTTTTCATGGCTTCAGTGTTTCTCAGTTGGTGCTGGAGGTTCTCAGGTGCGCTGGATGACAAGTGTGACCTATCTACTGATTGTATGGAGGAGTACTTGAGTGGGAAGCTGCCAGCACTTCGATGCCAGAGTGTTTCCCTTAGTGGTAACAAGCTCAGCCTCTCCTGATTTTTGCTTCTTTTCATGTGCTCTTAGTAACTTTTGAATTTGTTCCCTCGCAGGTTTTTGCCTGAGGCTTTGTTTACTTTGCTGAGTCCTGACTTTGTTCCGGAGGTCCTCTGAACAATCTGGATAATCATCTACTGAGTATTGGATCAACCTTCTTGTGGATTTCTCTGCCTACCGTCTGTACCTTTTGGACACGGATCAAGCTGGCGTCTTCTCGCTTCCTTCAACCAACGCATAAGCGTACCCTGTTCCTCCCTCCTTCGCAAACACTGGCACCTGTGCTTCAACTGGTTTGCACCTAACCAGCAACTGAGAAGACAACTGGACAACCCCACTTCACAAGCTAAGACTCTGAATCCCTCTACCCCTGGTTGTTCAAGCAACAGCAATTTAGTAAGCCATTTCTCAGATAAAATCAGTTACTATATATTGTTCGTTTATTCACCAGTCCCTTCTCCTTTCTTCCCGTACAGTTGGAGTTTCCAGTTCTTGTGCCTTTATTACTTGGCAGACAATAAAACATGTAAAAATGTTACTTCTGAGTGTTTTCAGTATGTGGGTCAAAACTGTGTTGAAAATGACAGAACACTCTGGCCAACAAGACCCTGCAGAAACACTCCGAAGAACTCTTTCAGAACATACTAATCAAATTCATTCTCATGATTCCTCTCTCCGTTTTCTTGCAGAACAGCAGCGTCAGACAAACCAACAGTTAGAGCAGATTACCTCCAACAGAGATTACCTACAACAGACCCTAAATACCCAACCTGCCACGCAGGTAGATGGCGCTGCGGCATCTCCGGTAACTTCACAGCTTCTTCACTCTCGTGACGTCATTTCCCCTAACCCAGAAAAATTATCTGGAGAGGCGGGTAATTGTAGGGGATTTTTACTCCAATGTGCTTTAGTTTTCAACTGCTCTCCACGTTCCTTCCCGCATGATAATGTTAAGATTTTGTACATTATTGGTTTGTTGACCCGCAAGGTTTTGAAATGGGCCGAGGCCCGTTTTTCAGTTTCCACTAGTTTCGATTGTACCTTTGAATAATTTATTTCAGAGTTTAAGCAAACTTTTTCCCCCAAATTAGATAAGCCAGGTATAGGATGGCAACTGCGAGCATTAAAGCAACGCAATAGACCTCAGTGAGTTTTCGATAGAATTTCGCACTTTGGCCGCTGCATCTGGTTGGAACGAGAGTGCTTTAAAGTCTCCATTTTTTCACGCCCAAGACAAAGTTCTAAAAGATGAGTTGGCTCTGGTTGACGAACCCCCACATTGGATGAAGTAATTTCCTTGGCCACAAGAGTGGATAACAGAATAAGAGAAAGAAGGAGAACCAGAGCAGAAAGATCTGTTTATCGACCACAGTTGCAGCCTAGTTTTTCACGCAATGCTAAATCCCTTCAGCCCTTAGCTACCAGGTCAGAACCCATGCTGATTGGACACACTCGATTGACTCCAGAAGAGAGACAAAGACGCAGACAATCCAAGCAGTGCTTTTATTGTGGTTCTCCAGACCATTTTGTAGCTGGTTGTCCTGTTTGTCCCGGGCAGCCAAATGACAGGGTCCGCTAACCTTGAAGGGGGGGTTGGCGGACCATTCTTTAAATAGTAAAGCCCCTAGACTCAGCCTGCCAGCAACTCTTAGTTAATCAACAAACTTTGACTATGTATGCTTTGGTGGATTCCGGAAGTGAACTCAATTTAATTTATTCTGAATTAGTATGCAAGGCCAGAATTGAAGTGGAACCACTTTCTTCTCCACGATCTGTTTTAGCTCTTGATGGACAGCCTTTACAGCGAATTACTCACCAGACTAAGCCTCTTGACCTTTTGTTATTAGGAAACCATAGGGAAAAAATATCTTTTTTTGTATTTCCCGTATCACAGGGTGCGTTGATTTTAAGTTACCCCTGGTTGCGAAAACATAATCTCCATCTAGATTGGTCTGAGGGTCGTGTTGAATCCTGGTCCAATAGTTGCCATTTATCTTGCCTCCAGTCAGTGTTCACTCTAAGTTTTTCTGAACAGGGTAATGAGGAAGATGAGGTTATTGATTTAACTCAAGTACCTTCTGAATATTATGATCTTAAGAGTCTTTAGTAAAAGCAAGGCTTTGTCCTTACCACCTCACTGGCCTTATGACTGTGCTATCGACCTACTCCCCAGTGCCCCCCTACCCTCTAGCAGGCTACATAATATCTCTCGTCCCGAACAGAAGTCCATGGAGAATTATATTAGTGAGTCTTTGTCTGCAGGAATAATTCAGCCATCTTCTTCACCTCTTGGGGCCGGATTCTTTTTTGTAGGGAAGAAGTATGGGTCGTTAAGACCCTGCATTGACTATAGGGGCCTAAATCAGATCACTGTCAAGAATAGGTACCCTCTTCCACTACTTTCCTCAGCTTTTGAGCCGGTTAATGGTGCTACAGTATTTACCTAATAAGATCTGAGAAATGCTTGCCATCTTGTTAGGATCCGCCAGGGGGATGAGTGGAAGACGACCTTCAAGACTCCACTCGGCCACTTTGAATACCTGGTCCTGCCTTTTGGTCTCTGCAATGCTCCTGCCATTTTCCAGGTCCTTGTTAATGACGTGCTTAGAGATTTTCTGAACATTTTTGTTTTTGTGTATCTGGATGACATTTTGATTTATTCAAGGAACATTGAGGAGCATTGTCGCCATGTTCGCCAGGTACTTCAGCGTCTTCTGGAAAACCGTCTTTTTGTGAAAGGTGAAAAGTGTGAGTTCCACCAAACCTCTGTCTCTTTTTTTGGGCTACATTCTCGAGAGTGGACAGGTGCGATCTGACCCTGAGAAAATTAAGGCAGTCCTGGAGTGGCCTGTACCAGACACTTGTAAAGCATTGCAGAGGTTCCTTGGTTTTGCAAACTTTTACAGACGTTTTATAAAAGATTACAGTCTGACAGCTGCACCCCTTACGGCTTTAACCTCTTCTAAGGTTCCATTTTCCTGGTCACCTGAGGCCGAAGAAGCGTTTCAAGCACTAAAAAGGAAGTTCTCTCAGGCTCCCATCCTAATTCACCCTGACTCTTTGAAACAGTTTATTTTAGACGTCGACGCCTCTGATATTGGGGTTGGAGCAGTGTTGTCACAGAATTCTGAGGATGGGAGACTACATCCTTGTGCCTTCTTTTCACGAAGACTGAACAACGTAGAAAGAAATTATGATGTCAGTGATGGGGAGTTATTAGCCATTAAACTAGCTCTCAAAGAATGGCGCCATTGGCTTGAGGGAGCAGAACATCCAATTCAAGTCTGGACGGACCATAAAAACTTGGCTTATATACAGTCAGCTAAGAGATTGAACCCATGACAGTCCCGGTGGTCTTTGTTCTTTTAACATTTTGATCTATGCATTTCTTTCAGACCTAGACCCAAGAACACTAAACCTGATGCCCTTTCCAGACAGTTTGCTGCTGACGACTCAGTAAAGGAGCCAGCTTCCATTCCACCGCCCAGTTGGACGGTTGTGGCACTCAGGTGGGAGATGGAGGACATTATCCTCAGAGCTCAACAACAGG
Organism: Girardinichthys multiradiatus; assembly: GCF_021462225.1. Taxonomy (NCBI): domain Eukaryota; kingdom Metazoa; phylum Chordata; class Actinopteri; order Cyprinodontiformes; family Goodeidae; genus Girardinichthys; species Girardinichthys multiradiatus. The sequence goes on along the minus strand of NC_061810.1, from coordinate 23,733,348 downwards.
AACCCGACCCAGGAATAGGACCACCCAATCGCACCTATGTCCCGCTTAAGGTTCGTACCAGACTCATTGATTGGTTACACACTGCTAAGTTTTCTGCTCATCCTGGAGTCAGCAGAACAATAGCTCTCATACAGAGAAGGTTTTGGTGGCCTTCAGTTCATAAGGACGTTAAGGACTTTATTCAGGCCTGTGCCACGTGTGTCAGAAACAAAACCAGTAATCAACCACCCGCAGGTCTCCTCCAACCTCTTAGCATTCCTAGCCGTCCCTGGTGGCATATTGCTTTGGACTTTGTTACTGGTCTACCTCTATCCTCAGGTATGACTACCATTCTCACAATTGTTGACCGTTTCTCTAAAACGTGCCATCTCATCCCTCTCAGGAGACTTCCGTCAGCTCTGCTCCCAGCTAAGCTTCTCACCAAACATGTTTTTCGTTTGCATGGAATCCCACATAACATTCTGTCCGACCGAGGCCCGCAATTAATCTCTCAGGTCTGGAAGCAGTTCTGCTTAACTATGGAAGCTAAGGTTTCGTTAACCTCTGGCTATCACCCTCAATCCAGTGGACAAACTGAGACTCAACCAACAACTAGAATCCACTCTACGCTGTCTCATTTCTACTAACCCAACAGACTGGTGCTCCTACCTACCATGGGTTGAAAATGCGTTAAATTCTCATGTTTCCTCTGCTACAGGACGTTCTCCCTTCGAAGGATCCCTTGGTTACCAGCCGCCTTTGTTTTCTGCTAATGAGACAGACATCAGTTTCCTCGGTCCACCAACGCATAGCAAACAGCAAATCCATCTGGAATTCCACAATCCAAATCCTCCAACGAACCGCAGAACTGAACAAGCGCTTCGCTGATCGAAGACGCCGACCTGCCCCGGAATATCAGCCTGGCCAGAAGGTTTGGTTATCTGCACGTGATGTACCACTTAAGTCTATGTCCTGAAAACTCTCACCTCGTTTCATAGGACCTTATGAGATTGAGGCTGTGATCAGTCTCTCTGCGGTTCGCCTCAGTTTACCTACAAGCCTTCACATACACCCTATGTTCCATGTGTCCCAGATAAAACCTTTGATCTCTAGTGATTCTTAGGTCATATCAAGGCAATTTTAAATTAACTATTTTGTCACAATAAAAGAAAAAATCATCTTATGTTTGATTTAGTTGTGACATAAGATTTCTGTTTGGTTCAACATCAGACCCAATACTGATTTCATGGATTGGATATCAGGTTGAGTCCATTGATTTATCGATTGACCAACAATCCTGTAGGTCCTATTTTACTGTAGGTCATATTTTTGCTGATTGTAACTCAAAGGCAAACACTTTTCCCACTGAAATTAAAACATCAAAGTTCATATATGGGTACTTTGTCATGGAAGTGCTCTGTCAGTGAGCACTCTACCTTCTCAGCATGGCCTTCTTTGGAGATGTTTTTAAACATAGCGAGATAATACAAAATAGCTGTTTGGTATGTGTTTTGTGCACACCTATCAAGTGTTGAAAATTATGTTAAATTGTTACATTAATATTAACCAAGAGGAAAACTCAATTTATAGACCCTCTGTGCCAACAGAGGAGCAACAAGGACCTTCAGTAGCAAACGAAGGCTAACTAGGTCACAGAAAGTTTTTCAGTTTTATGTTTTGAGCTTTTAACCTCCATCTGCTTTGAAAAATATGGGATATGAAAAGGCTGCCTAGCCCTTTTTTAAGACTTTGAACCAACATAGGAATATTTACAATCTAGACAATGCATACAGAAACTCCAATTAGCAATAGTAACTATTCTAATTGATTTTGAAAACAGTTAAAAACTGTTTTAAAATTCATCATAAGTTAATCAGTTGTAAACTCTTATGTCGGTAACGTCCTCTGACTGTCATGCTCTGCCATTTTGGAGTGTATGTTTTGTTTACCTTTTTCCTTTATGTGTCTTTGTTGTTTACTTCTGTGGGTTTTTACCTTCTAGCTTCTTGTGTTCATTTTAGTTCATTTATTTATCTGTGTTCCCCAGGTTTTGTCATTTTGAATTGTTTTCTGAAGTTTCTGTCCTCATGTTTGTTTTTCTCCCTCAGCAGCCCAGTCTCGTTAGTGTAATCAGTCACCTTCCATCAGTTCCCCTGCAACCCGGTTCCACACCTGTTTAATGTTTTATCTGATTACTTGTCACCCATTTTCATTGGTTCTCACTCCTCTCTCCCTCAGTATATATGTTTGGTTATTTTCATTGTTCCTCGCTTGGTCCTCCTGTTTACTTCCATGCTGATTCCGGTTCCATGTCATTGTTTGAACCTTTGGAGACTGGTGTAAGTTTATCTATTTTGGTATTAAAGTCTAAAGATTCTTAAATCTGCTATGCTGCTGCCAAGCGTTTTTCTACACTCCGGTTCCGTTCAACCACACACTATGACACTGCCTATAAATTATTTCACAGCTGAAGGGCTTACATCGAGCTAAACCAGCATGCTACCAAGTAACTTTCTTCCTAGACAAACCATTTTAGTGATATTTTACACACAGGGCAGTTGGAGGTCCTTAACCCATCAGCAGGACCGGTATCTGCTCCTTTGTGCAAGGAGGAACAGGATGAGTACTGCCCAAGCCCTGCAAAGTGACCTCCAGCGGGCCACTGGTGTCGACTCTGACAAAACCATTAGAAACAGACTTCATGAAGGAGGCCAGAGGTTCCCAACGTCCTTTAGTGTGCTCACTGCCTGGCAACGTGGAGCTCAATTGACATTTGCCAGAGAACACCAGAATTGGCAGGTTCAGCACTGTTCTTTTCACAGATAAGAGCAGGTTCACTTTGAGCTCATGTCAAAGAGGTAAAAGGGTTTGGAGAGGAGGGTCTGCTGTAGGATGTATATCCAGCATTATTTTTTTTCCAATTGTTTTCAAAGTGTTCCTTTTAATATTTTGAATAGTTTATTTTTGATAGTGTTTTTTTATTGGTTGGTAAATGGAAGGCATGTAAGATTTATACATTAACTTTTTGATAACATTTTAGTTTTTGATCATGATTTCTCAAACAGTTTATTGGTAGATGATAGAATGCCTCTCTTAAAACGGGCAAATCTTGAACTTTATGGCCTTTGTTTAACTACGAATATTACTTTGTCCTGTACATAGTGTGTCAGTTTATTTCAGGGTGAAATACACCTTGTTATATGTCTGAAGGGTTTGTTATGCCAATAAAACTGGGTTCAGCATATCCTTTCTCCTACCCCCACAGTAATTGCTCGGTGCCATCAGTAAATATGAGTCATGGTTTTGCAACATCACTGAGTGGCTGTTGTATATGAAGTGTTTGCTCATGATTTATCCCTTTCTATTAATGCAAAGTAAGTAGGTGGGCTGTATTAAAGTTGCCAGGGCTGGAATAGGTGAAACAAGGGTGTTTAGACCATCTGCTGCAGGGCTGCACAACTCCAGTTTATGGATGAGACAGTGAATGTATAATGCATGACTGAAAAACACTGTCAGCTAATAGCAATCAGAGCTCTGATAGAGCTTGTTACATTCTCATTTATCTTTGGTATACTGAATTTAAAATGCAATATACTCTATCTCTGCCTCTTACATTCTGAAGGAAAATCTGTTGGGAAAATATATGATTATAACACCTAATTCAATCATAAAAGCTAATAAATATGTAGGTTGTCAAATAATAGTATGGATAAATTAAAAGCAAATAAAGTGTAGCTCTCCTATGTAGTTTTTTTTTTTTTTTACATTAAAGGAAATCACATATAAAACTTTAAACCCATAAAAACAATAGCTAATAAAAGTATAATTAATCTGCGATGGACTGGCAAACTGTCCAGGGTGTACCCCGCCTCTCGCCCATAGACTGCTGGAGATAGGCACTAGCTCCCCTGCGACCCACTATGGAATAAGTGGTAGAAAATGACTGACTGAGTATAATTAATACATAAATCATAATAAGCCATGCAATTGCTTTTCCAAAGCATATCACTTATTTTAAAGGCACCTTTTTTGACAGCAAAAAGTATACATATGCCTCTTTTAAAAACAGGAAGTGCAGAATGTAGCATAAATATATGATGACTTTATCTGGATCACAGTGTCTGATAGACTATGGTTGTGCATAAGAGATGGACGGAGAGCTTGATTAACAGTATCATTTTAATGGGAATATGTTTAATGGATGCTGACCGCTTACTGGCACACTGAAAAAGCATTGAGTGATGTGGGAAACTACAACGAGCTCCACTGAACTAAACAGGCTGGAACAGATAGCTCAAGCAGGGAATCAACTGCCAGACCACTGAGGTGACCACAGCTGTAGTTTGTGAGCATAAAGTTTAATAGCTAAGAAAATGCTTTCTATCAACGTGGTTTTTACTTTTTATGCATCCTCTGTACAAACTGTGTGCCACTTAATTGTAAATTAAGTGGCATTTATATTGATTTGCACTTTCACCATTTATCCTTCTACATGTTTAGCCATGTTTTGCCAGCAGCTAATATAGTTTGTGAGGTGTGACAGTGTCCCCGGAACAATGTATTGAAGGCTATATTAGGATACGTAAAATGTCACAAGACAAAAAACCCTAACTACACGGAGAAAAGTGACATCTGCATAACAATGCATAGTTCACTAATATAAAGGATTCTGGTGCTACAGTGGTTTGAAGGAACATGCTTGCAAATGCCAGTACACGCATAAGAATGCTGGTCAGAACTAGAGTAGAATTTATGTTTGTTTAAAACAAAAACTGTCAGCATTCAAAGTTTTTTTTCTCAGGCAATCATTTGTGTCTGTGGTGAATTACAGGCAGACTGGACTCATGACAGAACTATTTACAATCCTTCCATAGGGTATCGTTTTGTTAGGTCTTAGGTCTCCAATTCTCCATGTAAATCTTCACTTTACGAACTCATATTTGAGTTAAAGACGCATTCACTGATTGTTTATTTTTTGATAGACATTGTGTCGTGCATGGATGTATAAGTTCAGTGTTCTATACGCAACATCATTACAACTATTGCCAGCGTTCTTGGTTGCCCTTGTGCTTGCTTTATTTCTTTCAACCCTTTTAAACTGTTTCTTTAATTTGTTAATGGAAATCAGTGTAACTAGTTTGACAATAAGCCTCAATACAATTGACAAGTTGCAAAAATTATAGTATATAATCTTTAGGAGCTTTTATTTGATATATTATAGTATAAAAAATATCAAATCAGTTGTGCTGCAAAGGGGTTTCTCAAGCTGTCAAATGACAAGCCTTATCCTAAATTAATTGTCAGTGTTGGCTTTGTGTTTTTCTTTCCTCCACAGCAATGCCAAAAAGGATTACTTAAAGGTCAAGGTATTTTCAAAACAAACTCTCGGTAACCACAGAGGTTTAAATATCATGATAAATGTTTTCTTCATTAGATGCCAGTCACATTATGAGCTCATCCAAACATGGTCTAGTCAAAAACAAATCCATGATAATTGCTGTCCACACTGTGGCTAATTAATTTGTAGCTGAAAGCAGTCACAAATTTTAATGAGGAGAACCTTGCTAACAAGGTTATGCTCCCAGGTTGGTAAGATACCAAAATAAGGTCTAATTTTATGACTGCTCAACAAGGAAAAAATAATACTTTCAACTATTATTACATATTTACTTTTTCAAATATTTAATCCTTTTTGTTGCTTGAATTAAGAGATTAAGATAGAAATATAAAATACCAACACTTTAGTATTTAAAGTAGAAATCATCTACACTTGTCTTTGATGAGAACAAAATTATTCTGTAGTAATTTTAACTGTCATATCCTTCTCTATTGATTTAATACTACTTCTCTTTTGCACGAGTGAATATAAATCTATTTTATAATAAGTAATGAGTTATATTTTTAAAGAAAATGACAAGTAAATTAATATTTTTGGCTCTACAAAATGAATGTATGTGATCTATATCACTGGAGTTGTGCATCCCTGATTCATCCCAATAATTTTAGCAATTGACTAAAATAACAATGCAGGTGCTCAGTCGGTTCATTAGCCAAGAGCTTCACCATCACCATCATCCTCCTCATCATCACCATCATCCCCATCATTTGCAGCCAAAGACGATGGAACCAAGTTTTGAAAACACAAATCTAACTGCAGTCACAAAAGAAGCACATACCAAATTTAAAGCCAAAACAAATATTAAAAAAATTCCCCAAAATGTTCGGCTAATAATAAAAAACAAACAAATAAACAAAACAAAACTAACAAAAAACAGCCAAAACACAAAAAAGGTACATTGGTTCCACAATGCTTGACTACATCCTCATCACCACATCAAGAACGTGGCGTGACAGCCTCCACAAAACAAACTCTACAGCACTACCACCATGATCAACACCACCATTACCCCACCTATGTATGGGAGCCTCTAAATCCTACCCCTATATCTTGACCCCCTCGGAGCCGTACACGTTGTACCCCTCCCTATAAGTGGCTAGATTCTGGGTGCTGGGGGAGGGGCTGGGGCAGTGGGGGGGGCTAAGGTCCACCTTCATGCGCTTGGCTTCGGCCCGTGACTTGTAGCAGAACTCGACCAGAGCCACCAGCATGGCCAGGCCTAGGCCGCCAACGAGGATATAGAAGACTCCTGCCACGTTGGACAGGCTTAGAGCCTGGGACGACTTGTCCTGCAGGAAGGAGAAGCGAGGGAAGGAGGGAGGAGCCAGGGTGATGGTGTTGTTGAAGGTTCAATGTTGGAAATAGGGTGTTTGGAAAAAAAGATATGGAGGAGAAAGTAGTGAAAGAAGATGGAAAGTTGAAAAGGATGAAGAATGGAAAGACAGATTAAAGAAGAGCACAGGAAGAAGAAGAGTGAACAAAGTGATCAAAGTAGGGGTGAGACGTGGGAAAAACAGAGAGAATAAGGGAACAGTGCGTTAGACAATGGGAAATGGAGATAGCAAACAAATAATACATATTCTGTTAATCACAGTTTTTCAATGCTACTGAAAAAAAACATTACAGTGGTATTTGGACTGATCACATTATGACAAAATACTAGTTACAAGTTTCACTACTGCCACCACAACACTACGAAACACATTTAGAACATATATATGACATGAGTACAACTATAAAACTGTCACAGATTTCCTAATTGATTTGTAAGAATCCCATTATGTGTAGATCAGTGAAAATCCTTTGTTTTCATAGTAATAAACTACAAAGCTTCAGTTAACCTACTGAAAAATTTTGAGCACCTTATAGTGTGGTTAGATTGTGTAAGTGTTTTAAATACTAAGAAGTAAACAACATATGAGAATATTTTTAATGTGAGGAGATAGGCCAATTATAAACCCTCTGTAGCTATACTGATCAGGTATTATAATATTGGACTTCAATGCCATTTCTGTTTCATCAGTTTTTACTCGATATTAAAAATATTTTAGCTGTAGTTCGGTTTAAAGAGTTATTTTTGTATGTGCCTAAGAGGTCATTCTTTAAATGTATTAGGAATTACACATTTTATGTAAGCCCATTCATTCAGTTATAATCTGGATGTTTTCCATTTTATTCTAGATATGTGTTGCCTTTTCTGTTTATATTATGACAAATGTCAGACTTCTGTGCATGCAATTTGAATGCTGGCATTGGCTGCATTAGTAGCTATATCACAGTTATTTTACCTGCAGTGTATTGCAAAGGTGTTTATACATTTTTAACTCCCCACATTTGTCATGTTATAACCACAAACGTCAATGTATTTTATTAGGATAAATCAACACAAAGTAGTGAGGTGGAAGAATAATGCAGTTTTGATAAAAAAATTATAATTATTTGAAAGTGTGTTGCACATACTGTATGTATTCAGTCCCCATCAGCAAATACCTGGTAGAATCAACCTTTGCTACAATCACAGCTGCAAGTCCTTTGGGGATATTTCTTTAGCAGCCTTGCTCATTTAGAGACTAAAATGTTTGCCTATTGTTCTTTGCAAAGTAACTCAAACTGTCAGATTGGATGGAGAGCTTCTTTGTGCATTAATTTTCAGGTCTGGCCACAGACCTAAATCTTTAATTGGATTTAGGTCTAAACTTTTAATAGGTTGTTACTGTCCTATGATCTAAGCCATTCCATTGTAGCTCTGGCTGCATGTTAAGGGCTGCAGATCCTGCTGAAAAACTCCATCTAAGTCTGTTGAAGTCTCTAATTGCAACAGACTTGCAAGGACAATTTAGAATTGCTCCATCAATCTTTCCATAAACGTTGACAAGTGTTACTGCTGAAGAAAAGTATGCTCATAGTATTATTCTGCCAACCAAAATTGCTCCAACGTGGGGATGATACGTTCAGGGTGTTGTACAACTTTGTTGTACTGCCACTCATAATGTGTTAAAAGCAGACAAAAAAAACAGTTATGTTCTCATCTGACCAGAAGACTGACCGTTCATTTATTTGCTATGTCCTCTACATGATTTGTGGCAAATTAAAAAAAATTACTGTGGAGCGCTTGACTTGGACTGTTCTCCTGTTGACATATCCTCCAACCCAATCTCTGTAGCACCTCCTGAGCTCTCCTTGCCTGACCTGTAAGTTTAGATGGATACCCATATCTTGGTATTTTTGCAGTTGTGCTACACTCTTTCCATTTTCGGATGATAGGTTGAACAGTGCTCTTGTTTTATAACGGATCTGTTATCTCTGATCTGTTAGGTGGGTTCCTTGGTCTTTACACTGGGAATAAAATCACCAGAGATAAAGTCTCACTAATTGAGTAACTTCTGAATGCAACGGCATTGAATTTTATTAAAGAGTATCAGACTAAAGGGGCCTGAATACAAATGTACGTCACAATTGTCATTAAATTTTAGATGTATCATTTTTTGTTGATTTCACATATATAAGCTACTTTATATTGATTTATTGCAAAAACTCTGGATGAAACTGAGAAAATGTTAAGAACTTTATGGGGTATTTTTGGAACATACTGTAAGTAGAAACCTACATTGGCATTTAGCCTCATATTCTATCTGTTAAATTGCTGAGTAGTTTATCTTCCCAAAAGGAAAGGCTAAAATTAATGTAAAATTATTCCAGCCTGACAAAATTGAAAGAATAACAGCCAGGCAAAGTAACTATAAGACATCAGAGCTATTTCTAGGAGTGGATGTGTTTTAAGACATAGGAATAAACAGAAATTATGAAAGGTGGGAATCTTTGATACGACTAAAACTGTAATGAAGATGGGATTGCCACAGATTGCTACAGAAACTGGTATTTGCCATTATTCTGGTTTGGAGTTAGCCAGAACATTGATTTAATCTGGTAAAAAAACACACACTTTAGGAAATCACCAGATAGACCTTTACATTGTATGTCAAACATGCTGACAATTTATTTTGGGCTAATCAAGACAGTTTTGAAAAAGCTACTTCTAAGGCAGTAGTTGCAGTAATCTGAAGCTTATTCAAGATGGGTTTCAGGCTAAGGTTCTGCTGGCCACAGCAGCGTGAAACTGACCTTACTTCCAGAGTCCTTGGGTCCACACTCTCCCTTGTCATACCACCATTTGTTTTTCAGTTTGTCTAAGACGCCTGCTTCGCTCAGTTTCAAAACTGCAAGGTTTACCGGGGTTCTTTGCGTGTAAAAATAACATAAATAACATCATAGGTCATGTTATTTTATGTTATTATGATATTTCACATTTGCATTGCACATCTCAAGTAACATAGAAAACTTTGACTTACAGAAGTGACCTAGCATGGATCCCACTGAGTACATGTGTGTAAGCTCGTTTTAGGAGGGGCTGGGGGGGTTACGAGGAGCTAAGTCGAGCTACAGACATATGAGTGGGACCCACCTTTGTCACTCATGGTAACACATTCAATCTGCCCCTGCTGATGCCACAATGAACCAGAGGAAGATACTATCAAGACAGGATTATTAGCATCAGGCTAGCGCTATGCTGCTACTGAGAGAGAAAGTTCCAGTTTTCCAGCTTCAGGTATGAAACTTAGGACTTCATGAACTCAGGATTTAAATCCTTTTTTAATAGGATGTTTTTAATAAGTCACTGAAGTTCTTTGCATATATTTTTGTTGCATGTAATGTTAAAGTTGCCCATTTCCTGTCTGCGTACTGTGAAATAGTACCACAAAATAAAGAAAATACAATTTGTTTGCAGGTTAACTCCAAACATTTCTCCAGTTTTTTCCTGAACTGTGTCTCAGTTAATTCAGGCTTTGCCAAGAAAGCTTTCACATATTAAGCAAAATAATACAACATCTTTTGTTAATAGATTAGACTGGCACCCAACAGGTGCATTTCCAAATTTATTAATCTAAATTACTTTTGTGTGCCTTCATAATGTCCATTTAACTGGTGATGCACCATGTTCATAATTATTTAATAAACTAAACTAAATAGAAATATATTTAAGCGGTGTCACAGTGACATGTTGTTTTGGGGAGATGGGGAAAATGAAGGCATAGGAAAACCATTGGGTTACATGACATCAATCTTACACTGGGATACAATTACAGAAATTATGGCATGAAATGCATAAATTGGTTTCATTATATGCTACCAACAAGAAACCATGGTGAACGTTGTCCTCAGTATGAAGAATCAGTATTTAGCTTCAAATAGTTTAATACACAGCTTAGTTTGAATTATTACTGCTATAATTTTAAAAGGAGCTTTATAGAGTTGACTTCTTCAGCGACTGAGAAATCTGTAATTACAAGTTTCCAAATATTTTCTTACTTCATTATTTTTACTATCATCCCCATCAAACTAAATGTGAAATGATTTGCTTTTTCAATAAACAGAAAACTCATTGTGCTGCCTTCATCTTCAGCTGCAGAATAAATGAAGGAATATCCTAAAGGACAGAAAAAAATCGCCTGACAAAAGCATGTTTACGCCACAGTATCAGCATACAGTCTAACTTCTGGGAATTATATTGAAACTAGTCATGTTCAAATCTTCTTGCATTGCAACACATCTACAGCTAAGGAATGCACAAATGTTGAATTTGAAGTCCTCACATCATTCATTCATTTTTCTCTCTCCTATTCCCAGAGCTGCCATTAGGGTGGAAATATTCCTGTCTTCACAGTAATCACTCTCTTTTTTTGTACTTATATCCATTTTTCAGATCTTTTGTGATTACTTTCCACTGCTTCAGATTTTAGAAGATGTTAAGGAAGTCAATGGTTCAATTAAAAATGTTTAATGTTGGTTAAATGTAAAATATGTTTCCTGATGATTAATACATTACTTGTTGAATTCCTGCCTTTTGGGATTTTGTAAAACCAATTTATTCCTTCAAAAAAAGCTTCTTGAAATCCTCCTGAAACAAGGGATTCCTTACACTGCATTTTGTAACCAAAAATTGTTGATCTCTGAAGGTGTTGGGTATGTTAGGGTTCAGCCTTTCGCTTTTTCTCTCCCTGTATGATCCATAAACTCTTTGCTGGGGCAGATGCATGTGTTACACTCTCCAAGGACAGGGGCCATCGCAAGCTGCTGTAGCTTGTGAGCGGCCCCTGTCATCGGGTAGTTGGGGAGGGGCAGGTGGGGCAGACAGAGAGGGCTAACCTTGGAATCCCCTCCCCCGCTGCCACATTCTCCTTTGTCATACCACCACTTGTTTTTCAATTTGTCCAACAGGCCCTGCTCGTTGAGTTTTAGCACGGCCAGGTTGACCGCATTTCTTTAAGTAAAAAAGGAGGGACAAATAACATAGTTTGGTCAGAGCAGAGGATGGAGGGACAAACAGACAAGATGGATGGAAACCACAGCCAGGAGGAGAAGGAAAAAAAGAAGTCGAGGAGAGGACGTATGGGAAGGATAAATTAAGAGAGACAAAAGACACAAAGGTGAGCTAGTGGGGAGAGATGCACCCCAAAAAACTCTGTCTCCTACTGTTGGAGTTCTTTAACCCATGGTCTACTATTTTATACAGTTTTGCAGGTTCTTCTTTTTTTTTGGTCTTTTTCTATCTCTTCTGTAATCGTTTGACAGCATGCACTGATCAGAGGTTGAATCAAGTGTTCCAGGGTGTATGAGTTAACTGGTAACCGTATCTCTGCAGCCTGCTGATGGTGCTCTTGTCCACTCCTGTTGCTCAGTTTCTCTGCTGAGCTGCACAGATGACAACTGCAGCAGTCATTTTCACAGTACCGAGCCAACTGACCTTCAAACTAAATCCACAGAGACATGGCTAAATATCTGACATTCCTGTAATGTATGCAAAGGAATTTTGTGTCTTGTAAACGAAATCATCCTAGAATTATGTATGTGTTAAGTATTGTGTATGTGTGCAGTGGTTGTTAAGCTCTATAACAAAAGTGGCTTAAAGAAGTAAACATTTGTGCAAATTTATTCCATCCATGACATTTTCAGTGTCTTACAAAAATGTTCACACCCCTTGTTAAAATACCAGTTTTCCTAATTTAAAAAAAGAGACTTTGCTAAATCACTTCCAAACTTTGCCACATATTCCATACAATTCAGGTAAAAAAATGAAAAAGAAAGAAGTATTATAGGAAATTTTTCCATTTTAGGTTGCATAAATGTGCACACTTTTACACAAATACTTAGCACCTTTTGTTTTAGTATGCATCATTTACAGTTAATCTGGTTAAACTGAAATACAGTTCCTCTGACCGAGTGGGATGCATATGTTATTCGCACAATTGCATCCTTAGGCTAAAAGGATCTCATTGTAAAAATCTATCAGTCTGAGGAAGGATATAAAAGATCCACAGAATAATATAACACCAACGCACAAGTAGTTACAATACAGTAGATGGAGCATTAGCAAACTGGACATTTCTCCAAAATCGATGCAAAGACCAGAAAGAAACTAGTCAGGGAGGTTGCCAAAAACCTAACAGTAACACCACAGGAGCTGTGGGGAATTTCTGTCACATACAGAAATTCAAGCCACTCTAAAATCTCGCCAAAGCTTTATGGAAGAATGATTTAGGGTCTGATGAAACCAAACTTGAACTTTTGGTTCAGAGCTTTTTTTTTTTTAAACCTGTGATCAGTGAGTCCAAGCGTATTTCCACATTAACGGGAATGGGTTTCTGGGATAAAAATTATCTTAAACCTAACACTAAAGATTTGGAAAGGCCAAGCCAGACTCCAAAATAAATTCAAGAGAAAATCCATGGGGCTCACCTAAGGAGGGCTCATACTCTGATAGGTATGGAGAACTTTCACAAGAAAGTGGGCAACTATTGTCAGTTTTCTATGAGGGGGTGCTAACAGAGTCCTACTAATGATGCAAAATGCTGAAATTGAATTAAAATGTGCTTCAACAGATTATTTATTTAAGGGTGTTTACCATTATGCAAACATGTTACTGCAGCTTCTTTACTTTTTACATTTTCCTTCTAATAGATTTGTGGTCATTTTAACGGGGATGTGGATACTTTTGAGAGACATTATCTACATCAGTGCGATCTTTTGTTCTATTATTGCTCTCCTTATGAAATATGCCTATCAAATGTGTTTCTTTCTTTTATCTTCTACAAACACCATTACCAGTGATTTTGTGATTCTAGTCATTTATTGAGATCTCTACCAAAGTGCCAGCCTACATGTTTCTCAGTGTGCTGATGTGACTGTACACCTGACACCTTTTCTCAGAATTTGATGATCCAGTTCAACATCAATCTATGCTGGAACTGAGAAGTTGTTGAATAAACAAAAAAGTCATCATGAATGGTACAGAAGAGCTTCAGAGAGAGACAGTGTTCTTTGGGGGATCTTATCTACAAGCCGTGACATCTCAACATAGGGGGTATGGATGAAAACAATTCAAACATATCTGATGATCAGCAAAAAACAATACAGTTACTCATTAATAGTCATATAACAGCAGTTATAGTTAAGAAAGCAGAATTTCTCCACTGACATAATTAGAAAAGCATCCATGCCTATCATCAACATCTTAAAGTCAGCTCAGTCCTGTCAATAGTCCACCAGGAGGAGAGGAAGGCTCAAACTCATGCACACTCACCGCCACATGACCCGAAGACAGTGCTACCTATCAACTGACAGAAACCAGAGACAACCGTGGATTGTTTTAGACATTATAAGGGGGTTTAAACAGTAACATATCCACATGTTGTCATTCACTTTCCCTGGATAAATGGAAAACTATTAATTTAATAGAACTTGAACTGCAGGTAGACTGGGGTCGTAAAAGACCTTGCACCAAAAGTTTTTTTTTTTGTTTTTTGGGGGTGGGGGGGGGGGAGTTATAGTACAGGACTTGAGAGTGTTGTAGTGTTTATGTTTTTGCATTTTACAGAGCACATCTGTGATAATGATACAAATAGATGGAAGAGCAGAAGAGAGAGCAGTTGGTCAAATTTAATCAATTATTCCAATCTTATGTTTTGGCTTAAACCTTTCACTTTGTAGATTTCAGACCAATGAAATTACATGTCTTAAAAGCAAAGATTTTTTAACAAACACATGCAAACCTAAAAACATATATTAGACAAACCACCCAATGTGTGAAGAATTACCAGATGGGATTTAGATATGGATTTAAAAAAAGGACTGAACCTGAACATCTAAGATTATTTTTCACACTCAAAATCATGAAAACCAACGGGTCAAAAGTCATGATCACCTTTTTCAGTTGAACTACAAAAAGCAGACAATGATAGTTAAAATAAATACTTATTTAATTTTTTGTTACTGTACTCACACATGAAAATATTAAACAATACTTCTCTTTTCTTTTACCATGTAAAAAGCTATAAAAGATAAACATGGGCAAATAGTGATTCCAGGACATCACAGGCCACATTCAGCTCTGCCACTAACATCTGTCCTGGGTGATCGGATCATGCCCGGCAGGTGCTGAACGCGGATGTGAACCTATTCAAACCCCACTGGTTTGAATGGGTTCATGTCTGCGGCCACCTTCTGAGACCATTTATCAGCATTAGTTTGAAAGCCTGGAAGCGATGTGTCCTGAGACACAGTGAAGGACTAGCCACTGACTTAATATTCTTATCTTGAGCAGAAGAGTGTCACTATCCACTGCTGTTAGTGTTGTGGTTTTCTTTATGTTGTTTGTTTTCTTTTTGATGTTTGTTTCCTGATATTTCTGAGTTTTTTTTAACTTTACTAAGGTCTTGCCATATTCTGTTTTAAGTAAATTGAATCATCAATTGAAAACTGATGTTCATAGATGCTCTCTGACCTACAGCTATTTTGCAAAGGAAATTGTCCAAAATCTTTGTCAACAATCTTTGTTTCTAGATGTGCAAAGCTGATAGAGACAAACACCAAAAGACGTAACAAGTCCTTTTCATGGAATCTTAGTGCATTTAAAGAAAAATGACTTTTTCAAGGCTTCCTTAGCAGTATATTGGGCAACAGGTTTGGTAAGGGTGGGTTTTCTCTGCAGTGCAGTGCAATGTTCGTTTTGATTGTCTTTAGAAGTGACCCCACCCACTGGGAGTCACTGTATCAAAACCTACTCCATTTCAATCACATAAAAAGAATTAGCCTTCCAGCTATTCACACTACTTTACACAGTACTAAACCCTGTGTGCTCTGCAAAACTGTGTAGATGCCTTCTGGCTGACAGGAAGCTCTAAGGTGTTTTATTGCAGTGGGCTTTTATAGAGGTTTTATAAAGTCTTTCGTGTCTTGATGCTCACACTGAGCTCTGCGAACTCAAAAGTCATTTATGCTCCTTTAATTTCCCCATATGGTGTCTGTTTTGCTATAAAGTGAAGCTCGCCAGAAGTTTTGTAGTTGTATTATCTACCACAGGTGGATCTGAAATGTGTTAATATCAAAATTACAATGGAGTGCAGCAAACTGAATTTATTAGTGATTTTACATCAGTAGCCCCGATGATGGTATTGTGGAAAGCACACAAAGAGTATCTGTTTTCTTGCATGTAGAGTGGTTAACAGAAATCAGGTCTTTCAGGTCAGATTTTATTGCCATGTGGTCAGTAACCTTTAAAGCGCTCCACATGTTTCTGCAGTGGTTAGGACTGGAGGTAAGGCCAGGTCTAAATAGGGCCATAAATAATAAAGTTCAATACGTCTTTGTTACAGTAAAATGCTATATGTTTGTTATGATTTAACTAAGGCTTCTGGAAATTGTACCTAGTGGTAATTCATGCATAATTGGTTATTTCATGTACTGAATATGGTTATATATCATGGCACTAGCATTGCACAATGTGTAGCCGGTTAGCTCAATTTTCCGCATTGTTTTTTTTGCATTTAGTATTATTAGTGGCAACCTTAATTAAATGCAACATTGTCTTTGATGGGTTAATTTAGTCTTAAAATACAAGACACGTTTTAGATGCCTACCATACTTAAATAAAGAAAATAGCCCAATTGTAAACAAGGCTTTGGATTTTAAAAACCCTCTGTAGAACCACATTGTAAATATATTTATCATTGTGTAGAATGCAGAAACTGAAAATGAAGTAACAATTAACCACCAACTTTCTGCTGACTGACATTTCAATTTATATTTGACATAGTTGTTAGTGACATAGTGAGTTGCTCCTCTGAGGACAGAAGTGGGTCTCTATGCATTGTATGGATGTGTTCAGTTCTCTTCTTTTTCATATTGTAAAGACTGCTGGGGTTATTTATAAAATCAACTATTGTACCAAGGGCAGCATTATTTTAGTGATGTTCTGACAGAACTAGACAAACAAGTATTATTTTTGAGGTCTCCCAGTCAATTCGCCCCTTCAGTACCTCCATTTTGTACCTGCATGTTTTTGTAATTACGGAGATGGAAATTCATTAAAATGCCAAAATGTCATGTATAATTTTACTACATTTGCATTACTATTCACATTTATTCCTTTTGGGTCAGTTGGTTTATGAAATATTACAAATAAAGGCCCCTGAACTAAAACAAGTCTAAGTGATATTTTGCTGATACATTTTCTTACAGTAGACTGTGAGTAGATTAGGGACAATTACTAAACTTGGCTGAAAAATGAATTTTGGTGAGGAATTTAGATTCATTGCTGTCACACTTGTTGGACCACTTGTTTGCTGAATATTGGAACATTTGCACGTTGTTGGACGCCACTATGCCTTTCCAACGTCATCGGCCATTTTGTACCGCAGGATAGTCTGTCCTACAAAACCCAGCGGCTGATAAGACAGGGGCGTTGCAGCCCTGAGGCTACCGTCAACTATATAACAGAGGATGAGACGACCCACCATTTGCCTTCAGCTGGAGACCGTGATGCGGTTACCAACATCTGAAGCATCATCAGGAGAAGAGTCCCGAGTGGATTTCATTTATTCTCCTTCGTTGGCCAACGAAAAATTCATAACTGAGGTTTCTGGAATGAGAAGGCGAGAAATTTCACTTTGCCAATTGAAGACGTGAGCTTAACACGTAACTAAAAAAACCACGGAGTTTCAAGGAGACGAATCGCCACCTTGTTTTCTGTTCTAGTCGACTGTTACGGTCAGATCATATTTTTCCCTTTCGCCAAGGAGGCCAGAGGACGAAGATTGACCGCTTTTCCTGAAGTTAACAGTGGACGCACATTAACTTTCAACTTCTACCCCTCCCTCTCTCAACTCCGCTCAGAAGGAAGGCTTCAACAAAGTAAAACACATCCTTTTATTATTATTTTTTTAACTTCTTTATTAGGAATAGCCGGGCAGGGTAGAGGAGATTTTTAGTGCGATTAGAGTTGCCATTTAGAGTCTAATGTGTTGGGAATTGTATATGCACACCATGGTTTTGAAACTCGCTGGTACTTTCGGAGACCGCCGTGTCTCGCAAGTGTGTCTTTACCGTGCAAACACCTGTGCGCAGGTGCGCTGTGTAACTGGACTGTTATAATAACCTCATGGTGAAATTCACCATTTTCTTTGTCTTCAACCTTACTGCTTACTAGCTTGCCGCCAAACATTTTATAACCCTTTGTCTGCTCACCTCGCCCAGCGTTGGGGGATGTTTTATGACTGAGTATAACTGAGTTACAGTTTGAGCTGCGCCCCCACCTCCACTCACCACCACACCCCTTTTGTCATATTATCATTTTTGCCATAACTGCTGGTTTGACCCCATACACTCCCACTGCTGTTTTGCTTTATTTTGTTTAGTTAGATATTTTACTCCTTCTGTGTAGAACTTTGCATGTTTGAGTAGGTGAAGATTGTTAAATCAGAAGAGCGGATTGTATCAGGGCTGTGATTTAATAAATGTTCACATAGATAAACCGAAGGCGTTGTGTTTATTTTGTGCAAGGGTGATTTGTCAGTCAAGATAAGGTTGAAGTTCCACACGTTTCGGCAGAAATGGTTGATTAAACAGTGACATCTCTGGTCATAAATGAGGATTTTGGTTAAGAAATAAATTTTGTCAAATTATGATTTTCAATTATAATTATTGATAAAGATTAATTAATCAATAATCATAAATCTAACACACTGACATAAAATCCTTGGTTGGCTCTTATCGGGTTGACAAGTCGGAAGAGCAAGGGACTAAAAGGGGTATAAAGCCAAAACAAAATGACCAACTTTAGCTATACCCAGTTGCTTTCTCATTCATTTCCTCTATCTTAAATGTATTTTGATTTTAATCAAACTTTTATGGATACATTGATATATACGTACTGTGTTATTTGAGGTGCTCATTTGGCATTCTTCAAAAATTTACCAACGAATGTCATCAAGAAATAAATACTATACTCCTTTTCATTTGTGACTTTGTTCTTGTTAATACTGGAGCCTTGTTAGTTTTGCTAACTAGTCCCCCCATTGACTGGGCCCCTCAGTTTTATAGTTCCTGATTGTCTATAAATTCCCCCCTTGTGGCTCTGGAGAAAGTGT
This sequence comes from Girardinichthys multiradiatus, assembly GCF_021462225.1. Taxonomy (NCBI): domain Eukaryota; kingdom Metazoa; phylum Chordata; class Actinopteri; order Cyprinodontiformes; family Goodeidae; genus Girardinichthys; species Girardinichthys multiradiatus. The sequence goes on along the minus strand of NC_061810.1, from coordinate 23,714,490 downwards.
CAAAAGTCTGAGATTCCACCCCTCCTCATGGCAAATTTCTGTAAAAACATGTATACTTATTCTAATCATTATCATCATCATGATCATCATCATCATGGAAAAACACACTGAAGACAGCAGACAAATGGACAAAGTTACCTGGAAGTTGGCCCTATGGAAAAAAAGAGGAGTGGTTGACAGTGCAACAGAGGTAAGAACCACAAATGAGACGTATGGATAACTGACACGGACAAAGAAATGAAGGTGGCATGCCCTAAATCAAAAGAGAGTTGGCAGAAAAGGATGGGTTTAGCAAAAACAGTGACAGAAACAAATAAACACAATACAAAAAAGGAAAACAAGAAAGAAAGAAAAATTAAAGCAAATGAGAAAGCATGATGACAAGAATAATTTTTACTTTTGAAACATTTATTTGTCACTGCTGCCAAGTAAAACTGCTGCATTAAGTTAGTTAACTTAAAATCATTGTAGTTGGCTTCTGTGAAAAAAAAAAAGATTGATGATCCAATTCTTCAAATTTATATGTTAAAAAACTGCCACCTGACAGCAGTGACAGTCCAATCTATGTTTGGGATAAAAGGCACAGCAGGGTAGGTGGAATATCGCAGCAATAGTACAGTCTCAGCGTTGCTACTGTTTCCTATTGTTACACTATTCCACCCACCTTAACTGTGAGCCTTTCGGTGTGGCAATGCCATATCCTTTGGAGTCCAGATTTCCTCCCACTTTCATAGTGTCACAAGGCTTTCGCTGCTCCGTGTATTCGTTCATAGTGGACTCCAAGAGAAAGGCGTACTTCCCCTTGGATTTGCGCACTCTTGCCACACCCTCTGCCGTGGTTTTGGTGAAGACAGATGGTTCGGCAGATTTCATGTAAGACCACATCTTCTCGTAAACGGCTATCTTGGACCTCTGTGATGGAGCGGGGTGAGAGGAGAAAGCAAAGGGTTATCTATATATTAGAAGGCATCCTTTTAAAAATGTACAAACAGATTTTGACATAGATTCCAGTTCTTGTGGTTTATATAAGAAAAATTTGGAGAAATGCAACAATGCAACAAGATAACATAAAAAATGTCAGATCAGGTGCTTTTTACACACAGGCTGTAAAGATAAACACTTTAATAAAATAAAATCTAAATATTATACCAAAACGTACTTCTCAAAACATATACTACTTATATACTACCAAATAAATTAAGTCCATCTACCATTTAAATCGTGGTAGAAATTCATCATAATCCAAATTTTACGTCTATTTATTGATTCAGTCATTAACCAAAATTTACTGTAATTAAAAAAACTTTTTCTTATTATGTCAAATATTGGTATTTGATCAAATATGTGATTATTCGCTAGTAATTAATTATGATTCCTTATTTAAATTACGTTCCACCACTGAAAAATCTTCTTTAAACTTTTTTACATCCAAATCAGAATCAGAATCAGCTTTATTGCCAGATTTGTACAGACAAACAAGGAATTTGACTGCGGTACACTTTGCTCCCAATAATAAAGAATATCTTTTTTAAATGTACATATATACACAATTGACTTTACAATAGAATATAAAGTGAGATCAGACTAAGTATGCATGGTGTTGTTCTGGAACTCTGGCTGTCAAGTGTTCATCAGAGAAACAGGCGTATTTTTTTAACAACACTTGGATTTTATTTGAATTGTATGTGACTCATCAACATAAAGTAGTGCTTACTTAATTCTTTACAAATAAAAATCAAATGTGGCATGCAGTACTCTTTAATCTGATACCCCTAAATAAAATTCAGTGCAACCAACTGCCTTCAGAAGTTACATAGTCATTAAATTGAAAACACTTGTGTGAATGAACTTTAGTATAAATCTAGATGATTTGTGAAGACCCATGGTAATTCTGGAGGAGCTGCAGAGATCCACAGCTGATAGTGGAAAACAAGATCTGTCAACAAGACAACTATCAGTCACGTACTCCACAAACCATGACTTTATGGGAGAAAGTAATTGTTGAAGAAATTCATAATAAGCCCCATTTAAAGTTAGCACAAGCCATGTAGGGGAACCAGCAAATATGTTAGAAGAATGTACTATGATCAGATAAGACCAACACTGAATTGTTGACCTACATAAAAAAACTGTGTGGAGTGGAAAAATAACATTGCACATCCCCACATAGTGAAGCATGATGGCGGTGGCATCATGCTGAGAGGATGCCTTTGTTCAAGAATGACAGAAACTTGGCAAAATAATTAAAGCCAAACAGGGCAATTCTGGTAGGAAACCTGTTACAGGCTGTGAAAGACTAGACATTGTGGCACAGACATCGAATCTAAACAGACAGCCAGAACTACAATGGAATGGTTCAGATCAAATCCTATTCATGTGTTAGGATGGCCCAGTCATAGTTCAGACCTAATGCCAACTAGGATTTTGTGGCAAGATTTAAAAACTGATGTTCACAGAAGCTGTTCTGTAAAGACATGGCATTAAAAACAAGTGTAGATGTTGATGGGGTGGGGCAAGCATCAATCAGCCTCCTTCAACTTCACAATTACGCAATACACAGTACTGATGTATTGTTTAAAATCCTAAATAAAAAGTGAAGCGTCTGGCTGTATCTTTTGCAAAGCACTGCAACAAACAGAAGGCTTGCTAAGCTTGCCTCATGCTAATAAACTGATCCCGACTAAGCTGAAAGCACAACGTTAGAATACAGTTTCCGGCCTCACGTTGCTTTCTGGAGTCACCAACTGTTTTGTCTTTGTTTTTCTTCTCATTCTCACTAGCATCGTTAGTGTTCTAACAGGATACAGAATCACCATAGAAGCTGAAAGCACTTTATACAAGTATGGAGCCGTCACTTGTCATATATACTATTTACTTGTTTTTTGAAGGATTTGCCCATTGTACAACACATGGCTCTGGTTTGGTTCAACTCTGTACCCAGCATGAAACTGAGCAAATGGCATTTTAGGTCTAAAAATGTCATTTGACTACAACCAATATGTTTCTAAGATATGTGATGCTTTTACATTGTACAGCTCACACTTTCATGTACTATTGACATCTGACTACGTTTGACAGTAAAATATACACCTAATATTAATCCTTACCACATATGTAAAAAACAGTTATTCTCTCCCGTAAAAAAGTATGGTATTTTGTTTTTGTAATTTTTCAATTTATTTAGGCATTTATGTTAAAATAACAACTATTTCCACTGAATTTGTGTCTGCTTCTGAATGTCCCCTTTTTACTTCAAGTGATTGCTGCTTATCAAAAAAAGTATTTAATCATTAAAATCTAATGGCTGTTTATGAGTCACACAGGAAATTTTCAAAAATGAAAACTGCTGTTAAATTTAATAGAAGCTTTTTAACAAATTGACAGAATGACACAAGAAAATATCACAGCACTGAGATGTGATTGTGTAAAATACATTAGTGCTGATTAAATATTTATTATGATTTTAATGCATCCAATTTATTGCTACAGTTTTATATGCTGTAGAGCCAAACTGTTAAACTGATTGGAATACAATTAGAATTTTGAATAAAATTACACCGCTGACTGAAGGCTGTCTTATTCATCTACCATTTTGACGCTCTGGCATATAATGACTTTTATAAGCACATTTAAAATGCAACACTATATTTCTTTCGACATGTCAAGCATTCGTCTCACTTGAAATTAGTTTATGACTCCAACAGTTGCATACTAATCATACAGTTACAAATTCCGATGAGTCTGTGAGTGGGCATCTGTCTGGAGCGATGAAACCCATTGTATCAGTCCACATATAAGCCAGTTGTTTCACCAGTCTATATGTGGTTGAGAGAACTTATTTGCTTCTGTGCAAGAGTGTGAATTGTGTGTACTCATGAGTGAAAATAACAAGCATCCTCCACAAGCATTCCATTTCTTCTTCCTCTCTTTCTCTCCCGGTATTTAAATGTTACTGTTGTTGCTTTGCAAATAACAAGCTAGGGCCTGAGGAAGTGAAACCAGCACCAGAAGAGGGTATGTGTGTCAGGGTGCTGATGTTGCGTGACGGACACCTATCCCATAATAATAATATTCCTCTCCCTTTCTCTCTTACAACCTGTCTTTCTCTCCAACCTTTGCCTTTATTTTTCATCCTGGCCACAGAAAGATATCATAAATACTCGTCATCCTCTGCAGCCCCTTCATTCATCTGTCTGTGCAGTGTCCGGGACACGGAAAACACAGTAAGGTTGATGCATCTGTGCACATACAAAACACTGTCTAGGCCCTGAGGAATAGATGTGTGACAAAATACTGTGGCTTTTGTAAATTCTTTAACAATGAGTGTGCCTGTGAAGGAGGAAATGGATGCTGCAAGTCACCTTCAGGCCTCCCATACACACATATTCTAAATACACAGGAACAGATGCATTTTGCATTGGAGAAATAGAACTGAAACATACAAACACATCTCTATACAACTGTAAACATACTATTTTGCTAAATGTGCATACATACATGTTTGCACTTCCATAGTACACAAGCACACACAAGACACACACACGCAAATATAATTAATGGTGGTGGCAAATCCCCCTCAGCTGTGGGAGATTAAATTGCTTTTTCACCCTCCACAGATTTCAGCGCGCTCGTTATGTTGATGATGCGAGAGCCTCTCAGAGAAGTACAAACTGTCTGCCACTGGCTCGTCGAACATCCCCCCCAACCCTGTCCCCAAACACAAATACCAGTGCACATATCCTTCTACAGCAGAGCAACGTATAAACACACAAAAGCATACAGGCAAGCGATGGAGCATAATGGAGTGAATGGGCATAATGTGATAAATATTTGCCCTTGTCAGCAAAAACAAAAAAAAAAAACAAGAAAAACCTTCATAATTGTGTTCATTTACGAATTATTATTAGAAATCTTGTTGGGACTGCAATCTTCAGTATATTTGTTAAAATGCCATAGGACAACAGGCACTGCAATTGTTCACTGGGATATTTCACTGCTGTTTTTGTCCCTTTAAATGTTTTAGGCCATCAAATAAATATATATATTTGACAAAGAGCTTAGTAAATAAAGAAAGCACCTTTTGAAATGATGATGTCATTTATAAAAGGGAAAAAGCCATCAAAACCAGTAGACCTTATCCGAAAGTAAGGCTCAGCCTTGTTAAATCCTGAAATAATTCTGAATAGTCACAGCTAATTAGGCCACAAAAAGGAACACACTACACACAAACCTAAAGAAATTTAAAAACAGATGAAATACTAAGTCACAGACATTTGTCAGTATTGCAGAGCTTCCAAAGCCATTTTTAAGGCTTTGGAAGCCCTGCCAACCAGAGTGAATGGCCATTATTCATTAATCAAGAAAAACATGGACCGGTTTTGAATCTTTCCAGGAGTGGTCAGTCAACAAAAACTCATCATCAGGCTGATGATAAAGGTAATTAAAGAATACCTGGAATACTGACTGATAAAATAAATTTATAGAAAAGTTCTAGAACATATTAAACTCAGTTGGATCACTTTTGACCTAAGTTGTGCTTAAAAGGGATAATGAATGAACTGCGTTTTGTTTTTACTTAGGTTTTCTTTGTCTGATATTAAGTGTTTTAACAACTACATTAGGTAGGCGACCAAAAGAAATTAGTCACTCCTGATGCCATTTTAGAATTTCTGGCCTCTCCAGTCTATAGGCTCAGTAAATAAATACATATAACAGTAAATTACCAGTAAAAACCAAAAATCTCTTAACAAAGCAAGTCAACAGTGTGTCCATACCCTGAAGAATTCCTTTGTGGAGCCCGAGTCCAGTGTCCCATAGGCTATCTCTGTCTGTTTAGCCAAGTCTTCTGCACTTTCTATAGGTGAGACCATCCGCTCCACAGTGAGGAAAGCAGCCAGGTTGGCTGTGTAAGAGGAGATGATGATCAGAGTGAAGAACCACCACACACCTCCAACAATACGTCCAGACAAGGACCTACAAAGAGTGGTGAGGTGATGGCAGTGATGAGTTTGAGGGAGAAAGAGAAAGAAGAGGGAAGACATTAGAAGAGAAAGTGAAGAGATTAGGTAGATAAAAGAGAAGATTTCGTAGAACAGATGAGAAGATAGATGAGGGAGATAGAAATGGTGAAGATAAAAGATTTAGTGATTAAAAAATAGAAAATAAGATAAGACAGAATGGAAAAAACATTACAGTTAATGCTTCTGTCAAGGATGTTCAACACAAAATGCTGTTTCACAAAAATATTTTAACACTAAAGTATGCACGACTGTAAATCTGCTGGAGCTGCCAAAGTAATTGTCTTTCAGGCCTTAAAAGCATTTCAGCAGTAACAATAACAGGCTACACAAAACAGATTGCAATCTGGGCGCTGCTCCGTCTCACTCCGCACCTCATTCTCTCAATCTCTTTTCTCCATGTTTAGTCTCTTCATCCACCAATTGTGAGCTAAAGTAAGTAGCAATTCATTTAGTTTTCTTTCGGTTGCATGAACTCATTCTCACAAAGTAGTGGTGAAGAGAGCAAACAAAAGCGAGTCTATTAGAGGAAACGAAGAGGAGGTATGGGAGACAGAAAAATGTTGATTTTTTTTGTGCTGCAGTCTATAAAATACTTCATTATTTTAATAACAAAAGAGAAACATTTGTTTGCCTTGTTGTACTCATTTTACAAGGGCACTCCATCTCGTAAATATCTTCACATCTTCAGTGCCCCGGCAAAGATTTCACTTAAATTTAAGCAAAATGTTGCGATCCTTGAACTACCCAGTACCTAAAGATCAACTCTAAAAGATTACAAGAACAGCTTACTGTTTAGAAGGACTACTGAAAATACTACAGCATTATGCACAGTAGCCTACTATTACATAGTAGTACATTTAAAATTGCACTAAAGTTCCGAACATTTAGGCAATGTTGCATAAGGTGTCAAATCTTTCTTTAATGTATATCAGTCAAATAGAACCTGTCTGAAAACATCAAGTATATTAAAATAATATGTAGCAGATCATGCCCCAATCTAAAGAAATTCAAGAACATGAGAAACACTGACATCTAGGAGTTCAGGATTATGAATAAACAACAAGAAAGACATACTGGATAAAAATTGAATTTTTCTAAGGCAAAAGCCTCCACCCACTAAAAACACAAAAGCCAATCTAAAATTTGCCAATAATCATCCTGATGGTCGCCAAGACTTGGGAAATATTCCTTTCAGGAGGACAGTTAAGAAGGGAAGTCCTCTATTACATAAGACATAAAACTTACAAATAATTTTATAAAAAGAACATCATACGGATAGAAAAAGTGGTGATAGTGTAATGTTTTAAGCTTTGATGCTTATGGACCTGGACAACTTACCATATTTGGTGGCAGCATTAATTTTGTTTTCTGCCAAATAATACTGGCGGACAATGTCTTGCCATCAGTTCATGACCTTAGGGTTAAGTTCATTGGGCTCAGGCCTTTCATGCTTGATAACCCTTTTATTATTATTATTTTTGTCTGATATAAAAATTAGTTTGATAATCTAAAACATCTCAGTCCAGACTTTATTCATATTATGATCTTGTGCCCTACTATGGCTTTACGTTTGGCATCGCTCCTGTCGTTTAGTAAAGAGTAAAAGAGAAAGTGAAGAATGTATTAGTGAAACTTACAGTAAAGGTTTGCCACTGAACTAGAAAGAAACAGAATCAGCTTTATTGGCCAAGACTGAGTGAACAAATTAGGGATATGATTTGGATTTCACTTCCGTACAGCAACAATACATCAATTATAAATTTTTAAACTTTAGATGAAATAAAATAAAGTATAAAAGCAACAGTATCTACATGTATGTATATTTGCAGCTATTTTTTGGTTTTATATATAAAGAAAATAAAAAAGAAACAGCGCAAAAATGCTTATTTTGTTTTAACAGCAGAGTAGTTGACTACTAAGGCTGTAAGGTGTTCATTGTGTTTATCAGACAGACAGCCTGGGGGAAGAAACTGTCACTGTTGGGTGGGTTTTGCAAATAATGCTCTGTAGCGTCGACCTGAAGTTAAAACTTCAAACAATTTGTGTCCAGGATGTGAGAGGTCAGCAGAGATGTTAGCTTCTCTTTTTTCTGACCCTAGATCTGTAAAAGTCCTGGACGGAGGGAAGGTAAGCCCCAATGATCCACTCTGCTGACCAAATTTGTCACTGAAGTCTGGACCTGTCCTATTTTGTTGGTGTGCCAAACCACACAGTGATGGATGTTTACAAAATAGTGTAAAAGATGACCAACAGCTCCTGTGGAAAGCTGTACTTCTTGAGTTGCTGCAGTCAGTGCAATCTCTGCTGGGCCTACTACCGAACGGTATCTATGTGTGATGACTGACTCAGGTTCCAAGAAAGGGGGGTTTCTGCATCTTCGTCAGTGATCTTTAGTGCAGGCAGGGTGTCAGAGCGGAGAGGGTTGTACAGTTCACTCAGGTCCATGGCTGAAGCTTAAAAAAAAAACTCCCGTAACATCTGCTTTGACTCATCAGTCCACTTCCTTACAACACTCACCACAGGCTCAGAGGTGTTCAGTTTTTTGCCAGTAAATTGGGATGAGATGAAGCAGACATCGATCAGTGAGTCCTAAAGCTGCATGGGGGACTCCGCAGTATGCTTTTTTTTAAAACAGAGTAATAGTCATCCAGTGTAATTGTGTCTCTAGTGGGACCCTGGGTGTTTTTTTTCCATGTCTGTTATCAGCTCAGCAAGCTGTTTTTCAGCCTCTGATGTGCAGGCTTATGGTGGGATGTAAACAGCTACCAGTCAGTGGTCATCACAGTCAGTGATAATTTGGTGTGCCAAGCCATCTGCTGGTGTTGGTCCACTGGGTTTTCTGAAGTCCACAGTCAATGTAGCTATCTATTAAGAAATTCTAGAGCACTTCATGCCTCCTACTGCCAGCAAGCTGTATGGAGATGCTGATTTTATTTTCTAGCAGGACTTGACACCTGCCCAAACTGGCAACGGTACCAAAAGCTTGTTCAATGACCATGGTGTTCCTGTTCTTGATTGATCAGCAAACTCCACTGACCTCAACTCCATAGAGAATGTATAGACTGTTGTCAAGAGAAAGATGAGAGACACCAGACCCAACAAGTCAGATGGGCTTCCATTACACCTACGCAGTGCCACATGCTGATCGCCTCTATGCCACGGCGCATTGATGCAGTAATTCATGCAAGAGGAGGCCCAACCAAGTATTGAGTGCATAGAAATGGGCATACTTTTCATAAGCCTGACATTTCTGCTTAAATCATCCTTTTTTGATTAGTGTAATGTGATATTTTAATTTTCTGAGACACTGAATTTTGGGGTTTCTTTACCTGTATGCCATAACCATCGAAGTTACAAGAAATAAAAGTTTGAAATATTTTACTCTATGTGATATGAATCTCAAAAAAATATATGGAGATTAAATAATTTTTCGAGATGTATATGTATAAAAAAGCATGACTTTTCCTCCTGTCCTCTTCACCTCCTCTCCAGGCTGTGGTCTGCTTGAAATACCTTGAAATCCAGCATCTGTAGTGCACAGTCTGAGATGTTTTCATCAACCCAGCTTTCAGTGAAGCAGAGGGAGGCAAATCTACGGAGATCCAAGTTTCTTGTGCCGAGAAGGAGCAGCTTGTTTGTTTAATTTGACAGGGAGCGGACATTTGGCAGGTGGACAGATGTGAGCGGAGCACGCAGTCCCCACTGGCAGAGCTTGACGAGCATACTTGTGCGTTTCACAGAGAGCTGCCGCACTTTCAACAGGATCTCAGTGTACACATTTTCAAAAGTCACCAGTGGGAAAGAGAATAACGGGGTGAGAGACGTGCCAGGTTGATCTAATACATATTGCAAAGTGAGTTGTACATTTACTTCAAACACAGCTTCATAGTAACTACTGAGTTTGATGGATTCACAGAGAGCTGCCAGTAGGACAAAGTAGTATTGCTGGAGTTAGATTTAATAGGGGCCTCAATAATAGCAGTAAAGTAATTCTTTATCGCTTGACTCAGTAAAAATGACTGTTTGAATAGGTAATGTCTTGTATGTGATGTGTTTCTAAATAAAGGTTCCTTTTAACATATGTGCATTTTTTCCTTATGGTCATCAGTTAGATGCTGGAGTCTTTTAATAGACAATTACTCATTGGAAAACATTCCTAAAAAAGCACTTAATGCATGAAGAAATGCAGTACTTCTTGATCAGTACTGCAGCCACAATCCACCACCCCCACCTCCCCAACCTCAAGAGGGGCCTTGGCACCTCCAACCCCCACCCTGAAGTTCCCCCCCACCAGCCCCCTACCCACGCCGAGGACGGCTCTTTCCATCCAGGAGAGGGACGTCAACAAACTCTTCAGGAGACAGAACCCCCGGAAAGCTGCTGGTCCGGATTCTGTCTCACCAGCCAGCCTGAAGCACTGCGCTGATCAGCTGTCTCCAGTCTTCACAGACATTTTTAACACCTCACTGGAGACATGTCATGTGCCAGCCTGCTTCAAGTCCTCCACCATCGTCCCTGTTCCCAAGAAGCCAAGGACCACAGGGCTTAATGACTTCAGACCCGTCGCCCTGACCTCTGTGGTGATGAAGTCCTTTGAGCGCCTTGTGCTCTCACACCTAAAAGACATCACCGACCTTCCTGGACCCCCTGCAGTTTGCCTACAGAGCCAACAGGTCTGTAGATGATGCAGTCAACCTAGCCCTTCACTTCATCCTCCGGCACCTGGACTCCACAGGAACCTACGCCAGGATCCTGTTTGTGGATTTCAGCTCTGCCTTCAACACCATCGTCCCAGTTCTGCTACAGGAGAAGCTCTCCCAGCTGAGTGTGCCCGACTCCACCTGCAGGTGGATCACTGTCTTCCTGTCTGACAGGAAGCAGCGCGTGAGGCTGGGGAAGCACGTCTCTGACTCCCTGACCATCAGCACCGGTTCCCCCCAAGGCTGTGTTCTCTCTCCTCTGCTCTTCTCCCTGTACACCAACAGCTGCACCTCCAGTCACCAGTCTGTCAAGCTTCTGAAGTTTGCGGACGACACCACCATGATCGGACTCATCTCTGATGGTGATGAGTCTGCGTACAGATGGGAGGTGGACCATCTGTTGGACTGGTGCAGCCAGAACAACCTTGAGCTCAACGCTCTAAAGACAGTGGAGATGGTTGTGAACTTCAGGCAGAACCCAGCCCCACCTGCCCCCATCACCCTCTGTGACTCCACAATTGACACTGTGGAATCTTTCCGCTTCCTGGGAACCATCATCTCCCAGGATCTCAAGTGGGAGCCAAACATCAGCTCCCTCATCAAGAAAGCCCAGCAGAGGATGTTCTTCCTGCGGCAGCTGAAGAAATTCAACCTGCCAAAGACTATGATGGTGCACTTCTACACAGCCATCATTGAGTCCATCCTCACCTCCTCCATCACCATCTGGTACGCCGCTGCTACAGCCAAGGATAAGGGCAGGCTGCAGCGTGTCATTCGGTCTGCTGAGAAGGTGATTGGCTGCAGTCTACTGTCGCGCCAGGAACTGTACACCTCCAGGACCCTGAAGCGGGCCGGGAAGATTCTGGCTGATCCCTCCCACCCCGGTCACAGACTCTTTGAGACTCTCCCCTCTGGCAGGAGGCTGCGGTCCATCCGGACCAAAACCTCACGCCACAAGAACAGTTTTTTCCCATCTGCCACCAGCCTGGTTAACAAAGCCCGGAAACCACCCTTTCCCCCACACCCCCCCTTTTTTTTGCTGACAGGACACCTGTAACCTGTAACTCTATGTGTTACATTAACGCTCAGCTTGGACTCCTGCTTTACTTGCACTGCTTTACTTGCACAATGATCACCTGCACTGTTGTATTGCTCTTGCATCTTATACTGCTCTATATTTACTCTCACTCACTTAAAACTGTGCACATATATTTATATTATATTGTAGATATGTTTATACTGTTTAATTTGTACTGTATTGCACCGACTACGCCAAAACAAATTCCTTGTATGTCCAAAAACGTACTTGGCAATAAAGCTTTTCTGATTCTGATTCTGATTCTGATTGCTCTATTAGATAGAAACTCATTGAGAAGGTAGCTCTTTTGAAACCACAAACCACTCTTATGTGCAACTAAATATTAAACTGTAGGCCAGCCAGTAATTTGGCAAAATCATCAACCTGATCTTAATGAAAGGGTGTGCAAATTGTCATTTTTCTATGGAGAAACTTTGCATTCTGCTGATATTCAAAGACCTGAGCGTCTCTTATTATGACTTATTAGGCTCACGTACAGACACGCAAATATGAATTTATAGAATACAGATGTTGAAATTAATTGAAAAGTTCTGAAACAATCCCCAAAACACAGATGTCCTCAGCAGATGTCCTCAACATAGTTTATGTTGCTGATTGGTTCAATATTGATACAAAAATAGCAGTTTGCCAGGAAATGTGCTGGTAAGTGAAGCTAAACCTGACGTAAAAGCGTAACCCTGCTCCCAGACACATTTTGAAAAATGCCACCAAAGTGGGCAGTGCCAAGAGAAATGGAAGGGCAGTGCCAGGTGTAGGGATGAGTGGAGGGAGTAAGTGGGGGTGTGGTCAGGAGGACGAGGTAAAGTGGCAGCTAGCTTAATCTAACATATTGAAACATGGAGAGTGAGCAGAGCGACGCTGGTAGTTTCGCCAAGCATAAATCTTTTGAGGTGGAGGATTTTTCACTCCCTCGTCACCTGAGGTAAAAGGAGGTTTTGTGGAGCCCAGTTGGACAGTCTTATCAGTTCAAGCCGCTGGCTCAAGGCGTATGGGTATGAACGGGTATGTATCTGAGTGAGATGGTTTAATACCCTAATGTGGGGCTGTGATGTAGACATGTACCAAGCTGTATTGTTTGAACCAAGGAACCATAGGAAAATATAACTGCAGTAGCCACCATTTAACCCAAAGAGGGCAGCACTAAGATGGTTTCAGGACAAATATTGCAGAATTAAACAAGCTTACAAGAAAATGTAAAAAAATAGTGCAGTAACATAAAGATGACACCCTTAAGGCCCAATTTATACAGTTTATCTGCAAAAAAAGTTCATTGGGGGTTTGGCTACTCTTTAAAATAAGTGAACTTCAGAAGTAAGTGGCCAAGTTTAAACATAAAGTTGTTGCTCATCCCCAGCAATATTCACATGAGAATAATATAATACTTTGTTTTGTGCCTATTCCTCATTTTGTCTTGAGACTGGGAAGGCTCACAGTGCTATATTATGCAGCATTATACAGTGCAATGCTGGCAGCAGCTTAATACGCCATTACACTATTTCTTATCTGCCTTGTATTTCAGTGTTGTAGGAAGGCATGCTGTTTAGGTAAATAAGGTTCCAGCATCTTCCTGTGCATCTGTTACAGTAGCACAGACTGTCTGACCAATAACTAAGCCAGGCTGCTGTTGACATTTTTACCATCACCACTCTGAAGCAAGAGCCTGATTCAGTAGAACATAGAGTTTTACACCATTCCTCCCGATATACACACATTAAATAAGAATAGTGTGCTTCAAAAGCAACGCACAAACTTGAAAGAAGTGCTAGAATTTGATGTTTCATAAAATGAGCTCAATTTCCTCATGCTTAGATCCATGTAAGATGTTTTTTTTTCCCGCATGCATCATGCACGGCAAGAAAAGAAACAGTGCGGCAGCACATGTAATCTAAGTCAGAGCCCTGTAAATGTGGTGAGTGTCAGAGGACATAATGCCCCCTTTAAATGATTATAAATCATTTGTCTGATTATTTGGTCTTCCATATAAGATGAAGATAGCACAGGTCAAACCTTGAATCTTTGTCTTGTACATGAGTGGCTTTTCTCCATGTACTACTGATTTCTTCCATATATAATTATTTATCACCAAAGAAACAGGGGGTTATTATCCACAGTGTGGCCATGGAGTAAAGTTGGAGAATATATGGTGTCTATTTTCACTAATGTGTGTTTCCCTCCATTAGCTAGTATGGAGTGCAGTTTTGGGAGGCATGTCATTAATGGCTGTGCCACCTCCATGACTTGTTTTGGAGTGTGTGTTGGTATGCAACAGGCGAATCATTCTATAGCAGGTCATGTATCATCTATGATAGCCAACAGATTGCCTCCCCGATCCTCTGTGTGAAAGATTAATAGCATTCTGTGTACTTCTTTTTTCTCTGGCTTTCTCTCTCACCAACACTCTGCTTTAGGCAATACTTTTATTCTTATCCAGTGCATCTGTATTTTTCTCACCTGACTGAAGTGTATTTGTGTATTGTTTCACTCAAACATATTTTCCTGTGGACTAATTGAGAATCATCTTTAGGCACGGTTTTCTAATAAGGACCACTGCAGGTTATTCATCACTCATTACACTGTCTGATGAACCCACCAGCAAAATACATGGAGTTGCTTTATTATTGGTATTCTGGACAGTTTAAACAAAAGCTACTATCAAATGCACTCAAATCACCCACACATTCATTTGTTTCAATAGTTAAGGGAGAAAGCAAAACAGGTTTCATAAAGTAGTCACATATCTAACAAAGGTTAAGTGAACCATCCCTTGAACTCTGACATTTTCATCTCCCAAGAGCCTCTGCTTTTCTGTCACTTCAAATGGTCTGCTGAATTTTTTTTTGTTGGTGTCAAAAATCCACTTCTTCATAAAATAAACACAATCTTTCTCACAAAGTACCAATGATGATTTCCTAACATTCTAAACTTTTATTGTATCATTTTGTTAATATAAAGCCACCTAAAGCTGCACTGACTCTGGTGAAACAAAACGTGGAATCACGAGGTTAACTATTTTATATTATTTAATTGTGTTTTACATTCATTATGTCTAAAATTTATAATGTGAAAATGCATCTGAGATGTTCTCAAAATCCCTTAATGTGCGTCGTACTTATTAGAAGACAGTGTTTTCATTGAGAAGGTTAAATGTTTTCCTTTTTTTCCACATATGTGTTATCCTCTGCAATCACAGAGAAAGATCTCTGGCCAATCTCAGACCCCGTTAAGCTCATTGGCTGATAATATGGTGCAGCTTCCATGTTGCCCAGAACTCCACTCCTGACTGGCTGACTAACCACAGGGGGAAGCAGGGTTGGTTTTTCACGCTAGGGTTTGTTTCTGGGTTTAAATCCAGACCCTCAGGACTTAAAAAAAAGAAAGAAAAAGCTTTGCATCCAGGCAAGAAACAAATCCGACTGAGCCCAGGACCTGGACGGCCCGTTTTGTGATTATTGCTTGAAATTGTAAGCAATGCTATATTTGTTTATTTTTAGGAGAATGTTATGAGACACCATTGTTTTAACCTTTGAAGTACAGTCAGTTTGCCAAGTCCCATTTCTCATTTTGTGTCAGGTCGGATAACAACCCCGTCAAAAAGCCGGTGTGGTTAGGTAAGAGGGTTACGTTGGCAGATGGGTTCAATGTGAATGTATGAGCTATGCTTCTGAAAGATGTAAGGTTTAGAGAAATTGCTGCGGATTAAACCAGGAACCTAGCAAGGTCCACTTAAAGTCTTGCTTGGCCATGTGAGGAGCTCTGTACAGTGGCTTGTAAAAGTATTCACACCCCTTGAGGTTTTCCACATATTGTCACATTACAACCACAAACATAAATATGTTTTATTGGAATTTTATGTGAAAGCCCAACAGAAAGTTGGGCTTTCACATATTGTGAAGTGAAATCATTCATTCATTCATTTATTCATTCATTCGTTTATTCAAACATTCATTCGTTAATTAATTAATTAATTAATTCATTCATTCATCTTATAAACTGCTTCTTCCATAGTGGGTGACCAGGGAGCTGGTGCCTATCTCCAGCAGTCTACAGGCGAGAGGCAGTGGACACCCTGGACAGGTCGCCAGTCCATCTCAGGGCAACACAGAGACACACAGGACAAACAACCATGCAAACACTCATTCACAACTAAGGGCAATGTAGAGAGACCAATTTTCCTAACAGTCATGTTTGTGGACTGTAGGACGAAGCCAGAGTACCCAGTGAGAACATGTGAACATGCATTTAAAACATTTCTTACAAATAAAAAACTGAAAATTGTGGTGCGCAAAAATATTCAGCCCCCTTTACTCTGAGTGCAACCAATTGAATTCAAAAGTTGCCTGATGATTGGTAATGACTAAATAGAGTCCACCTTTGTGTAATCTAATCTAAGTACAAATACAGCTGCTCTGTGACGGCTTCAGAGGTTGGTTAACAGAATACTGGGGAGCAAACAGCATCATGAAGTCAAAGGAACACACCAGACAGGTCAGAGATAAAGTTGTGGAGAAGTTTAAAGCAGGCTTAGGCTATAAAAAGATTTCCCAAGCTTTGAAAATATCATGGAGCACTCTTTTCCATCATCTGGAAATGGAAAGAGTATGTTACAACTGTAAACCTACCAAGAGAAGGCCGTCCACCTAAACTTGCAAAATGCAAAACATTATGTGTGGTGGAGAACTAACACTGCATATCACTCTGAACACATCATCCCCACTGTCAAATATGGTGGTGGCAGCATCATGCTCTGGGGGCTGCTTCTCTTCAGCAGGGACAGGGAAGGTGGTCAGAGTTGATGGGAAGATGGATGGAGCCAAATACAGGGAAATCCTGGAAGAAAACCCGATGTAGTCTGAGAAAAGACTTGGGACGGGGGGGTCACCTTCCAGCACAACGACCGACCCTAAACATAAAGCCAGGTCTATAAAGGAATGGTTTAAATCAAAACATTTTAATGTTTTTATTAATGACCCAGTCAAAGTCCAGACCTAAACCCAATCGTGAATCTGTGGCAATATCTGAAAACTGCTGTTTACAAACACTCTCTATCTAATCTGACTGAGCTTGAGCTGTTTTGCAAAGAAGAATGGGCAAAATTTCAGTCACAGGATGTGCAAAGCTGGTAGAGACATACCCTAAAAGACTTGCAGCTGTAATTGCAGCAAAAGGTGGTTCCACAAAGTACTGACTCAGGGGGGCTGAATATTTTGCATAATGCCCTTTTCAGTTTTTTATTTGTAAGAAAAAAAAATAAATCGTGTATACTTTTCTTTCTACTTCACATACCACTTTGTGTTGGTCTTTCATATAAGATTCCAATAAAATATATTTGTTTGGGGTTGTAATGTGACAATATGTGGAAACGTTCAAGGGGTATGAATACTTTTACAAGCCACTGTATACCTCCATTAGGGAGGATTTGCGAAGGTTTTCGTTAAATTTTTCCTTAGATCAAAACCGAAAGAATATTGGTCCGGGGAACACTGAGCAAAAAAGGCTTCTGAAGACCTAAGGGCTTCTAAGTGGTTCATACTTAACAAGTAATTCAGAAATGCATTTTGGCACAAGACTATTTAGTGCTTTATAGACCAATCACTGGATTTAAAAATATATTCTTTTACAAATAGGGAACCAGTGCAGTGATTCAAGAACTGGTCATAAGGTGCAAAAAGGAGCATTTCAGCAGGTCCTTCCTCCCAACAGCTGTTGGGACTTTATAACGATTACTGCTCCCATAAAACTGAATGTGTTTACATTCCTGTTGTTATTTGCACATTTCTTGCAAATTATCTATTGTTGTTTTTTAAGCACAAAAATACCAGCACTTTGTAATTTTTTTTAAAATGATCTTACTCAGTTGCACTATTCTATTCTATTCTATTCTATTCTAAACTTATTCTAAATTTTTTATTTTGAGTCTTAAGTCATTTGACTATTTATGCAATTTAATAAGAGTAATAATATTTTTGAGATTTCTAAATCATTTCAAAAGGTATTTTTGTTTGCCAGAGCAACCAGCAAGAGGAAGTAACCTTCGAAATTGCTTAAAAGTCAGAGCTCATCCACAATAAAAAACGTATTTCTATACAGGATAAAACTATTTTCATGTTAACCAGCTGCAACAGTACGATATTATGTGAGTAACATCAAATTACCACCAAAACAAATCAAATTATTTTTACAAGGAATTTATTTACATAAGTAAATTATTCAGTCTGAATAAGTTACCTTATCATGTAACATTCACAGTAATTCTATTGCAGACTATTGCTGCCATTAAAGGTCAAACACAAGGTTAGGAAATTGCAATGCTAACCATCTGATTTAAACATTTAAAAAGGAAATGAAAATGAAAAATATCAAGTCTTTTCAAGTCAACGGTTTCAAGTCCAAGTGAAGTGTCAAAAACAATGTCTATTCAATTTTCTATTTGTGACTCATCTGACTCTCGATTCTTGAGTCCACACCTCTGCCCTTTATTCTGGCAATGTGTTCAAGACTATAGTAAGCTGAATAAGGAACATAGTTATGTGGTTGTTAAAATTTAGAACTTAGTCGAAAACAACACAAGGTTTCTTGTATGGTCTCATTTCACCCAGAATAAATTGGTATCTTGTTTTTCATTTGGTTTTTGCTAATGCACTGTTCAGCTACTCTCAGTACGTGATTTCATTTGGTGCAGATACAGATAATCTAATAGATTATTATGAGCTCCAGATGAAGGCAAGTGTTTTGAGCTTCAAACGCTGCATGTTTGAGACGCTGGCTAACCTGTAGCCACTAAAGATGCTAAAATTGGCATCTGCTTAGGAACTTGGTAGTGCTACAACTTCCAGAGTTTCATTGAGAGACGGCCAAACGTTAATATTTCGTTAATATTTCAGTCATCACAGCAAAGGGAGGCTAGTTTAAGGAATCTAAAATATAAAACATATTTAAAGTTCTTTTAGAAATTTTTGTGTGATAAATAATTGCATATGTGTTCATTCACAGTTTTGATGCCTTTAGTGAGAATCTACGTACAATGTAAATAGTCATAAACATTAAGAAAACTATTAAATGAGAAAGGCATTCTACAACTTTTGACCGGTAGTGTGTGTAAACAACAAAAAGGATTATATCTGCTCCAAACACATTGTTATAATCTTACGTTGTTTACATGGACCAATGTTTTTCTCACACCAACCACTCATGCAAAACATGGTGTACTGATGAAAAAGATTGAAACAGGCTTAAACACCTCACAACAAATGAAGCTCAATTGAAGAGCAGGAAGCCCACCGATTTAGCTGAAAAAGGTGATTAACAGATTAAAGATTAGTTGCTGCAGGGTGAATGTGAAAGAAAACTGCAGTGATCAGTCACAAGGAAAGGCTCACAAGATTTATAAAGAAGGTGAATCATAAATAAAATGAATCCATATGAGCAACTGGCTTCCAATCAGTGACCTTGAGTCCCATTATTTATTACTTAGCCATTACTTCAGTTAGTTAGTCATGCCATTGGCAGGAGTTTCTGCTCCTATTAAGTATTTAACACACCCATGGTTATTTCCTCCATAGGGTCACATGACACTGACAAATACTAACCCATATGAAACACACACACTTCACAAGTGCACATTTGCCCCTAAGCAACAGCTGGCACACCCCAAAATGCACACACAAGCCCACAAAAGTAGAAGGCTGTAATTTCAGATGTTTATTGACATGCCCAAGCCTCCTGAGAATGTTAGGTTGTGATCAGTTTTCCACTTCTCCTTCTTTTACACTGGATCTTTCACAATCAATGGGCTTTCTTTGTTCTTCAATCCATAAAAATATATCTGGAGCTATACTTTTTTACCTTTTTGTCTGTCATTTTGCTGTTAAATATTATGTTTGACCAGGCCAACCATTTCCATCCATCCATTCATTTTCTATACCCGTTTCTTCCATACAGGGTCACGGTTGGGCTGGTGCCCATCTCCAGTGGTCTACGGACAAGAGGTCGGGTACACCCTGGACAGGTCGCCAGTCCATCGCAGGGCAACACAGAGACACACAGGACTGACATGCACAAACCCCTTCACTCCTAAGGGCAATTTAGAGAGATTAGTTAACCGTCACCATTAAGTCAGGTTTTTGGACTGTTGGAGGAAGCCGTAGTACCCAGAGAGAATCCACACATGCATGGGGGAGAACATGCAAACTCCATGCAGAAAGACCCCCGGTTGTGAGTCGAACCCAGGACCTTCTTGCTGCTTGGCCACAGTGCTACCAACTGTGCCACTGTGCAGCCGCCCAACCATTATCATCAATCCATAAGCATGTGGGCCAAGAGATGACAGGTTGGTGGTGCAACTACCCTATGAAGGTCACACTGACAATGGAAGGTTAATGTGGGCGAATATGCTCATTTCCGATGACAGCAGTTACATGACGGAAATGTACATGAATTGAAAGGTGCAGGAAAAACAAGTTGCTATGTTTGCAAAGGACACAAAATGTTTGCACCCTTCTGCATGTAGGCATATCACCATAATATATAAGCATGGAAAATCTGTGAAGAAATGTGAATCTCAAAGAGCTAAAACATAAGTTATATATAAAAGACAAAAACAAAGAAAGATGAATAGATCAAAACTAAGAAAATGAATGTAGAGATGCATACGAGTGTGTGTTGCTGTGTCTTGAAGACTGCAGAGATGACTGCAGCACAGAGGGAGGGACCCACACTGAATACCAATGGACCCGTGATAGTAACTTACACACATACACACAATGACATACTGAATCATACACTCATATGGAGCATGTAGAATTAAATAATAACTGATCAGTTTATGCCAATAAAAGTCATGAATGGTTACAAATCAGCTCAGTAATTTGTGCTCAATAGCACAAAGAAAGCATAAATAGCCAAAATGCCAGAAAAAAAGCTTCTGAGCTCATTTGTGAGGGGTCTTATGAAAAGCCTGCATTGTTCTCTTTCTCTGGTTTGACATGATCAAAGAAACAACTTATCCAAGGAAACATGTAAAATAAAGCTGTGATGTGGAGGACAATTGTGTCCATCAAATAACCAACGATAAACAACAATCTAATGACACGGCTTGTATTGCTAAGAAAATAAAACATCAAAGGCCTGTAAGATGGTGAATTTAGCATAATGTATGTAGAAATGCCAAAATGAATTCTTTCATAACTGGACAAAAACCTAAAACACATAACTAATTTGTGCTGGGAATCAATCATTGTCTTAAAGTAAGATTTATTCACTTTTGTAAATTGTGAATGAATAACATCATGGATACACAGGTCCTTCGACAGCTTTGTCAGGTTCCAGGACAACCATCTGCCTGTCACAATGTGAGGCGGGTGGGCAATTCATCGTATGCGCACAACAACACAGTAGTTGCTCACACACTGCCCGACAGGGGGTGGGGTGATATTGAGACTCTTTAGCCAACAAGGCAAACACAAGTTGGTGATTCAGAGGAACATTCCCTATAAGGCCGGCGGACCGGAAAAAAAAAATTAAATGCCATATGACATATCAGCTTCATGAAAATGGACAGCCCAATGATGCCGTTCTATTGATCTGAGCTCCTCAGTTGAGATGTGCTTCCCAGGAGCGCAGTCCTGAACCACGCAACTCTCCGTTCTACTGCCAAACAAATCAATGCAAGAAAATGATAATCGGCTGACCACCCAGGCGGCTATGAAATAGTGAAGCAACAAAACAAACCAGTGGGCCCCCCTCCATTACTTCTCCATTTAGTTGTACAGGCATCGGAGGCTAATGTGGCTAATAATAACACAGGTTATGGTAGAAGCAGACTGATGCTGACAATTAGACCAGGAAAAAGAAAGAAACAATAGCAACCTACCCTGCTGCTGTATTTGATCACTGAAGAAATGTAAAGCAAAATCACAAGATAAGTAATTATAAGAAAAGAAAATATTTACATGACTGATTCAAACGGAAATACTTTCATAAAGAATATTACCACTTATGCCAAGTGTTATCTTGCCTACTGTTTACCAAACAGGGAAGTCACACATAAATTACATATTTCATATTTTATATATTTCATATTACATATTTTTAGCAACAGCTTTGTGTGGCAGGAAACTAACACCTAACATGCCCCTTGATACACCATCCCAGATATGAAACATGGTGGTGGTGACATTATACTGTGTGGATGCTTTTGTTCAGAGGGAACAGAGAAGCTGGTCAGAGTTGCTTGGAAGATGGATGGAGTTAAATACAGGAACAATATACAGCCAGAGCTGTAATGGAATGGTTAGATGAAGCATATTCATGTACTAGAATGTCCCAGTCAAAGCTTGGACTTTGACTAGGACTTTGATGTTGTAATTTTAACTTGACAAAATGTAAAAAGGTTTAACAGATATGAATACTTTTGCAAAGCACTGTAGAAGCACAACTGGAATAAGAGGTTAAGGAAAATAGACTCGGGAACAATGAACATGAATAAATTCCTTTACCAATTCTTATTTTTCAGGAGAAATGAGGAATCTATACATATACTCTTCCCTCTCCAGTCTTTGTCTGCATGAATAGTTTGAAAGCTGAGTGGAAAGGCGTGGACTCCTGCAGTATATTTCTGCTGCCATGTCATAGGGAATCTCATTAAACTGCATTCTTGATATTCCCCCTGTGTATATTTGTCAGCGGACCATTTTCATTCATTTCACTTGCCAGGGATCTCTCAGAGAGATCTTGAGGGAAAAATAGGTTTAAACTTCTTCCTCACTCTCGATTCAACTCCTACCATGCCTCGGCCGCATCTTTTCTTTATCTCCTAAGGGTTCTGGGTTTTCGTAAATGGTAAAATTACATTATCTATTTTTGATGTTGAACATTTCCTGCTATACTCTCACAAAACATTATTATATCTTAAGAATGTTGTGCACTACAACGGGAAGTTTGTGTGTTTAAATTCTTAAAATAAAAACACAATTTTATTTTATGATTGTGTTCTCTATTCGTATTGCTTTTGTGAGGTAAAAATATCTACGTATACAATCATAACAAATGTGTGCATTCTCAAAGCAGCAATGAATAAATATTAGAGCTAAACAGAATCTAATATCTAAACTGTGATAATGTTTGTGTGGCTAAAGCCTATTTCTGATTTAAGGTTTGACATTGTGAGTGTACTTGCTTGCAAAGGTGAACAAGGGACTGGGGTATTAGAGGAAATGAACTGAGGAGACAGAAAGATGATATGACATTATGATATGCATGACATGGCTCCGTTTCAAAGGCTATAATCTCTAGAGCATTGTGCCTCTGAGGTTCATCCATCATTAATGTCTGTTTCCTGTCTTGGTATGTATGCTTGCCTGATCTGCTCCCATCCTGAATACTGCAAGTGTTATTGGATCAGTGATGTGGAATGCACAGTGTTCTGCTGTATAAAGACGGGTACATCACTTTTACCATAAAATCATTGTCTTGTTTTATTGATTTTTTTCAAGTACCAACACCATGAAGAGGTCAGATAATTTTTTGCCCAATTAATCAGAAAGTAGCACAATCAGTTGATTTGACTTTCAACTTTCACTTCAATAGAGTAAAACTGTGAATAGGGTAGCATGGGATGAAGTAATGCTATTCTTAGGTCAATGATGAGGTATTTGAGTTGCAGTGTGACCTGTATAGCAGTGGTGCACATGCACAGTAGATATGGTGTGTGAAAGCTGTGACAGTCTTGCAGTGGAACCTATGGCAGCCTAGCTCATTTGGTGATCAAACTGTTTATGCCACATTGTGAAGTGTATGTTACTACAATGCGATAGCGTTATTTTCCCACGGTACCCTGTCTTCCTATGCCATTAAAAGAAAAGTTGGATATGCAGTAGTGTGAGAGGCGATTTAAGACACTTGACAGTTGCCTACTAAAACTTTACTTGTTTGAGGGCACTGGAGCATTCTGAGGGAGATGAGCAAAACAGCCACATAAAAGCATAAGTCTTTGTTGTTCAAACTGTGTGAACCGATTCATGAGCTCACTGTTCTCGCATTGTGTTCAAAGAAAACACATTTTTCTGTCATTCATGTTAGTTTAGGTGAATCACAGAGAATATGCTCTTTTTACAGTATGATTATGGTCTTGAAGAAAATTTGGATCTTTAATTCATTGGTAAACTGTAAAGCATCTGTATAGCATCTGTATACCATCTGAAGTGTTCTCTTAAAGTCCAGATCCACACCAAACAGCAAGTCAATCCCGGTCTGCAGTGGACACTTTATTTTTAGTACATGCTGATATGACACACGAACGAAAATCCATGTGGGAGAAACCCGAGGAGAGAACAGCGTATTGCTATAACATTAACCATTTGTAATTATGGCATTAAAAATAAAGTCTTTGCTTATCAAGCAAAAGAACAACTCTGTATGGTTTTATTTACAGAGAAGTAATTGTAACACCAAACAAAGTACTGTTATGAGCCATATTTTCAATGAGCCATATCAGAACAGAAACGAATCACGATAACACTAGCCTAAAACTTCAGCAGACCTCTCCCTGTGCAAAGACACCCAGCAGAGCAAAATCTGAATTTACTGCAGATTGTTTGTAGCCCACAAGATACAGAATAGGACTAGGGGACACAAATGTATTTTCAGCTTTTTATGCAAACTTGATTAGGAGACATTGTGTTTATGTTACTGTGGATATTCTGATTCAGCAATTGATTACTGAGTCGGATAGTCCTTTAGAACTAAATAATAAAACTCCATATGTTTAAAGTGAAGAGTTGTTACAACATTATAGCAGCTTTCTAAAGCTCAGTTAACCCTGTGTTGAAGCACTGAGGACTGTCCAGAAACATTGGGGGATAAAATATCTGTCTGAAAACAAAGGCCGTCTGGTCATAGTTATTAATAGCTGAATTAATTAAAGGACAATCAGAATACTTTTTGTAATAATATGATAATGTTATAATGATGAAATATTATATGAATTTTAAATTCATAGCTCAAGAGTTTTCATTTTACAAAAATTGAATCATTTTCTTCACCCTGAAATGAATTTCTTCTATTTTTTCTAACAAAAATACTTAGATTTAACTAAAATGTAGACGTTTAAGAGTTTTACAAAAAACATAGTATAATCCTAAAAATTATTAGTTATTTTTTTATCCATTAATATTATACATTAATCATACAGTTCATTAAATACTTTTTAAAACTTGAGACTTATTAAAATGAAAAATGGGAACAACATGAACATGACTGAATCATACAAGGTAAACAAATAGTTATATTATTGGTTGGAATTGCGATGGTGATTGTGGTTAACCCACTTTCTTTTGTTTATATCAAACTTTTTCAGTTTGATAAAGAGCTTAATAAGCTAATGAAGGAGGCTGGCTTTGTTCTGTACCCTCAACAGATGACTGTACAAAGAAGAATGCTTCTTAAAATAAAATACAATAACAGACAACCCTAAGCATCCTCTTGAAGAGAACATAATTCAACAAGTGTTTTCAGTCACAGGATTCTTCAGATCTGGTGCAACACTAACTGCTACAGGAGATCCTTCCTGGTCACAGCAATCAACATCTATATTGACTCCAGGAAGAAACTTAGTTTATATTATACCAGTATTTTGGGATTAGTTAAGTCTTTGCGATGAATATAATTTATTTGAATTACCCTGGTTTCTCTCTTTTCCACCAGTAGCATCTTGGTCACTAAAATCTATTTCAGATGTCAGAATAAAGGACAGTGCAACTTAATCCAGCTAGCTAAAGGTATTATTCGCACAAGGAGTGAATGCATGTTATAAATATAAATATAACAGATGCCTAAATATTGCATCTAAGCAGTCCTTTAGTGACTGGAACATAGCAAACACTGATAGGATTTCATATGAGAATCAGAATTCATAATTATTGCCAAGTACATTTTCACATACAAGGAATTTGACCTGGTGTAGCCAGTGCATTTTAACAGAAAGAAAAGTAGAATAAAACAAGACCAAATAACAATAAAATATAAAGCCTATATAAAATGTAAAAAGTGACTCACAGTATGTACATAGGATGCAGTGGGGTTCACCTAGAAATGTCTGTGCGAGAAGCAGTGAGAATATCACTACCAAAACAACAGTAAACAACAACAACTGCTATTGTCAAAGCACCGTTGCATACAGCACAGCCGCATAAGTGTGATGCATACATCTGAAAAGCTGTATTATATCGTGGGCTGGATGATGGGAATTTTTATGTCAGGGGCAACTCTCTGCCTTTTTCTTGCGCTATTATGATGTTCCATATGTGTTGCACTTTATGTTTAGTCAGTATACTGTTGGATGTAAAAAAAGGCACTTTATTTAATGAGGCATAAAATATAAATCAAGTACAAGTTGGAGTTTCTTGTAAAAGCGGAGTGCTCATTAAGATTCAGTGTCAGAAACCACAGCTTCTTAGGTTCATAAAGAAACATATGTCATAAAGTGTAATTTTCTTTGTAAGTTGTCAGTCAGTCATTATCTACTGCTTATTCCATAGTGGGTTGCAGGGGAGCTGGTGCCTATCTCCAGCAGTCTATGGGTGAGAGGCAGGGTACACCCTGGACAGATCGCCAGTCCATCGCAGGGCAACACACAAACAACCATGCACACACTCATTCATTCATACACCTAAGGTCAATTTAGAGTGACCAATTAACCTAACAGGCATGTCTGTGGGAGGAAGCCGGAGTACCCGGTGAGAACCCATGCATGCACGGGGAGAACATGCAAACTCCATGCAGAAAGACCCCAGGCTGGGATTTGAACCCAGGACCTTCTTGCTGCAAGGCAACAGTGCTACCAACTGCACCACCGTGCAGCCCTCTTTGTAAGTTGTAAAACTTAATAAAAGGAATTTGCTCATTGCTGTCCTGGACATTTGACCCTATCTAGGAATCAGATCTGAGACTTTTAGCATAAACTAGAGAGCCCCTGTTTTAAAACCCATTCTGCACACTAAAAGCAGTCATACTTGCATTAAAACACTGCTTCTAAGCTGAATGAACCTCCATATTGTGCAGTTATTTTTATCAGATAGTTATATGTGTCTTCATGACACATTTATTTTCTCCCCACCAAACACCCCGGTAGGCCAGAAAAGGGGTAATCAACGCTCTCGGGAAACTCTTCTGTTGCTTACTGAAGCAGCAGCAACTCTGACCAAAAAAACTAAAAGTAAGTCAAAACTAAAAGTGAAAGCTATCAAAGACCTCTAATCTTTCCCATTTGGATAAAACCAACCAATTTTCATTCCGATTATACCTCTTTCCCTTGGAGTCTTTTTCTACCACTGTTATCAGTGCAAAGTGAAGAGTTGCATGCTCCTGTTGCATCCATGTGTTTGTGTATGCTTGGCTGGACCATCACAGGCACAAGAAGGAGAGTTTGAGCTCTGGTAAGACCATCAAAACACAGCTTTAGCCTCTCATAGCAAATTGCTGTCACACTCGAATCAATGAAAGAGGAGCTAAGTCTCCTTCTGTTCGCTCAAAAAGGCTTCAGTGGCTTGAAAAGGACACCAAGTGTTCTGACTTTTGTCACTATGACTTTTAAACTGTGGCTTGAGTATTGGTGCCTTTTTGTTTATACCCCTGATAGACTAGACTTGAAAAACACACATTTATGTGAATAAGATGGACTCTACTGTTGGATTGCACTGAAGAAGTCTTCATACCCCTTGAACATTTCAAGATTTTTTACAAATAAAAATCTGAAGAAAATAGCATGCAATTATATTAAATACCTTTTACTTTGACGCCCTTAAATAGAATACTGTGCAATCTATTGAAATTTATTCTCAGTATATATACAACTTTTCTGTGAAGGCCTAAGAGGTTTTGTAACAGAATTACGAAGACCAACGAACACACCAGACAGGTCAGCGTTAAAGCTGTGGAGAGGTTTAAAGGAGAGTTAAGAGTACAAAACAATTTCCCAAGATTTGAATATCTTGCACAGCACTGTTCAATCCATCATCCTAAAATGGAAAGTTGTGGCACAAAAGCAAATCTACCAATACATGGCTATCCATCTAAGCCAGGCACGGAGAGCATTAATCAGAGAATCAGACAGCAGGCCTATAACTCTGGACGAGTTGTGATGATCCACAGCTCAGAAAGCAGAGTCTCCTAAAAAGACAACTGTCAGGGGATTGTCCCTCAAATATGGCATTTATTAAACGATAGATGTTTGCTTCCAGTCATAAAAAAAGCTGGTCTTGTCAGAGGAAAGGAAGAGTATGGCACAACTAGGAGACTACCAAGACATGGTCACCGACCTACACTGGCATTAAGGAGAGAATTTTAAGTTTTAAGTAGGTTTAGGTTTTAAAGCTTTGAACATCTCACACAGCCCAATCCATCTTCTATGGAAACCTATCCTACTTTAAACCTATCAAGACATGACTGTCCACCTAAATTGATAAGCCAGGCAAGGAGACTATTAATCAGAGCCGATGGTAACTCTGAAGGAGAAGCAGAAATCCACAGCTCAGGTGGAAGAATATGTTGACTTAACAAGAAGTGGTGTACACCACAAATTTGGTCTTTAAGGAAGAGTAGCAAAAAGAAAGTCATTCTTAAAACAAGCCATAGGAAGTCCTGTTTATAAGCCATGTAGGAGACAGATCAATGTAGAAAAAGCTAATATGGGACCAAAAATAAA
The DNA here is from genome assembly GCF_021462225.1 of Girardinichthys multiradiatus. Lineage (NCBI taxonomy): Eukaryota > Metazoa > Chordata > Actinopteri > Cyprinodontiformes > Goodeidae > Girardinichthys > Girardinichthys multiradiatus. Next base: position 23,685,975 of record NC_061810.1, on the reverse strand, counting down.
TTTTTGGCAGACCCATCTGTGGCGAAACAGTATCATCGCACAAGACCCTGAACAAATCACCCCCACATATGGTAGTGGCAGGATCATGCTGTGGGGAAGCCTTTCTTCAGATGGGACACTTAGGTTGGTCAGAGTTAATGGGAAGCTTTTAACAGCTTAAAGCATATCCACTGTGTTAGAATGGCCCAGTCCAAATCCTAATAAAATAGACTGAAGTATGTAGTTGTAACATGAAAAATCTTAAGTAGTGTTTTTTCAAGGCACTGAAATGAGTCACACAAAGCACTGAATACAACCTCTATGAGTGAATATGCAGCCACCAATGGTGTATGCTGTTATGATGCTTTAATTTCCTTCACATTAGACTCCTCATATAGTATTTTGGTCATTCAAATCATTGATATACTATTTAAAATGTGTTCTTCTCAATAGTTCTAATAGGTATGCAGGAAAAGGGTTTCACAACCAAATTTTTAAAAAGTGCAGCGTGCTTCCATCAGTACATGCTTTCACTATACTGGGGGCAGAGCCATGTTGCTAAATGCAGCTTTGATATCATTGGAACCAATATGGTTTATCTCCTAGGGCTTGTTACAAATTAAACATCTACACTGACTTCACAAGATAAATCATATGAGCTGTCACTCTAAGAGAGACATCTTAGACTTCAATTTGCATTGAAACATCCTGCCTCATTTAAAAAGTCAAGGAGATAAAAAAAAGAAAGAAGGAGCAAAGGACAAACATGTGTGTGACAGATTTCTCATTGTTAAAATGTAATCTGGCATTTAAGACTGCAGTAATCCCAGGCTATGCAAGAGTTGGGCTGTACTGAAAATGACATAGCTTGGTGATTTATATGACGAACGCTTGCTTCATGTTAAGTATCAAATTATTGCCATGACAGCTGTAGCTTATGCAAAAGGCCGTGTGTGTCTGCTGGAAAGTTGTGAAACTGAGCAGTGGGTGTTTTCTTCTGTGTGTGATTTTGTCTGTGCATGCATCTTACATGTTTGTGTGCTTGTGAGTGTGTGTGCCTGCAGCAGACGTGGGTGTCTACCATATAGTGTGCTGAGGTTCGGATTGGCCTGTCAGTCTCAGTGAAGTAGGGAAAGGAGAGAGACGACAGGTGTCACGACTGTGAAGGAGATGGATGAGAGAGCAAAGGAGGGGGAAGAAGAAAGCAAACTTTGTGCAGCTGCTGGAAAAGTTTTGTACCTTACTCAATAAAGAAATGCTAATGAGGGTCCAGTGAGAATGACGGAGTATTTTTTGGTATAAACTAGCTTTCGAAACAAAAAGGGTTAGGGTTAGGGTTTAGGTAATTTTTTTTTAAAGATTCTATGCATATCTGGGAATATACTGCTAAAAATGAAGTACATGAATAATTGTTAACACTGAAAATAGCGTCACTGTGGTTGTTTGAGGATCAAAATGCAGGCAGTCGCAAGACAGGGAGCATTGGATCTTTAAAAAACAATGATTAACTTTTGACAAGGAGCCAAGAAGACCAATGAGTATGTACCTGTCAGGTATAAAGTTATGTCCTATAGTGTATTGGTACCCCTGCTGTTGCCAAAATAGCAGTGAAATGTAAAGGTTTGGACTCCACTAGACCCTTTAAGGTGTGCTGTGGTATCTGGGACCAAGATTTTAGTATCAGATCATTTCAGTGCTGGGGGTTGTGGGGTGCTGGGACCCCAGCCGTGGAGTGAAACATGGATGAACATGGACTCTGAACTGTACACAAAGGCCAGTATGAACCTCTGCACCTTTCAACATCACGCTAACCTATACCTAGGAGCTGGAATCTTTGACCCAAGGGCACGTTCCCCCCTTTGTTCTCTCCATCCGACGGTTTGCACCGCAGCTAATGGAGAGACCGTGCATTAGCCGAAGGCCATTATACCCGCGAGGATTAGGCTACTACCTTCCAAGAATTCTTGGATCCAAAGTAACTTTGAACCTTCAATTGAACACCCGCCAATCAAAGGCAACAACAAAGTTAAGTGATGATCTGCTGTTGGAGTACCCAGCATCCATTTATAAAAGGGTAGAAATAAGAAAAGCACGGCTTGACTTTTCTTTGAGACTCGCAGAAGATACAGAAGCTCCCAAGGGACGTTGTCTCGAAGTGAAGCGGTTTTCCCCTGCCTAAACGAGGACAACGGGACAGCAGCATCACATGCCTTCCTGCACATCCAGGAAGCGAGAGTTACCCCGTCACACCGCGGCCACTGAAGACAAATAACAAACGTGCCTTTGTCGTACAATTTGGCCAGGCTGGCTAAACAGCTGACCCTGCCACAGCTACTGAGACTAGCTGCAATGCTAGTCCCTTTGTTAATGCCCACACGTGAATGACCGGGACAACTTCGCTACCCAAAACCAGCGCCCTTCTGAACTCCTTCTCCAGAAATGGTTAGTGTAAGAGGTAGTGTTTGGGCAGAAAGAAGATTGGTTTAGGATGAAATAATATAAATGTACTGTATATTTTATGAAGTTTTGTTTCTGTTTGTTTTGAGAAAACTCAACTATCTAAGTGCTTGCAGACTACCTGCTCAGCTATTGTGAACAGACAGTTCATTATTGGTAATTACACTGCTCAAAAAAATAAAGGGAACACTTAAACAACACAATAAAACTCCAAGTAAATCAAACTTCTGTGAAATCAAACTGTCCACTTAGGAAGTAACACTGATTGACAATCAATTTCACCTGCTGTTGTGCAAATGAAATAGACAACAGGGGGAAATCTTTGGCGATTAGCAAGACACTCAATAAAGGAGTGGTTCTGCAGGTGGGGACCACAGACCACTTCTCAGTACCTATGCTTTCTGGCTGATGTTTTGGTCACTTTTGAATGTTGGTGGTGCTTTCACACTCGTGGTAGCATGAGATGGACTCTACAACCCACACAAGTGGCTCAGGTAGTGCAGCTCATCCAGGATGGTACATCAATGTGAGCTGTGGCAAGAAGGTTTGATGTGTCTGTCAGTGTAGTGAGACAGGCCAGTACACCAGGAGATGTGGAGGAGGCCGTAAGAGGGCAACAACCCAGCGGCAGGACCACTACCTCTGCCTTTGTGCAAGGAGGAACAGGAGGAGCACTGCCAGAGCCCTGCAAAATGACCTCCAGCAGGCCACAAATGTGCATGTCTCTGCACAAACGGTTAGAAACCGACTCCATGAGGATGGTATGAGGGCCTGACGTCCTCAAATGGGGGTTGTGCTCACAGCCCAACACCGTGCAGGACGCTTGGCATATACCAGAGAACACCAGGATTGGAAAATTCGCCACTGGCGCCCTTTGCTCTTCACAGATGAAAGCAGGTTCACACTGAGTACATGTGACAGATGTGACAGAGTCTGGAGACACCGTTGAGAGCGATCTGCTGCCTGCAACATCCTTCAGCATGACCGGTTTGGCAGTGGGTCAGTAATTTTGTGGGGTGGCATTTCTTTGGAGGGCCACACGGCCCTTCGTGTGCTCGCCAGAGGTAGCCTGACTGCCATTAGGTACTGAGATGAGATCCTCAGACCCCTTGTGAGACCATATGCTGGGGCGGTTGGCCCTGGGTTCCTCCTAATGCAGGACAATGCTAGACCTCATGTGGCTGGAGTGTGTCAGCAGTTCCTGCAAGATGAAGACATTGAAGCTATGGACTTGCCCGCCCGTTCCCCAGACCTGAATCCGATTGAGCACATCTGGGACATCATGTCTCACTCCATCCACCAACGTCACGTTGCACCACAGACTGTCCAGGAGTTGGTGGATGCTTTAGTCCAGGTCTGGGAGGAGATCCCTCAGGAGACCATCCGCCGTCTCATCAGGAGCATGCCCAGGCGTTGTAGGGAGGTCATACAGGCACGTGGAGGTCATACACAATACTGAGCCTCATTTTGACTTGTTTTAAGGACATTACATCAAAGTTGGATCCGCTTGTAGTGTGATTTTCCACTTTAATTTTGTGTGACTCCAAATCCAGGCCTCCATTGGTTAATAAATTTGATTTCCATTGATGATTTTTGTGTGATTTTCTTGTCAGCATTTTCAACTTTGTACAGAACAAAGTATACAATGAGAATATTTCATTCATTCAGATCTAGGATGTGTTATTTGAGTGTTCCCTTTATTTTTTTGAGCAGTGTATTTTGTTCTGTGTTGTGTTTTAAAGTTAAGACAGCTTTATTTGAAGCGTGGTTTTTAAACATAGATCGACCATAACGCTCCATAAATGCTTATGCATTTTGATCCTTGCATTAATGGTATTTTACAGTACACATGAGACTTAAGGAAGCTATAGGCTTACCTTTGTTAGCTGAAACTGCTAGCACCAGTCAAGGCAGGGGTAACACGTGACTCGCGAAAGATGTTGGTTCTTATTCAAAATAATATTTCCTTGAATATTATTGCACTAAATAAAGACAGCTAATTAAACACCATTAAGAATCATTTATCTAGAAAGGTTGCTGATTCTTATTCAAAATAATATTTCTTTAAATATTATTCTAATATTTCCTTGATAATATTTCCTAAATATTATTGCACTAAATGAAGACAGCTAATTAAACACCATTGAGAATTCGTTAGCCTGAAGGTTGGTTTTGTTCAGCAAATCATTCTTTTAAATATTATTTTATTAAAATAATGTTTTATCTGATGTTGCAGTGTCATTGGTGATACCAATTATTACCTAAGTTAGTTCCAAGACTAACTTAACCTAATTAATCCTTGGTGATCAAACATAAATAACAATGGTAATGTGTCATTACTCTACTGGTCATGGTTTTTAACCATATTTGATGCACTTGTTCATATTGTATGTAGAGTTCATGGGTCTTCCTTATTCTTTCATTTTGCTTGGTAGTTAAGTTGGATTGTTCTAGGATACCAAAATGTTTGTTGATTGAAATTTGTCTGACTTTAAATTGACAAATTTTTGTAAATAAATTATTGTATTTTAAGAAATTGTGTGAATTTATTCCATGTGTGTGCAGAGTTTGCTGTTTGCAGTAATGCCAGAGCTCGTTTCACCCTTTTCTCTGTTGTCCTAATACCACCGCCTTATTGGGCTGGTATTCATAGGACAACTTTTAGCAGACCGAATTATTATTTATTTAAATATCAAATAATATGATCATAATAATAATTACAACAAGGGTGAGGCATCCATGCTTCAGACTAGTTTGTACGACACATCCCATGGATGCTTAATTAGACTCAGATCTGGCAAATTTAGAGGAAGAAGTTGACACCTGAATCTTAAGTGCTTAAGTAGAAGGTAACTGGGCTTCTTATCCTGTTTCTTGAAGATGTTTTACCTCTCCTTCAAAAGGCTTTTTCAGTCGTTTGAACTTGAGTTGAAACTATCAGGCTTATAAATTGTAGTCAGAGCAAACCCACAAAAAGGGGAGCTAAGGTCACAAATGTTGCCTTTAAGGTAACATTAGTCACTGGCCCTACCATCCATTTGGTTCAATTAACCTGACAATCGAAATATACCATTTAACCATGGTTCACCCCCAGGATAAAAAATCCAGACACATATTTAGTGGAGTGGTATTTTCACAAAAGGAGTACCCAACACGGAAGAGCAAACTCATTGGGTCAAGACTTGGCAGTTAATTTACATGTAAAGGACAGGAGACAATGTTTAGAAAATAGCAGTAAGAACATTGTGGACAAGAAAATTTAGTTGTTCAGGAGAGGAAAGAAGCAATTCACTATAAGCATGAAAAAAGGAGGTGTTGGCCCATAATGTTTTATTTTTCTAACACATACAGTGCAGCTTTGACTTGTTTCCTCAGCCGTTCTCACAGATTTTCACACCTTGACAAATGTGACCAAAACAATTTACATTCTGGCATTGTTAGGTGACACAGTTGGATCATCAAGTGACAATAAACTAAATATTGACCAAATGAAAGTAGGGTCAGTGACTCAGTGACCTTAACATTCCTATGTGACCTTAATGGCCTCAATAGTGTAATTGTTCTGACTACAACTTATACAAAGATCCGTCTGCATTGCATGACTTCGGTCAGGCACATTCAGAGATCTATGTCCCACCTAGCTATGGCACTGGCGGTGAAGCGATGCATCTTTTCATCAAAAAGTATCTTTTAATAGCTTTTTTATCTTTAATAGGTAATAGTTTTGTTTGACATATAGTGGCCAATTGGTTACACACATTATTATTTTGCTGTAGTTTACTTTTACACCATAGGAGATAATTGAAAAAATATAAGGTTACAAAGGAAGACGCATTTTGTTTTGTTATGGTGTGAAGTGTTCCCTGTTGCTCCTTCTCTCCTTAAATCTGCTCCCTAAAGGTCTTGAAGAAGCTCGGCATAAATATTTCACTAAACTGCATTCTTAGGTTATCAATTATAAAATGCTATATTCTTATAAATATTCTAAAAGTACAGCTGGACTCTGCTTCTTCCTTGGAGTATTAAAAATTCATACACACCTAGCAAACTGCGAAAATCTTCTTCCACGCAGAACCCGTACGAACACAACTGCTGAAATGTATGCAGGTGTTCTCGCTTTTAGTTTTTTTTGTTTGCATGTGGGAGCAGGTTTCGCGTGTTTGTTTGTGTCTATAAAATCTTGGGTGTCTGTAGGACACATTTTGTTGGCGTATCGGATGAGCACAGTTGAAGCTTGGAAAGTGCAGAGAAAGGTGAAAAACACTGAGCAATCTGAACCAGCAGAGTGCTATTCAAACACTGGATATACATGTAAAACTATTTTATCGCTATCATTTAGTCCCAGTCTTTATTTAGTCCCAAAAATACATAGAAATTGTAACTTTTTAAGCCATTACATCCTGTTTAAATCTAACCGAAACAATGTTGTTGAAAGCCTGACTTGTTTAGCCCATGTATTTACGCCTTAAAATTTTGACCACATTTAGACAGAAGAAAAATAAGCTTTTTCTATGTCTTTTTATTAAAATGTTGCTCAGGTAGTAGCTCTATAAACATTCTAAATGGTACAAATCCAGGGTAAGACTCAAAATTGTAACTTTTGTTTTGTCAGTTCGATGCAGATGTGCACACAAATGCACTGTTTCTGTCTCAAGCACACCAACCTTGGTGAGATGTCACAGCCCTGTTGCATGAAGGCTCCCAAAGAAAACCATAGAGAGTTGAAGATCCCAAACTCATTGGGAGGCTGGTCAGTGGGGCCCGGCTCTGTGGCACCCTCCTCTGGTTCCTCTGCATGCCACTCATATGGACTGAAGCGACTTACCTGGAAAGGCAAAAAAAGGGTCAGGTAATTTCTAGGATCATTAGGAAAGATAAAGCAAAGGTTACAGATTCAACAGAATGATAAATACACTTGACATTTTTCTTGTCCACACATATTTTTTCACGTTAACTAGCTGATTCACTTGTCTACAGGTTAAATGATACAAATCAATATTAATATATTATGCTGCATGTGCTAACACAGTTTTAAAAAAAAGTATGATTAGCCAAACGTATCGAGGTGTTAATGGCCTTTTTCAAAGAGAATGAAGTATCTGAAGAGAAAAAGGTTCTGTTTGCCAATATCCTGTTCAATAACATAACAATAAAAAAGTTTTCTTGAACGTGCAGAAACCCTGGTGTCAACATCAGAAAACTGCTAAACTAATCCTCTATCTGCATTTGTTCAATGACAGATATAGATGATAGTTTTCACTAAATGAACCAGTTAATATAGATTAATTACACACAGATTTATCTTTTCAAGTCTTTATTTTGGGTTAATAATGACAATTATCTGCTTACAGCTAATGACAACCATTCAGATTGAAGTCTGATACTGTAACAGTAATAGTGGACTGAAACACCACTCAAAAGAAAATTTGGATTTCATCAAATAATCGGAATTCAACATCAAGACCTGCAGTGTTAACGTAGCTTATGTTTATTACCTGCTTAAAGGTTATTTTTGAAAGGTATTTTCAAACTCACAAATGAGCTTCATCAGAAGGCATATTCTACTTTATTAAATATGACTGTACTTGAAAAACACTCATTGGCCACCTTAATATTACACTGTGTTGGGATTGACTTGGACCACTTTTGCCTTCAGAACTTCCCTAAATCTCAGGATTTAAGGATAAATTCATCAAGGTGTCAGAAACATTCCTCTGAGATTTTGGTCAATATTGACTTGATAATAGACTTGCTACACAGATATGTCAACAACACGTCCACAACTCTTGTTTTAACACGAGATCGTGAAATTGTGAGATTGTTGAGGTCACTGGAGTACAGTGAATATGTTGCCATTTTAAAGAAACTAGTCTGAGATGGTTTTAGCTTTGTGAGATTGTGCATTTCTGACTGGAAGTAGCCATCAGGAGATTTGTACAGCAACAGTACAGTTGTAGGCTGGGTTGTGTAAGCAATGCTTACATGGTCTTAAAAGCCAAAGGTGTGTCAAGAAAATATCTAGACCCCGATCACTTTCACCTGCCTGAACTGTTTATGCAAGGCAGGGTGGATCATGGACCCATGCTCCTATGATGTTTACAGTAAATTCTGATCCTTATCGTTCTTTTTAGGTAAACCTTTGCAAATTTTAATGAAGTGTAGTGAAGTGATGAGTATATTGGATATTTTGAGTTAAAAACGTTCAATTTGATTTCTGTCTAGAAATGAAACTGAATTATAAACAATTTTAATGTGAAACTGACTCTGACTTTCATCTGTGGACCAAAGCCTTTAATAACCATATGCAAAGTTTTTCAATTCAGCTCAATAGCTGATGCTCAGTTTCTATGAATTACTTACCAAAAACAGGACAACGCTGACTCCAATGTAAGCAAACACTATACACATCCAGATCTCATAGGCCAGTGGGTCCAGGAAGGAGAAGACACCTGGTTTAGACTTCTGAGGCTTTTTGATCATGATGGAGATTCCAAGAGACATGAAGGGTTTAGAGAAATCAATCACTTCTTCTCGCACCAATGTTATGGTCAGTGGGGCCACAGCAATTTCTGCTTTCTGCAAAGAAGTAGAGAAAGGCCAGGAAGGTCATATCAGTCACATTATTGTGTAATTAATTTTGAGATTACATATAACACAGATAGGTGGAAGGGAATGTGAAGTGAATAAAGTAAAAAGGAAGGACAAACATGAACTGGTATTGCAGATGAGGAAAGAAATGGACGAGGGAAGGTTAAAGGAGATAGAGGAAGAAGAGGGCAAACCAGAATGACACAGCAGTAATTTATACAGTATGTTGGCCTGAGAGGGACACATCCGGAATATAAATGAGTCAGCAAGGTCTAACTAGCATCTGCATGTAATTGTGCTGCAGAACACAGGTCTTCAACAATCGGTATCTAAAGTTGTAGCTGAAAAAGGTAATAATAAACAATTAAAATGAAAAACTATTCTGGCCTAAAAAACTACAATCAGTTCTGAAAAATTACATTGATCATATGAAACCCCAATAAACTTTTTTTTTATGAATACAGTGAAGAGTTCGGAATTGGTGTCATTTTCCAAGCTTTCTTCCGCATAAAAAAGGGAAATGAACAATGGAGAATAATGACTTTAAATTGTTTATCTTCCTGTGCCTGAATCCTGCTCTTAAACAGCAAAATATCACACATTGCTGAAGTTTGTGATTTATTTCACTAAAAGAAAATGAGCAATTTCCTCACAGAAAAATTAAAAAAGATATCTAAAACATTATTTAAGTCAGGTTGCCGTATTACTGGTTTAAAATGCAATATAAACCACAAACAGCAACTATTCTCCAGAAGAGATAAAGCAGTTCTTGAAAACATTCAACAAAATTGATGAGTGTGTTTTTTAATTCAGGTCAAAAATATAAAACTTTAAAATTATACTCTTAGGCCCCAGGCCCTTTGATACATTGCGGATCATGGTCTACCTTCAACACTTTGACCACTGAATATAGACAGTACTCCTCTGCCCTGTGACCCTAAACCAGCTTAAGTAACAATAGAAAATAAACGGAGTTTTAATTCTGTTATTCTAGAAAATGATTCGTATTTAGTATTACACTTTGTTATTTTAGTCTTTCTACAAGTGTGAATGTTGCATGGCAAAAAAAGAATAATTAAAGCTGAGTTTTGTTAGTGCTACCACAAAGGTATTGAAGGTCATAGAAGCATAAAACAATTTTGTTTTAAATGCTGAAAGTTTAGTGCTAAATGTGTCCAGACAGGAATTTAGACAATGTTCTAATTCTGAACTTAGACACAAAGGCAGCCCCGCTCTAAAACAGCCCTACTGAGACAATTGATTCTCTCTGAATTGTTTGCCCACTTTTTCATGTGACAATTTTTATGCATTTTGAGTAAAGTCCAACCATATTTAAATATATACGTACTATATTGCCAAAAGTATTCGCGAGGTGAGGGCAGGACTCTGCAGGCCAGTCATGGTCATCCACACTAAACTCGCATCTATGCCTTTACGGACTTTGCTTTGTGCACTGGTGCAGAGTCATGTTGGAAGAGGAAGATGCTATCTCCATACTGTTCCCACAAAGTTAGTAGCATGCAGTTGTTCAAAATATTTTGGTATGCTGAAGCATTCAGAGTTCCTTTCACTGGAAGTGAGGGGCCAAGCTTAGCTCCTGAAAATCAACCCTACAAAATAATCCTCCCTCCACCAAACTTTACACCTGGCACAAAATAGTCAGACAAGTCCTATTCTACTGGCAACCTCCAAACCCAGACTTGTCCATCAGGTTACTATCATGAATCACTTAGGTAGTCAAAGTAGAACAAACCAGAGGATGAAAACAGACTCAACACACAGGATATAGACGGTAAGGGAGGTTTATTTCTAGGGTAGGCTTGCCTAGGAAACTAAGTTGGAGTAGTCCAGGAACCAGGGGAGGAGGCCGGAATCCAGGAAACCAAGGAGAGAGTGCTGATGGTGAGTATATTTACAGTGCAGTCCTTAGGAGGGAATATTACCAGGTGCAGGCAGGCAGGTAGGCAGATAGGCAGATAGGCAGGTCGACAGGTAGACAGGCAGGTAGGTAGGTAGCCGGGCAGGTAGGCAGACAGGCAGTCCACATAACAGAGGTTATGTTCCAGCAAAGGACTGTACCAGCAGCTGCCTTAAGAAGCCCCATGAGCTCATCAGGAAATGAGTTGCAGCTGCTGATAACGAGCTGCCAGAACCAACCAGGAGGAGAGGAGCTGAGATCCTACAGTACCCTCCTCTCAACGATTGCCTCGTTCAGGATGGTGTTTGTAGAAGGTCGTGATGAGAGCAGGATCAAGGATGTGAGAACGGGGAACCCAGGTTCTCTCTTCGGGTCCATATCCTGCCCAATCCACAAGATATTGAAATCCACGCCCCCTACGCCGAACATCCAGGATACGATTGACCGTATATGCAGGGTGGTCATCAATGAGTCGAGCGTGGGGAGGGGGCTTGGTAGGTGGACTCAGGGGGCTTTCAGAGACTGGCTTGATCTGAGAAACATGGAAAGTAGGATGAATGTGCATGGAAGATGGTAGTTTGAGTCTCACCGCAGATGGACTGATGATCCTCTCAATGAGAAAAGGGCCAATGTAACGGGGGGCCAACTTTCTGGGAGTATCCTTTAATTTAATATTCCTGGTAGATAACCAGACCCTCTGATTGATTCGGTAGATAGGTGCAGCAGAACGGCGATGGTTGGCGAACCTCTTATTTTGTTCCAAAGTGCGTAGGAGGGTCCTCCTGGTCTGTCGCCAAATCCTACGACACCTGGAAACATAATGCTGAACAGAGGGGACCTGGATGTCAGATTCAATACTGGGAAACAGCGGTGGTAGATAGCCAAGGGAAGCCTCAAAGGGGGACAAACCAGTAGCAGAGGAAGTATGTGTGTTATGAGCATATTCAATCCATGTGAGATGTTTGCACCAAGAAGAGGGGTTGTCATTTATTACGCACCTTAAGGCTACTTCGAGTTCCTGGTTGCATCTTTCTGTCTGTCCATTAGATTGGGGTGGTATCCAGATGAAAAACCTACGGAGGCCCCTAGAGCCTTGCAGAACTCCTTCCAGACTTGCGAGATGAACTGCAGGCCTCGGTCAGAAACAATATCCATACGAATGCCATGGATGCGGAAAACGTGGAGAACCAGGAGTTGGGCAGTCTCAAATGCAGACGGGAGCTTGGATAATGGAACAAAATGGGCTGCTTTAGAAAATCTGTCAACAACAGTAAGGATGACTGTGTTACCGTCAGATGGCGGGAGACCAGTAATGAAATCAATGGACATGTGGGACCAGGGGCGGCTAGGGGTGGGCAGAGGTTGAAGAAGACCAGCAGGGGGTTGATTAGTGTTCTTGTTTTGAGCATATGAGGGACAAGCTGCAACAAAGTCTTTAATGTTGAGATTCATAGTCGGCCACCAGAAATACCTCTTGGTAAATGTGGTCATGCGAGTCATCCCAGGATGACAAGTCAGCTTATTGTTGTGCACCCAATCCAGAACTTTATTGACGACAGAGTTGGGAACAAACAACTTGCCCACTGGGCCAGTACCTGGGTCAGGTTCGGACCTCTGTGCCTCCCTGATGTCCTTCTCAATGGCCCAGGTGAGGGCGCCCACAATACAAGAGTCTGGGAGGATGGAGGCTTCAGTCTTAGGTTGGTCAGAATGAGAGAATTGGCGAGAGAGAGCGTCAGGCTTAGTGTTCTTGGAACCGGGTCTGTAGGAGATAGAAAAATGAAAACAAGCAAAAAACAGAGACCAACGGGCTTGTCTGGGGTTAAGTCTCTTGGCATTTTGAATGTAGGAGAGGTTCTTGTGATCAGTCCAAATGAGAAAAGGGATTTCAGTACCCTCTAACCAATGCCGCCATTCCTCAAGCGCCAACTTAATGGCTAAAAGTTCACGGTTGCCCACATCATAATTTTGCTCTGCTGGAGACAAGCGATGAGAAAAATAGGCGCATGGATGTACTTTATCATCCACAGAGGACCATTGAGATAAAATGGCCCCTACTCCAATGTCAGAAGCATCAACCTCTACAATAAATTGTTTATATGGATCAGGATGGGTCAATATGGGCGCCGAAAAAAATAGAGTCTTTAACTCACCAAATGCCCTTTCCGCCTCAGGGGTCCAATGGAATGTTCTCAGAGAGGAGGTGAGTTGAGTGAGGGGTGCAGTGACCTGACTGTAGTTCCTTATAAACCTCCTATAGAAATGTGCAAATCCCAGAAACCTTTGAAGTTGCCTGCGATCAGTTGGAGTAGGCCACTCTGCCACTGCCTTGGTCTTCTCGGGATCAGTTCTGTATTTGCCTGCTTCAAAAATGAAACCCAAAAAAGACACGGATGTGACGCTGAACTCGCATTTTTCGGCTTTAACAAAGAGTTGATTTTCAAAAAGCCTTTGGAGAACTGTTCTGATGTGTTGGTGATGTTGTTCTATGTCCTGGGAAAAAATCAAAATGTCATCCAGATAAACAAAAACAAAGAGGTTGAGGAAATCGCGAAGAACATCATTAATGAGAGCCTGAAAAACAGTGGGTGCATTAGTCATACCGAAAGGCATGACCAGATACTCAAAATGTCCTAGGGGGGTTTTGAAAGCTGTTTTCCACTCATCACCCTCACGGATCCGGACCAAATGGTAAGCATTGCGCAGGTCGAGTTTAGTGAAGATCTTGGCAGAATGTAATTGTTCATGTACTGAGTCAATAAGTGGTAGTGGGTATTTATTTTTAATAGTAATTTGGTTCAACCCTCTATAATCAATGCAAGGTCTTAATGTGCCGTCCTTCTTACCCACGAAGAAAAATCCGGCGCCAACAGGGGAGGTGGACGGACGAATGATCCCAGAAGCTAAAGAATCCTCAATGTATTCTTTCATGACCTCTTTCTCGGGTCCGGAGAGATTATAGAGTCTGCTGGATGGTAGTGGAGCGCCTGGGAGGAGATCAATAGGGCAGTCATAGGGGCGATGCGGAGGTAGAGAAAGAGCCCCTTGTTTACTAAACACAGTTGCGAGATTATGGTATTCAGGTGGAACTTTGGATAAATCAACAGGCTCAGGAGGTTTGAGTTGTTTAGTAGAGTGAGAGATGGAAGTTCTTAAACAATTCTGGAGACAGAAATTACTCCATCTCTCTACTCTGCCCTCCACCCAATTAATAGTGGGATTATGTTTCTGCAACCAAGGAAACCCCAAAACTAATTGTGGAGAGATGGAAGAGATAATAAAGAACTCACCCTTTTCATGATGATTACCAGAGGTGATGATGTGAAGCTGAGGAACTTTAAATCTCACTTGAGACATGGTTTGACCAGTGATGCCAGTGACAGAAATGGAGTGGTTGAGAGGCTGAGAGGGTATTTGAAGTTTATTAACCAGGTCTGAGGAAATAAGATTCTGTTCAGCACCAGAATCAATAAAAGCGTCAACAGGAAACTTCTCTTGGCCGACAATAATAGTGGCCGGAAAACACAGACGGGAGACAGGGGAAGAATGGGATATGCTCATCAACGTCCCCTGTTTTATTGATGAGCTCTCTCTTTTCCCTTCTTAGGGCATCTTGCAATGAAATGTCCTCTTTGTCCACAATATAAACAAAGACCAGCCTCAAAGCGCCGTTGTCGTTCCTCTGGGGAGAGTCGAGTGTGGCCAATCTGCATCAGCTCCGGTTCAGTAGACCCCTCTGTAGCTTGAACAGAAGTGGGTGCGTCGAGGAAAGTGGTTTGAGGTGCCAGAGAGTGATGCCACTGGGAATTGAAGTCCTTTTCTGTTCGTCTCTCCCTCAGACGGTTGTCAATGCGGATCGATAGGTTGATTAATTCATCCAGTCTTTCGGGTTCATCTCTCAAAACCAACTGGTCCTTTATTTGATCTGCAAGGGAGTTAACAAAAATACCCTTGAGTGCCGCTTCATCCCAACCCACCTCCTGCGCTGCCACCCGGAAGTCGATGGCAAACTCCGCCAACGCTCTCCTTCTCTGTTTGAGGGTGAGTATTCTCTTAGCCGCTGCCTCCTGCTGGAGTGGTTGGTCGAAGACCTTCTTAAAGTGACTGAAAAAAGTAGCATAACTAAGAGACTCAACAGGGTTAGATGCCAAATAAGCGTGCGCCCAGCGCAGAGCAGGTTCCCTTAGCGAGGTTACAATATAGGTAATCTTGGAGGCAGCAGTAGGGAAAAGAGAGGGGGAACGACTGAATGCTAACTCACACTGCAGAGAAAAGCCACCAAAGTTATTAGGATTACCATCAAAAAGTTCAGACGGACGGAAGTCAGGCTCACAGATCCCAGAAGAGAGGGTTGTGGACGATTGAGAATTCTCTATTTGAACTGGAGGAGTTGGAGAAGCAGGTGAGAGTTTGGTTAGTATTTCACTTAGAGCATGAACCATACCACCAAGTTCTGTGAGATGGGAGTCTGTAGTCCTTTGTTGTTGCAGTAGCTGTTGGAGCATGGTTTCATTAGATTGTAAGCATTCTTTAATGGAAGTCTGTTCATCATCTGAATTGTTCTTTGACATGTTAGATGGCTGGAACATACTATCATGAATCACTTAGGTAGTCAAAATAGAACAAACCAGAGGATGAAAACAGACTCAACACACAGGATATAGACAGTAAGTGAGGTTTATTTCTAGGGTAGGTTTGCCTAGGAATCTAAGTTGGAGTAGTCCAGGAACCAGGGGAGGAGGCCGGAATCCAGGAATCCAAAGAGAGAGTGCTGATGGTGAGTATATTTACAGTGCAGTCCTTAGGAGGGAATATTACCAGGTGCAGGCAGGCAGGTAGGCAGATAGACAGGTCGACAGGTAGACAGGCAGGTAGGTAGGTAGCCGGGCAGGTAGGCAGACAGGCAGTCCATATAACAGAGGTTATGTTCCAGCAAAGGCCTGTACCAGCAGCTGCCTTAAGAAGCCCCATGAGCTCATCAGGAGATGAGTTGCAGCTGCTGATAACGAGCTGCCAGAACCAACCAGGAGGAGAGGAGCTGAGATCCTACAGTTACACAATGTTCTTGAGCTAATCTGAAGGCCATATGAAGTTTAGAGGTCTGTAGCAATTGACTCTACAGAAAGTTAGCAACCTCTGTGCTCTAGGCACATCAGGATCCACTACCCCTGCTCCATCAGATTGTGACTTACCACTTCATGGTACCATTCAAGTTACTGCAGTTCCCAATCGCTTCCACTATCTAATAATACTACTGACAGTTGACAGTGGAATAGTAAGGAGCAAGAAAATGTCATGACTGGACTGGCTGAATAGGAGGCATCCTATAAGAGTACCACACTAGAATTCACTGAGGTCCCGAGAGCTACCCATTCTTTTACAAATGTTTATACAAACAGTCTGCATGCCTAGCTGCTTGATTTTATACACCTGTGGCCATGGCCATGATTGGAACACCTATATACAGTCATATTTAATAAATTAGAATATGGATTGAGACGACGCTCTTTTGTTAGATTAATAGCACCCTTTGAAAATAACAACCACTATACAGGTGTTATACATATTCTTCATTAAGCTCATGTTTCTGTGTTAAAAATATTTATTTTTATTAGTCTGATGTAACATTCTAATCTTAAATTTCATGCCTTTATTGGCTGCAAGCAGAAAATGATCATAACTAGCAGGAATAAAGCCTTGAGAACATCAGTCTGTGTGGAATTATTCTACATGTGTTTCACTTAGACAATTCAGTTACTTTTCAATAATATTCTAATTCATTGAATATGACTGTACATACATATATAATAACGTCTTTTGAGGCTGGATAAGCCCCAAAGGTTTCTGGGTAGTGTTGAGCCAAGCAAAACACATGGACTCGTCTTCTTAGTGATGTGTTAAAAGAATTGGTTGCTCATGTTAGTAGCCATGTTCATGCTGAGCTAACATTGTTTTAGATTTTGCAGTTGATAACTGCTAAAGTTGACACCATGGGAAAGAATGTTGTACCAGTTGGATATAACGGGAAAGCATTTCCTGGTGTGGGTGTATCAGAACAAAAACAATGAATCATATGACTGGAACCTGGTTTAAGTGTGATCTTGTTACCTGCCAGCTAGATGCTACATTGCTAGATCCAAAAGAGGACCGCCTTTCCACTGCCAGGTCTGCAGATTCTGCATCCGGTCACGTCACCGACCCCACACAAACCTTGCCGCAGCGCTTAAGCTGCAACATTATGACAGGGGGGAACCAGCCCTTTCCTAATTTACGTCAGACTCGCAGCACAACTCAATGGCTGGTTAGATAACTGGCAAACGCTCCAGCAACTATTTGGCCGCCAAGTTTTTGCTGATGATGCCAGAGACAGATTAGCCAAGCGTTGCAGAAGGATGAGTGAGAGATTGGGTGCTTATGCTGCTGATCTGCGATCCAAGAGGAGCTAGCTGTTCAAGTTTTCATCCGGGGGCTCCAGCCAGAGCGCCTCCGTGAACATGTACGCCTGTTGGCCTCCAGCACGATAACTACAGCCCTGACTAAAGCGGAGCAGGTTGAGCATGTGCTGTGCCTAGAAGGACATAGATACAATGGCAATTACCAGATGAGGCAGGCTAGCTACGAGAACAGCGATGAGGAAGCAGCACACCAAGCTACCATTTCTGCACCGTCACGTTGACGAAGACGAGGCCATGTAGCAGAGGAATGCTACAGGTGTGGTCAGCCAGGGCATATTGCACGTTTCTGCCCAGCCCCGGCTCCGCATAGTCTGCCACCCACAGAACAGTTCAACTAGAGCAGGGTGGCAATGAGGAGAGTTGCCACCTGCTGAAAACCTGCTGATCTCCCTAACATCCAAACTCAGCAAGCTTTGGAGAAGCTATTGGAGAGGAGCAGCCAGGGCTTGGATGAGGAGCCATAACAACAGCTAAAAAGACTCCTAATGGAATTTACCGATGAGTCAGCCTCAAGAGACGAGGACCCTTGAGGCACACCAACTTGGTTCTTCATGACACTGACACAGGATATGCATGCACCATCCGGTCACCAAGCCCGTCACCTACCCCTCGGAAAATATGAAGCCGCACACCAGAAGGTGGAGGAAATGTTGCAGGCCAGGGTCATGTAACTTTCAAATAGCCCATGGGCTGCCCCTGCAGTACTGGTGAAGAATAAATATGTTTGGTGGCGGTTTTGTGTGGACTATAGGTGACTGAATGATTCCTACCCCCTGCCCAGGATCGATGATGCATTGGATTACATCACTGGGTTGTCCTGGTTCAGCTCATTGGACCTCAGCAGCAGCTATTGTCAGGTGGAGCTGGCTGAGGGGGAACGGCCTAAGACTCCATTCACCATTGGCCAAGGACTGTGGCATTTTAAAGTGATGTCATTTGGGCTGTGTAATCCCCCGGCCACCTTTGGACGGAGAAATGGTGGAGATGGTGCTGGTGGGCATTCCAAAAAATCATTGTGCGGTGTACCTGGATAATGTTCTCTTCCAGGTGACACTCCAGAATCTGCATGTTGTATTCCAGGCCGTACAACAGACTGGGCTCCGGTTTAATCCAAATAAATGCCACTTATTTCGCCCAGAGGTTACCTTCCTTGGGAATGTTGTCAGTAGATGAGGTGTGGCCACAGATCCTGAGAAGGTGGCGGCTGTCTGTGAGTGGCTGACACCCAGAAACATCAGTGAGCTGCGCAGTTTCCTTGGTTTGGCCTTTTACTACCACAGGTTCATCAAGGGTTTTGCCATCATTGCCAGTCCCCTCCACCAGCTCACTCAAAAAGGCCATGTGTTCCAGTAGACTGACACATGCACCGCTCCATTTACACAGCTCCCTACAGCACTTCCGGAGGCACCAGTGCTTGTCTACTCAGACCCCTGCCAACCATTCATCATTGATACAGACGCTAGCAAAGTGGGTGTAGGAGCAGTGCTCTCGCAGGAAGGTGAACATGGTGTGCAGGAGGAGGCGTACTACAGTCATGTGCTCAGCCGACCCAAACGCAACCACTGTGTTACACGCAAAGAGTTGCTGGCTGTGGCTCTGGCGCTCCGCCATTTCTGCCCTTACGTTTATGGACAGAGGTTGACCCTGCGCACCAACCACGCCTCACTGACCTGGCTGCTGTATTTCAAGTAGCCTGAGGGGCAGCTTGCAAGGTGGATTGAAGTGCTGCAGGTATCGTGCTGGTCGCCTACATGTCAATGCAGATGCTCTTTCCAGGCATGCCTGTGAGAATAGCTGTCGACACTGCCATCGGGGGGAGGAGAAGTTGCTTCACAGAGTGAGGGCTACCCATCTGCTGATGGGTAGCAACCTGACTCAAAAGTACACACTTATTGCTTATTTTTTGATGGCCATGTTTGCATCATCATGTGTTTTGCCAAAACATCTTTTCAGTTTGGTAGAGAAATAAAGCAGACAGAGTGAGGAAAACAGCTGCAAAACATTCAGGAGATTGCCATCTTTGTGATTTCCCAACTTTGAAAATGTAAGGAGGGCAAACAACAGAAAGATTTGATCACACTAGTCAGTAAGAAGACAGAAGCATATACAGGTCATTCTCAAAATATTAGCATATTGTGATAAAGTTCATTATTTTCCATAATGTAATGATGAAAATTTAACATTCATATATTTTTGATTCATTGCACACTAACTGAAATATTTCAGGTCTTTTATTGTCTTAATACGGATGATTTTGGCATACAGCTCATGAAAACCCAAAATTCCTATCTCACAAAATTAGCATATTTCATCGGACCAATAAAAGAAAAGTGTTTTTAATACAAAAAACGTCAACCTTCAAACAATCATGTACAGTTATGCACTCAATACTTGGTTGGGAATCCTTTTGCAGAAATGACTGCTTCAATGCGGCGTGGCATGGAGGCAATCAGCCTGTGGCACTGCTGAGGTCTTATGGAGGCCCAGGATGCTTCGATAGCGGCCTTTAGCTCATCCAGAGTGTTGGGTCTTGAGTCTCTCAACGTTCTCTTCACAATATCCCACAGATTCTCTATGGGGTTCAGGTCAGGAGAGTTGGCTGGCCAATTGAGCACAGTGATACCATGGTCAGTAAACCATTTACCAGTGGTTTTGGCACTGTGAGCAGGTGCCAGGTTGTGCTGAAAAATGAAATCTTCATCTCCATAAAGCTTTTCAGCAGATGGAAGCATGAAATGCTCCAAAATCTCCTGATAGCTAGCTGCATTGACCCTGCCCTTGATAAAACACAGTGGACCAACACCAGCAGCTGACACGGCACCCCAGACCATCACTGACTGTGGGTACTTGACACTGGACTTCTGGCATTTTGGCATTTCCTTCTCCCCAGTCTTCCTCAAGACTCTGGCACCTTGATTTCTGAATGACATGCAGAATTTGCTTTCATCCGAAAAAAGTACTTTGGACCACTGAGCAACAGTCCAGTGCTGCTTCTCTGTAGCCCAGGTCAGGCGCTTCTGCCGCTGTTTCTGGTTCAAAAGTGGCTTGACCTGGGGAATGCGGCACTTGTAGCCCATTTCCTGCACACGCCTGTGCACGGTGGCTCTGGATGTTTCTACTCCAGACTCAGTCCACTGCTTCCGCAGGTCCCCCAAGGTCTGGAATTGGCCCTTATCCACAATCTTTCTCAGGGCCCGGTCACCTCTTCTCGTTGTGCAGCGTTTTCTGCCACACTTTTTCCTTCCCACAGACTTCCCACTGAGGTGCCTTGATACAGCATTCTGGGAACAGCCTATTCGTTCAGAAATTTCTTTCTGTGTCTTACCCTCTTGCTTGAGGGTGTCAATAGTGGCCTTCTGGACAGCAGTCAGGTCGGCAGTCTTACCCATGATTGGGGTTTTGAGTGATGAACCAGGCTGGGAGTTTTAAAGGCCTCAGGAATCTTTTGCAGGTGTTTAGAGTTAACTCGTTGATTCAGATGATTAGGTTCATAGCTCGTTTAGAGACCCTTTTAATGATATGCTAATTTTGTGAGATAGGAATTTTGGGTTTTCATGAGCTGTATGCCAAAATCATCCGTATTAAGACAATAAAAGACCTGAAATATTTCAGTTAGTGTGCAATGAATCTAAAATATATGAATGTTAAATTTTCATCATGACATTATGGAAAATAATGAACTTTATCACAATATGCTAATATTTTGAGAAGGACCTGTAGGTGACATTTACAAGGAAATATATGTGTATATTTTAGCTGAAGTATGTTTAGGGGCTTTTTGTAGGACAGTGAATGTCTGGGGTGATTCAAAAGAAATAAATCAATACAATAGTTTTGAGCTACCTTTCACTACAAGTTGTGGAGGGTAATTGATTTAGTTGCTGTTCTGAAGCTCCTCATTGCTTTCACTCTACTAAACAATAACAACTGACATTGCCTGGTGCATGTCAGTAAAGTTGACATTCAGGCAGCTATGTGAAATCAAAGGCGTAATTAATGAGCTTGGCAAATCCCCCAGATATAAATAACCACTCCATGACACAGCATCTCTGTGGGAACCAAACAAGGTTACTAAGGAAACGGAGGAATTGAGACAAGTTTATGTGCTGCACTACAAAGTATTATTTCTGCTGGTTGTGATGGAACTACTCTGCAGTTTATATAAACTGTACCAATTAAGATGTTTGACATTATTCTGTCCCAGACTGGTGCTAATTTCCAACTTCCTACAGTCTGCACACCTGTTGTACAGTTGCATCTCAATTAATTGTTAGAAAATTAAAATTGTATATAGGCTCAAACTTCACACTGAACCTCAAGTAACTTGGAATCTTTGTACCTACACTCCAGACTGTGTTTTAATTTTCAAATGAAATTCTAAATTTATATTCATCTGAAAATAGGACTTTGACCTACTGAGCAGCAGTCCATTCCCTTTTATAGTATAGTATAGGTAACTTGTTTTTAATGCTTTAACTTGTTCTGTAACCCTAAACCTAACCCTAACACAAGGATAACAAGATAATCATAATACAAGGTGATGGATCTTTAAACACTGTCTCCAGCTGGAGTCCAGCCTCTGAATTTCCCCCAAATTCTTGAATAGGGTTGTCTTTACAATCCTATCAAGACTCTGGTTATCCCTGTTACTTATGCAGCTTTTTCTGTTGCACCTCTCTCTTCCACTAAACCTTCTGCAAATATGCTAGGATACAGCACCCTTCCTTAGCAATTACCTTTTGTGGCTTACCTTCCTTGTAGTGGGTGTCAGTGACTGTCTTCTGGACAACTGACCAGTCAGCAATCTTCTCAATTAATGTGTAGCCCGCAACATGGCCATAACATCTCATTTGTGTGCATTAGAAAACTTTTTTTGTGTTATATACAGTACAGACCAAAAGTTTGGATACACCTTCATAATCAAAGAGTTTTCTTTATTTTCATGACTATTAATATTGTAGCTTCACGCTGAAGGCATCAAAACTATGAATTAACACATGTGGAATTATATACTGAACAAAAAAGTGTGAAACAACTGAAAATATGTCTTATATTCTAGGTTCTTCAAAGTAGCCACCTTTTGCTTTGATTATTGCTCCGCACACTCTTGGCATTCTGTTGATGAGCTTCAAGAGGTAGTCACCTGAAATAGTTTTCCAAAAGTCTTGAAGGAGTTCCCAGAGATGCCTAGCACTTGTTGGCCCTTTTCCCTTCACTCTGCGGTCCAGTTCACCCCAAACTATCTCAATTGGGTTCAGGTCCGGTGACCGTGGAGGCCAGGTCATCTGGCGCAGCACCCCATCACTCTCCTTCTTGGTCAAATAGCCCTTACACAGCCTGGAGGTGTGTTTGGGGTCATTGTCCTGTTGAAAAATAAATGATGGTCCAACTAAACGCAAACTGGATGGAATAGCATGCTGCTGCAAGATGCTGTGATAGCCATGCTGGTTCAGTATGCCTTCAATTTTGAATAAATCCCCAACAGTGTCACCAGCAAAGCACCCCCACACCATCACACCTCCTCCTCTATGCTTCATGGTGGGAACCAGGCAGGTAGAGTCCATCCGTTCACCTCTTCTGCGCCGCACAAAGGCACGGTGGTTGGAACCAAAGATCTCAAACTTGGATTCATCAGACCAAAGCACAGATTTTCACTGGTCTAATGTCCATTCCTTGTGTTCTTTAGCCCAAACAAGTCTCTTCTGCTTGTTGCCTGTCCTCAGCAGTGGTTTCCTAGCAGTTATTTTACCATGAAGGCCTGATTCACACAGTCTCCTCTTAACAGTTGTTCTAGAGATGTGTCTGCTGCTAGAACTCTGTGTGGCATTGACCTGTTCTCTAATCTGAGCTGCTGTTAACCTGCGATATCTGAGGCTGGTGACTCGGATGAACTTATCGTCCGCAGCAGAGGTGACTCTTGGTCTTTCTTTCCTGGGGCGGTCCTCATGTGAGCCAGTTTCTTTGTAGCGCTTGATGGTTTTTGCAACTGCATTTGGGGACACTTTCAAAGTTTTCCCAATTGTTCGGACTGACTGACCTTCATTTCTTAAAGTAATGATGGCCACTCGTTTTTCTTTACTTAGCTGCTTTTTTCTCGCCATAATACAAATTCTAACAGTCTATTCAGTAGGACTATCAGCTGTGTACTGTATCCACCTTCTGCACAACACAACTGATGGTCCCAACCCCATTTATAAGGCTTGAAATCACACTTATTAAACCTGACAGGGCACACCTGTGAAGTGAAAACCATTTCAGGTGACTATCGCTTGAAGCTCATCAACAGAATGCCAAGAGTGTGCGGAGCAGTAATCAAAGCAAAAGGTGCCTACTTTGAAGAACCTAGAATATAAGACGTACTTTCAGTTGTTTCACATTTTTTTTTGTTCAGTATATAATTCCACATGTGTTAATTCATAGTTTTGATACCTTCAGTGTGAAGCTACAATATTCAGTCATGAAAATAAAGAAAACTCTTTGAATGAGAAGGTGTGTCCAAACGTTTGGTCTGTACTGTATTATTGCAACCTTTTTGAAAATTGTATACATACATATTCTTTAATATGATCAGAAGTAAGCACTTCAAATACATAATTCTATGCATAATGACTAGAAATGAGTTTCACTTTCTGAAATAGATTTTTCCAATTTACTGAAATGCACTTCCTTACTGTAATTTATTCAAACAACACAGTAATACATTTTAGTTATGCTAATAATCAATCAAGGTCATATTTCTCTCCTTACCCCATACACAAGCTCTCCAACCATGCCATTCCATATTTTCGTCTCTGGGTCTCTGGCTCCGTATTTTCCATCAGGAACAATAGAGATCTTGTACTTGATTCCGATGTGTTTGGCAATTTCTGAAGCCAAGTCCACGCAGTATCCCTCATACTGGTCATTGCCTTCATAAAGCTCCCAATTCTTCTTAAGCATCACATATGGACCCTCCTAAAAAAAGATCAGCATAAGGGGAGAAAGACAGCTGTTTGGAGGAGCACAAGCAGAGACAAATAGGGAACAGAAAATTGGTTGTAAACTGTGCCCATGACAAAAACATACAAGGAAAGTGAAGACATACATGTTAATATTCTAAAAAGTTAGGGCAAAGAGATGAAGGAGAGTTGGTGCACCTTTGCAAAACATTTTGTTGGAAACAGCAGCATCTACTAAATCCTTAAAGGTACAGATTATTTGATTGAGGTAAATATTAGAAGTTATTGTTTTAAAAGAAAATGACAGGGAGAAACTATAGTTCCTGTACTCCAGTGAAATGTTTTTTTTTTTGTCTTTGTGCATACTTCCACTGAGGCCCTCAATTGACTTAACACTGCTCTTAAGCTGAGAAAACAGAAATGAACAAAAAAGAAAAACTACATATAAAAGTCCCCTCACATGTACACTAATAGGTTTGGGGGGGGGGGGGGTGCATGCAGTTAAAGAGTTAGAGAAATAAACACAGAGAAACATCGCTGCTTGCAAGAGTTTTATAAAGAGTAAAGACTCTTGGTCTTGTAAATGACAAGTGCACCTTTCAGAAGTGAGTTAAGGTATTAAGCTTGAGGCTGTTCACACTGTAATCCACATGAAAGCAAACCTATTAAAATCTTATCAAGCCCATTTCAATCAGGAGACTAATTTCATCTAATTAAACAAACAGGCCTTTGCAATACCCAACACTCCTAAACCACTCCTAAACCACACTCCTAACAGTTTATGAGGCTAATAAAACACACAGAAAAAGATAACATGCTGTGGATTGAATAGTTCATTCAGGAAATTGTTTCACATTCCAAAACAGTGCAGTTTAATCAATGAAGAATTACCCACCAACATATAAAAAAATGGTTCAAATGAGCAGTAAAATCACTCTGACAAAGATCTTCACATAATCTACAAGGGGATCTTTCAACTAGAAATATCTAATTGCATTGAAAACAAGTTCAGTTTATAGGCAGGCATGCTGCACGATCAAAACAATGTTACAAAACAAAAACAAAAGCAACAAAGATTTTTTTATTGATCTTCCTTCTCCCTTATATAGAAATAATTCAGAATGTATTTGTATTAGACTGAGGGGATGTTTGAAGGAGTTATTTTCAATAAATCTCCATGTAACCAGATCTTTAAAAAATCATACAGTATTTCATTTTGTAAGTAACTGTCTGTAAAACCCATCAGCCTCTGCTGAACTCAATGTAAAGCTGCTGTGACAGTATTTCCTGTCTTGTCATGTATGTTTTACTTACCTAAAAAAACATGTCTCACATGGGTCCAAATGTGAGAAAATGAAGACCCGTTTGTGCAACATCAAGCCCAGTATTTGTTGGTGTTGATGTGTCCCTGTTTTGTATATTGTGTCAGCATTGGGATAAAGAGTTTAACATTTATAATGTTTTACTACATCAAGACAGAGTAAGATACTTTTGCCTTGATATCACTGTCCCGTTTTTTCCACACCTAATGATTACCTCACCATCTTAAGCTGGAGGTTCAGAGCTCTATACACAGTATATGAATATGAATATCTGAATTAGACAGAAATAACATTTTCTGAACAATTTGAATGATAACTGAACTTGACTGCATTTATAGCTGATTGAATTGGAGCATATGTAATAGATTTTTCTAAATGATTGGGTTGGATGGACTGTATGTTTCCGTTTATAAACTGGATCAAGAGATAAATAAACTTCATTAAACTACGGCTGAACGGTGGCACAGTTGGTAGCACTGTTGCTCTGCAGCAAGAAGGCCCCTCTAACAAATCTACAGAACCCTCAGCACCCTTCTGGCAACGAGTAGAACTCAGACTCTTGTTTTCAAAGCAGAGGATTTACAGTTTTAACCAACTCATAATTTGTATAAAATGTTTACAAATATTAATTTCAAAAAGCATAATAAATTATATTTTAAATAACATTTTTTATTTCATTTTCTGATATCGAACAGCTCCACAACTGGTAAAGTGTTGCAAATAACTAGGCTCCCCTCCACAATTATTTAAACAAATCTAAATTTACAAATGATTCATTTAAATAAATAAAAATTATAGTAATAATAATATTTTTATGAGTTTTAAAGGAAAAATTAATACTAGGATGTCTTCAAAAACCAGATACTTGTTTGACACATTTTTTAAATTTAAAGCATACTAACTGTCATAGTGTTCAGTTTTACTGACTGGATGTGACAACAATCACAGAGGCAGAACAGCAGGTTTAATAGTTTATTTGTAATACAAGCAAAATGAGACTGAGCCCAGACTGGATCTGCCAGAGGGATCTAGACTGGCACTGAGTAGGAGAGGAGGGAGAGATTATTGTTTGGGTGAGGGGGAACAACAATGGAAGGTTCATTGCAGTGTGATTTTGGTTTGATTTCAGATTCTTTGGCTGTTGAGAAGATGGGTTCTTACTGACAAAAGAATGGAGTCAGGGAAGGAGGCAGGGAGGAGTGATGGTTGGTAGCCTAGTGAGGCTTCGAATGGTGATAGACCAGATGCTCCTGACGTTTTGCTATTATGGGCATATTTTACCCATGTGAGATGTTGCTTCTTGAGGTTCTGGTTTAGTCTTTCACATTGGTCTGTGTTTTGGGGGTTGAAGCCATAAGGAAGCTGAGATTTTTCATCAAGGGCTCAGGAGACGTCTCACCACACTTGTTAAATGAACAGGGGTCGGAGCAAGCCAGCAGGAGGTCTGTACGAACATTTGTTTCTGGACTATCTGGAACAGGAAAAACAAACTCAGTGACGTCGTTATTTAGGGAAGACCACCAGAAATATCTACAGAGGAGTGCAATGGTGTGACTGGAACCGGGATGGTCAGAAAACCAGGATGAATGTGTCCACTGGATTACCTGAGACCTGACGTTTAATGGCACATAAAGGAGACTAGGTGGACCTCATGCTGGATCTGCTTCATCTTGTTGCATTCAGTGGATTCAGTCCTCCAGACCCCAGGACAAAGCGCAGATGACACAGGATGGGGGTATGATAGGTTCAGTTTTTTGATCGTCTTCTGAAACAGAAAACTAAGAGAGCATCAGGTTTTGCATTTTTAGAGCCAGGCCGGTAAGTGATGGTGAAGTTGAACCGGGAGAAGAGTAATGACCACTGTGATTAACGGGGATTGAGATGCTCTTTGGATGTAAGTCAGGTTTTTGTGGTTTGTTCCAGGTGGTTATGGGTTGAGAAGTTCCCTCCAGCCAGTGCCTATATTCACCCAGGGCCATCCTGATGGCGAGGAGTTTCCAATCCCTGATGTCATAATTTTGTTCTGCAGGGGAAAAACGTTTTGAAAAGAAAGAACAGGGGTGGAGCTTACAGTCGCTGTGGAAAACCTCTGCTTAACAGTGTTGAAGGCTTCCTTGGCTTCTAGGGACCAGGTGAAAGGTTTCTTGATGGAGGTGAGTGCAGTAAGTGGAGATGCAATGAAGCTGTACTCACGGATTAAGCAATGGTAGAAATGAGCAAACCCAAGGAATTGTTGAAGCTATTTTTCGGTTTATAGGAGTCGGCCAGTCCTGTACTGCTGAGATCTTACTGGGGTTGGGCTTCACCTGTCCACCCTCAAAAAGGAATCCTAGAAAGGTTATGGATATGACATGAAACTCACATTTTTCAGCTTTTACAAACAGCCTGTTTTCCATGAGCCGTTGGAATACTAACCGGACATGTTTGGTGTGTTCACTGGGGTCCTTGGAGAAGATCAGGATGTCGTGAAGGTAGATAAACATGAACACATTAATGAAGTCTCTACGGACGCCATTCACTAGAGCCTGGAAAACAGCAGTGCCGTTGGTTAGACCAAAAGGCATAACTTTATATTCAAAGTCCGATGGGTGTCTTGAAAGCAGTCTTCCACTCGCCCTCTCTGATACGAACAAGAAGGTAAATGAATCTGTAGGTCCCGTTTAATGAATATGGTAGCTCCTTGAACTGACTCGAAGGCTGAAGAGAGAAGAGGAAGTGAGTATTTATTCTTGACAGTTATTTCATTCAGGTTATGGTAATTAATGCAGGGTCTCAGAGTTCCATCCTTCTTCACGACAAAGAAAAAACCAGCACCTACTGGTGACGAGGAAGTTCGGATGATGCCACCCTTCATTCATTCATGCCAAAAAGATGCCCAGATGGTAATGGAGCGCCCTGAAGAAGATCAATGGCACAGTCGTAAGGACGATGAGGGGGTAGAGACAAGGCCAGTCTCTTTGGAGATTATGATACTCAGAGGGAACGTGGGAGAGATCAGGGACTGACTGTGGTTCAGCAAGAGGAGATGAGGATGGAACAGCAGAGCGTAGGCAAGATGCATGACAGCATGAGCTCCAGGCTTCAATGCAGGTGTCTGTCCAATTTATGTGTGGATTATGGATTTTAAGTCAGGGGTGTCCTAACACCAATGGGGATTCTTTTGTGGAAAAAATGAAAAAAAAAAAATTACTTGTGGTGGTTACCTAAAGTGACCAGTTCAATGGGTTGGGTTTCCGGGGGGCACAACTAAAAGCACGTCCATCCAGAGCAGTGACTATAATAGGAGGATTGAGTTCTTTAACTGGGATGTTATTATTCGAGAAATTCTTGAAATAAATAAAACTACATTGATTCATCTATGATTGCTTCAGCCCATCTCAATGCCTGGTCTCAGTAGACCAATGATGTATGAGATCTTACTTGCATCATCCGTAAAAGAGTGGGGAGAGCATCGGAATACTAGTGTGCATTGCAGGAGGAACCCTCTGAAATCACGGAAGCTGAACAGCACGTTTTACAGTTAATTTGTGATACAAGTAAAGTGAGACTGAGCCCTGACTGGATATGCCAGAGGAATCTGGACTTGCACTGAGGAGGAGAGGAGAGAGGTTATTGTTGTTCGGGTGAAGCTATGGAGAGGTGTGCAGAGAAGGGTTGAGGTCAGCTTACTGTTGGTGGTGGATGATGGCTTGTTGGAGTAGGTAAATCTTCCCCCCCACAGAGGATAAGTTTGACAGAAGAAGTGGCACAGAGATTCACAGTGCTGACGTTCTCTCTGTGCGATCCTTGAGCGGCTGTGCTTCAGCTGAGCACGTGGTTTAGGGTGGACAGGCCGGTGAGCAATTGTTAGGTGTTTTCACGAGGTGATCTCAGAGCTGCAGGACTAGAGGTAGGAGTAGAAGGGAGACTCACTGCTGGAGGGGCAGGGAGTTGTTTCCAACACTCGCCAGAGCATGACATGGAGAACAGGAGCTTGGTAATCCAGGGTTGTGTCGCAGGGTGATTGGATCTGCGAAGTAGGTAAGAGAAATGCAGAGAACTGCAGAACACGGTCAGGTTACCACGGTAGCAGAGACAACAAGCTGATGCCTCCCTCCAGGTTCCAGCTCCTTATGCCTGAATCCCTGGTGATTGGGCTCAAATGAGAAACACCTGTTGCAGCTGCACCTGTTAGTCACACCCTGCAGGAGAGAGAAAACACAGCACAAACACAAAACCTGCACACAGCCACTGTGGATATGACAACTAACAGTAAACATATTGAGATGAACGGAAGCAAAACACATATCAGTAGGAGTCAGGACCAATTATTTTCAATAATTCTATGACCTTTGATGTAGTGCTTTTGTTTTGGTTTATAAGTGCACTAGGGCTGGGATATTTTACTGTGTGACTACTTTCAGTGCCTTTATGTGAGGTTACAAATAGGAAAATATAATCCTTGGGAGATTCTCATAGTGCCATCAGGATTCAGGTTGAGGCTTGAAATGAGCAGAGAAACATATAAATAAACATTGAGAAAATAAGAAAAAAACAAAGGAGAGGATAGGTTAAAAACAAATCTTTGGAGGAAAAATGGTAGGGTTTAAAACAGAACCGAGCTTTGTGGAAGCAAATGGTTGGGGCTGATAAGTGGTAAAAAAAAACACAGACTGGAGCAAAAAAGATAGAACCTGTTACCCAGTCCAGTTGGCCAGCCAGTAAACACCAAACAGCAAAACCGCCTCTGTCCAGTTATTCATTCAACCTGCCAACCAGACCTTCCATCAATTCAACATTTTAAATAGCCAGATTGTCATGTTAAATTGTACTAACTTGCCAGGAGATTTAATTAGTCTTGGAGACATTTATGGAGATAAGCATAGAGAAGCATGCCATGTGTTCAGTCAGTTACAGCTTTAGACAGTGAACTTCTCAATATGCTCGCTTTATTAGACAATTACTCTAATTATGGAATATAATCTTTCCATATTTGGCCAGCGTGACAGCCTTATTATCTGCTGGCTATTTATTAAATAAGACTTTCATCAAATAAAATTTTAAAACAAAGCGAATAATTCAAACGTCATCGTGAAAAATGTGCTTGGACTGCTACCCAGTAAGCCAGGAGAGTTGCCGGATTGACGGGCCTCCCTGCTATGCTGTGGCTTAAATTAGGCTAGAATTTGACGGCATTTGAGATTGCAGTGCCTAAACTACACTTTCTTAAGTCCAAGATGAAAAAACAGATGGAGAATATGCTCAAATACCATGCCAGGTCTCCGATAATCTATGCTAGTTTATGTTATTGTGGACATTTGATGCAGCAGAGAAAATCAAGCTGTGTCTGCAAATTTTTGGTCCATAAAAATGCAAAATAATTTTCAGGTGAGATGTTTACTTGTGGTTTATATGTGATTCTCCATTGATGTACTTTGAATATTTGAGATTCTGACCATGTGAACAAACCATAGGCTTTGTAAAGTTATCACTTTGCTTTACTCTAAATATTATCGGAAAATTAAGCAGAAATATGTAAGATTTTGCTCTTGCCTACTTAATTTACAGGAGTGAGGATAATGACTAAAATGAAAGTTTTAGTCAGCAGGGCAAAAATGTCTCAGATGGATGTTATTACATCACAGAGATTTTTATGCTGATATCAGTGGCTGCTAAGTCGTTTTCATCTTCCAATATTATAAAGCTATGTGAAAATCTAAAACCACATTAAAAGAAGGGAAACCTTATGCTGAAAAGCATAAACTGGTAGAAATGTGTGTCTTTTACCATCTTTCTTTCATCCATGTTGTAAATTCTGTAGTTGAGAATAGAAAACTAACAAAAGGAAAAGACTATAATTACTGCTTACAGCTACGAGATGTAGCAATGCCTGTATGTTTGTATGCTGTGATTCGTCAATATATACATAGCATCATGAATCACATTTGGAACTTGTCTTACGATTATTACTGTGCATCAACACAGGTACATCTCAAAAACATTTTATATCTTGAGAAGGTTCAGTATTTGTTGTCACTCATCAGAAAATGAAACATATTATATAGCTTCATTAAGCATAGAGATAAATATGTAAAGCCTTCATTTCTTGTAGTTTTGTTGATTATGGCTTACAGAAATGAAAATCCAAAATATGGTGTCATAGAAAATTACAATATTACATAACAAAATTTAAAAAACCTCTACATGTAATGCCTATATTATGGCCAACAAAATCATTGGGAAGATTGCTGACTTGACAGATGTCCAGAAGACAATCACTGACACCCTTCACAAGGACGGTAAGCCATAAAACGTTATTGCTAAAGAAGCTGGTTGTTCTCAGAGTGCTGTATCCAAACATATTAATGTTTTTGATGTACCCCCCAATACAATGAGAATAAAAAATATATTCTTACATGCCCTCATGGCCACAAATGTCATTCTACAGACACCATTTTTGGTCAGTTTGTAGGACTGCGCCTCTGCTTTTGCACGATACCTTTATAATTGCTGTTGGGACCCAGCCATGGATTTCAACATTAAACTCTGGTACGGACTTTTCTGGAACTTTCAAAATAAATTGCATTTAACTGACTTCCAGCAACTGAGGAAAGGGGAGTAGCAGCAGACTTCCCATGATGCTTCTGTCTGAATAAGAGCAACCCCTCTCCAACAAGCCGACCTCTTCCACACCGTTGTTCATCGGGATAGGAGGGGGACAAAGCGCGTTAATGTCTTTTGCTGGCAAAAAGACATAAACTCTTCAAACTGGAACCAAGAGTGTCATAAGATCACGCGATCATATGCACAAGTTAAGTATGAGTGAAGCACTGTTTGAGTGAAGCTACAGCTCTGGAACTAACCCTTTGTAAACAGCAGTTTTCAGATCTTGCCACAGATTCTCAATTGGGCTTAGGTATGGACTTTGACTGGGTCATCAATAAAAACATAAAAATGTTTTGATTTAAACCATTCCATTATAGACCTGGCTTTAAGTTTAGGGTAGGTCGTTGTGCTGGACATGCCTGTTAGGTTAATTGGTCACTCTAAATTGACCTTAGGTGTATGAATGAATGAGTGTGTGCATGGTTGTTTGTGTGTTGCCCTGCAATGAACCGGCGACCTGTCCAGGGTGTACCCTGCCTCTCGCCTATAGACTGCTGGAGATAGGCACCAGCTCCCCCGTGACCCACTATGCAATAAGCGGTAGAAAATGACTGACTGACTGACATTACTTTATTAAAATAATATTTTATCTGATCTTGCATTGTGAAGGGTTGTCTAATGGTTTTGCTGATTATTGCTTAAGTTAGTTCCAAGACTAACTTAACTTCACTTCCAGATTCTTCAAGATAATCCTTGGTTCTCAAGCATAAACATTGCATGGTAATGTTGCATCCCTATTTTAGGTCATGGTTTTCAATCATCCTTAATCAACTTGTTTATATTGTACATAGCCCATTAGTCTTCGTTATTCTTTAATTCTGCTTGGTAGTTTAGTTGGATTGTTTTAGCTTAGTAAAGAGTTTGTTGATTGAAATATGTTTGACTTTGAGTTGACTTATTTTTGTTAATACATTCTTGTATTTTAAGAAATTGTGTGAATTCATTCCATGTGTGTGCAGAGTTTATGCTGTTCAAAAATGTCAGAGCTCATCTCACACCGTTCTATTTTGTCCATCGCCTTACTGGGCTGGTATTCACAGGACAACCCTTAACAGACCGAAATATTATTTGATAAAATATTAAAATATAAATATTAAATATTAAAAAATATTCTCAGATTAATAATCACAACATTGCTCTAGGTCTCAAAGTTTTCCATCAAACCCTTCTGATCCGAAGGGGTTTGACCCTTTCTTGTGTATTTTCAGCGACAGTTGAGCAGGAATCCCTGAGTGACAAAATATCTTTCCATCAACCTGTGCTATGAAAATCTCCATGACAAGGGGACAAGGGACAGCTGTTGCCCACAGTTTTCGCACAGTGCCGATTTGTTCGGACCCCTTTTTGAGCTGCTCATACC
The DNA here is from genome assembly GCF_021462225.1 of Girardinichthys multiradiatus. Classification (NCBI taxonomy): domain Eukaryota; kingdom Metazoa; phylum Chordata; class Actinopteri; order Cyprinodontiformes; family Goodeidae; genus Girardinichthys; species Girardinichthys multiradiatus. The sequence goes on along the minus strand of NC_061810.1, from coordinate 23,652,313 downwards.
TGGGAGCCATCACCATAGCAACGGAACTCTGCCTCTGCTGACAGAGAAGAAGACCTCAGCTTGCAAAAAGAGGATTCATACTGATCCTAAATACCTAAGCAGCTCAAACCAGCAGTAGAAAACAGGATTTATGATTAATGCTTTCAAGTGTACCAGGTGCTGTTTAAAGATAATTAATATATAAGCTGTATATAAGCTGTTCCAAGCTTGATCTACAACAGAGATCCACAGTTTTAGTCATTAGGACTTTCAAAATAAAAGCTGACATTTGCTATAGTTACAGGTCCTTCTAAAAAAATTTGCATATTGTGATAAAGTTAATTATTTTCCACAATGTCATGATGAAAATTTAACATTCATATATTTTAGATTCATTGCACACTAACTGAAATATTTCAGGTCTTTCATTGTCTTAATACGGATGATTTTGGCATACAGCTCATGAAAACCCAAAATTCCTATCTCACAAAATTAGCATATCATTAAAAGGGTCTCTAAACGAGCTATGAACCTAATCATCTGAATCAACGAGTTAACTCTAAACACCTGCAAAAGATTCCTGAGGCCTTTAAAACTCCCAGCATGGTATCTGGGTAAGACTGCCGACCTGACTGCTGTCCAGAAGGCCACTATTGACACCCTCAAGCAAGAGGGTAAGACACAGAAAGAGATTTCTGAACGAATAGGCTGTTCCCAGAGTGCTGTATCAAGGCACCTCAGTGGGAAGTCTGTGGGAAGGAAAAAGTGTGGCAGAAAACACTGCACAATGAGAAGAGGTGACTGGACCCTGAGGAAGATTGTGGAGAAGGGCTGATTCCAGACCTTGGGGGACCTGCGGAAGCAGTGGACTGAGTCTGGAGTAGAAACATTCAGAGCCACCGTGCACAGGCGTGTGCAGGAAATGGGCTACAGGTGCCGCATTCCCCAGACCTGGGCTACAGAGAAGCAGCATTGGACTGTTGCTCAGTGGTCCAAAGTACTTTTTTCGGATGAAAGCAAATTCTGCATGTCATTCGGAAATCAAGGTGCCAGAGTCTGGAGGAAGACTGGGGAGAAGGAAATGCCAAAATGCCAGAAGTCCAGTGTCAAGTACCCACAGTCAGTGATGGTCTGGGGTGCCGACCCAACACTCTGGATGAGCTAAAGGCCTCTATCGAAGCATCCTGGGCCTCCATAAGACCTCAGTACCACAGGCTGATTGCCTCCATGCCACGCTGCATTGAAGCAGTCATTTCTGCAAAAGGATTCCCGACCAAGTATTGAGTGCATAACTGTACATGATTATTTGAAGGTTGACGTTTTTTGTATTAAAAACACTTTTCTTTTATTTTGGGTTTTCATGAGCTGTATGCCAAAATCATCTGTATTAAGACAATAAAAGACCTGAAATCAGTTAGTGTGCAATGAATCTAAAATATATGAATGTTAAATTTTCATCATGACATTATGGAAAATAATGAACTTTATCACAATATGCTAATTTTTTTAGAAGGACCTGTACTGCCTATATTTAAAACTAATAAAATAGTACACTGAGAATTCAGCAAAAGAAGCAGGTTCTATATAACTAATGGAACTAACCCAGACCTGAAAGGACACCTATAGTGGACTTTCAAAATAAAACCTTAACATACTCTACAAAATAAAAGCCTTTCTATTTCACACAGCATATAATTGAAGCATTGGGCTTAACACTACTACTTGCACTTAACCAGTGTTTGAAATAGGACTTTTTAAAATAAGGCTTACTGAAACCTCAAAATAAAAGCCTCCATCTTTAATGGGTACTTTTGATTTTGTAAGCAGATAATGTCATAAACAATAATCTGAGAAAAGCAGTTAGATTCCGTATTACTAATGGACCTAAACCAGCCCGACAAGACAACCATAAAGGACTTTTAAGGACTTTCAAAATAAAACCTAGATCTAATATATTTTCAAACAACAGATCATAGCAGCACTTGGCTTATCACTACTGTTGGAACTCACCCAGGTTTGGAAATGGGACTACATTGGCCCTTTAAAATAAGGCTTAATAAAACATTCAAAAATAAAAGCTTAAATGTTCAATAGTTACCTTCAACATTTAAAGCAGATAAAATAATACTTTTGGAATTTAGCATAGCAGGCAGGTTTTATATAACTAATGTAATTAACCCAGAAGCTGGGGAAACAAGAACAGGTCTAGGTGAATATCTTTGCCTTCTACCCTTAATCCTGATGCACACTGGGACAACCTCAGCCACATAAGCTTTGGCTCTGGTCTGAGAAACACGCACCAAGAGGTGACACTGTCTAAATTTCTTCAGAAATGTTTAAGTTTTTTATTAGTGTTATGTAATATTGATACTGATTTTCTGAGACATGGAAAATTGGGTTTTCATTATCTGTAAGCCATAACTATCAAACCTACAAGAAGTAAAGGCTTGAAATCATTCAGTCTATGTGTAATGCATCTTTATAATATGAGTTTTACTTTCTGAAAGGAGCGACAAAAATATAAAACTTTTTCACAATGTTCTAATTTGTTTAGATGTACCTATATACTCTAGTTTTTTTTTTATGTGACCCAATGAGTGTAAATTAGGTGTTTTACCTGAAAACCTGGGGTAGTAAGCAGGTTTAAACTTTAGCAGTCTATCATCAAACTACACATTCTTATAATTTATTTAAATTTCCTTGCCATCTACAAGGTATATAATAAAGTTTGAAAGACTTAGCTCAGCCCTCTGATTCACTTTGTTCATGAATGTTGATCTAAAGGTAAATGCACAAGTTGGTATACATCTATACCTGTGAAGCATAATACAACAAATATTTATTTAAACATATAAACAATAAAAACTTTGAATTTAAAGCAGCATTTGGAACATTATTCACCAACAATAAACTTTTAAAAGAGATAACAACTTAATGTTAAAACAGATATCATAGTGTCTTTTTTTAACAATATATAGTTTATTTTTCTATTTGGTCAAGCACCTTTATATTATATTATCATAAACTGTCTGTTTTCATATTGTTGCTTCCACTTTGATGCCAATTCAGACCTCATCTGGGGGAAACTCAAAAACAGAAGAGGCAAGTTGACTGAGCAGGCATGACTGAGTAGATTTTCAGAGTGACAGAGCAGAAAAATGAAGATGGAAGGACAGTTGCATCACAGGGTGAAGGATGTTGACTGGAGGACAGACATTGAGTCCTGTAAACGTACTTTACATACTTTCCCTTGAAATAGAACATATTTACAGACTTTGTTTGATGCACATTCAATAGATTTTACTCTGTGGTGAAACAGATAACTGGTCAATGCCTTGGCCGAAAAACCCAAGCAAAAATCTGAAATTAAAAGGCTGTGCCACAGTTAGATAACTTTGTGCAGCAAAATGTCAAACCTTAACAGAGGTTAAGACATTCTTGGCCAGCAATCATCCAGCTGAGGCTTTTCTCATGAGAGAAATGTAAAGCAACACAACCCAGGCAACTCCTATAATTCTGCATTTCATCTATTTCTTGTGGCGGTGTCACCACAGAGCAAACAGCTTCAAAGCAAAGCAGTGACTCCACCATTAAAAACAACATAAAATGAAAAACAAAACTACAAAAAAACCCCAACAAAAAAACAAAAGTCTCTGTACAGGTTTGTATCAGTCTGGCTGCTGGGTCTTTGTCGAGGCTCTGTGTTTCATTCCTGTGCTTTGTCTGTAGACTCGGGATCAGTGTCGCAGCAGAGGCTTCCTCATCATCAGAGGCTGCAAAGAGGAGGAGGTGGCTGAGCTAATTGTTAGTCAAGGTCTGCTGAAGTCATCCACAGAGAAATATAGAGGGGTGAGAAGTATGGAATCATAAACAAGGGGTGTGGGAGTTGGGAGAGACGAGTTAAAGAGAAAACTACACAGATGGAGGAAAGCAGGAAAAGAAGAAGAAGACAGATATGGGACAGCAATACAGAGGGAACAAACCTTGCAATCGTAACTGCCACTTATCCTCTTTTGCAAATGCAGAAGAACTTAACAGCCATTTAAACACTGATTGAACAGCAATAATCACATGATTATCCAACCCATTTAAAACCATACCTTTTTTTTCTGATTCCATTTATGGGCGTACAGTGTATAGCAAAAAATATTAACAACTCTTTAACTTCATAACATTTTATCACATCAAAACAACACACTTCAACATATTTCACTGGGATTTTATGCGACAGATCAACACATAGCAACACACAATTGTGAAGGGGAAGGAAAAGGACACATGGCTTTACAAATAAAATCTGAAGAGTGTAGCATGCAATTATATTCAGCCCCCTATATTTTTTATAACTCTAAACACAATTCTGTGCACCCAATCACATTAAAAAGTCACTTAAATTGTCAAGAAGGTGGTGGCTTTCAGAGTAGGACCCAGGTGCAGACAGTCAGGCAGAGACAGCATGGTGAGTATAAAATATTTAATACAAAAGAAAATTACATCCGGACATGAGGTGACAGGCAAAAAACATGATCAGGCATGGCATGGATAGCGGACATGGACAGGCTTCGTGTAGCATGAACAAACAGTATAAACCAGCAGGAATAAACAGAACTGAGGAGTATAAATAGTGCTACACACAGGTGAGAAACAGAGACTGATTGGCATGGTGCAGGTGGACTGAATGAAACTGGTAACAAGATGGCAGGGAGTGGTAAGCAAAACATAAACGAGCTAAACAGAGAGGCAAATAAACAATCTAACCAAAGCAAGCACTTACAGATGTAACAGAACATAAACTAAAATGCATCAAGAACCGAATGCAAGTATATTTAAGAAATTAACTAAAGCACCACCTGGAAAATGATCCGAGGAAAAACCCAAAAGACAACTCAAACACATTCAAATCATGACATAAATAGTAAATAGACTCCACCTGAGTGTTAATCCCACAATAAAATTCACATGTTCTTTGAAGACCTCAGCGGGTTGGTAAGAAAACGCTAGGGAAGAAACATCATCATGGTGACCAAGGAACACAACAGACAGGTCAGCGATAATGGTATGAGAAGTCTAAAGCAGTTAGCAACACTTAATCCACCATCTAAAAATAGAAAGAGAATGGCACAACTGCAAACTTTCCAGTACATGACCTGCCACCCAAACTAATAGAACAGGAAATTATAGTATTAATCAGAAAAGCAACCAAAAGCCCATGGTAATTTCAGAGGAGCTGTAGAGATCCATAGCTCAAGACAAAGACTCTTTGCAGGGTAATTATTAGTTGTGCACACAAATTTAGCTTTTATGGAAGAGTAGATAAATGAAAACCATTGTTGAAACAAAGCCATCAGAAGTTGTAGTTTGCCATGAATCATGTAGCGGACAAAAACATGTGCAAGAAGGTGTTGTGTTCACATCAGACCAAACGTATCCTTTAGGCCCAAATACAAAAGACGATATGTTGACAAAAAAATAACACTCACTCTGAACACACCCATCCCCACGGCATCATGCTGTGGGGATGTTTTTGTCTTTACAGGAACAAGGAAGATGGTCAGAGTTAAAATTGGGAAAACTGAGTGATGAATTTTTTTGAAACTGTTTCCTTTTTCCTCTATTTCACAATTATGTGCTTATTTGTGCTATTCATAGTATCCCAATAAAACATAAGTTTGCTGTTGTTTTTTCAATCCACCACATTTATTTGACCCAACAGCCTGTTTGCAATTTTTTTTACCTTGTAGCTTTGACAAGTTCATACCTTTTCTGACCAACAGAAAATGCTCTTCAACTTACTGGTTTATACGATGTCCATTTACTGCATGAGTATTTGCAGAAATTGAAAGTGTAGGGATTTTGATTACATTTGTAATTAACCCACCTGAAAGAAAAACGCCTTGAAACAACATGACATTTGTAGATTGCTTTATCTCTGCACTAAAATTAGTTTTTTGAGTTGCTCTTGCATGCATCATGTTGTATGCCTAATTGAGTCGAGACTGATTGCATTTACAGGAAGGGGACAGCCACTATAAAAACGCTGCAGATGGGTCAAGTGAAATCAAAGCAGTGGATGTGCACACATCCAACATTTAATCCTCTTTATTTTTGTTTATAGAAGAAAGGGAAATAATTAAACTGTGTGGAAGAGCATTGTCTATGTAAAAGCCATTAGAACAGAATGGACAGAGGTCATTTCGTAATGGTGATCTGAGGTCAGTTTTAGATTTGCCTACTAATGAGACATTAGCTTAATCTTCCAACTGAACAAGTGCCACCTCCTCCTGGCTGTGCTCTGGCAGCTCTTTCCAGCTCATATAACTCATCATCCCCAATCTGATTTTTTATTGCTGTTAACAAGACTCCATGCAGCTCCCTCCACAGTACTTCTTCCTGTGCATTTTAGGCTCTAAATCTGTCCTAACATATCACAGAGTTATAATTCAGATTGTAGATAATTTTGAATGCCTTTCAATTTTAAAGCAAAGTGCCTCGCAAACCTAGTCATACCCCCTTAACTTGTTCATATTTTGTCAGTTAGATCCACAAACTTCAATAAATGTTATACATGAAGTGCTTGATTGTGGGTTGAAGTAAAATGATACAGCAAATTGTGTCAAATGTATTTGCAAAAAAATTTGAAAAGTGTGCCTTGCATGTGAATTCAGGACCGCTGATTCAATACTTAGCAATGCCACCTTTTTGCTGAAATAACAGCTCCAAATCGTCTGGTCTATGCCTCTACCAGCTTTGTATATTTAAAGTAGGGCTGTACAAGATCTGCACAGGCCAGAGCAAGCAAAAACATTTAATATGTTTCGGGTTAAAATCAAACATACACCAATGATGATGAGTACTATGTCCATCTTCTGGAAAAAAAAGAAAAAAAAGGTTTTATTTAAAAGGTTGCTTACGGCCAGTATCCGTTGTTTCTGTCTTTGCAACCGCTTAATTGTACCTTTTCTACAGACCGTACCATTCCTTGACTTTCTAAATCTTATTATGCTCTATTAAAACTAAGTGTCACAATGCATTAGCAGGATAATAAGCCTAAATGCCTGGTACTTAAATAACTAACTATCATTTATTGCTATCCTTGCAGTTCTTTGTGTTATGCATATTTTGTACAGTGATATTGTAACTACGATATATTTGTGATATATTGTGCAGCCCTAAGCTAAAGACAGAAAGTATAAAATCTTTTTATAATACAGTTCAAGCTCTGACAGATAAGACGGGAAGCATCTGTGAACATCAACATCCAAGTCTTGCTAGAGAACTTCAATTGTTCAATAATTTAGCTGTCTGACAATCAACCACTTCCCTGTCCCTCCTGAAGAGTAGCATCTCCACATTATGATGCTGCCACCACCATGTTTCGCTGTGGAGAGGGTTTGTTCAAGGTGATATGCAGTGTTACCTTTCTGTCACACATAAGCCCTTGTTACATCATAGTTCCACAATTAACAAGAAATACAAACCCTGCATTATGGATCACTTTGTCCTTTCACATCATAAATTGCAATCCTTTGAAATCATGGACCCTGTTTGCTTTCCGCTCATATTTCTGCGATTGTGGAATCAAAGGGGTGTTGCTGACAACTCTGCTTTCACCTGGGGGATGTTTCACATTGGGGATGTCCCATGCATGCTATTCAAATGTATTCAGTGCTTTAAATACAAGCAAAGTATCTGTGCATCATCCTCAGGCCATTAATGTTTTCATCAGATTTGGCTGAACAAAATTTTTCTCTGATTAGCTGGAGAAACCGTGGAAAGTATGTTGTATCTGCCCATTGTAGACAGCAGCACTGGCAGACTGAACTGCTGGTGCTACGTACTACGTCATACTTTTTCTGCAATCCCTTATAATCCCTTTAAAGTTCATGATAGAAACAGGTTCATTACTACCTTCCAAGGTAGGTTAGGATCAAGTAACTGGCAGGTAAATTTCAAACCCTGATTTGTTTCAAGACATTTCAGTTGATCATGAGGCATAATAAAGACATGTAACTCACAGTCCATTAGGTTAATCTGAAAGGGGCTATAGTATTTTAAACCTAGGCCACAAGAATCAGTTTTGATTTTGGTCAGAGCATGTTCATCATGTTTTTCATGTTCCTTGGTCTTTATGATACTGTTTGTTCTCCAACAAACCCTGAAGTCTATACAGAATAACTGTGTTTATACTGAGAAGTCATTGCACACAAGTGGACTCTATTTACTAAATGGGTGACTCCTGATGAGTACAAATGCACCCCACACTATTTAAACTTTTTTAAATTTGAAAACCATGTGTCCTTTACTTTTTACTATACAGCTGTGCTGGTATATCACATACACTTTCAATAAAACACCTTGAACTATGGGGGATGTAACATGAGAAAATGCTAAACAGTTCAAGGAAGATGGATATTTTAAGAACTATATGTACATAGGTTAAATTAATCTGATTGTGACAAAGAGTACTTATTTTTCTGTTACTGTCCTTATAAGGTGTAGCTTACTTTAATTTACTGCACTGAATAATTTATGAAGTGGTATTGATACCCAGCAAGGCTTTATTTTTTAGAAGAGTTGATTTTATTGAGTGACTTCATATTGTTTTTTCTGTGCTATTGCACATCTCTGTGGTTGTATGTGAGAATTGTTTGTCATATTCTATCTGTAGCTGTGTCCTTCATGCTGACAGATGTGTCTAGATTGGTCATAAAAAGAGGTTATGGCTCAGACACAAAATCATTTTTAACTGAACAATTTACAATGTGGCAACGGCACACTTGTAAATTGCCCTCCCGTTCCCCTTCAAGGTAAGGTCTTTTTCAGGGTTCAGCACAATAATAGTTGTTCCCATTGCTGTCCTCTTTTGGTAGTTTTTTATTTGCATTTCTGGAGAAAGTGATATCCTACAATCTGCTGAAGACACTCAGAGTGCAAATGTTACAAGACAACTAAACCCACTGAGGTTCACTAACCTTCCACAACTTGCATCCTTCTTATTCAGCGTATCTTGTACTTCTTTTGTTTGATATTGGTATGGTATGAAAATGTTTTAGACTTGCCTCCACCACCCCCATAATTGGTTGGTAAGCCTGACCCTGTTTTCAGTCTGGATCTAAAGATTTTATAGAATCCTTATGTTTATTTTAATCTTTACCATTTTTAGTTAGACTCTGGGTTTTCCTGCCTATGATCTGCATAGATGTTCCAGAATGTTGTTCTACTCACTGGTTTTGGTGTTCCATGCATGCTTTGCCTGGATTTTACATGTAGCTAATATTAGACTGTCTTTACCCTGGCACACATTGTGAGATTTAAAAACATATTTAAGGTCTAGGACATGCTACATGTGTGAGTTCAATATGGTAGTAACTCCTTTCGTCCTGCATGATGGAAGATGCTCGGTTGCACAAATTAGTGTTGCAGCAGAATTGTGTCACAAAAGTCACAGACATATCAGTCAAACAATAACTGAAAAGAAAGTTAAGGGTGTAAATGTGCCCTGAAAAGATGGAGAGGGAGTGTTGGAAAGGAAGCAGAGGTAGCAGGCTGGGCAAAGGAGGGCAACAATCACAGATCGGCTCTAACAGTCTAACATGATGATCCCAGAAAATACCTGACACTGCTTGATGTATGTCATAGATCATCTTGGTTGGGAGAATGCTAAATTTGCAGTTGGTGCATCTGTCACACTAACTTATCACAAACCACTGACTCAAGCTCAAGATTTTATTTCCAAATGACTGACACCTGATAATCCCACAATGTTAACCCAGCATTAGGGGACTTTTTCACAATGTTTATTTTGGATCCTGTCTGATGTTGTAGACACAAACCTCTATTATTGTTGTGCTGCAAAGACTGGTTTCTCTGTCCGGTCTTTCAGATTTGTCTTGCCATTGGTATGATTTCTGTTGGCTTATTCTTCCAATATTTAATCCTTTTAATCACTTGGGTCATTGTTCTAATGGACTCACTGCATTATGTTAGCCTTCCTTGTGATGATATAGCCTTATCCCAATCTTTGGACATTGAGGTACCAGAGCTGCCATTACACATTGATAAACTTAGGTATACAGACACAAACAGATTTGGTGGCATCCTTGCAGCTTATTGAAATGTAGCTTCATTGTCAAATCTAAAAGTGACTATGTTAAAAGCAATTATCTAATGTGCTTTTAGTATGTAATAGTGTAAACAAATGCATTTTTGCACAATGATTTGTTGTTTTTCCTACCAATAAAGTATAAACTCTTTTGTTGGTGCCTAGAAAGAGACTACTAGTGTTAATGTTATGTTTCAAACCATGTGTGTAAGCTAACATCAGCCACTCTGCTTATGTATTAGTGAATAGACATCCTGCTGTGGAGTTTGGTGTTCTGATATGCACCATGCTGAACATGGACCAGAACAAGCAAAGGTGAAAGCATTCTGAAGAGTTCATAACACAGATTACAGACAATCATAGTAAGGATAAAGGCTACAAGACCATCTTCAATCAGCTTGATGTTTCTGTGAGGACAGCTGCCAATATTATAAATATATGCCATTGCTACGCTGTGTGAGGTTGGACTGTTGCCAACTTCCCAAGAGGTGGGCACAGTAGGATATTAAATCCCAGGTTGATTGGATTGATCATACTGACCACAGTAATAGTGCAAAGGAAGTCATCCAAAACCATTAAAACTAAAGTCAAAGTTCAAGGTACGTGACATCTGATTGCAGTATCATCCATAATGGGTTCCATTAAAGAAGATCCAAGAGAGCTCTGCCATAGATCGAAAAACATAAAAAAAGCTAGACTGGAACCCACAAAGATTCATGAAGTCAAGTCCCAAAGTTTCTGAGAGAATATACTTTGACTTATAAAAACAAAATTTGAGTTTATTATTAATATTTATTTTTATTTTGTTCTCATATTTTTGCCTAAGAAATCTGATCACTGCAGTTTTGACAAACCTTTGTCTCTGTTAATCTTCATCAATCTATCAATAGTGAAGGTACCTATCTCCACCGGCCATTTGGCGAGAGGCGGGATACACCCTGAACAGGTCTACTACAGTTTGTTCGTTTTTATTATACATTTGTAAACTCACAGACTAAAAATAGACAATATGAAAAAACAAAATTTTTGTCCTAGTCTCCTTCACATTTGAAGTTATCTAATCCAACTAACCCAGTGTAAATAAAACTTTCTATTTCATTGTGATCTGTACAGTCATACTGCAAAGGGGAAGAAAAGTAAACACATGTAAATGAGCTTATTAAGTGTTAGAAATACATCAGAAACCTTTGCACAACATTGCATTTTTCGGGGTTGCAGGCCACACTGACAGAAGAACACACAGAGGCATCATCCATGGTCTGTTGCAATCAAGCTCCCCATCACAGTAACAGCATGCCAGTGACTATTTTCCGACTAAACCTAACTGTAAACTCTTGAAATAGTCTTATTTAATAGGCATAAGTTCAAGACAACTTAAGTGAGGATCAAACTTGGGATCTAATGGACAAAAATAAAGCCTTCCAAACCTCAAAGGAATTAAGAAACGTATTGAGGAACAGCATGCCAGGCAGGAAAATATGAATCCTTAAATATATTAGAATTTTATTAATTCAATTTTTCTTCCAGAAAGAATACAAATTGACTCTTACACCTTATTTTCTTTTTTAGTGATGAGGGGAAAGGTGGGGGGTTCTAAACTGTTGCCCCATGTCCTCCTCCATTTCAGGCATCTATGATGGACTCACTCTTCAAACCTGACACCGCTTCAGCAGAGTCGGTGCTGACAAACAGTGGTTCACGCCACCAACATATAGTTCTGACTTTCTCAATGTGAATGTCTCATTGTCTCATGGTGAATTACAGAAATGAGTAGAGCTTGTGCCTAAAGGTGCAGCCACAATATATTGAAGTTAATGGTGCCACCTTTTTCGTTTCAAAGTGTATGAAATATTCAACTGAATAAATAAGCAAAACGAAAGTCTGATTTGTATTAAATGTGGCATAAACTGTAAGGATGTAGTTAAAGGAATTGCCAGTTTTAAGTAATTTAAAATATAAAATGTGTTTTTTGTTTATTGTGCAAGGATACCACAAATTTACTCATGTCTGTAAAACAGTTATGATGTTTCATTTGTAGCTGAATCAGTTTTCATCTCCATGAAATAACAACAGCCTTTATAAAGGGTGAGTTGGGAGAAACTAAGATGCAGACAAACGTATATAGTGGGTTTTCAACAGCTGTTTATCATAACATGATGGTACCTTCTTTAAAATGTCAAACATTAACAAGTTCCTGTGGAATGTAAAGCAGCGGCAGGTTAAATTACCATGATTGTGGTCACAACAACCGTTCGATTTTCCATGCCTGAGCTGTCATTGGAGAGACCATTTCCATCCTGTACCAACACAAGCTTGTCGATGTCATTCCAGTAGCCAATCTAAAGAGGCCAAAGGAGAGGACAACTATTTCAACAATAGGCTGTAAAAATGTAGAAAGCAAGTTCAAATGTAAAAGAAACTGAGTAAAGATAGAAAAAAAGAAATAGCAGTAAAAAAGTTAGCTGTTCGATTTGCTCCACTAAATTTCCCATTAGAGCAATACGTGATATTGAAAGTGAGGCAAAAATTTCTAATAAATGCACATTGCTGCCAAAGGAATAATTAAGTAGCTTGAATATCATGTCATTTTGTTTTTTTTAATCTTCTACATGTGTGTCTGTTTTAATAAAGATAAGATATAGGCACTGTCAGCTTCAGTACTTCCCTCATACTTTTTGCCACAATGAAGACAGATTTTGATCAGATTATTATTACTTAGGAAATCGTACAATTGTATGTTCCCTGGTTGACTCTAAGGTATAAACGTGTGCTTTGAATTCTCATGAAGCACATGCTATGATTGATGGTTTGATTAGAATCATATTACAACTCGATAAAACAGGTAATTATAAAGAACTATTAGAATAAAATATTGAGGTGGAAGAAGAAAAAGATATGCACAGGGAAATCTGCAGAAATTAGCAAGGCACATTCACTAAATCAGAAGAAAGTAACTTTTTTTTAAAAATCACATTTACCTAAAAAAGGCCTTTTTGTCTTTTTACACAGTTTTTCAACCCAGCTTAATAAGATCATCCATAATATGTATATCTACAAAGCAAGAATCTAAACATTGAAAAAACAATTTGTTTTAAACTTTACTTTCTAGACCACAAAATGAGAGCCTACCTTTCGTGGTCCATTGCTCTTCAGTTCAAACACGTCCATAGTATAATTTACCCTCCGACCATAGTGATCAAACTGAATATTTCCAGTTAGGCCCTGAATACGCACCTTAATTTGAAGCAGAAATAATGGTTAGTACCGGTAAAAGTAAAATAATAACTTAAATAAAACACCTAATCTTTCTCTGACTGAATAAAAGCAGCAGTGTAGGCTGTACACCCACTCCTACAGTCAAACAGAGGCTAACACACAGTGCCAACTCCAACTACTGGCATCTCTGGTAGAAATGAGTTAAAATCCTTTAACTAATAATAATAAAAATAATTCTTATTTAGCAGCATAATCTTTCATTAATAACTTTAGTAAAAAATGTTTATTTAAGTACAAGGGGTAAAAATCTTAGAATGGATACTTTCCTTCTTGAGAAGATGGCTAAATCAAAGCCATCTAAACCTGCCCTTATTGACACTAATTATAAAGTTCAAAACAACTGGAAATTGGAACTGGAAAAAGAATGGACGAAGACCCCCGTGTTCATCATGCCCTGGAATACAATGGGGATGAGGCCAGTTTTTTTTATAAATATAAAAAGAACTGGACATAGATTCATGGCAGCTGCAATTGATTCAGTCAGAATAAAAACCACTGAGTTCCAGCTTTGGGATCAGAGCCAGGTAGAGCAGCTGCAGCTGTGCTCAAAGCCAGCAGCTGGATACTATCACAGATCAGACTTTAAAATGGAGCAGTAAGTACAAAATGCATCACATGAAGTGTCACATCATTTTCCTTTTTTGTCATATATGCAGGTTTCCTAGAAATCTCCAGCATGTTTTACCCATTAAATCCTGAAGTATCGTTTGGATTTTACAAAGGCCATGAGAGTGCATATGATCAAGGAAGATTAAGGTATTAATAACGCCATATATAAAAAGTTAAAGGGGCAGTGGCCTGTGTCTCTTGACTTTAACCTATTTTTAAGCTATACAACTTTAAACTTATCCCAACCTGTTTCAGTGCTCGCTCCATATCTATTCCTTGGTTCCAGGGAGCTGCTGGATTAGCAAGGCAGTCCCCAGCATTGCCACGGCGACTGATGTCAATTTTTTGACGGCGAAGGGTGCGGAAAGCCTCGGCCATTACAAGAACACCATCATACGTTAGAGATGAAGTATACTGTGGAGTTCAAAGAAACACAAGGAGGAGAAAAAAATGCTCATTTTAAGTGTTTTGTGTTGGCTTTGTTCACTATAAATTTTATTAATTTAAGAGTTAAAAAGTAATGTACCATGTATCTAAATCAACATGAGCAAAAGCTTATAGGATGCTGATAAGTGCGGCAGCCCATGGGACTGGTTTGATTATTATTTTGTTTTGACAGAACAGTTGACAGGACTAAATCAATTAAAAAATCTGTAAATATAAGGTCACTTTAAATGTGTGAGCTTCAAATAAGCTCATACATTTAAAATGTCGTAAACTTTAAAATGTAATTCAGTGGCATTGTAAACTTACTGTGAATTGTGAAAAGAAAAGTAATGTGCTTTGGACCTTTTGAAAGTTTTTTATTGGGACTTTATGTGACAGACCAGCACAAAGCAGCACATAATAGTGAAGAGCAAGGGAACTGAACCACCTTTTGCTGCAATCACACCTGCAAGTCTTTTGTGATATGTCTCTACCAGCTTTGAACATCTAGATATTAGTGTTCTGACTGAAATGCTGAAATGTTTTGCAGCCTTCACTAACCAGAACCGCTTCCGTCACCTTAGTGTATTCCCTCCATGACTTGTGGCAGACTTTAAATAGTACTTCTGGCTAAATAGTACCATGGCTTTTTCATTTTGCCACTTTTTCATGTGGACAGATTGTGATGCACATCTGTGGTCCCCAACCATGGTCCTCAGAAGCCAAAAACCAAAAACGTTTAGATGTTTCCTTGCTGCAGCACACATAAAAGACTGTGTGATTAACAGGCTTCTGCAGCACTTGATGGCATACTGAGGGGGTAATACAATCATTTGAATCAGTTGGGCTGGAGCACATAGATGTCTAAAAACAGGAAGGAAAGTGAGCACTAAGGACCATGGTTGGGAACCACTGGTGTACATGACAGAGTTGTCCTGTTGACACTCTCCAACCTGTCGATCTCTCTTTGGGTATTAATGCTCTACTTGCCCAGCCTGTCTACTAAGGTGGACGACCATGGCTTGGGATGTTTGCAGGTGTGCCATACTATTTAACACATGCCTGCTGTGTTCCTTGGTCTTCACTTTATGGTGTATGTTCTCCAATGTTCTCTAACAGCTCTCTGAGTCCTTTACAAAACAGCTGGATCTATACTGAGATTAAATCCCATGCAAGTAGATATATGCAATAATTAGGTGACTTCTATGGATAACTGGTTGCACTGGATTTTATTTAGGTGTATCAGGGTAAAAGTGGCTAAATACAAATGCATGTTGATTGATTTTCCAGAAATGGTAAGACAGATTGAGTTCCACAACCCCACACATCCAGAACACACACTGAGTCTTTCAATGCCACACAGATAGAGGCAGTCAAACACACAGCAGGCTGCCTTCACACCAAAGTGAAAACAAGGGGAGAGATGAAAATGGGGGAAAAGACCAAAGTCAGCTGAGATTCTCTCTGCGTCTCTGAGGGTACCTTCTTTTGCTAGCTGACATCTCTTGATTTTCACCTCACTATATGTGCTTTGGAGGGCTGCACAACCATGTTGCCCTACTTTCATGTGCACTGTTTGAAACTGAAGAGGACCTCAAGAGAGTGACTGACAAATGACGACTATGGAGAGAAAAACTGGGCAAAGTAGCACACTGTAGGCTTTGCTTTTTCTCAGTGGCAGGACACAAACACTTTTGGGACATAGAAAATAGTTCTTCCTTAAATAAAGAGAAATCTAGACTAGAATAATTCTCTGCAGTAAGATCTCTGCTATCAGCTAAAATCAATCCACTCTAAGTATATTATCATTGTAAAAAAAAAACAAAAAAACAACTACATTTCTTTAAAGAGAAGCCAACATTTTAAGCATTTAAGTTAAAATATGACGACTACTAAATCGAGACATGTGACGTTGCCCAGTTCTGCGGAGCCGGGGTCCCACCCTGGAGCCAGGCCTGGGGTCGGGGCTCATCGGAGAGCGCCTGGTGGCCGGGCCAAGCCAACGAGAGACGTGAGGCCATCCCCCAGTGGGCCCACCACTTGCAGGGGGAACCGTGAGGGACCGGTGCAAAGAGGATTGGCCGACGGACGAAGGTGGAGACCTCAGCGGCCCGATCCCCGGATGCTTAGGCTGGCTCTAGGGACGTGGAAGTCACCTCGCTGGGGGGGGGAAGGAGCCGGAGGTTGTGCAGGAGGTCGAGAGATATCGACTAGAAATAGTCGGGCTCGCCTCCACGCACAGCGTGAGCTCTGGAACCCATCTCCTCGAGATGAGATCCGCCCTGAGTACCTCAAGTCTCTGGATGTTGTGGGGCTGTCATGGTTGACATGCCTCTTCAACATTGCGTGGCGGTTGGGGACAGTGCCTCTGGACTGGCAGACTGGGATGTTGATCCCCCTTCATAAGAAGGGTGACCGGAGGGTTTGTTGCAACTACAGGGGGATCACATTCCTCAGCCTCCCTGGTAAGGTCTACGCCAGGGTATTAGAGAGGAGAGTTGGCCGATAGTCGAACCTCGGCTTCAGGAGGAGCAGTGTGGTTTTCGTCCCGGCCGTGGGACACTCGACCAGCTCTATACCCTCTACAGGGTACTTGAGGGTTCATGGGAGTTTGCCCAACTGGTCCACATGTGTTTTGTGGACCTGGAGAAAGCATTCGACTGTGTCCCTCATGATGCCCTATGGGGGGTGCTGCAGGAGTATAGAATCGGGGGCCCTTAAGGGCCATCCGGTCTCTGTACAAGCGGAGCAGGAGTTTGGTTCGCATTGCCGGCACTAAGTCGGACCTGTGCCCAGTGCATGTTGGACTCCGGCAGGGCTGCCCTTTGTCACCGGTCCTGTTCATAACTTTTATGGACAGGATTTCTAGACGCAGCCAATGGCTGGAGGGGTTCTGGTTTGGGGACCAGTGGATTTCATCTCTTCTTTTTGCAGATGACGTGGTCCTGCTGGCCCCCTCTAGCCAAGACCTACAGCATGCGCTGGGGTGGTTCGCAGCCGAGTGTGAAGCGGCTGGGATGAGGATCAGCTCCTCCAAGTCCAAGGCCATGGTACTCGACCGGACAAGGGTGGCTTGTCCTCTTCAGGTTGGAGGGGAGTTCCTGGATCAAATGGAGGAGTTTAAGTATCTCGGGGTCTTGTTCACGAGTGAGGGAAGAATGGAGCGGGAGATCGACAGATGGATTGGTGCAGCTGCCGGAGTAATGGGGGTGCTGTGCCGGTCCGTTGTGGTGAAGAGAGATCTGAGCCAAAAAGCAAAGCTCTCGATTTACCGGTCGATCTATGTTCCTACCCTCACCTATGGCCATGAACTTTGGGTCATGACAGAAAGAACGAGATCCCGGATACAAGCGGCTGAAATGAGCTGCCTCCGTAGGGTGGCCAGGCACTCCCTTAGAGATAGGGTGAGGAGCTCGGCCATCCAGGAGGGGCTTGGAGTAGAGCCGCTGCTCCTCCACATCAAGAGGAGCCAGTTGAGGTGGCTCGGGCATCTACACCGGATGCCTCCTGGACGGCTTCCTCGGGAGGTGTTCCAGGCACGTGCCACCGAGAGGAGGCCCAGGGGACGGCCCAGGACACGCTGGAGGGAACATTTCTCTCAGCTGGGCTGGGAACACCATGGGCTCCACCCGGAGGAGCTGGAGAAGGTGTCTGGGGAGAGGGACGTCTGGGCGTCTCTGCTGAGTCTTCTGCCCCCGCGACCCGGTCCCGGATAAAGCGGAAGACGATGAGTACGAGTATGACGAGTACGAGTAGTGCACAAAATATTGTTTTATTTCCACAGTGCAAGTGCTACAGTCAGATCTGACTAATGATAGCCAGGAGGAAACAATAACCTATCAAACACAATATTTCGCTATGAATGCATGATGGGATATCGTATGATACACAGCATTAACACACAGTCTTATTTTTTACAGTTACTACAGGTTGCTTATGTGCTACAGGGCAAGAGGTAAGTAAAAGCTGCAGTATTATGTATTTTTAATGGGGAAGTGGACATGTTCCCAGTTAAAATATGCATCTCCACTTGGCTGCAGGTCACTAACTCGACAAGTGCAGTCTACTTAAGAGTAGGAGCTGGACAAAGACAGGGACCAAAGGGTGGGGTCTAAATATAGAAATACAAATGTGTGTGTGTGTGTGTGGGGGGGGGGGTTGGAGAGGTACGAATTTTGAAAGGAATCATGATGTTTGTTGCAGAGATAAGGGGCATACATTGAGAAAACTAAGAGAAATGAAAAAGTGTTTGGCGAAGCTATATAATTAATCACGCTGAAAGAAAAACAAGAAAATGAAAAAATCTTTGCATCCTGCTGCAAATTAATAACACATAGGGCATCTAACTTCTCCTACATGCTGAGATTGTTTATTAAAGTATAAAATTACATTATATGGTTTCAATGTATTCTTTAATACAGCTATCACTGAGGTAATACTGCCTCTATCGGGATAACCATCTGCCCCTTTCTGGAGCTCACTGAAGAGGCTACTTTAAAATACCAGCGTAAACATGCAAAATAGTGATATTACTAGTAATAGTAATATCACTATTACTAATTGTCAACGTTGCCCTTTTTTATTATAAGGCAAATAGAAACAGCAAAATAAATTTTTTTTTTGATGCTATTTTTTTCCATTGTTTAATTATCTTTTGAGACATGCCAGTTTAATTCTCTACTGAAAAGAAACGTATTAGTTGAATCAAAGTAATTTTAAATCTAAATCTGCCATTGATATGACAAGTTATGAACTTCACTGTACCTGTGGTCAATAAAATGTCCCCACAAAAACAGGTTCAGGCTGGGACCTACAGCAGTCTTTTCCACTGGCTCGATTTGGCCCTACTCCACTCAGCTCGCTTTGCGAGCGTTTCCATTACAGTTTTTTTCCATACTGGTACCTCCTAAACCAGCTGATCACACATAAAATCAGGAGGAGGGAACAGGCAGAGAGCAGCTGCCCATAATCAGACTGCCTGCCTCGGATCAAACAGGAGAAAAGCCCCGGTGAATCCGCGGAGCACGAAAATCCTGCCAAAACTAACTATATACGATTTTGTTCTTTAAAGTCGTTGTGCTCTTTATTGCCATGGCTGAAACAAAAACTTCCTCATAAAGCCCAAAGTTGTAACTTCTTCAGGCATACTTTGGAGCTTCACCAGTCCTGACAGCAGCATCTCTCCTCTCTGCTTCTCCTGCCTCACCCCCTAACATCAGAACCCCTGAGCCTTCTTTTAGTTCTGGCTGGGCTGTGGTCCAGATAATTATCCCAGTGGATCATTTTAGACATAAAAACACAAATAAGACATTCTTGCATATACATTAATACAAACGTTATTAGTATTTAGTTTATTTATGTTTTTGTTTTTTATTTATTTTTTATCATTTCACGTAATTACTTTAATGTGAAAATGTAAACACAGTAACGTTAATACCATCACAGCACTCTACACTCATGGCTGGAGGCAGGGCTTCAGTCGCCATAGCTTCAGCTGTTGGGGGGTCATTCGAAACACAACAGTTACCGTACCGAGTAGAGCGAAACCGAGTGGTGCAGAGCCGCGCCGGCTAAATCGAGCCAGTGGAAAAGGGGCATTAGTTCTTTCCTTCATGGGTAAAAGCTTGCAAATATTTTCTGCTTAAAGAAGCTAACATTTGTCATAACAATTTAAATATTTATAGACAGTACATTCCATAATGCAGAGCTGTTTAATGCCAACCCAAAGAGCTTTGCTCAGATCAAGCGTATCAGCTTAACCAAACCATCATTGAATTTAAATTTCCTAAATAAAGGTAATGATCATGATCATTTGTTCAAGTGTTCAGTGCAACTCCAAATCAAGGATATTTTTTAACTCCTAGGATTTTTTTTATCTATAGGTTTGCCAATAGAACCCTTTTAGCCACTTTTATTTGATAGATTAATGAATATAATATATTTTCAATAAAATATTAATAAGATTATTTCCACTGTACCTATAGCTCGTCTGTCTGCTCTTCAAATGTATATAACTTCTTGGCACTTCCTCGACTCCATATTACAATCAGGAGCTCATTTGACAACAGCATATTTTATATACATTTAATTACCTTAGGTGGGCTTTCAGATCCAGGATATTCTCGCTGGTCTAGTTTGTTCCACCGCTGCATGAGCTTTATGACAATAGGTTTGCTGAAGTCTACCAGCTGGAAACCAGTCACATTGGCACCACCATGCATGAATCTCTCCAAGGAAATGTCCTTGAATCCCTGAAAGAAAAATAAAGAAGTATACGAAGGTAGAAATCAAAAATGAAAGAAAAACTAAGACATTCCAGATCAGATGATGAAGAGTTCAGTTGTAAATGCAAACTCTGTAGGCACATTTCATGAAAGATTTTTTTATATACAGGTCCTTCTCAAAATATTAGCATATTGTGATAAAGTTCATTATTTTCCATAATGTCATGATGAAAATTTAACATTCATATATTTTAGATTCATTGCACACTAACTGAAATATTTCAGGTCTTTTATTGTCTTAATACGGATGATTTTGGCATACAGCTCATGAAAACCCAAAATTCCTATCTCACAAAATTAGCATATCATTAAAAGGGTCTCTAAACGAGCTATGAACCTAATCATCTGAATCAACGAGTTAACTCTAAACACCTGCAAAAGATTCCTGAGACCTTTAAAACTCCCAGCCTGGTTCATCACTCAAAACCCCAATCATGGGTAAGACTGCCGACCTGACTGCTGTCCAGAAGGCCACTATTGACACCCTCAAGCAAGAGGGTAAGACACAGAAAGAAATTTCTGAACAAATAGGTTGTTCCCAGAGTGCTGTATCAAGGCACCTCAGTGGGAAGTCTGTGGGAAGGAAAAAGTGTGGCAGAAAACGCTGCACAACGAGAAGAGGTGACCGGACCCTGAGGAAGATTTTGGAGAAGGGCCGATTCCAGACCTTGGGGGACCTGCGGAAGCAGTGGACTGAGTCTGGAGTAGAAACATTCAGAGCCACCGTGCACAGGTGTGTGCAGGAAATGGGCTACAGGTGCCGCATTCCCCAGGTCAAGCCACTTTTGAACCAGAAACAGCGGCAGAAGCGCCTGACCTGGGCTACAGAGAAGCAGCACTGGACTGTTGCTCAGTGGTCCAAAGTACTTTTTTCGGATGAAAGCAAATTCTGCATGTCATTCGGAAATCAAGGTGCCAGAGTCTGGAGGAAGACTGGGGAGAAGGAAATGCCAAAATGCCAGAAGTCCAGTGTCAAGTACCCACAGTCAGTGATGGTCTGGGGTGCCGTGTCAGCTGCTGGTGTTGGTCCACTGTGTCTTATCAAGGGCAGGGTCAATGCAGCTAGCTATCAGGAGATTTTGGAGCACTTCATGCTTCCATCTGCTGAAAAGCTTTATGGAGATGAAGATTTCATTTTTCAGCATGACCTGGCACCTGCTCACAGTGCCAAAACCACTGGTAAATGGTTTACTGACCATGGTATCACTGTGCTCAATTGGCCTGCCAACTCTCCTGACCTGAACCCCATAGAGAATCTGTGGGATATTGGGAAGAGAACGTTGAGAGACTCAAGACCCAACACTCTGGATGAGCTAAAGGCTGCTATCGAAGCATCCTGGGCCTCCATAAGACCTCAGCAGTGCCACAGGCTGATTGCCTCCATGCCACGCCGCATTGAAGCAGTCATTTCTGCAAAAGGATTCCCGACCAAGTATTGAGTGCATAACTGTACATGATTATTTGAAGGTTGACGTTTTTTGTATTAAAAACATTTTTCTTTTATTGGTCGGATGAAATATGCTAATTTTGTGAGATAGGAATTTTGGGTTTTCATGAGCTGTATGCCAAAATCATCCGTATTAAGACAATAAAAGACCTGAAATATTTCAGTTAGTGTGCAATGAATCTAAAATATATGAATGTTAAATTTTCATCATGACATTATGGAAAATAATGAACTTCATCACAATATGCTAATATTTTGAGAAGGACCTGTACAATAAACAAAAAATCAGTTCCACAATTCGAAGTGTGACCGTATGCAGAGAAGCACTTCAATGTGACGATGTGGTGAATCAATTTGGAACAGAGCTAAAGACAGTGGCAGAGTGTAAAGACATGTAAGCATTATCCAGGGTTGATGAATACTAATGGCTAAAAGCTGTGAAAGCCTATCTAGACTTCAGTACGCTCAAAAGGCCCTTTTCACTGTCACAAAGAAAAATACCGTAGAACAGATTTCAAGGATTAGGTTTGAAGTCATATTTTATTTCTCAATATGGGTTTTCAACAGTTCCTGACAGCTATGACCTTGTGAAGAGAAGACAAATGGAAATATACCAGCTTGGAAATCAGTAAAATATCCTTATTTTTAAAGGACAAAATAAGGCAACAACTCTGAAAATGGCAAATTTGCAAATAAAAGGTAGCAAAGATTAAAATACAAACCACAATTAAATGGGGTAATTTATGGGAAACTGGGTTTGATACTATCATGTAATATCCCATTGAGATTTACCAATCTCTTTTTCAATGGAGTCCTGGCCTAGACAGTGGCAAAAATCAACACATTAAAAACAATAAAAAAAAATTACATCAACAGTTTCATAAAACAATTACAACCCATGGACTTCATTTCCAAACTTTTGAGCAATAGTTTGAATGTTCCTATTTGAACCAGTTCCTTTCATTTCCAGTCTTTTTGTAAGATGTTCCATGTTGTGGGGGCAAAATACTGAAATGCCACCTTACCAGCCTCTTTGCGAATACTTGGTACAGACAGTAGCAGTGATTTTTGAGAGCGTAAAGAATACAGTCCAGCTGCTCTTGGTTGAATACATTCACAGAGATATGGGGGGAGCAGACGCAGAATACCTTTATAAATGAACATATACCAATGAGTCAGTCTATGAGTCTTCAATGATGGTCACCCCACGCGAGTGTAAAGTTCACAATGATGTGTGCAAGGCTTACAGTTTGTGATAAACTGCAAAGAGGCATGATAAACAGCTTCTAATGGTTTTAATACTTGTGCTGGAGCATTCATATAAATAAGATCACAATAATCCAAAATGGGTGAAAAAAAGTTACTACTACTAGTTTTTTCTCTGCATTAAAAGAGAAGCATAGCCTATTTCTGAAATAGAGGCCAATTTTCAGTGTCAGTTTCCTAATTGAATGTTCAACATGTCCTTTAAAGCTAAGATTATCATCAATTAAAATACCTAGATATTGAAAAGATTAAACTCCTTCAATTTCTGCCCCATGAAGAGTGACGACAGGATAACTAATCTGCAGATTATGCTTTGGTTTTGAAAATAACATTAACTTGCTCGTATTTGAATTTAAAGATAGGTCTAATTGTAGAAACGTATTTCACGCAATACCCCTGGTTTATAATGAAGTTTACAACTCAATGAATGCAGAAGACATTAACAAGATCTCAGCTATTCTGGCAAAAAGGCAAATGTCCTTTAAATATATATTCTCTTTCCTGATCTGAACCCACTAAGAAGGTCTGTTCTAATTTTCTCCTTAAGCAGTACATATGGGAGAAACAAGTCTTGTAATTCAGCTTTAAAGATGCAAAGCTTCATCTTCATCATATACCTGGGGCAACATGCATGAATAACACAGGAACATAAAAAATACTGAAAAAAACAATACATATCCCTATTACTGGAGAAAATGTTTTTTTTTTTAATGAAAATAAATGTGCAGTGAGAATGCACCACCTTCAGATTATGGTTTCAAATAATGTTTAAGACTATGCTTATTCTGCACCCAAAAAATAAGGCTGAAGGACCCAACATATAAACAATGTACTCACCTATAGAGAATAAAGCCCACTATGCTGGTTCCCTTTCTGTAATTCTTGTCCTCTATTTTATTATGTTTTTTCTAATCCTTGTAGGGTATTTTGCACCTCACTTTTATAGCTGATAGCCAGGGTTATTCTGATAGGGTCAAAAAAGAGGAGCTGGAGTCTGGGGCTGGTTGGTGGTTAATATTAAAGAGTAACTGGAAAAGGTGTAGCAGTGGTCTTTTCCCCAAGATGTAATTATTTCATAATTCCACTTTGTGTCTGCTTAGTAGTTTTTGCTCTGTAATCTGAACACTTAAGACAATATACTTACTGTCTTTGTTTTCTCAGCTTCACTGAAAAAAGTCTGAGAGTTTGACACAAGGTAAAACAAATGGCTTGGTTCAGTTCTGGTCAGATGTTTATATACACTGATCATGGGCATCAGTGTCATTTTAAATTTGAATTGTTAATGATTCATTTGAAACCCTCTTTTTTCCAGCATGTACTGATTGCACAATTTAAAGTAATTGAATGTGGATTTTTTTTAAACTCACACCAGGTCCACATTTTATTGACAGGCTCAAACATACACCTCCTCTAATATTTGGCATGCTGTTGGCAAACTTTAGAAAAACCAGTTTTAACTAAAATCAACTAACTTCTGTTGCAATTCTGGCTGCATATTTGACAATTTTTTGCATTAAAAATGGTAGAGCTCAGTAAAATTAGCTTTCTGGTATTCATTCGGAGTTTAAGCATAGTACATTAATTTTTAACATGGTGAATTTAAGGCCATGCCAAATACCTTATATTATTCATCTTTATTCATTCAAAGAACGGTCTTGATGCACGTTTTGGATCAGTCTCCTGTTAGAACACCTAACTGTGTACAGTTGCTGATTTGAGATGTAGTTGAAAAATATGGATGTAGTTCAATCCTCCATCTTCACCATCCACCCACTGTGAGCAATGCATTTGTACCACTGGTGCAGAAACAGCCCCACAGCAAGATTGTACCGCCATCATGCTCAACAGTACAAGTTTCTCATGTGACCTGAGACAGTGACCCTGGTTTTTCAAAATCATTTAATGGTGGGACTGAACCTTGGTGTTTCCTGGGTTGTTCTTATATATCCTCACCAATGTCCTGTTCTCTGAAGGTGACAATTTGGGTAAGATGGTTGAAACCTGAACACAAATGGGTTCTTGAACAGGACAAATATCCTAAACACCAAATAAAGGTGATGGATAGAGCAGGCTAACAATGAGCTTCTAGAATTGTTCCAACCTCAACTCTGCTGAAAATGTATGGACTACACTTAAAATCCAAGAGAATGGAAGTAAACCAAGCAATTTTAATGCAATGTGTCATTTCTGATAAGAAAAGTGGTCCTCAATCTCAACCCTGTTGAAGTTTCTTAAAACATGCTTAAAAGCCTAGTCCATGGCTCAAAACAAACCAATTTAATGCCCCTTTTTCCAGAGGCTCCAGAGGCTCTACTTTTGTGAGCATTTCCATTACCGGCCCAGTAACTGCTTTCTTGATCCCTGAGCAGGTACGATAATAGCTAAGTAGGGACTACATGTGACATGAACAGACTGCTGTTCCATGGCTGATTGGCCATGGGACAAGGAAAAATGAGTAGGTTGTCAAAAAGGTAGTGCAGGAAAAAAGTTAATAAAACTCAAGAGCAACTATTTTAAGGACCACAATGGCCAGAGCTGGTGAAACTCTAATAAAATAGTACTATTTACAAATCATAAACCATGCCTGAAGGCTGAAAGAAAAGAAAAAGGACACCAAGTCAGTGTTGTGAATTACATGCAGGCGGTGCATGCTGTATTTAATAATGTCCTAAATCAGCTGATCACACATAAAATCAGCTGTTCACATACATTTCCCCCAAAATGATACCACCATAAAACTGTGTGTTTGCCTCGGAAATATATTGACAGGCCTTGAGCAAATCACCGTCTGCAGGAAGATGGACCAGGCAAAGAGCAGTTGCCCGTAATCAGATTGCCTGCATCGGGTCAAACGAGGGAAAGACCCCTCTGAAACCACGCAGCACGAATATTCAATTTCCAACCTTCATTAACTTCAGCGCAGTCAAAAGTCAGTGGTTTTGCGCTTTAAAGTCCTTGTCCTCCTTATTGCCATGGCTAAGACAAAAACTTCCTCATAAAGCCCAAAATAGTAAATTCTTCAGGCACACTTACAAATTCTCTTTTTTTAAATATTGAAGTTATTTCTAGTATAACTCTTCTACCCACAAGAAAAAATAAATAAATAATTTAACCCTTAATTTAAGACTACATAGAAAACAATGATGAGAAACTTCTAAAAGGAATTGTACGTGTCTGCAGCTGAGAGTGGAAATACATGAAGTACATTTCATTTCATGAGAACTGAGGTTTACAAAAGGGAACTAGCAAAGGCAAAGCTGTATAAAGGTCGCTCAATGAGCAAAACTGAATTTCATGTTTCTGGGCCCTGGTGTCTGATCTTGTCAAGAAACAATTCATCTTGCAGCTGGCTATCAAAACTGCACCACAATAGTGGACAAAACTTGTCTCACTATAACAAAAAATTTATACTTACCAGGTTTGCTATGATGTAATGGTATCCTTTAACATGTTTCCCCACACTAACGGCCTGGAAATAGAAAGAGAGGGAATATTACTATTTCTCTATCCCCCGTTGTGGATGTAACGTGGAATCCCACTGGCTATTAGGTTCAGAAGTTGGACAGGACAATCAGATATAAATCATACTTTCTCTATTTAGTTTTCCTGTGTCTCCATAACAGTGTTGCTATGATTGGATTTTCACACTGATTATAGCCAGAAAATGTTACAACCCAGTCAAACAATACATGATTATTTAATTGTATTCGCAAATTAGCTTTAAAAGTATCCAGTAAATCAACTCAAAAACGGAACTATATTAGCATTTTGAGAGAGAGAGAGAGGGTGGAATAAAACACTTTGGGGTTTTTCGATTTGCAAAATCCTATTTTTGTGATGCATAAACCTAATTAATAAACTGTTCACATTTTTTACTCCTCTAACCCACACATATCAGCAGCTACATACTGACACATGCACATGCACAGATCGCAGCTGGCAGGAACAGGAAAACAGAGCAGTTTCTGTCTCAGAGCAGGGACGCTCGCCAATGCCAGTGTTTGTGTTTGTGCGTGTATGCCTGTCTCAGTATACGCTAAAGTTAGCGTGTGTGTGTGTGTGTGTGTGTGCGACTGCCTTTAGTCACAACTGAAGCCAGTTAAAAAGCAGTCTGTCTGTCTGTTTGACTGTCTGATAGGGAATGTGTATTCCTTCCATTTTCCTATCACATAGTGTGCTAAACTCCAAATCCAGAAAGGTTAACTCTGAACGAGTAAAGATGGTTTATTTTGGGGTGTTAGAACTCTTTTTTCCAAATAATCTTAGATGCATAGCTTTGGTAGCACTGACTCCAGTGGCAATTCTCTCTGTGAATCTACCCCTAAATTGTTGAATAGAGTTTACAAACCTCTCAAAGGTGTTTTCCTTGTTGCTCATGCACCTTTTTCTACCACGGTTTTTCCTTCCATTCAACCTTTTTATAAAATGCTTGGATACAGCTCTTTTCATTTATTGTCTTGATTTGCTGTGTTTCTTCATTCTTTATAAACGCCTTTATTTTTAAATGCCTTTATTTTTATGCCTCTCTTTTTTTTGGTACAAAAAATACACATGCAATTATTTACATAATTTAAACTTTAAAACACACTTGCATTTAAATCCGGCTCCCCGTGTCTGTCACTCTGTGTAAATGACCTTCAGTAAACCACAGCACTTGCTGTTTTTGGAGGTTCTGTTCTGCTTCATTCAAATAAATTACGGCCTAAGGCATTTCCTCTGGGTCTTAAACATCAGAGCTCCTAATTGGTGCTGATTGGAACGGGAGGCAGCTGGCCAGTGTCTCCAGAAAAATTTTAGATCCACCACTTCCTGGAACACCTTTTTTTTTCTCTCCTTCTTCTTGCCTTCTCCAGTCCCTCTTCTTCTCCCCTGCTTCTTATACACCAACCAGCCAGGATTTTTGTTTGATTTTTTTGTTAAATAAACTTACTTTTAAGTTATCCCATGCTTTACTTCCCTTTATCTGTTGTGGTCTTAGAGTCAGACTGTAACAATTGTTGTACAAACCTAGTCTATCTTTCTACATGATTTGGTCACATGGTGTGCATATCAATGCAAAGTCCTCCCACCGCCTGCATGGATTCTCAGTGGGTAATGATCACTTTGCTTCTACGCCATGTCATATCTTTGCAGTTTTGCTTCTTTTATACACTTCTTTTTCAGGTATGAAATAGTGCCATCTACTATCAGACATTTTCTACTGACGAAGTGTCAAGAAGACCTTTTGTACCTGTTTGAATACCATGTATAAGAACTAGATAACAAAAAGGGACTTATCTGTCAGTTGCACCATGAACAAGTTTTCAGTTGCTTTAATGCATGTGCAGTCAACAGAGAGTTGGTGCCCCCTGATTGCTGCTGAGAATAAGAAGACTATTTTACTTGCTTTGTGCAGGACTGCAGTGCATTTTATCCCACCCCAGGGTCAGACCTGGCCATTTTACCACCCCGAAAGCCACATACTGGTCCTTCTCAAAATATTAGCATATTGTGATAAAGTTCATTATTTTCCATAATGTCATG
Source organism: Girardinichthys multiradiatus (assembly GCF_021462225.1). Lineage (NCBI taxonomy): Eukaryota > Metazoa > Chordata > Actinopteri > Cyprinodontiformes > Goodeidae > Girardinichthys > Girardinichthys multiradiatus. Next base: position 23,623,401 of record NC_061810.1, on the reverse strand, counting down.
ATGAAAATTTAACATTCATATATTTTAGATTCATTGCACACTAACTGAAATATTTCAGGTCTTTTATTGTCTTAATACGGATGATTTTGGCATACAGCTCATGAAAACCCAAAATTCCTATCTCACAAAATTAGCATATCATTAAAAGGGTCTCTTAACGAGCTATGAACCTAATCATCTGAATCAACGAGTTAACTCTAAACACCTGCAAAAGATTCCTGAGGCCTTTAAAACTCCCAGCCTGGTTCATCACTCAAAACCCCAATCATGGGTAAGACTGCCGACCTGACTGCTGTCCAGAAGGCCACTATTGACACCCTCAAGCAAGAGGGTAAGACACAGAAAGAAATTTCTGTACGAATAGGCTGTTCCCAGAGTGCTGTATCAAGGCACCTCAGTGGGAAGTCTGTGGGAAGGAAAAAGTGTGGCAGAAAACGCTGCACAACGAGAAGAGGTGACCGGACCCTGAGGAAGATTGTGGAGAAGGGCCGATTCCAGACCTTGGGGGACCTGCGGAAGCAGTGGACTGAGTCTGGAGTAGAAACATCCAGAGCCACCGTGCACAGGCGTGTGCAGGAAATGGGCTACAGGTGCCGCATTCCCCAGACCTGGGCTACAGAGAAGCTGCACTGGACTGTTGCTCAGTGGTCCAAAGTACTTTTTTCGGATGAAAGCAAATTCTGCATGTCATTCAGAAATCAAGGTGCCAGAGTCTTGAGGAAGACTGGGGAGAAGGAAATGCCAAAATGCCAGAAGTTCAGTGTCAAGTACCCACAGTCAGTGATGGTCCGGGGTGCCGTGTCAGCTGCTGGTGTTGGTCCACTGTGTTTTATCAAGGGCAGGGTCAATGCAGCTAGCTATCAGGAGATTTTTGAGCACTTCATGCTTCCATCTGCTGAAAAGCTTTATGGAGATGAAGATTTCATTTTTCAGCACGACCTGGCACCTGCTCACAGTGCCAAAACCACTGGTATATGGTTTACTGACCATGGTATCACTGTGCTCAATTGGCCTGCCAACTCTCCTGACCTGAACCCCATAGAGAATGTGTGGGATATTGTGAAGAGAACGTTGAGAGACTCAAGACCCAACACTCTGGATGAGCTAAAGGCCGCTATTGAAGCATCCTGGGCCTCCATAAGACCTCAGCAGTGCCACAGGCTGATTGCCTCCATGCCACGCCGCATTGAAGCAGTAATTTCTGCCAAAGGATTCCCGACCAAGTATTGAGTGCATAACTGTACATGATTATTTGAAGGTTGACGTTTTTGTATTAAAAACACTTTTCTTTTATTGGTCGGATGAAATATGCTAATTTTGTGAGATAGGAATTTTGGGTTTTCATGAGCTGTATGCCAAAATCATCCGTATTAAGACAATAAAAGACCTGAAATATTTCAGTTAGTGTGCAATGAATCTAAAATATAGGAATGTTAAATTTTCACCATGACATTATGGAAAATAATGAACTTTATCACAATATGCTAATATTTTGAGAAGGACCTGTATGTCCCGCTGACTGCCATGCGCTTGTAGTAAAAGTGTATTTTGTTATAGGTGCATTTGGCTTTTATTTAAAAGCCACTATTGCTAACTTCCTGTTAGTGATGCATGTATGCCTCTCAGCAAATGTGTAGAAGAAATTCGCTGTTAGCACTTCAGTATGTAAACATTAAAAAAAGAAAAGCCGAAGCAGAATACAAAGTGTTTAACAAAAGATTTACTTCAAAATATGTCTTTACTGAAATCAACCATAAAGCTGTGTCCTTAGTATGTGGATAACATATTACAATGTTTAAGGATTACAATTTGAATCACCATTATAAGAGTAAACATTGAGAGAAGTACAAGAATTTGACTGAAGCAGAGTAGGCATGAGTATCAGAAGATATTCGAGCTAAGCTGTGAAAGGGACAAGGATATTTTGCAGAGCTTCACTCTTCCAGGGATGCAGCAGTCAGGACCACCTTTGTAATATTCCACAAAACTGCAAGATATGGTAAGCCAGAGGGGTGGTTGTATTGATAGTATTGAGATCAAGGTGAGTATCGCTATCGGATACTAGTGTGATGAGTTTGATACTTTTTGTTGCAGGTTCTCTTCTATATACTGAGGCATGTCTAGACTTTTTTCCTGGGGGGGGGGGGGGGGGTAAAGGTAGGGACACATTCATTGGTTGTAACACAACTGATATCCAAATCTGACAGGGAAAAATGTTGGACTTTTGAAGCAGAAGCAAGATAAAGTGACTGAAATAAACCCAAAAAAAGAAATTGATATTTGTGTATTATATCAGTCATCAGGAGATGTTGAGCAAGTCAGTGCTAAAAATTAGCCATGTTGTTGATCTTGTTAGAATAGTTAATTGCATCAGGACAGGGGCCCCTGAATCATTGTTTATTTTACTTCTGGGGGAGACAGTGAACATAGTGACATAAGTTACCAGATCGCTGTGAGATGGCTCAGCTTGGGCAAGGTGCTTAAAATAGACTGAGGCCTGATAGCAGAGATTCAAGAGTTTTGTGAAAAGAAAAACAAGAACATCCCAGAGCTCTCAGATGCACAATGGATTGCAGATCTGGCCTTTGCTGTTGATGTGACTGCAGTAATGAATTAACTAAATACTGACCTACAAGGCAAGGACTTCTTTGCACACAAAATGTACAGCTTGGTGTTGGCTTTCATGAGAAAGCTGAAGTTTCTTTAAAGTCAATTAGCGGGCAACAGTCTCACTCACATGCCAACACTGCAGGAAGTCACACTATCAGTTATTCACCTCCAAAACTATTCATCCATCTCAGGGAAACTGCATGGTGAGTTTTCTCTTTACTTATAGTGTGGATAATGCACCCAGTAATGTCCAGCTTGAATTCATTGATCTACAGTCTGACAATCTACCAGCAAAGTATTTTAAGTCAATATCACTGTCAGAGTTTTATTCTTTATTAAATAAGAAAATCTTTTCACACTTGTGGAGGCATGCTGAGAGGATGTTGATTATCTTTGGATCCACCTCCATCTGTGAGCATTCTCGGTAATGAAGTTTAACAAAGAGATTCAGATCCTTGTTTAACAATGACAGATTGTGTGCTGTTCTTCGCATATCCGCCTCAGAAATTCAGCCTGACTTTAGTGCACTTGTTCAAGGCCAAAAACAGGCTAGATTTCAGTCACTGAACACCAAGAGAACTGAGGTAAACCAAACAAAAAACGCTGCGTGCAGATGTTGTTTTTGTTTTACATAAAGTTAATGTGATGTTGACCTTTGAAAACTAGTTAATAAAGGTTTGATGCTATTTGAGAACATAACAGCCTAAGATAATTTTAATCACATTATGCATTGTGGAAGAAGATATTTGCAACTCCCTTTTGATCTTTCTTTGAAAAACATTTTAATGATCTTCTCACATATATTTTTTTAAACATTGGTAAAACACTTGCTTACCACTTTGTTCTTTAAATACTCAAAACAATAATTTCCGAAGGAGTATGTTGTATCTCTAAAGTACAACGGGGGATGAATATTAGCTAATAAGATCAAGCTTTTTGAAGAGAAACAAAGAGTGGCCCAATGCTGTGCACAATCAAATAAAAGTCAGGAATAACCAATGTGTTCATGCAGCATTTTCTATCCCCTTCCATTTTTTTCAGATATGGACATGTAATGGGGCTTTTCATAAATTTCGTTTTCATGTAAATGCGTGTGTTTGAAAGGTATCTGCTTGCATATGTCATTGGGTTTGTCAGATGTGCATACATGGGATCAGATGTGATGACAGGTGGCAGAACCGATGGGATGTTACACTCACAACGTAACGCTCAACCATAAAGCGAGACAGATAATCTAATGAACTCAGACAAGCATAAGGTGTCCGAGTGTATTCCTTAATGTCATGTATGCGTGTGTGCACACTCTAAATTTCAGTGTGAGCGTTATTGTAAGTGCTTCAAACATACACTAATGTAGCTGTTGCGAAAGCCACATTTTTCATTCCACAATATGAACTCCAAGGAAAACACCAAGAGTTTTTCCTTTCCAGATGTCAGAAAGCATCTCGAGTGCTGTTAAAACTAGCTAAGTGTAGTAGACAGATGCCTCAACAGTAGAGTGAAAAGAATACAACTTATATAATCTCACAATAATTAGCAATGCTTCTGTAACCTGACTTCTGTTATGTGTCACATCTTATTCAGTGGTTCAGGCCAAAAGCGTTTTTAAATGCATTTTTAAAAGTTAAGTACTGCGAATGCCAGAGTCAGCTATGAAATCTCTTCTCTGCTTCCACAGCTCAGTAATAGTAACAGTGATACAACTACGGTATGGCATTTATTAAAGCTGTATCCTGGATACAGTCCTGCCTGTTTGTGAAAAAATATAAGCCTAATATTTAAGTTACATAAAACCTTTCTATTTTTTATTGTCCCACTTGTCCCTACACATAACACCCTCCCTAAAAAAAAACTAATAAAACAATTGGTTGCCGACAACTTCTGACTTTCAGTTTATTAAGCTGCTCTAGTGAAGTGTAAAATGCTAGAAAGGAAAATAGGAAGCTTCAGTTTGATTTGATATAAAGAAACCAGAGGAACACACCCAAAGCTGAAGGACCTGTCATCTCTGTGTCCTCTGCCCTTACAGTGCTAAAAAACTTGTTATAATGTCATAAATGCAAGATACACAAATTGTGGTGCATTCAAGACACTCTCATCAGGACCAAAACGTTAAAGGCACTTGACGTCAGGCCTGGACCAAGCCGGAATGAGAGACGTGAGGCCATGGGCCCACCACCTGTAGGGGAAACCGTGAGGGACCGGTGCAAAGAGGATTGGGCGGCAGACGAAGGAGGAGACCTCGGTGGCCCGATCCCTGGATGCTTAGGCTGGCTCAAGGGACGCGGAATGTCACCTTCGCTGGGGGGGAAGAGGCCTGAGCTTGTGCGGGAGGTTGAAAGATATCGACTAGAAATTGTCGGGCTCGCCTCCACGCACAGCGTGGGCTCTGGATCCCATCTCCTTGAGACGGGCTGGACTCTCTTCTACTCTGGAGTGGCCCATGGGGAGAGGCGGGCTGGGGTGGGTTTGCTTGTTGCTGGATGGTCCCCTCCCGGGGACTCCATTATTCTGCTGGGGGACTTCAACAGCCACGTGGGAACCATGTTCCCCGCATCCATTGTCGATGCTGCTGCCCGTAGCTGCGGCCGTAAGTTCTGTGTTGCCTGTCGCGGCGCCAATCCCTGAACCTGGTGGTAGACACCGGCAGTAAGGGACGCTGTCAAGTTGAAGAAGGAGTCCTATCGGCTGTGGTTGGCTTGTGGGACTCCTGAGGTGGCTGACTGGTACCGTAAGGCCAAGCATGCCGCGGCCTGGGCTGTGGCAGAGGCAAAAACTCGGGCCTGAGAGGAGTTTGGTGAGGCCATGGAGAAGGATCTACCGGTTGGCCTCGAAGTGATTCTGCCAAACCGTCCGGCGCCTCAGGAGGGGGAAGCAGTGCTTCACCAACACTGTTTACAGTGGGGGTGGGAGGCTGCTGACATTATCGGGTGGTGGAAGGAGTAAATGGTAAATGGACTGAACTTATATAGTGCTTTTCCGGTCATACAGACCGCTCAAAGTGCTTTATGTTTGAGCCACATTCAATCGTAATCACTAACGCTCACGCATTCATACACCGATACGCAGATCAGTAGGCAACTTGAGGTTAAGTGCCTTGCCCAGGGCATATGGCAGGAGGAAGCTGGAATCGAACCCACAACCCTCTGATTACAAGACAACTGAGCCACAGTCACCTCACTGTGGTACTTTGAGGATCTCTTCAATCCTGCCATCACCCATTCCCTGGTGGAAACAGAGGCTGGGGACTCAGGGTTAGACTATTTCATCGCCCAGGCTGAAGTCACCGAGGTGGTTAGAAAGCTCCGCAGTGGCAGGGCTTCGGGGGTGGATGAGATCCGCCCTGAGTTCCTCAAGTCTCTGGATGTTGTGGTGCTGTCATGGTTGACACGCCTCTTCAACATTGCGTGGCGGTTGGGGACAGAGCCTCTGGACTGGCAGACTGGGGTGGTGGTCCCCCTTCATAAGAAGAGTGACCGGAGGGTGTGTTCCAACTACAGGGCGATCACACTCCTCAGCCTACCTGGTAAGGCCTACGCCAGTGTATTGGAGAGGAGACTCCGGCTGATAGTCGAACCTCGGCTTCAGGAAGAGCAGTGTGGTTTTCGTCCCGGCCGTGGAACACTGGATCAGTTCTATACCCTCTACAGGGTACTTAAGGGTTCATGGGAGTTTGCCCAACCGGTCCACATGTGTTTTGTGGAACTGGAGAAGGCATTCGACTGTGTCCCTCGTGATGCCCTGTGTGGGGTGCTCCAGGAGTATGGAATTGGGGACCCTTTAGTAGGGGCCATCCGGTCTCTGTACAAGTGGAGCAGGAGTTTGGTCCGCATTGCCGGCACTAAGTCGGACCTGTTCCCGGTGCATGTTGGACTCCGGCAGAGCTGCTCTTTGTCACCGGTCCTGTTCATAACCTTTATGGACAGGATTTCTAGGTGCAGCCAAGGGCCGGAGGGGGTCTGTTTTGGGGATCAGTGGATTTTGTCTCTTCTTTTTGCAGATGACATGGTCCTGCTGGCCCCTCTAGCCAAGACCTACAGGTCCTTCTCAAAATATTAGCATATTGTGATAAAGTTCATTATTTTCCATAATGTCATGATGAAAATTTAACATTCATATAGTTTAGATTCATTGCACACTAACTGAAATATTTCAGGTCTTTTATTGTCTTAATACGGATGATTTTGGCATACAGCTCATGAAAACCCAAAATTCCTATCTCACAAAATTAGCATATTTCATCCGACCAATAAAAGAAAAGTGTTTTTAATACAAAAAACGTCAACCTTCAAATAATCATGCACAGTTATGCACTCAATACTTGGTCGGGAATCCTTTTGCAGAAATGACTGCTTCAATGCGGCGTGGCATGGAGGCAATCAGCCTGTGGCACTGCTGAGGTCTTATGGAGGACCAGGATGCTTCGATAGCGGCCTTTAGCTCATCCAGAGTGTTGGGTCTTGAGTCTCTCAACGTTCTCTTCACAATATCCCACAGATTCCCTATGGGGTTCAGGTCAGGAGAGTTGGCAGGCCAATTGAGCACAGTGATACCATGGTCAGTAAACCATTTACCAGTGGTTTTGGCACTGTGAGCAGGTGCCAGGTCATGGTGAAAAATGAAATCTTCATCTCCATAAAGCTTTTCAGCAGATGGAAGCATGAAGTGCTCCAAAATCTCCTGATAGCTAGCTGCATTGACCCTGCCCTTGATAAAACACAGTGGACCAACACCAGCAGCTGACACGGCACCTCAGACCATCACTGACTGTGTGTACTTGACACTGGACTTCTGGCATTTTGGCATTTCCTTCTCCCCAGTCTTCCTCCAGACTCTGGCACCTTGATTTCCGAATGACATGCAGAATTTGCTTTCATCCGAAAAAAGTACTTTGGACCACTGAGCAACAGTCCAGTGCTGCTTCTCTGTAGCCCAGGTCAGGCGCTTCTGCCGCTGTTTCTGGTTCAAAAGTGGCTTGACCTGGGGAATGCGGCACCTGTAGCCCATTTCCTGCACACGCCTGTGCACGGTGGCTCTGGATGTTTCTACTCCAGACTCAGTCCACTGCTTCCGCAGGTCCCCCAAGGTCTGGAATCGGCCCTTCTCCACAATCTTCCTCAGGGTCCGGTCACCTCTTCTCGTTGTGCAGCGTTTTCTGCCACACTTTTTCCTTCCCACAGACTTCCCACTGAGGTGCCTTGATACAGCACTCTGGGAACAGCCTATTCGTTCAGAAATTTCTTTCTGTGTCTTACCCTCTTGCTTGAGGGTGTCAATAGTGGCCTTCTGGACAGCAGTCAGGTCGGCAGTCTTACCCATGATTGGGGTTTTGAGTGATGAACCAGGCTGGGAGTTTTAAAGGCCTCAGGAATCTTTTGCAGGTGTTTAGAGTTAACTCGTTGATTCAGATGATTAGGTTCATAGCTCGTTTAGAGACCCTTTTAATGATATGCTAATTTTGTGAGATAGGAATTTTGGGTTTTCATGAGCTGCATGCCATAATCATCCATATTAAGACAATAAAAGACCTGAAATATTTCAGTTAGTGTGCAATGAATCTAAAATATATGAATGTTAAATTTTCATCATGACATTATGGAAAATAATGAACTTTATCACAATATGCTAATATTTTGAGAAGGACCTGTACAGCATGTGCTGGGGTGATTCGCAGCTGAGTGTGAAGCAGCCGGGATGAAGACCAGCTCCTCCAAGGGTGACTTGTCCTCTTCAGGTTGGAGGGGAGTTCCTGCCTCGAGTGAAGGATTTTAAGTATCTCGGGGTCTTGTTCACAAGTGAGGGAAGAATGGAGCAGGAGATCAACAGACGGATTGGTGTGGCTGCCGTAGTAATGGGGGCACTGTGCCGGTCCGTTGTGGTGAAGAGAGAGCTGAGCCGAAAAGCGAAGCTTTTGATTTACGGGTCGGTCTACGTTCCTACCCTCACCTATGGCCATGAACTTTGGGTCATGACTGAAAGAACGAGATCCCGGATACAAGCGGCTGAAATGAGCTTCCTCCGTAAGGTGGCTGGGCACTCCCTTAGACATAGGGTGAGGAGCTTAGCCATCCGGGAGGAGCTTGGAGTAGAGAGAGGAGCCAGTTGAGGTGGCTCAGGCATCTGTACTGGATGCCTCCTAGACGGCTTCCTTGGGAGGTGTTCCAGACACGTCCCACCGGGAGGAGGCGAAGGGGGCAGCCCAGGACACGCTGGAGGGAATATGTCTCAGCTGTTCTGGGAACGCCTTGGGCTCCCCCCGGAGGAGCTGGAGGAGGTGTCTAGGGAGAGGGATATCTGGGTGTCTCTGCTGAGTCTGCTGCCCCCACAACCCTTCTGATGCAGTGACGATTGCTCTAAGACTGCAAGGGAAGTTCAGCTTCCCCTAAAATGTCAAAAAATAAGTGAGCAAATATATAATGTTGTGTGTACATGTCATTGACTAAATATCCACTACAACGCGCTCAACGTTTGTTCAGAATCAACTTCTTATCACTGGTAATGACGCGGCTTTCCTCTCACTCATTCCCGCAGCTTCACAGTGCTTTAAACAGTGAGTTCAATAGCGAAGTAAAAATGCTGGGCTTTGTCCTGCCCATCGGACGCTCAGCGTCTCTGGGGGTCTATGGGGCAGCCTCGGCTGCAGCGAAACAAGATGAGTCATTGGATAAATGCTGGGCTTTGTCTCGCCCATTGGACACTCAGCGTCTCTGGGGTTCTATGGGCCAATGGGCTGGCCTCGGCTGGCCCAGATGCTCAGCTTCTGCATGATGATTGGATGATCTGTCTGAGGCTGAATCCCTTTTTGATTGACATCGAAATGAGCGAATCAGCGATCGTGAAATAGAGCTTCCCCTCCTTGAAAGACCAGCATCCGCCACTGGTCTGAGGTAATATTGTCTGATGTAATATTCTATTTTTAAATGTTGATCAGAAATGTTACATACACTTTCTCACTAAATGGGTCTCTTTATTTTAATTTCAATTGCAGATTCTTACCAAAGGCAACAAAGCTGTGAATGAACACACATGGAGTTATATAGTAAACAAAAAGTGTGAAATAACTCTAAACATTTTTATATTTTAGATTCTTCCAAATAGCCACCCTTTGCATTGATTACTGCATTGCCCTCTTGGTATTCCCTCCATGATCTTCATGAGGTGGTCACCTGAAATGGTTTTCCAAAGAGTCCTGAAAGAACTTCCCAGAGGTTCATTGAGAAACGGCCCAATGTAAATATTTCAGTCATCCCAGGAAAGGGCGGCTACTTTAAGGAATTTACAATATGATAAAGGTTTTTAAATTTTTTGTTTGCCACATAATGTGTTCATTCACTGTTTTGAGGCCTTCAGTGAGAATCTACGTACAATGTAAATAGCCAAATAGATAAAGAAATCCATTAAATGAGAAAGGCGTTGACCGGTAGTGTGTGTGTGTGTGTGTGTGTGTGTATATATATATATATATATATATATATATATATATATATATATATATATATATATGTGTGTATATATATATATAATATCTCGGGGTGTGGGTAAATGTTTATTTATTTATTTTACCAAAGAGATTCCTCTTTGTTGTGGGTGTATAGGAGGGATCAGGCCTGACCTTGTCCATTGGTGGTGTGGGTTCTGCCTCCTTGAGGTCAGTGGTAAAGTTTGCTCTCCTCTTCCACCATATGGGAGCGGGGTACCACCTGTCGTAAACAGATGCTGAGTTTCCAACGACCGGAGGTGTCTATAGCTTGGGCTTCATCCTGAAGGTCTCCCCAGTCTCCAACTCAGGCAAGTCCCTTGCTGTCCAGTCGTAAAAGGACATCATAAGCTGTCGCCAATGGCTCATCTTGGTGACTCTCATCACCACCGAGGGCTCATGCAGCTAGTTTGTCACATGAATGGAGATCTTGAGTCTCCTCGACATGAGCATTGTGCTGGGCTGCTGCCTATGGTCTCTGTGAGAGTGTTTTTCCAGAGAAGGATTCTTCCATGGATCATTTACGTCACACACAGCCCTGTGCAAAAGGTTCTTTTTATCTTGACCACCAACTCAGCCTTACCATTTGCTTTTGAGTGTGTTGGCGAGGAGGTCACATGGTCAAATTCCCATTCTGAGGAAAATCACTTCAACTGAGAACCAATCTGTGGACTATTATTGGAGATTGTTTTATGTAGCTTGTTATGTTGTGCAAATTGGGACTTGCAGTGTTTAATGACATTGTCTGCTGACAGATCCAGGAGTAGCTCAATGTCGTAGAAGTCAGAAAAGTGGTCCAAGATGAACAGGTAGTCATTGCCTAGTAGTAAACAGATCCATTCTAATAATCTGCCATGGCTGTGTGGGCAGTTCATGCCAAAGCATAGACTCCTTTCGCTGTCTATGTGCATATTATTGCCGGGAGAGCATTTGCTCATAATGTCTCTGAATTCTGCCTGCATGATGGGGCAATTTAGGGTTCACTCTCCAGCCTTTCGGTAGCAGGCATTTTTGCCTATGTGGCCCGAATGGACATAGGCAAGCATTTCTGGACGCATTGTTCTGGGAATTTTGACTTGTCTTCTAAATAAGATACCATTCTGCACACTGATTTAATCATGGAAAGGCCAATATTTCTGTATGTTGTGTGGTGTGCCTTCCTTTGCTCGTGCATAATAACTGTGCACTTAAGTGACTGTAGACAAACATTCCTATCGTTGTGCCGTCTGATTTGTTTGTGTTTTTGGTCACTGACATTCAAGTACTCTGCCTGGTTGATGTATTTCACATCCTCTTGTGTCTGCTGTAGTGAAAAAATGGCATGACGTCCATAGACGGTCTCACCGCCAGAGCATTTTGCAGTGGCTCTGCTCAGTGTGTCACTTATGAACATCTCTGAGCCTGGTTTCTAGACCACTTTGAAGTTGTAGCTTTGCAATGTTAAGATCATGTTTTGCAGCCTCTTGGGTGTGCTGCGAAGGGGCTTGCTGAATATGGAAATCAGGGGGTTATGATCAATGTCAACTGTAACAACATCACATCCATACAGGTAATGATGCAACCTCTGGCAGGAGAAGACAATATTGAGGCACTCTGTTTGCGCATAATTTGTTTCTGTCGGAATGAGGGTTCATGATGTGAAGATGATAAGTCGGCCTTCCTGCTTGAGACAGCACCCAAGGCCACTCTGGTTGGTGTCACTCTGAACCCTGATAGGTCAGGTCAAATCGGCATGGACTGGTCACATCCAGCACCGGCATAGATGTGACCGGTGACTTCAGCTCTGATACCGCTATGACATGCCTGGGAAGCCAGTGGGATGTCTTTGTCCAGCAGGTGTTGCAATGACTCACAAATGCCTGAAAGGTGTGGCAATTTTGCCAAGTAATTTGCAAACCCTTTGAGACATTGCACTCCTTTTCAATCTGAAGGGGGTGGGATGTCGATAATGGCCCTCACTTTCTCCGGGTCAGGCTTCAATCCACCGGCTGACAGAAAGTGACCATGGAAGCGAACCTTGGGTCACCTTGAACTATAGCTTTTTCAGGCTAAGATGCTATTTCACCTTCCTCCAATACTACATCAGCACCTGCAGGTTGCTGTCATGGGCTCTCTCTGTCTCATCTTCTGAGTTTCCACATTCTACCACCAAAATATCTTCAGCAATGGGCTTGACCGCCTTAAGCCTGGCCAGGAGTTCATGTAGTTTGCGTTGGTAGACCTCTGGGGCCACATACACCCCAAAAGGAAGCTTAAGTCAGCATTTCCTACCCAAGGGGGTCCAGAAGGTCATCAGGAGACTGCTCTCGTTACTCAACAAACACTGAAGAAACACATGCTTGTCATGCTTGTACTGTGCCAGTGGACCCAGTTTTGCTACTGGGTCATTCTACTGCGCTTCTGTCAGATTCAGATAATGACAGTAGACTTGCCTGCACTCACTTCCCATTACAGTTCTTAGCATTGGGTCTTGTAAATTATCAGGCCTGTCTGCAATACCCGAGACCAACATGTAGTCCTCAAACTCTGCCCTGAAGACGTCCCAGTTGGTAAAGGCGGAATCACGTTAACAGCCAGGCCTGCTCCTGCCACTGGCTCTAGTTGCTGGTCAGCTTATGTGTTTTCACTGCTGGGCACGTTGTTACTGTCAAGTGAGATATTCTTCACTGTCACTAAGCCCTCACATAAATAATGGCATAAGGGCTCTAGATTCTGAGAGCATCTTCTAATGTAATAAATTTGAGACACACAAGATGTGGTACATATCCGCTGCTCAACATGCTGTAAAACGTCCATACCTCTGGGGTTGTTGCCTTTCAAACTAAAAACAGTAAAACAAAACTTGGCAGTTTCTGTCAGAGACATATTTTTTTGCTAGTGGAAGTCATAATTAGGACAGAATGAATAGGTATTGTTTGGAGGCTTGCAAATATTAATTGCCACACTGTTTTGTAACTTGCTTTAGATTGACGTCACTACCAGGTCACTACCAGCTGCACCCGCACACCGGATTTGTGGCTGGAGGTGCCTGACGGGTATGTGCTGCATAACATTATAAATTTATTTTATTTCTCCAGTTTACAAATCAAAATCAAGCAGAGCAAGAAATACTATAGAAAAGGCATCTGGTCCGCAGCTGAGTTTCTGTACAGGTTGACCAATCAGATGTTACAGTTTTTCTTAAATAAGACATGGCAGCATACTAAATTATTCCATGATGTACTTTAGCAGGAAGCAATACATAATTTTTTTAAATTACATTTTTCATGTATGATTTTCTGCGATGGACTGGTGACCTGTCCAGGGTGTACCCCGCCTCCCGCTCATAGACTGCTGGAGATAGGCACCGGCTTCCCTGCGACCCACTATGGAATAAGCGGTAGAAAATGACCGACTGACTGACTGACTGTATGATTTTACCATGCTTTTGAATGAAATTTTGATTAGATTCCTCAATTTATTTATTTCACTTAGGAATAAATTAAGCCTTTTAAAATATATTGATAGAATATTAGTCATTTATTTGATATATATTTACAGTTTTAATCGAAGGATCACATATAACAATTTAGCTTAGTAATTGTTAGCATTTGAGTCACTGATAGCTTTCTATGGCAGAAATTTCATTTAGAACCTGTTCTAAGGAGGAAATGGAGCAGGTAGGAGGGGGAAGAAGGGGAAAGTAAGGTAGATAACATTTTTACAAAGGGAGTGCAAAAACGGCTATCTCCAGATTCCCGAACTTCACCTCAATAAACAACCAACTAATTGAAACTAGAAAACAATAGGGTCTCCAACAGGACAATAAATCAAAATACACACCAAAACTAGCTTTGGAGTGGAAAAAGCAAGTCGAAATGGCTTGGATTTCAATTCTTTTAAAAATGAATGGCCTATTCTAAAAAGCATAGTCTCTAGCAGGAAACTATTCAATTTAAAGGAGCTCTACAATTTCCAAAAAGCAGAGTGCTCAAATATCCAGCCAGAATTATGCCAGCAGCTTGTTGAGCTCTACAAAAAGCACATGCTGTCTCTGCATTGTGAATATATTTCAAAAATAATTTGATCTGACATTTTTAGTTCCTGAAACTGTTGATTATTTTGTATTTTAAACATTGTTACAATGTATTTTAGTATGTCTTGTTCTTACAGGTCTCCCTTCTCAACGAGAACTCGTGTCCTGATGAGACTACCTGTGAAAATAAGGGTTTAATAATAAAAAAAATAAAAAACAAATATCCTTGTGCACCGAGTTATTGTTCTTAAATTCCACTGAAGTTGTTTTTGGTATAATCATGCGACCCCACAAAAAAGTATGGATTAAATGCAGAAATAAAAGCCTATTATTATGACATTTTTTGATGATGAGTGTATGTATATTTCAGAACAAATCTTGTTAATCCCCCATAACTTCTGGTCATAGTACTCTAACTCACACACATGAAGTCATCTCCATTTTAATCATTACTATAATGCACTGTAACTGCAGGGTTAGTTTTTACCAGTGATATTACCTGCTCTAGGATGTTCTGCAGTCTCTCAGGCTCCAGGTCGATCACATATTTCCTCTCCTGTCGTCGGTCCAGGTCTTCTAAGAGTCTGCGGTATGCAGCATCATTGAAACTCTCCACACAGATTGCGCTCACCTGTTTTTACACATATTCACACAAATTGTTCAAATAAACAATTGCATCATATTAGAGTGGAGTCAAGCAAGAAAACCATGAGCGAATTTATAGTGAGTGTGTGTGTTTATTTATGAATGTGCAGTGTGTATACTCTATAAGATCATCTTGCTTAAGAAGTGTGCTTTCTGGCAGATTTCCAAGAATGTCTCTACTTGTGTGTGAGTGTGTCCTGACCTGCCATGCATTCTGCCCCGCTCTCTCCATAATTGCCTGCAGTATTGCATAACCTAAACAACAGAGAGTTGGGAACAGTAGGAGACAAAGAAGGAATTAACGCTGCTACATGGTAGATGCAGTAGTTTGGAAGTATTTTACAAAACAATATCTGCATGTGATCTGAAATAAACAAAGGCTTTCCAGGTGAGGACAGCTTTCCTCATTTCTCGAAGCAACAAGGGGATTCTAAAGTGGAGGAAAAATGAATAAAGCAACTTTGAAGAAACAGTGGTAGCCTTAAATAATACATTATTTTCCAAAAATTGAATAAAAACAGGTTCTTGTATGAGAAAGCAAAACTACACCTCAACTCTACAAATTTACATATGACATACTAAAAATCATATAATCATTACGAGGTTCTCAAGTGTTTCAGTCTAACCCTGTGTGTACAAAACACAACCGATTCAAAGTATGATTAATTAAACAGCGATGAAACTAAAATGGAAAATCTATGATAAAACTAAATACACCTAATGATTTATTAGCTTTCAGTCCTGCCTTTCAGTCTGTTGAGGATTGCAAACATTTAAAAATGCACAGCTCTATTAAGGTGTTTTCAGTCATTTTGAGCTTTGGAATTAGACAGACAGCATGTGAATTTCTTTCTTTTCAGCCATTTTACTGTAGATTTATTGCTGTGTTTAGGTTCACCCTGCAATTTCTGACCTGGTTTGGGCCAAGATTCAGCTATTAGACAGATGTCCTCAGTTAACTCAGTGATGCTAAGATGCACAGGAGCTGTGGCGGCAAAAGAAGCCCAAACCATCATCACTCAACCACTGCGATTTAAAGTTGGTATGAGGTGTTCGTGCTGATTTGGTGTTGTTGGTTTTTGCTAGTACTGAAATAGTGCATTAAGGATTCCCTTAGCAGACCCTTTGGCAGCAACATAGTTTTCTATAAGGTCATTGATCTTTTCACCTTGGTTTAACAAAGACTTGTATTCTTCGAACCGGCAAACTGCCAAGACTTATCCTTCTATACAGGAGGTGGTCCCATTTGTAGATGTTCAATTATTCATGCATTTCATAAATAACAACTGGCTGCTACTTTCCTCTGAAATCCTAGAAGCAGCATATGTAAGTTAACACATATTTTATTTTTTATTTTTGTTTTCTTTTGTCATAGGTGAGGGGTTTGTTGTGTGGTTTTGTATTCTTGAGATTAGATATACTGTAAACATTTGCAGTTAATGCGAGGCTGTGGGCAGAAGGTGGCTAAACAAGTAAGAGTTTAAAAAACAGGACTGAGAATAGCCTACATTACAACAACTCAAGGTATATTTAGCATGATTATCATCATGATCTTAACTCCAAAAATGCAGAACCTTACAAAAGTATTAATATTCCTTAAATGTAAATGTTAAAATTTTACAACAGTAAGCTTCAATGTATTTTATTGACTTTTTATGTGAAGGAAGTGAGATATGATTTTCAAAAGTGTTTATAAATAAATATCTGTAAAGTGTGGCATGTATTTGTGTACTGTATTTGAGTCAGTAATTTATAAAACCACCTTTCGCTGCAATTGCAGGATTAATACAGGTCCTTCTCAGAATATTAGCATATTGTGATAAAGTTCATTATCTTCCATAATGTAATAATGAAACTTTAACATTCATATATTTTAGATTCATTGCACACTAACTGAAATATTTCAGGTCTTTTATTGTCTTAATACGGATGATTGTGGCATACAGCTCATGAAAACCCAAAATTCCTATCTCACAAAATTAGCATATCATTAAAAGGGTCTCTAAACGAGCTATGAACCTAATCATCTGAATCAACGAGTTAACTCTAAACACCTGCAAAAGATTCCTGAGGCTTTTAAAACTCCCAGCCTGGTTCATCATTCAAAATCCCAATCATGGGTAAGACTGCCGACCTGACTGCTGTCCAGAAGGCCACTATTGACACCCTCAAGCAAGAGGGTAAGACACAGAAAGAAATTTCTGAACGAATAGGCTGTTCCCAGAGTGCTGTATCAAGGCACCTCAGTGGAAAGTCTGTGGGAAGGAAAAAGTGTGTCAGAAAACGCTGCACAACGAGAAGAGGTGACCGGACCCTGAGGAAGATTGTGGAGAAGAGCCGATTCCAGACCTTGGATGACCTGCGGAAGCAGTGGACTGAGTCTGGAGTAGAAACATCCAGAGCCACCGTGCACAGGCGTGTGCAGGAAATTGGCTACAGGTGCCGCAGCTCTGGACTGTTGCTCAGTGGTCCAAAGTACTTTTTTCGGATGAAAGCAAATTCTGCATTTCATTCGGAAATCAAGGTGCCAGAGTCTGGAGGAAGACTGGGGAGAAGGAAATGCCAAAATACCAGAAGTCCAGTGTCAAATACTCACAGTCAGTGATGGTCTGGGGTGCCGTGTCAGCTGCTGGTGTTGGTCCACTGTGTTTTATCAAGGGCAGGGTCAATGCAGCTAGCTATCAGGAGATTTTGGAGCACTTCATGCTTCCGTGTGCTGAAAAGCTTTATGGAGATGAAGATTTCCTTTTTCAGCACGACCTGGCACCTGCTCACAGTGCCAAAACCACTGGTAAATGGTTTACTGACCATGGTATCACTGTGCTCAATTGGCCTGCCAACTCTCCTTACCTGAACCCCATAGAGAATCTGTGGGATATTGTGAAGAGAACGTTGAGAGACTCAAGACCCAACACTCTGGATGAGCTAAAGGCCGCTATCGAAGCATCCTGGGCCTCCATAAGACCTCAGCAGTGCCACAGGCTGATTGCCTCCATGCCACGCCGCATTGAAGCAGTCATTTCTGCCAAAGGATTCCCGACCAAGTATTGAGTGCATAACTGCACACGATTATTTGAAGGTTGACGTTTTTTGTATTAAAAACACTTTTCTTTTATTGGTCGGATGAAATATGCTAATTTTGTGAGATAGGAATTTTGGGTTTTCATGAGCTGTTTGCCAAAATCATCCGTATTAAGACAATAAAAGACCTGAAATATTTCAGTTAGTGTGCAATGAATATAAAATATATGAATGTTAAATTTTCATCATTACATTACGGAAAATAATGAACTTTATCACAATATGCTAATATTTTGAGAAGGACCTGTATGTTTGCTGTGTCCCCTATAGGGCTTGTGGTCAACTTTATATACAATTTCTAATGGCTTGCTTTCTTCTTGAAACTCTTCCATAAAATACTAGCTTCGTGGAGAGTTTTTGTTATGCTGTGTGTTCACTACAGGGGTTGCACAATGAAACTGAAACACCTGTCATTCTAGTGTGGGAGGTTTCATGGCTGAATTGGACCAGCCTGGTAACCAGTCTTCATTGATTGCACATTGCACCAGTAAGAGCAGAGTGTGAAAGTTCAATTAGCAGGGTAAGAGCACAGTTTTGCTCAAAATATTGAAATGCACACAACATTATGGGTGACATAAAGTTCAAAAGAGGACAATTGTTGGTGCACGTCTTGCTGGCGCATCTATGACCAAGACAGCAAGTCTTTGTGATGTATCAAGAGCCACGGTATCCAGGGTAATGTCAGCATACCACCAAGAAGGACGAACCACATCCAACAGGATTAACTGTGGACGCAAGAGGAAGCTGTCTGAAAGGGATGTTTGGGTGCTAACCCGGATTGTATCCAAAAAACATAAAACCACGGCTGCCCAAATCACGGCAGAATTAAATGTGCAGCTCAACTCTCCTGTTTCCACCAGAACTGTCCGTCGGGAGCTCCACCGGGCCAATATACACGGCCGGGCTGCTATAGCCAAACCTTTGGTCACTCATGCCAATGCCAAACGTTGATTTCAATGGTGCAAGGAGTGCAAATCTTGGGCTGTGGACAATGTGAAACATGTATTGTTCTCTGAGGAGTCCACCTTTACTGTTTTCCCCACATCCGGGAGAGTTATGGTGTGGAGAAGCCCCAAAGAAGCGTACCACCCAGACTGTTGCATGCCCAGAGTGAAGCATGGGGGT